>NC_086449.1:615502305-616142305 GCF_028390025.1 Pseudophryne corroboree
CGCAGGCACCACAATAGGCTGGTTCAGGTGAAACGCTGACACCACCTTAGGCAGAAAATGAGGACGCGTCCGCAGTTCTGCCCTGTCCGAATGGAAAATCAGATATGGGCTTTTATACGATAAAGCCGCCAATTCTGACACTCTCCTGGCTGAAGCCAGGGCCAGTAGCATGGTCACTTTCCATGTAAGATATTTTAAATCCGCCGATTTGAGTGGCTCAAACCAATGGGATTTGAGAAAATCCAAAACTACATTAAGGTCCCACGGAGCCACTGGGGGCACAACCGGGGGCTGTATATGTAGTACTCCTTTTACAAAAGTCTGGACTTCAGGAACTGAAGCCAATTCTTTCTGGAAGAAAATCGACAGGGCCGAAATTTGAACCTTAATGGACCCCAACTTGAGGCCCATAGACAATCCTGTTTGCAGGAAATGTAGGAATCGACCCAATTGAAATTCCTCCGTGGGGGCCTTCCTGGCCTCACACCACGCAACATATTTTCTCTAAATGCGGTGATAATGTTGTGCAGTCACCTCCTTCCTGGCTTTTACCAGTGTAGGAATGACCTCTTCCGGAATGCCTTTTTCCCTTAGAATTCGGCGTTCAACCGCCATGCCGTCAAACGCAGCCGCGGTAAGTCTTGGAATAGACACGGTCCCTGTTGAAGCAGGTCCCGTCTTAGAGGTAGAGGCCACGGATCTTCCGTGAGCATCTCCTGAAGTTCCGGGTACCAAGTTCGTCTTGGCCAATCCGGAGCCACGAGTATCGTTCTTACTCCCCTTTGCCGTATAATTCTCAGTACTTTTGGTATGAGAGGCAGAGGAGGAAACACATACACTGACTGGAACACCCACGGCGTTACCAGAGCGTCCACAGCTATTGCCTGAGGGTCTCTTGACCTGGCGCAATACCTGTCCAGTTTTTTGTTGAGGCGAGACGCCATCATGTCCACCTTTGGTTTTTCCCAACGGTTCACAATCATGTGGAAGACTTCTGGATGAAGTCCCCACTCTCCCGGGTGTAGATCGTGTCTGCTGAGGAAGTCTGCTTCCCAGTTGTCCACTCCCGGAATGAACACTGCTGACAGTGCTATCACATGATCTTCCGCCCAGCGAAGAATCCTTGCAGCTTCTGCCATTGCTCTCCTGCTTCTTGTGCCGCCCTGTCTGTTTACGTGGGCGACTGCCGTGATGTTGTCCGACTGGATCAACACCGGCTGACCCTGAAGCAGGGGTTTTGCCAGGCTTAGAGCATTGTAAATCGCTCTTAGCTCCAGTATATTTATGTGAAGAGACATCTCCAGGTTTGACCATACTCCCTGGAAGTTTCTTCCCTGTGTGACCGCTCCCCAGCCTCTCAGACTGGCATCCGTGGTCACCAGGACCCAGTCCTGTATGCCGAATCTGCGGCCCTCTAACAGATGAGCACTCTGCAACCACCACAGCAGAGACACCCTTGTCCGTGGCGATAAGGTTATCCGCTGATGCATCTGCAGATGTGATCCGGACCATTTGTCCAGCAGATCCCACTGAAAAGTTTGTGCGTGGAATCTGCCGAATGGAATCGCTTCGTAAGAAGCCACCATCTTTCCCAGGACTCTTGTGCATTGATGCACAGACACTTTCCCTGGTTTTAGGAGGTTCCTGACAAGTTCGGATAACTCCTTGGCTTTCTCCTCCGGAAGAAACACCTTTTTCTGAACCGTGTCCAGAATCATTCCCAGGAACAGCAGACGTGTCGTCGGGGTCAATTGAGATTTTGGAAAATTCAGAATCCACCCGTGCTGTTGCAGCACTATTTGGGTTAGTGCTACTACGTCCCCCAGCTGTTCCCTGGACCTTGCCCTTATCAGGAGATCATCCAAGTAAGGGATAATTAATACGCCTTTTCTTCGTAGAAGAAACATCATTTCGGCCATTACCTTGGTAAAGACCCGAGGTGCCGTGGACAATCCAAACGGCAGCGTCTGAAACTGATAATGACAGTTTTGCACCACGAACCTGAGGTACCCTTGATGTGAAGGGCAAATTGGGACATGCAGGTAAGCATCCTTGATGTCCAGGGACACCATAAAGTCCCCTTCTTCCAGATTCGCTATCACTGCTCTGAGTGACTCCATCTTGAACTTGAATTTTTGTATGTACAGGTTCAAAGATTTCAGATTTAGAATAGGTCTTACCGAGCCGTCCGGCTTCGGTACCACAAATAGTGTGGAATAATACCCCTTTCCCTGTTGTAGGAGGGGTACCTTGACTATCACCTGCTGAGAATACAGCTTGTGAATGGCTTCCAATACCGTCGCCCTGTCTGAGGGAGACGTTGGCAGAGCAGACTTTAGGAACCGGCGAGGGGGAGACTTCTCGAATTCCAACCTGTAACCCTGAGATATTATCTGCAGGATCCAGGGGTCCACCTGTGAGTGAGCCCACTGTGCGCTGAAATTCTTGAGTCGACCCCCCACCGCCCCTGAGTCCGCTTGTAAAGCCCCAACGTCATGCTGAGGGCTTTGCAGAAGCCGGGGGGGGGGCTTCTGCTCCTGGGAAGAAGCTGCTTGGTGCACTCTCTTACCCTTTCCTTTGCCTCGGGGCAAATATGACTGTCCTTTCGCCCGCTTGCTCCTATAGGAACGAAAGGACTGCGGCTGAAAAGACGGTGTCTTTTTCTGTTGGGAGGGGGCCTGAGGTAAAAAGGTGGATTTCCTGGCTGTTGCCGTGGCCACCAAATCCGATAGACCGACCCCAAATAATTCCTCCCCCTTATACGGCAATACTTCCATATGCCGTTTGGAATCCGCATCACCTGACCATTGTCGCGTCCATAAACTTCTTCTGGCAGATATGGACATCGCACTTACTCTCGATGCCAGAGTGCAAATATCCCTCTGTGCATCTCGCATATATAGAAATGCATCCTTTAAATGCTCTATAGTCAGTAAAATACTGTCCCTATCCAGGGTATCAATATTTTCAGTCAGGGAATCCGACCAAACCACCCCAGCACTGCACATCCATGCAGAGGCGATGGCTGGTCGCAGTATAACACCAGTATGAGTGTATATACTTTTCAGGGTAGTTTCCAGCCTCCTATCTGCTGGATCCTTGAGGGCGGCCGTTTCAGGAGACGGTAACGCCACTTGTTTTGATAAGCGTGTGAGCGCCTTATCCACCCTAGGGGGTGTTTCCCAGCGCGCCCTAACCTCTGGCGGGAAAGGATATAATGCCAATAACTTCTTTGAAATTAGCAGTTTTCTATCGGGGTTAACCCACGCTTCATCACACACTTCATTCAATTCGTCTGATTCAGGAAAAACTACAGGTAGTTTTTTCAGACCCCACATAATACCCCTTTTTGTGGTACATGCAGTATCAGAGATATGTAAAGCCTCCTTCATTGCCGTGATCATATAACGTGTGGCCCTACTGGAAAATACGTTTGTTTCTTCACCGTCGACACTAGATTCGGTGTCCGTGTCTGGGTCTGTGTCGACCGACTGAGGTAAAGGGCGTTTTACAGCCCCTGACGGTGTCTGAGACGCCTGTACCGGTACTAACTGATTTTCCGGCCGTCTCATGTCGTCAACTGACTTTTGTAATGTGCTGACATTATCACGTAATTCCATAAATAAAGCCATCCATTCCGGTGTCGACTCCCTAGGGGGTGACATCACCATTACCGGCAATTGCTCCGCCTCCACACCAACATCGTCCTCATACATGTCGACACACACGTACCGACACACAGCAGACACACAGGGAATGCTCTTATCGAAGACAGGACCCCACTAGCCCTTTGGGGAGACAGAGGGAGAGTTTGCCAGCACACACCCAAGCGCTATAAATATATATAGGAACAACCTATATGTTGTCTCCCTTATAGCAGCTTAATATATATCAAAAACGCCAAAAAAAAGTGCCCCCCCCCTCTCTTTTTTACCCTGTTTCTGTAGTGCAGTGCAGGGGAGAGTCCTGGGAGCCTTCCTCGCAGCGGAGCTGAGCAGGAAAATGGCGCTGTGTGCTGAGGAGATAGGCCCCGCCCCCTATTTCGGCGGGCTCTTCTCCGGAGTTTGTGAGACCTGGCAGGGGTTAAATACATCCATATAGCCCCAAGGGCTATATGTGATGTATTTTTTAGCCAGAACAAGGTATTCTCATTGCTGCCCAGGGCGCCCCCTGCAGCGCCCTGCACCCTCCGTGACCGCTGGTGTGAAGTGTGTGACAACAATGGCGCACAGCTGCAGTGCTGTGCGCTACCTCATGAAGACTGAAAAGTCTTCTGCCGCCGGTTTCTGGACCTCTTCGCTTTTCGGCATCTGCAAGGGGGTCGGCGGCGCGGCTCCGGGACCGGACTCCATGGCTGGGCCTGTGTTCGATCCCTCTGGAGCTAATGGTGTCCAGTAGCCTAAGAAGCCAATCCATCCTGCACGCAGGTGAGTTCACTTCTTCTCCCCTAAGTCCCTCGTTGCAGTGAGCCTGTTGCCAGCAGGACTCACTGAAAATAAAAAACCTAAAAACTTTTTCTAAGCAGCTCTTTAGGAGAGCCACCTAGATTGCACCCTGCTCGGACGGGCACAAAAACCTAACTGAGGCTTGGAGGAGGGTCATAGGGGGAGGAGCCAGTGCACACCACCTGATCCTAAAGCTTTATTTTTGTGCCCTGTCTCCTGCGGAGCCGCTAATCCCCATGGTCCTGACGGAGTCCCCAGCATCCACTAGGACGTTAGAGAAAGAAGGACATTCTGTAATACAAATGTGTTCTCATACACTATTGTTGCAATCACACCAAACATCCCGTCCTGGCGAGCCAGTACCTGTGCGACTCGGCTTGCACAAGCATCTTTTTCGACAGAAGTGCATCTTATTCACAATGTGATAAAACCGCTTCACTAGACTGCATTGATTCATTCTGGTAGGTGACACTTGTATATCTATGTGTGACTGAGGGGTCTATGGGGCTAATTCAGACCTGATTGCTGCTGTGCGTGTTCGCACAGCAGGTGATAAGGTCTGAACTGTGCATGCGCAGGCGCCGTAGTGCACCGGTGCATGCCAAAGATGGGATCGGCATCTCTGCCCAGTGATCGCTTCTGCCTGATTGACAGTCCCGACCTCTGCCTGATTGACAGGCAGACGCGTTCGCTGGGTGGGAGGAGGCGGGCCGGTGGCATTGGGCCGCCATTTTGGGGGCGCAGTCCGGGCAACGCAGGCGTGCCCGGACCGTGCAGGGGGCGGGACGTGGCTGCTGCTTGATGTCTCAAGCAGCCGCTGCGACCAGAAGACCGACAGGTAGCTCCCTGCCAGCGCGCAGGAGCTGCGCTGGTAGGGAGCTACTTTTCAGGTACAAAAGCATTGCTGCCGTGCGATGCTTTTGTACCTGTGCGTGGGAGGCAAAGCCAGACATGCGGGGCGGACTAGCTCTGTGCTGGGCGTACCCCCGCATGTCTGTAAACGTGATTGTAGATGTGCTAAGTTTAGCACATCTACGATCAAGTCTAAATTACCCCCTATGTACTAAATGGAGAAAAGGGGAAAAAAGCTAAAAGGCATAGAAAAGCCATGTACGTATATACTGCTTCTCAATATGTACTGTACTAATGGATTTTCTCTGCTGGTTTTCTGCCTGAGCAAACTTGATGCCTGATTATTGCACTGCCGTAGGCTTCTATGGAAGCGCAAAATCTCTCTGATGTTAAAGTCTTATGAGATTCGGTACGAAATCCCGACTTTCGGGATCACGGCGGTCGAAATACCGATGCCGGAATTCCGACCTAGGGGTATATTTACTAACATTCGTATTTGTAGGGATTTGGTGGGAGATTAAACACGAATGACATCGGTTGTGTGAATTTGCAACTTTTTGGTTTTTTTACGTGCCATTTACAAAGCTGTTGTATTTTGCATTTTCTTTTTTTTCCGATGTCGATGTCATTCGTAATTAGAGATGAGCGGGTTCGGTTTCTCTGAAACCGAACCCGCACGAACTTCATGTTTTTTTTACGGGTCCGAGCAGACTCGGATCCTCCCGCCTTGCTCGGTTAACCCGAGCGCGCCCGAACGTCATCATGACGCTGTCGGATTCTCGCGAGACTCGGATTCTATATAAGGAGCCGCGCGTCGCCGCCATTTTCACACGTGCATTGAGATTGATAGGGAGAGGACGTGGCTGGCGTCCTCTCCATTAGAAATTAGATTAGAAGAGAGAGAGAGATTGTGCAGAGTCAGACAGAGTTTACCACAGTGACCAGTGCAGTTGTTGTTAGTTAACTTTTATTTATTTTAATATAATATATCCGTTCTCTGCTATATCCGTTCTCTGCCTGAAAAAAAACGATACACAGCAGCAGCCAGTCACACAGTGTGACTCAGTCTGTGTGCACTCAGCTCAGCCCAGTGTGCTGCACATCAATGTATAAAAGGCAAAGCTTATAATAATTGTGGGGGAGACTGGGGAGCACTGCAGGTTGTTATAGCAGGAGCCCCCAGGAGTACATAATATTATATTAATTTAAAATTAAACAGTGCACACTTTTGCTGCAGGAGTGCCACTGCCAGTGTGACTAGTGGTGACCAGTGCCTGACCACCAGTATAGTAGTATATTGTTGTATGTATTGTATACTATCTCTTTATCAACCAGTCTATATTAGCAGCAGACACAGTACAGTGCGGTAGTTCACGGCTGTGGCTACCTCTGTGTCGGCAGTCGGAACTCGGCAGGCAGTCCGTCCATCCATAATTGTATTACAATATATACCACCTAACCGTGGTATTTTTTTTTCTTTCTTTATACCGTCGTCATAGTGTCATACTAGTTGTTACGAGTATACTACTATCTCTTTATCAACCAGTGTACAGTGCGGTAGTTCACGGCTGTGGCTACCTCTGTGTCGGCAGTCGGCAGGCAGTCCGTCCATCCATAATTGTATTATTATTATAATATATACCACCTAACCGTGGTTTTTTTTTCATTCTTTATACCGTCATAGTGTCATACTAGTTGTTACGAGTATACTACTATCTCTTTATCAACCAGTGTACAGTGCGGTAGTTCACGGCTGTGGCTACCTCTGTGTCGGCAGTCGGCAGGCAGTCCGTCCATCCATAATTGTATTATTATTATAATATATACCACCTAACCGTGGTTTTTTTTTCATTCTTTATACCGTCGTCATAGTGTCATACTAGTTGTTACGAGTATACTACTATCTCTTTATCAACCAGTGTACAGTGCGGTAGTTCACGGCTGTGGCTACCTCTGTGTCGGCAGTCGGCAGGCAGTCCGTCCATCCATAATTGTATTATTATTATAATATATACCACCTAACCGTGGTTTTTTTTTTCATTCTTTATACCGTCGTCATAGTGTCATACTAGTTGTTACGAGTATACTACTATCTCTTTATCAACCAGTGTACAGTGCGGTAGTTCACGGCTGTGGCTACCTCTGTGTCGGCAGTCGGCAGGCAGTCCGTCCATCCATAATTGTATTATTATTATAATATATACCACCTAACTGTGGTATTTTTTTTTCTTTCTTTATACCGTCGTCATAGTGTCATACTAGTTGTTACGAGTATACTACTATCTCTTTATCAACCAGTGTACAGTGCGGTAGTTCACGGCTGTGGCTACCTCTGTGTCGGCAGTCGGCAGGCAGTCCGTCCATCCATAATTGTATTATTATTATAATATATACCACCTAACCGTGGTATTTTTTTTTCTTTCTTTATACCGTCGTCATAGTGTCATACTAGTTGTTACGAGTATACTACTATCTCTTTATCAACCAGAGTACAGTGCGGTAGTTCACGGCTGTGGCTACCTCTGTGTCGGCACTCGGCAGGCAGTCCGTCCATCCATAATTGTATTATTATTATAATATATACCACCTAACCGTGGTTTTTTTTTCATTCTTTATACCGTCGTCATAGTGTCATACTAGTTGTTACGAGTATACTACTATCTCTTTATCAACCAGTGTACAGTGCTGTAGTTCACGGCTGTGGCTACCTCTGTGTCGGCAGTCGGCAGGCAGTCCGTCCATCCATAATTGTATTATTATTATAATATATACCACCTAACTGTGGTATTTTTTTTTCTTTCTTTATACCGTCGTCATAGTGTCATACTAGTTGTTACGAGTATACTACTATCTCTTTATCAACCAGTGTACAGTGCGGTAGTTCACGGCTGTGGCTACCTCTGTGTCGGCAGTCGGCAGGCAGTCCGTCCATCCATAATTGTATTATTATTATAATATATACCACCTAACCGTGGTTTTTTTATACCACCTAACCGTGGCAGTCCGTCCATAATTGTATACTAGTATCCAATCCATCCATCTCCATTGTTTACCTGAGGTGCCTTTTAGTTCTGCCTATAAAATATGGAGAACAAAAAAGTTGAGGTTCCAAAATTAGGGAAAGATCAAGATCCACTTCCACCTCGTGCTGAAGCTGCTGCCACTAGTCATGGCCGAGACGATGAAATGCCAGCAACGTCGTCTGCCAAGGCCGATGCCCAATGTCATAGTACAGAGCATGTCAAATCCAAAACACCAAATATCAGAAAAAAAAGGACTCCAAAACCTAAAATAAAATTGTCGGAGGAGAAGCGTAAACTTGCCAATATGCCATTTACCACACGGAGTGGCAAGGAACGGCTGAAGCCCTGGCCTATGTTCATGGCTAGTGGTTCAGCTTCACATGAGGATGGAAGCACTCAGCCTCTCGCTAGAAAACTGAAAAGACTCAAGCTGGCAAAAGCACCGCAAAGAACTGTGCGTTCTTTGAAATCCCAAATCCACAAGGAGAGTCCAATTGTGTCGTTTGCGATGCCTGACCTTCCCAACACTGGACGTGAAGAGCATGCGCCTTCCACTATTTGCATGCCCCCTGCAAGTGCTGGAAGGAGCACCCGCAGTCCAGTTCCTGATAGTCAGATTGAAGATGTCAGTGTTGAAGTACACCAGGATGAGGAGGATATGGGTGTTGCTGGCGCTGGGGAGGAAATTGACCAGGAGGATTCTGATGGTGAGGTGGTTTGTTTAAGTCAGGCACCCGGGGAGACACCTGTTGTCCGTGGGAGGAATATGGCCGTTGACATGCCAGGTGAAAATACCAAAAAAATCAGCTCTTCGGTGTGGAGGTATTTCACCAGAAATGCGGACAACAGGTGTCAAGCCGTGTGTTCCCTTTGTCAAGCTGTAATAAGTAGGGGTAAGGACGTTAACCACCTCGGAACATCCTCCCTTATACGTCACCTGCAGCGCATTCATAATAAGTCAGTGACAAGTTCAAAAACTTTGGGTGACAGCGGAAGCAGTCCACTGACCAGTAAATCCCTTCCTCTTGTAACCAAGCTCACGCAAACCACCCCACCAACTCCCTCAGTGTCAATTTCCTCCTTCCCCAGGAATGCCAATAGTCCTGCAGGCCATGTCACTGGCAAGTCTGACGAGTCCTCTCCTGCCTGGGATTCCTCCGATGCATCCTTGCGTGTAACGCCTACTGCTGCTGGCGCTGCTGTTGTTGCCGCTGGGAGTCGATGGTCATCCCAGAGGGGAAGTCGTAAGCCCACTTGTACTACTTCCAGTAAGCAATTGACTGTTCAACAGTCCTTTGCGAGGAAGATGAAATATCACAGCAGTCATCCTACTGCAAAGCGGATAACTGAGTCCTTGACAACTATGTTGGTGTTAGACGTGCGTCCGGTATCCGCCGTTAGTTCACAGGGAACTAGACAATTTATTGAGGCAGTGTGCCCCCGTTACCAAATACCATCTAGGTTCCACTTCTCTAGGCAGGCGATACCGAGAATGTACACGGACGTCAGAAAAAGACTCACCAGTGTCCTAAAAAATGCAGTTGTACCCAATGTCCACTTAACCACGGACATGTGGACAAGTGGAGCAGGGCAGGGTCAGGACTATATGACTGTGACAGCCCACTGGGTAGATGTATGGACTCCCGCCGCAAGAACAGCAGCGGCGGCACCAGTAGCAGCATCTCGCAAACGCCAACTCTTTCCTAGGCAGGCTACGCTTTGTATCACCGCTTTCCAGAATACGCACACAGCTGAAAACCTCTTACGGCAACTGAGGAAGATCATCGCGGAATGGCTTACCCCAATTGGACTCTCCTGTGGATTTGTGGCATCGGACAACGCCAGCAATATTGTGTGTGCATTAAATATGGGCAAATTCCAGCACGTCCCATGTTTTGCACATACCTTGAATTTGGTGGTGCAGAATTTTTTAAAAAACGACAGGGGCGTGCAAGAGATGCTGTCGGTGGCCAGAAAAATTGCGGGACACTTTCGGCGTACAGGCACCACGTACAGAAGACTGGAGCACCACCAAAAACTACTGAACCTGCCCTGCCATCATCTGAAGCAAGAAGTGGTAACGAGGTGGAATTCAACCCTCTATATGCTTCAGAGGTTGGAGGAGCAGCAAAAGGCCATTCAAGCCTATACAATTGAGCACGATATAGGAGATGGAATGCACCTGTCTCAAGTGCAGTGGAGAATGATTTCAACGTTGTGCAAGGTTCTGATGCCCTTTGAACTTGCCACACGTGAAGTCAGTTCAGACACTGCCAGCCTGAGTCAGGTCATTCCCCTCATCAGGCTTTTGCAGAAGAAGCTGGAGGCATTGAAGAAGGAGCTAACACGGAGCGATTCCGCTAGGCATGTGGGACTTGTGGATGCAGCCCTTAATTCGCTTAACAAGGATTCACGGGTGGTCAATCTGTTGAAATCAGAGCACTACATTTTGGCCACCGTGCTCGATCCTAGATTTAAAGCCTACCTTGGATCTCTCTTTCCGGCAGACACAGGTCTGCTGGGGTTGAAAGACCTGCTGGTGACAAAATTGTCAAGTCAAGCGGAACGCGACCTGTCAACATCTCCTCCTTCACATTCTCCCGCAACTGGGGGTGCGAGGAAAAGGCTCAGAATTCCGAGCCCACCCGCTGGCGGTGATGCAGGGCTGTCTGGAGCGACTGCTGATGCTGACATCTGGTCCGGACTGAAGGACCTGACAACGATTACGGACATGTCGTCTACTGTCACTGCATATGATTCTCTCAACATTGATAGAATGGTGGAGGATTATATGAGTGACCGCATCCAAGTAGGCACGTCACACAGTCCGTACTTATACTGGCAGGAAAAAGAGGCAATTTGGAGGCCCTTGCACAAACAAACTGGCTTTATTCTACCTAAGTTGCCCTCCCACAAGTGTGTACTCCGAAAGAGTGTTTAGTGCCGCCGCTCACCTTGTCAGCAATCGGCGTACGAGGTTACATCCAGAAAATGTGGAGAAGATGATGTTCATTAAAATGAATTATAATCAATTCCTCCGCGGAGACATTGACCAGCAGCAATTGCCTCCACAAAGTACACAGGGAGCTGAGATGGTGGATTCCAGTGGGGACGAATTGATAATCTGTGAGGAGGGGGATGTACACGGTGATATATCGGAGGGTGAAGATGAGGTGGACATCTTGCCTCTGTAGAGCCAGTTTGTGCAAGGAGAGATTAATTGCTTCTTTTTTGGGGGGGGTCCAAACCAACCCGTCATATCAGTCACAGTCGTGTGGCAGACCCTGTCACTGAAATGATGGGTTGGTTAAAGTGTGCATGTCCTGTTTTGTTTATACAACATAAGGGTGGGTGGGAGGGCCCAAGGATAATTCCATCTTGCACCTCTTTTTTCTTTTCTTTTTCTTTGCATCATGTGCTGATTGGGGAGGGTTTTTTGGAAGGGACATCCTGCGTGACACTGCAGTGCCACTCCTAGATGGGCCCGGTGTTTGTGTCGGCCACTAGGGTCGCTTATCTTTCTCACACAGTCAGCTACCTCATTGCGCCTCTTTTTTTCTTTGCGTCATGTGCTGTTTGGGGAGGGTTTTTTGGAAGGGACATCCTGCGTGACACTGCAGTGCCACTCCTAGATGGGCCCGGTGTTTGTGTCGGCCACTAGGGTCGCTTATCTTACTCACACAGCGACCTCGGTGCA
Organism: Pseudophryne corroboree; assembly: GCF_028390025.1. Classification (NCBI taxonomy): domain Eukaryota; kingdom Metazoa; phylum Chordata; class Amphibia; order Anura; family Myobatrachidae; genus Pseudophryne; species Pseudophryne corroboree. Next base: position 615,514,323 of record NC_086449.1, read on the forward strand.
AATTTTAGGACTAAAAATAATATTGTGAGGTGTGATGTGTTCAGAATAGGCTGAAAATGAGTGTAAATTATGTTTTTTGAGGTTAATAATACTTTGGGATCAAAATTACCCCCAAATTCTATGATTTAAGCTGTTTTTTAGGGTTTTTTGAAAAAAACACCCGAATCCAAAACACACCCGAATCCGACAAAAAAAATTCGGTGAGGTTTTGCCAAAACGCGGTCGAACCCAAAACACGGCCGCGGAACCGAACCCAAAACCAAAACACAAAACCCGAAAAATTTCAGGCGCTCATCTCTATTCGTAATGTCGGGCAGTGTTTTACGGAAGTGGTTAGTAAAACACTGCCGGACTTTACACAATGAATCCCGGCCAGATCAGTGTGATCCGTGCAGGGCTTCATTGTGTACATTAAATGAAGTGTGGAAAGTGTTAAAAATCACCAAAAAATTTGCGTGGGGTGCCCCCTCCTAAGCATAACCAGCCTCGGGCTCTTTGAGCCGGTCCTGGTTGAAAAAATACAGGGGAAAAAATGAATAGGGTCCCCCCATATTTAAACAACCAGCACCGGGCTCTGCGCCTGGTCCTGGTGCAAAAAATACGGGGGACAAAAGATGTAGGGGTCCCCTGTATTTTTCACACAAGCACCGGGCTCCACTAGCCAGAGAGATAATGCCACAGCCGGGGGACACTTTTATATAGGTCCCTGCAGCCGTGGCATTACCCCCCCAACTAGTCATCCCTGGCCGGGGTACCCTGGAGGAGTGGGGACCCCTTAAACCAAGGCCCCCCCCCCTCCAGCCACCCAAGGGCCAGGGGTGAAGACCGAGACTGTCCCCCCCCATCCGTGGGCGGTGGATGGGAGGCTGTTAGCCATAGTGTAAAAATAAAGAATATTGTTTTCTGTAGCAGAACTACAAGTCCCAGCAAGCCTCCCCCGCAAGCTGGTACTTGGAGAACCACATGTACCAGCATCCCCCCCCCCCCCGATTGTTAACCCATTCACACCCCTTCCCACTGATAAGCATGCACGGATCTCACTGATCCGTGCATGCCTATCAGAAATTCAGAATACGGATAAAAGGCAGGTCTTTTTGAAAACTGCTTTTTTTTTACGAATTGTAACATTTACCGGCAGTGTTTGGCTATTGCCGGCAGTGATTGAGAATACGAATTGTTAGTAAATTACAGAGTTGTATAAAATAACAGGCGTGTTTGACCGATGGTTTATTCATTGCCCTCATCACTGCTGAGTTTTGTGTTTAGTAAATTGCCGAGATGACACTTTGAACAAAAAACACAAAATCGGCCAAAATCGGGAGCTTAGTAAATATACCCCCTAGAACGCAGCGTGTCCTCTTGCCCCTTATATCACCACCCAAGTGGGGATTCTGACCGCTGACATTTCAACGGGTGTCGGGATTCCGACATCGGTATTTCGACTGCCGGGATCCTGACAGTCGGGAAATGAACTGCGTCATGTCTTATGGCCCAAATGTATTAATCCTCAAAACGTGATAAAGTGGAGACAGATAAAGGGGTCTATTCATGAAGCAGTGAAAAGTCTGGATAATACCCCTTTTCCACCACTGCAGCACGGGTCGCAGCCGTGTCGCCTGACACGGCTGCGACCCGTGCTACAGCCCCCTTCAGACAGCGCTCACCAACCCGGCAATTGTCAGGTTGGTGACGCGGCAGGGGCGGCGCTGGGAGATCACATGATCTCCCAGCGCCGCCCTCCCATACACTGTGAAAGGGAGCCGTGTCGCCTCGACACGGCTCCCGTTCACACTACACAGCTTCCCGGGTTGAACACGTGTTCAACCCGGCAAGCTACCCAGGTAGGATTCCCGGATCACTTGATCCGGGAATTTGCAGGGGGACCCTTTTCCACTAGGAAAAAAATAAGATTTTACTCACCGGTAAATCTATTTCTCGTAGTCCGTAGTGGATGCTGGGAACTCCGAAAGGACCATGGGGAATAGCGGCTCCGCAGGAGACTGGGCACAACTAAAGAAAGCTTTTAGGTCACCTGGTGTGCACTGGCTCCTCCCACTATGACCCTCCTCCAAGCCTCAGTTAGGACACTGTGCCCGGACGAGCTGACATAATAAGGAAGGATTTTGAATCCCGGGTAAGACTCTTACCAGCCACACCAATCACACCGTATAACTTGTGATACCATACCCAGTTTTACAGTATGAAAACAACTGAGCCTCTCAACAGATGGCTCAACAATAACCCTTTAGTTAACAATAACTATGTACAAGTATTGCAGACAATCCGCACTTGGGACGGGCGCCCAGCATCCACTACGGACTACGAGAAATAGATTTACCGGTGAGTAAAATCTTATTTTCTCTGACGTCCTAGTGGATGCTGGGAACTCCGAAAGGACCATGGGGATTATACCAAAGCTCCCAACGGGCGGGAGAGTGCGGATGACTCTGCAGCACCGAATGAGAGAACTCAAGGTCCTCCTCAGCCAGGGTATCAAATTTGTAGAATTTTGCAAACGTGTTTGCCCCTGACCAAATAGCAGCTCGGCAAAGTTGTAAAGCCGAGACCCCTCGGGCAGCCGCCCAAGATGAGCCCACCTTCCTTATGGAATGGGCTTTTACTGATTTAGGATGCGGCAGTCCAGCCGCAGAATGCGCCAGCTGAATTGTGCTACAAATCCAGCGAGCAATAGTCTGCTTAGAAGCAGGAGCACCCAGCTTGTTGGGTGCATACAGGATAAATAGCGAGTCAGTTTTCTTGACTCTAGCCGTCCTGGAAACATAAATTTTCAAGGCCCTGACTACGTCCAGCAACTTGGAATCCTCCAAGTCCCTAGTAGCCGCAGGCACCACAATAGGTTGGTTCAAGTGAAAAGCTGATACCACCTTAGGGAGAAACTGGGGACGAGTCCTCAATTCTGCCCTATCCATATGGAAAAATAAGAATTTACTCACCGGTAATTCTATTTCTCGTAGTCCGTAGTGGATGCTGGGAACTCCGTAAGGACCATGGGGAATAGCGGGCTCCGAAGGAGGCTGGGCACTCTAGAAAGATCTTAGACTACCTGGTGTGCACTGGCTCCTCCCACTATGACCCTCCTCCAAGCCTCAGTTAGGTACTGTGCCCGGACGAGCGTACACAATAAGGAAGGATTTTGAATCCCGGGTAAGACTCATACCAGCCACACCAATCACACCGTACAACTCGTGATATGAAACACAGTTAACAGTATGAAACAATAGAGCCTCTCAACAGATGGCTCAACAATAACCCGATTTAGTTAACAATAACTATGTACAAGTATTGCAGATAAACCGCACTTGGGATGGGCGCCCAGCATCCACTACGGACTACGAGAAATAGAATTACCGGTGAGTAAATTCTTATTTTCTCTAACGTCCTAGTGGATGCTGGGAACTCCGTAAGGACCATGGGGATTATACCAAAGCTCCGAATGAGAGAACTCCAGGTCCTCCTCAGCCAGGGTATCAAATTTGTAGAATTTTGCAAACGTGTTTGCCCCTGACCAAGTAGCTGCTCGGCAAAGTTGTAAAGCCGAGACCCCTCGGGCAGCCGCCCAAGATGAGCCCACCTTCCTTGTGGAATGGGCATTGACAGATTTTGGCTGTGGCAGGCCTGCCACAGTATGTGCAAGCTGAATTGTACTACAAATCCAACGAGCAATAGTCTGCTTAGAAGCAGGAGCACCCAGCTTGTTGGGTGCATACAGGATAAACAGCGAGTCAGATTTTCTGACTCTAGCCGTCCTGGAAACATATATTTTCAGGGCCCTGACAACGTCTAGCAACTTGGAGTCCTCCAAATCCTTAGTAGCCGCAGGCACCACAATAGGCTGGTTCAGGTGAAACGCTGACACCACCTTAGGGAGAAACTGGGGACGAGTCCTCAATTCTGCCCTATCCATATGGAAAATCAGATAAGGGCTTTTACATGATAAAGCCGCCAACTCTGACACTCGCCTGGCTGAAGCCAAGGCCAATAACATGACCACTTTCCACGTGAGATATTTCAGATCCACGGTTTTTAGTGGCTCAAACCAATGTTGATTTTAAGAAACTCAACATCACGTTGAGATCCCAAGGTGCCACAGGAGGCACAAATGGGGGCTGAATATGCAGCACTCCTTTCACGAATGTCTGAACTTCAGGTACTGAAGCTAGTTCTTTTTGAAAGAAAATCGACAGAGCCGAGATCTGTACCTTAATGGAGCCCAGTTTTAGGCCCATATTCACTCCTGCTTGCAGGAAATGCAGAAATCGACCTAGTTTAAATTCCTCTGTTGGGGCCTTTTTGGCCTCGCACCATGCAACATATTTCCGCCATATGCGGTGATAATGCTTTGCCGTAACATCTTTCCTGGCTTTAATAAGCGTAGGAATGACTTCCTCCGGAATGCCCTTTTCCTTCAGGATCCGGCGTTCAACCGCCATGCCGTCAAACGCAGCTGCGGTAAGTCTTGGAACAGACAGGGGCCCTGCTGCAGCAGGTCCTGTCTGAGCGGCAGAGACCACGGGTCCTCTGAGATCATCTCTTGAAGTTCCGGGTACCACGCTCTTCTCGGCCAATCCGGAACCACGAGAATTGTGTTTACTCCTCGCTTTCTTATTATTCTCAATACCTTTGGTATGAGAGGTAGAGGAGGGAACACATAAACTGACCGGTACACCCACGGTGTCACTAGAGCGTCCACAGCTATCGCCTGAGGGTCTCTTGACCTGGCGCAATACTTCTCTAGTTTTTTGTTTAGGCGGGACGCCATCATGTCCACCTGTGGACGACCCCATTGATTTACAATCATTTGGAAGACTTCAGGATGAAGTCCCCACTCTCCCGGGTGGAGGTCGTGCCTGCTGAGAAAGTCTGCTTCCCAGTTGTCCACTCCCGGGATGAACACTGCTGACAGTGCTAGTACATGATTCTCCGCCCATCGGAGAATTTTTGTGGCTTCTGCCATCGCCGTCCTGCTTCTTGTGCCGCCCTGTCGATTCACATGGGCGACTGCCGTGATGTTGTCTGACTGGATCAGCACCGGCTGGTGTAGGAGCAGGGATTTTGCTTGACTTAGGGCATTGTAAATGGCCCTTAGTTCCAGAATATTTATGTGAAGGGCAGTCTCCTGACTTGACCATAGTCCTTGGAAATTTCTTCCCTTTGTGACTGCCCCCAGCCTCGTAGGCTGGCATCCGTGGTCACCAGGACCCAGTCCTGTATGCCGAATCTGCGGCCCTCCAGAAGATGAGCACTGTGCAGCCACCACAGAAGAGACACCCTGGTTCGTGGAGACAGGGTTATTAAACGATGCATCTGAAGATGCGATCCGGACCACTTGTCCAACAGGTCCCACTGAAAAATCCTGGCATGGAACCTGCCGAATGGAATTGCTTCGTAAGAAGCTACCATCTTTCCCAGGACCCGCGTGCAGTGATGCACCGATACCTGTTTTGGTTTTAGGAGGTCTCTGACTAGAGAAGACAACTCCCTGGCTTTCTCCTCCGGGAGAAACACTTTTTTCTGGGCCGTGTCCAGAATCATTCCCAGGAACATTAGACGTGTCGTGGGGACCAGCTGTGACTTTGGGATATTCAGAATCCAGCCGTGCTGGCTCAGCACTTCCTGAGATAGTGCTATTCCCACTAACAACTGTTCCTTGGATCGTGCCTTTATTAGGAGATCGTCCAAGTATGGGATAATTAAAACTCCCTTTTTTCGAAGGAGTATCATCATTTCCGCCATAACCTTGGTAAATACCCTCGGTGCCGTGGAGAGTCCAAACGGCAGCGTCTGGAATTGGTAATGGCAGTCCTGTACCACAAATCTGAGGTACTCCTGGTGAGAATTGTAAATGGGGACATGCAGGTAAGCATCCTTGATGTCCAGGGATACCATGTAATCCCCCTCGTCCAGGCTTGCAATAACCGCCCTGAGCGATTCCATCTTGAACTTGAATTTTTTTATGTATGTGTTCAAGGATTTCAAATTTAAAATGGGTCTCACCGAACTGTCCGGTTTCGGCACCACAAATAGTGTGGAATAGTAACCCCGGCCTTGTTGAAGTAGGGGTACCTTGATTATCACCTGCTGGTAATACAGCTTGTGAATCGCTGCTAGCACCGCCTCCCTGTCTGAGGGAGCAATCGGCAAGGCGGATTTTAGGAAACGGCGGGGTGGAGTCGCCTCGAATTCCAGCCTGTATCCCTGAGATACTATTTGAAGGATCCAGGGATCCACCTGTGAGCGGGCCCACTGATCGCTGAAATTCCTGAGGCGGGCCCCCACCGTACCTGGCTCCGCCTGTGAAGCCCCACCGTCATGCGGCGGACTTGGAAGAGGAAGCGGGGGAGGACTTTTGTTCCTGGGAACCTGCTGTTTGCTGCAGCCTTTTTCCCCTGCCTCTGCCTCTTGACAGAAAAGACCCTCCTTTTCCCCGCTTGTTTTCTGGGACCGAAAGGACTGAACCTGATAAAATGGCGCCTTCTTAGGCTGTGAGGGGACATGGGGTAAAAATGCTGACTTCCCAGACGTTGCTGTGGAAACTAGGTCGGAGAGACCATCCCCAAATAATTCCTCCCCCTTATAAGGCAAGACTTCCATGTGCCTTTTGGAATCTGCATCTCCAGTCCACTGGCGAGTCCATAAGCATCTCCTAGCAGAGATAGATAATGCACTTATTTTAGATGCCAGCCGGCAGATTTCCCTCTGTGCATCTCTCATGTATAAGACTGAGTCTTTTATATGGTCAATTGTTAGCAGGATCGTGTCTCTGTCTAACGTGTCAATATTTTCTGACAGTTTATCTGACCACGCAGCGGCAGCACTGCACATCCATGCTGACGTAATAGCTGGTCTGAGTATAATGCCTGAGTGTGTATATACAGACTTCAGGATCGCCTCCTGCTTTCTATCAGCAGGTTCCTTAAGGGCGGCCGTATCCTGGGACGGTAGTGCCACCTTTTTAGACAAACGTGTGAGCGCTTTATCCACCCTCGGGGGTGTTTCCCAACGTAACCTATCCTCTGGCGGGAAAGGGAACGCCATTAGTAGCTTCTTAGGAATTACCAATTTCTTATCAGGGGAAGCCCACGCTTCTTCACACACTTCATTTAATTCATCTGACGGGGGAAAAACTACAGGTAGTTTTTTCTCCCCAAACATAATACCCTTTTTTGTGGTACCTGGATGTAAATCAGAAATATTTAACACCTCTTTCATTGCCTCAATCATGCAGTGAATGGCCTTAACGGGCATTAAATTTGACTCATCGTCGTCGACACTGGTGTCAGTATCCGTGTCGACATCTACTTGTGCCACCTGAGATAACGGGCGTTTCAGAGCCCCTGATGACTTTTGAGACACCTGGACAGGCACGAGCTGAAGACTCGGCTGTCCCACAGTCGGCATGTCGTCAAATTTTTTATGTAAGGAGTCTATACGTGCACTCATTTCCTGCCATAATACCATCCACTCAGGTGTCTGACCCCCAGGGGGTGACATCCCTGCTAAAGGCATCTGCTCCCCCTCCACATCATTATCCTCCTCAAACATGTCGACACAGCCGTACCGACACACTCCACACACACAGGGAATGCTCAAATAGAGGACAGGACCCACAAAAGCCCTTTGGGGGGACAGAGTAAGAGTATGCCAGCACACACCAGAGCGCCATATATATACAGGGACTAACTGAGTTATGTCCCTAATAGCTGCTTTTTATATAATATACTGTATACAGTGCCAATTTTAATGCCCCCCCTCTCTTTTCCCTCTTACTGTACTGTAGAATTGCAGGGAAGAGCCAGGGAGCTTCCTTCCAGCCGAGCTGTGAGGGAAAAAATGGCGCCAGTGTGCTGAGGAGATAGGCTCCGCCCCTTTTTCGCGGCCTATTCTCCCGCTTTTTATGGGATTCTGGCAGGGGTATTTACCTCATATATAGCCCCAGGGGCTATATATTGAGGTATTTTAGCCAGCCAAGGTGTTTTTATTGCTGCCTCAGGGCGCCCCCCCCCCAGCGCCCTGCACCCTCAGTGACCGGAGTGTGAAGTGTGTATGAGGAGCAATGGCGCACAGCTGCAGTGCTGTGCGCTACCTTGGTGAAGACAGGATGTCTTCATGCCGCCGATTTTCCGGACCATCTTCTTGCTTCTGGCTCTGTAAGGGGGACGGCGGCGCGGCTCCGGGACCGAACATCAAGGCTGGGCCTGCGGTCGATCCCTCTGGAGCTAATGGTGTCCAGTAGCCTAAGAAGCCCAATCCGGCTGCAAGCAGGCGAGTTCGCTTCTTCTCCCCTTAGTCCCTCGCTGCAGTGAGCCTGTTGCCAGCAGGTCTCACTGAAAATAACAAATTCTAAGACTATAACTTTCTAAGAGCTCAGGAGAGCCCCTAGTGTGCATCCAACCTCGGCCGGGCACGAAATCTAACTGAGGCTTGGAGGAGGGTCATAGTGGGAGGAGCCAGTGCACACCAGGTAGTCTAAGATCTTTCTAGAGTGCCCAGCCTCCTTCGGAGCCCGCTATTCCCCATGGTCCTTACGGAGTTCCCAGCATCCACTAGGACGTTAGAGAAATCAGATAAGGGCTTTTACATGACAAAGCCGCCAATTCTGACACACGCCTGGCTGAAGCCAAGGCCAATAACATGACCACTTTCCACGTGAGATATTTTAGATCCACGGTTTTAAGTGGCTCAAACCAATGTGATTTTAAGAAACTCAACACCACGTTGAGATCCCAAGGTGCCACTGGAGGCACAAAAGGGGGCTGAATATGCAGCACTCCCTTAACAAACGTCTGAACTTCAGGTAGTGAAGCTAGTTCTTTCTGGAAGAAAATCGACAGAGCCGAGATCTGTACCTTAATGGAGCCTAATTTCAGGCCCATAGTCACTCCTGCTTGTGAGAAATGCAGAAATCGAACCAGTTGAAATTCCTCTGTTGGGGCCTTTTTGGCCTCACACCAAGCAACATACATCCGCCATATGCGGTGATAATGCTTTGCAGTTACATCTTTCCTGGCTTTAATCAGCGTAGGAATGACTTCCTCCGGAATGCCCTTTTCCTTCAGGATCCGGCGTTCAACCGCCCTGCCGTCAAACGCAGCCGCGGTAAGTCTTGGAACAGACAGGGCCCCTGCTGTAGCAGATCCTGTCTGAGCGGCAGAGGCCATGGGTCCTCTGAGATCATCTCTTGAAGTTCCGGGTACCACGCTCGTCTTGGCCAATCCGGAACCACGAGTATTGTTCTTACTCCTCGTTTTCTTATTATTCTCAGTACCCTTGGTATGAGAGGCAGAGGAGGGAACACATAAACTGACTGGTACACCCACGGTGTCACTAGAGCGTCCACAGCTATCGCCTGAGGGTCCCTTGACCTGGCGCAATATCTCTCTAGTTTTTTGTTTAGGCGGGACGCCATCATGTCCACCTGTGGCCTTTCCCAACGGTTTACCAAAAGTTGGAAGACTTCTGGATGAAGTCCCCACTCTCCCGGGTGTAGGTCGTGTCCGCTGAGGAAGTCTGCTTCCCAGTTGTCCACTCCCGGAATGAACACTGCTGACAGTGCTAAGACGTGATTTTCCGCCCATCGGAGAATCCTTGTGGCTTCTGCCATCGCCATCCTGCTTCTTGTGCCGCCCTGTCGGTTTACATGGGCGACTGCCGTGATGTTGTCTGATTGGATCAGTACCGGCTGGTTTTGAAGCAGAGGCCTTTCCAGACTTAGGGCATTGTAAATGGCCCTCAGTTCCAGAATATTTATGTGTAGGGACGACTCCTGACTTGACCAAAGTCCTTGGAAATTTCTTCCCTGTGTGACTGCCCCCCAGCCTCGAAGGCTGGCATCCGTGGTTACCAGGACCCAGTCCTGTATGCCGAATCTGCGGCCCTCTTGAAGATGAGCACTCTGCAGCCACCACAGTAGAGATACCCTGGTCCTTGGAGACAGGGTTATCAGCTGATGCATCTAAAGATGCGATCCCGACCACTTGTCCAAGAGGTCCCACTGAAAGGTTCTTGCATGGAACCTGCCGAATGGAATTTTGCTTCGTAAGAAGCTACCATTTTTCCCAGGACTCGTGTGCAGTGATGCACCGATACCTGTTTTGGTTTCAGGAGGTCTCTGACTAGAGATGACAGCTCCTTGGCTTTCTCCTGCGGGAGAAACACTTTTTTCTGTTCTGTGTCCAGAACCATCCCCAGGAACAGTAGGCGTGTGGTAGGAACCAGCTGTGACTTTGGAATGTATAGAATCCATCCGTGCTGTTGTAGCACTTCCCGAGATAGTGCTACTCTGACCAGCAACTGCTCCTTGGACCTCGCCTTTATAAGGAGATCGTCCAAGTACGGGATACTTAAAACTTCCTTTCTCGAAGGAGTATAATCATTTCTGCCATTACCTTGGTAAAGACCCTCGGTGCCGTGGACAGTCCAAACGGCAGTGTTTGGAATTGGTAATGGCAATCCTGTACCACAAATCTGAGGTACTCCTGGTGAGGATGGTAAATGGGGACATGTAGGTAAGCCTCCTTGATGTCCAGGGATACCATGTAATCCCCCTCCTCCAGGCTTGCAATAATCGCCCTGAGCGATTCCATCTTGAACTTGAATTTTTTTATGTATGTGTTCAAGGATTTCAATATAAAATGGGTCTCACCGAACCGTCCGGTTTCGGTATGTGGAATAGTAACCCCGTCCTTGTTGAAGTAGGGGCACCTTGACTATCACCTGCTTGGAATACAGCTTGTGAATTGCCTCTAGCACAGTCTCCCTGCCTGAGGGAGTTGTCGGCAAGGCAGATTTGAGGAAACGGCGGGGGGGAGACGCCTCAAATTCCAGCTTGTACCCCTGAAATACTACTTGAAGGATCTAGGGATCCACCTGTGAGCGAGCCCACTGATCGCTGAAATTTTTGAGGCGGCCCCCCACCGTACCTGGCTACGCCTGTGGAGCCCCCCGTCATGCGGTGGACTCAGAGGAAGCGGGGGAAGAATTTTGATTCTGGGAACTGGCTGACTGGTGCAGCTTTTTCCCTCTTCCCTCGTTTTACACGCTTGTATTTCTGAAGCCGAAAGGACTGTACCTGATAATACAGTGCTTTCTGAGGCTGTGAGGAAACCTGAGGTAAATTTTTTTCCTTCCCAGCTGTTGCTGTGGATACGAGGTCCCAGAGACCATCCCCAAACAATTCCTCACCCTTATAAGGCTCTATGTGCCTTTTAAAGTCAGCATCACCTGTCCAGTGTCGGGTCTCTAATAACCTCCTGACCGAATGGACATTGCATTGATTCTGGATGCCAGCCGGCAAAATATCCCTCTGTGCATCCTTCATATATATGACGACGTCTTATGTTCGCAAAATAGTATCCCTGTTTGACAGGGTTACAGACCACGCTGCAGCAGCACTATCTGCAGGTCTCAGTCTAGTACCCGAGTGTGTAAATACAGACTTCAGGATAGCCTCCTGCTTTTTATCAGCAGGTACCTTCAAAGTGGCCGTATCCTAAGACGGCAGTGCCACCTTTTTTGACAAACGTATGAGCGCCTTATCCACCCTAGGGGATATCTCCCAGCGTAACTTATCCTCTGGCGGGAAAGGGTACGCCATCAGTAACTTTTTAGAAATTACCAGTTTTTTATCGGGGGAACCCACGCTTTTTCACACTTCATTCACTCATTTGATGGGGGAACAAAACACTGCCTGCTTTTTCTCCCCAAACATAAAACCCTTTTTTAGTGGTACTTGGGTTAATGTCAGAAATGTGTAACACATTTTCTATTGCCGGGATCATGTAACGGATGTTCCTAGTGGATTGTGTATATGTCTCAACCTCGTCGACACTGGAGTCAGACTCCGTGTCGACATCTGTGTCTGCCATCTGAGGGAGCGGGCGTTTTTGAGCCCCTGATGGCCTTTGAGACGCCTGGGCAGGCGCGGGCTGAGAAGCCGGCTGTCCCATAGCTGTTACGTCATCCAGCCTTTTATGTAAGGAGTTGACACTGTCGGTTTATACCTTTCACCTATCCATCCACTCTGGTGTCGGCCCCACAGGGGGCGACATCCCATTTATCGGCATCTGCTCTGCCATCACATAAGCCTCCTCATCAAACGTGTCGACACAGCCGTACCGACACACCGCACACACACAGGGAATGCTCTGACTGAGGACAGGACCCCACACAGCCCTTTGGGGAGACAGAGAGAGAGTATGCCAGCACACACCAGAGCGCTATATAATTTAGGGATTAACACTATATTAAGTGAATTTTTCCCAATAGCTGCTTGTATATACAATATTGCGCCTAAATTTAGTGCCCTCCCTCTCTTTTTAACCCTTTGAGCCTGAAAACTACAGGGGAGAGCCTGGGGAGCTGTCTTCCAGTTGCACTGTGAAGAGAAAATGGCGCCAGTGTGCTGAGAGAGATAGCTCCGCCCCTTTTTCGCGGACTTTTCTCCCGCATTTTTATGGATTCTGGCAGGGGTATTTATCACATATATAGCCTCTGGGGCTATATATTGTGATATATATGCCAGCCAAGGTGTTTTTATTGCTGCTCAGGGCGCCCCCCCCCAGCGCCCTGCACCCTCAGTGACCGGAGTGTGAAGTGTGCATGAGGAGCAATGGCGCACAGCTGCAGTGCTGTGCGCTACCTTGGTGAAGACTGATGTCTTCTGCCGCCGATTTTCCGGACCTCTTCTTGCTTCTGGCTCTGTAAGGGGGACGGCGGCGCGGCTCCGGGACCGAACACCAAGGCCAGTTCCATGCGGTCGATCCCTCTGGAGCTAATGGTGTCCAGTAGCCTAAGAAGCCCAAGCTAGCTGCAAGCAGGTAGGTTCGCTTCTTCTCCCCTTAGTCCCTCGCTGCAGTGAGCCTGTTGCCAGCAGGTCTCACTGTAAAATAAAAAACCTAATTATATACTTTCTTTCTAGAAGCTCAGGAGAGCCCCTAGTGTGCATCCAACCTCGGCCGGGCACAAAATCTAACTGAGGCTTGGAGGAGGGTCATAGTGGGAGGAGCCAGTGCACACCAGGTGACCTAAAAGCTTTCTTTAGTTGTGCCCAGTCTCCTGCGGAGCCGCTATTCCCCATGGTCCTTTCGGAGTTCCCAGCATCCACTAGGACGTCAGAGAAACACGGGTAAATGCGCCCCCCGCATTTACCCGTGTTTTAAAAAGCTAGTGGAAAATGGGTATAAGTGAGCCTGTGGAGAAGTTGCCAATGGCAACCAATCAGCTGCTCCATACAATTGTATAGTATGCAAATTATAAATGTTACTTCAATTGCTGATTGATTGTCAGAGACAACTTCTCCACTGGCTCACTTCTCCACACTTTTCACTGCTTCATGAATAGACCCCAAAGAGTGATAAATGACCATCCAATCAGCTTCCTAACTCTATTTTACAGGAGGTGTTTGAAAAAGTACAGTTAGGAGCTGGTTGGCTGAAACTTTATCACTCCTTATTCGTCTCCAGTTTCTCACTTTTAAAGGCTTAATATATTTTTGGGCCATAGGCCCTCATTCCGAGTTGATCGCTCGCTAGCTGCTTTTAGCAGCAGTGCACACGCTAGGCCGCCGCCCTCTGGGAGTGTATCTTAGCCAAGCAGAAGTGCAAACGAAAGATTAGCAGAACTGCGCGTGAAAAATTTCATGCCGTTTCTGAGTAGCTCCAGACCTGCTCCTATCTTGCGATGAATGCAGCCTGTTTAGTTCCTGGTTTGACGTCACAAACACGCCCTGCGTTCGGCCAGCCACTCCCCCGTTTCTCCAGCCACTCCTGCGTTTTTGCCTGGCACGCCTGCGTTTTTTAGCACACTCCCTGAAAACGCCGAGTTGCCGCCCAGAAACACCAACTTCCTGTCAATCATACTACGATCACTCGAGCGACTGAAAAACGTCGCTCGAGCTTGGGTAAAAGTACAAAGGTTTGTGTGAAAGTACTTAGCGCATGCGCGCTGCGTATGATGCGCATGCGCACAATTGCCGCTTTTTCACTTGATCGCTGCGCTGCGAAAAACGTCAGCGAGCGATCGACTCGGAATGAGGGCCTATGTCACTTACTACCTCCCGTCTTCTCCAGCATCGGCAGTACATCCTCTTGTTGCCATTATCTGTTCCTGCACAGTGAAGAATTGCCATCCTGGTGATTTTTTCTGTAAAAAGAAAAAAATGATTATAGTTATAAATAATGCTATTTGTTACAGCATAATACCACATTGGGCGGGCTACATTTGAGGAGATTTGCAGTGCCAAAACCCCAACCTGGACCTCCACTGATGTACGTTGATCACAAGCAAGTGAAGTTTTGACACCAGATGAAATGTACGCCGATGCCCCCAGTGGCGGGCTGTTTTCAGGTCATCGAGCTCCATCTGACCCCTGATCTCCAACCGGTCTCACTACACAGCAGTAACTCCATCCATTCTAATTATATACTGACCACTTAGCAAACTTTTCTCATAACAGCTGAACTGAATCTCAACAGCAGATAAAAACACTACAGTCCGCCAGCCCAACACTTCCTGTGGAAGCACTGATACATACTGGGGCTGTTTTACCTGACTTTATCAGATATCACCACAATTATCAGGTCCCAAGGTTAGATAGGATTGACTAACGTGGTTACTCATCCATATTCTTGACATATTAATATCCTTATTTAACTTACATGTAATTTACAAGCTTTACTAACAATTTTTCCAGCTGTTCTCTCACAATGCCCCATCCGCCACCCCTCCACCCGCAGCATCTATAGACACCCTCCCCCATCCGCAGTCCCCCCCGCACCCACCCCTCCCCCACCCGAAGCAACCCCGCAACAGCCCCTCTCCCACCCGCGGCGCCCCTCCACTATCCGCGTCTCCCCCACACCCGCCACTCCCCAACCAGAGCACCTACTGGGTGATTTATCGTGCCCTGCGTGCGCTGTTCACACCGTCGCAAGGGGCTATGGCCCCTTAACTATCGCATGCCCTTTGTCCGTGCAATATTTAACCAATCACAAACACAAAATTATGTTTGGAGGTAATACTTCATATAATAAAAATATTGCACACCCCAAGGCCGTGTAACGGTTAAGGGGGCGTAGCCCCTTGCGACTGTGTGAAGAGTGGCCGTAGGGCACGATGAGCCACCTAGTGTATGTACATATGTTTTTATTTTTTATTGAATTTAATATCAATTAGGGGGATACAGAAAATTGGGATGGGGGAGTATAGCATAGCTTAATCTTCCTACAAATGCATTTGTAGAATGAAAAGTATTAGAGGATTGATTCCAACATAGCTGACTGTAACTAGTGTGGGTGGACGGTCACGGGGCCACAGGTGAGTAGGTTGGCACAGAATAGTTTTCAGGTGCAGAGTGAGTTGGGACAAACCACCGCCTGGTTACCCGGGCGTAGGTTGTATGGAAGGTCTGGTCCAGGTTTTGTAGCTGGCTGAGATCAGCAGCCAGCTAATAGTCAGGACCTGAGAACTTGGCTTAAATATCCCCTGGGAACAAGGTTCAGGGCTCCTGATGCTGAACAAGTTGCCCAGGCGATAAGCTGGGTGGGAGTGGGTTTAGCGTCAGGGCACCAGGACCGGAGAGTTCACTGTTGAGATTGCTTTATTCTAAGGAAAATATTTGTAACCTGCTGTTGTGGAAGACCTGATATTTGCTATACAGTGGCTGCTGAGTAGCACTAAATAAATACCTACTGCTTTTGTTTTAACACACCTGCCATAATGTTTCTGCTGATGTTTGTCTTGTAAGTTAACGCTTATACTGTAATTTTCAGATGTGTACGTTTTCCCCACATATAAATATCTTGATCCAAGGTGAATTTGTCACGTTTGAACCTTTCAGGTATTGCCTTGATGGTAACTTTAAAAACTAATTACACAAAACATTTACAAAAAAAAATAAGAATTTACTTACCGATAATTCTATTTCTCGTAGTCCGTAGTGGATGCTGGGAACTCCGTAAGGACCATGGAGGGGGGGGATAGCGGCTCCGCAGGAGACTGGGCACAAAAGTAAAGCTTTAGGACTACCTGGTGTGCACTGGCTCCTCCCCCTATGACCCTCCTCCAAGCCTCAGTTAGGATACTGTGCCCGGACGAGCGTACACAATAAGGAAGGATTTTGAATCCCGGGTAAGACTCCTACCAGCCACACCAATCACACCGTACAACCTGTGATCTGAACCCAGTTAACAGCATGATAACAGCGGAGCCTCTGAAAAGATGGCTCACAACAACAAAAACCCGATTTTTGTAACAGCAACTATGTACAAGTATTGCAGACAATCCGCACTTGGGATGGGCGCCCAGCATCCACTACGGACTACGAGAAATAGAATTATCGGTAAGTAAATTCTTATTTTCTCTGACGTCCTAGTGGATGCTGGGAACTCCGTAAGGACCATGGGGATTATACCAAAGCTCCCAAACGGGCGGGAGAGTGCGGATGACTCTGCAGCACCGAATGAGAGAACTCCAGGTCCTCCTCAGCCAGGGTATCAAATTTGTAGAATTTAGCAAACGTGTTTGCCCCTGACCAAGTAGCTGCTCGGCAAAGTTGTAATGCCGAGACCCCTCGGGCAGCCGCCCAAGATGAGCCCACCTTCCTTGTGGAATGGGCTTTTACAGATTTAGGCTGTGGCAGGCCTGCCACAGAATGTGCAAGCTGAATTGTACTACAAATCCAACGAGCAATAGTCTGCTTAGAAGCAGGAGCACCCAGCTTGTTGGGTGCATACAGGATAAACAGCGAGTCAGATTTTCTGACTCCAGCCGTCCTGGAAACATATATTTTCAGGGCCCTGACTACATCCAGCAACTTGGAGTCCTCCAAGTCCCTAGTAGCCGCAGGTACCACAATAGGCTGGTTCAGGTGAAACGCTGAAACAACCTTAGGGAGAAATTGAGGACGAGTCCTCAATTCTGCCCTGTCCGTATGAAAAATTAGGTAAGGGCTTTTATAGGATAAAGCCGCCAATTCTGACACACGCCTGGCCGAAGCCAGGGCCAACAGCATTACCACTTTCCATGTGAGATATTTTAAGTCCACAGTGGTGAGTGGTTCAAACCAATGTGATTTTAGGAACCCCAAAAATACATTGAGATCCCAAGGTGCCACTGGAGGCACAAAAGGAGGCTGTATATGCAGTACCCCCTTGACAAACGTCTGAACTTCAGGAACTGAAGCCAGTTCTTTCTGGAAGAAAATCGACAGGGCCGAAATTTGAACCTTAATGGACCCTAATTTTTAGGCCCATAGACAGTCCTGTTTGCAGGAAATGCAGGAAACGACCCAGTTGAAATTCCTCTGTAGGGGCCTTCCTGGCCTCGCACCACGCAACATATTTACGCCAAATACGGTGATAATGTTGTGCAGTTACATCCTTCCTGGCTTTGATCAGGGTAGGGATGACTTCATCCGGAATGCCTTTTTCCTTCAGGATCCGGCGTTCAACCGCCATGCCGTCAAACGCAGTCGCGGTAAGTCTTGGAACAGACAGGGTCCCTGCTCCCTTCTTAGAGGTAGAGGCCACGGGTCCTCTGTGAGCATCTCTGGAAGTTCCGGGTACCAAGTCCTTCTTGGCCAATCCGGAGCCACGAGTATAGTTCTTACTCCTCTCCGTCTTATAATTCTCAGTACCTTGGGTATGAGAGGCAGAGGAGGGAACACATACACTGACTGGTACACCCATGGTGTTACCAGAGCGTCCACAGCTATTGCCTGAGGGTCCCTTGACCTGGCGCAATACCTGTCTAGTTTTTTTGTTGAGGCGGGACGCCATCATGTCCACCTTTGGTTTTTCCCAACGGTTCACAATCATGTGGAAGACTTCTGGATGAAGTCCCCACTCTCCCGGGTGGAGGTCGTGCCTGCTGAGGAAGTCTGCTTCCCAGTTGTCCACTCCCGGAATGAACACTGCTGACAGTGCTATCACATGATTTTCCGCCCAGCGAAGAATCTTTGCAGCTTCTGCCATTGCCCCCCTGCTTCTTGTGCCGCCCTGTCTGTTTACGTGGGCGACTGCCGTGATGTTGTCTGACTGGATCAATACCGGCTGATCTTGAAGCAGAGGTCTTGCTAGGCTTAGAGCGTTGTAGATGGCCCTTAGCTCCAGGATATTTATGTGAAGTGATGTCTCCAGGCTTGACCACAAGCCCTGGAAATTTCTTCCCTGTGTGACTGCTCCCCAGCCTCTCAGGCTGGCATCCGTGGTCACCAGGACCCAGTCCTGAATGCCGAATCTGTGGCCCTCTAGAAGATGAGCACTCTGCAACCACCACAGGAGAGACACCCTTGTCTTTGGTGACAAGATTATCCGCTGATGCATCTGAAGATGCGACCCGGACCATTTGTCTAGCAGATCCCACTGGAAGGTTCTTGCATGGAATCTGCCGAATGGGATTGCTTCGTAGGAAGCCACCATTTTTCCCAGGACCCTTGTGCATTGATGCACTGAGACTTGGCCTGGTTTTAGGAGATTTCTGACTAGCTCGGATAACTCCCTGGCTTTCTCCTCCGGGAGAAAAACCTTTTTCTGGACTGTGTCCAGGATCATTCCTAGGAATAGAAGGCGTGTCGTCGGGATCTGCTGTGATTTTGGAATATTGAGAATCCAACCGTGCTGCCGCAACACTATCTGAGATAGTGCTACTCCGACTTCCAACTGTTCCCTGGATCTTGCCCTTATCAGGAGATCGTCCAAGTAAGGGATAACTAAAACTCCCTTCCTTCGAAGGAGTATCATCATTTCGGCCATTACCTTGGTAAAGACCCGGGGTGCCGTGGACAAGCCAAACGGCAGCGTCTGAAACTGATAGTGACAATTCTGTACCACAAACCTGAGGTACCCTTGGTGAGAAGGGTAAATTGGGACATGTAGGTAAGCATCTTTGATGTCCAGAGACACCATATAATCCCCTTCTTCCAGGTTTGCAATCACTGCTCTGAGTGACTCCATCTTGAATTTGAACCTCTGTATGTAAGTGTTCAAGGATTTTAGATTTAAAATTGGTCTCACCGAGCCGTCCGGCTTCGGTACCACAAACAGTGTGGAATAATACCCCTTTCCCTGTTGCAGGAGGGGTACCTTGATTATCACCTGCTGGGAATACAGCTTGTGAATGGCTTGCAATACTGCCTCCCTGTCTGAGGGAGACGTCGGTAAAGCAGACTTTAGGAAACGGCGAGGGGGAGACGTCTCGAATTCTAATTTGTACCCCTGAGATACCACCTGAAGGATCCAGGGGTCCACTTGCGAGTGGGCCCACTGCGCGCTGAACTTCTTGAGACGGGCCCCCACCGTGCCTGAGTCCGCTTGTTAAGCCCCAGCGTCATGCTGAGGACTTTGCGGAGGCGGGAGAGGGCTTCTGTTCCTGGGAACTGGCTGTGTGCTGCAGCCTTTTTCCTCTCCCTCTGCCACGGGGCCTTTTGCCCGCTTGCCCTTATGGGGCCGAAAGGACTGCGCCTGATAATACGGCGTCTTCTTATGTTGAGAGGCTACCTGGGGTAAAAATGTGGATTTTCCAGCAGTTGCCGTGGCTACCAGGTCTGATAGACCTACCCCAAATAACTCCTCCCCCTTATAAGGCAATACTTCCATGTGCCTTTTGGAATCCGCATCACCTGACCACTGCTGCGTCCATAACCCTCTTCTTGCAGAAATGGACAGCGCGCTAACTCTTGATGCTAGTCGGCAAATATCCCTCTGCGCATCACGCATATATAAAAATGCATCTTTTAAATGCTCTATAGTCAGTAATATACTGTCCCTATCTAGGGTATCAATATTTTCAGTCAGGGAATCCGACCACGCCACCCCAGCACTGCACATCCAGGCTGAGGCGATTGCCGGTCACAGTATAACACCCGTGTGAGTGTATATACATTTTAGGATATTCTCCTGCTTTCTGTCGGCAGGTTCCTTTAGGGCGGCCGTATCAGGAGAGGGTAGTGCCACCTGTTTAGACAAGCGTGTGAGCGCTTTATCCACCCTAGGGGGTGTTTCCCAACGTGCCCTATCCTCTGGCGGGAAGAGGTATGATGCCAATAACCTTTTAGGAATTATCAGTTTTTTATCGGGGGAAACCCACGCCTCATCACACACTTCATTTAATTCCTCGGATACAGGAAAAAATAAGAATTTACTTACCGATAATTCTATTTCTCATAGTCCGTAGTGGATGCTGGGAACTCCGTAAGGACCATGGGGAATAGCGGCTCCGCAGGACACTGGGCACAAATAGAAAGCTTTAGTACTACCTGGTGTGCACTGGCTCCTCCCCCTATGACCCTCCTCCAAGCCTCAGTTAGGATACTGTGCCCGGACGAGCGTACACAATAAGGAAGGATTTTTGAATCCCGGGTAAGACTCATACCAGCCACACCAATCACACCGTATAACTTGTGATCTGAACCCAGTTTACAGTATGATAAAACAGAGGAGCCTCTAGAAAAGATGGCTCACTACAACAATAACCCGATTTAGTTAACAATAACTATGTACAAGTATTGCAGACAATCCGCACTTGGGATGGGCGCCCAGCATCCACTACGGACTATGAGAAATAGAATTATCGGTAAGTAAATTCTTATTTTCTCTGACGTCCTAGTGGATGCTGGGAACTCTGTAAGGACCATGGGGATTATACCAAAGCTCCCAAACGGGCGGGAGAGTGCGGATGACTCTGCAGCACCGAATGAGAGAACTCCAGGTCCTCCTCAGCCAGGATATCAAATTTGTAGAATTTAGCAAACGTGTTTGCCCCTGACCAAGTAGCTGCTCGGCAAAGTTGTAAAGCCGAGACCCCTCGGGCGGCCGCCCAAGATGAGCCCACTTTCCGTGTGGAATGGGCTTTTACAGATTTTGGCTGTGGCAAGCCTGCCACAGAATGTGCAAGCTGAATTGTACTACAAATCCAACGAGCAATAGTCTGCTTAGAAGCAGGAGCACCCAGCTTGTTGGGTGCATACAGGATAAACAGCGAGTCAGATTTTCTGACTCCAGCCGTCCTGGAAACGTATATATTTTCAGGGCCCTGACTACGTCCAGCAACTTGGAGTCCTCCAAGTCCCTAGTAGCCGCAGGTACCACAATAGGCTGATTCAGGTGAAACGCTGAAACCACCTTAGGGAGAAACTAAGGACGAGTCCTCAATTCTGCCTTATCCGTATGAAAAATTAGGTAAGGGCTTTTATAGGATAAAGCCGCCAATTCTGACACGCGCCTGGCTGAAGCCAGGGCCAATAGCATTACCACTTTCCATGTGAGATATTTTAAGTCCACAGTGGTGAGTGGTTCAAACCAATGTGATTTTAGGAACCCCAAAACCACATTGAGATCCCAAGGTGCCACTGGAGGCACAAAAGGAGGCTGTATATGCAGCACCCCTTTGACAAACGTCTGAACTTCAGGAACTGAAGCCAGTTCTTTTTGGAAGAAGATCGACAGGGCCGAAATTTGAACCTTAATGGACCCTAATTTTAGGCCCATAGACAGTCCTGTTTGCAGGAAATGCAGGAAACGACCCAGTTGAAATTCCTCTGTAGGGGCCTTCCTGGCCTCGCACCACGCAACATATTTACGCCAAATACGGTGATAATGCTGCACGGTTACATCCTTCCTGGCTTTGATCAGGGTAGGGATGACTTCATCCGGAATGCCTTTTTCCTTCAGGATCCGGCGTTCAACCGCCATGCCGTCAAACGCAGCCGCGGTAAGTCTTGGAACAGACAGGGTCCCTGCTGGAGCAGGTCCCTTCGTAGAGGTAGAGGCCACGGGTCCTCCGTGAGCATCTCTTGAAGTTCCGGGTACCAAGTCCTTCTTGGCCAATCCGGAGCCACGAGTATAGTCCTTACTCCTCTCCTTCTTATGATTCTCAGTACCTTGGGTATGAGAGGCAGAGGAGAGAACAAATACACTGACTGGTACACCCACGGTGTTACCAGCGCGTCCACAGCTATTGCCTGAGGGTCCCGTGACCTGGCGCAATACCTGTCTAGTTTTTTGTTGAGGCGGGACGCCATCATGTCCACCTTTGGTTTTTCCCAACGGTTCACAATCATGTGGAAGACTTCTGGGTGAAGTCCCCACTCTCCCGGGTGGAGGTCGTGCCTGCTGAGGAAGTCTGCTTCCCAGTTGTCCACTCCCGGAATGAACACTGCTGACAGTGCTATCACATGATTTTCCGCCCAGCGAAGAATCCTTGCAACTTCTGCCATTGCCCTCCTGCTTCTTGTGCCGCCCTGTCTGTTTACGTGGGCGACTGCCGTGATGTTGTCTGACTGAATCAGCACCGGCTGACCTTGAAGCAGAGGTCGTGCTAGGCTTAGAGCATTGTAGATGGCCCTTAGCTCCAGGATATTTATGTGAAGTGATGTCTCCAGGCTTGACCACAAGCCCTGGAAATTTCTTCCTTGTGTGACTGCTCCCCAGCCTCTCAGGCTGGCATCCGTGGTCACCAGGACCCAGTCCTGAATGCCGAATCTGCGGCCCTCTAGAAGATGAGCACTCTGCAACCACCACAGAAGAGACACCCTTGTCCTTGGGGACAGGGTTATCCGTTGATGCATCTGAAGATGCAATCCGGACCATTTGTCCAGCAGATCCCACTGGAACGTTCTTGCGTGGAATCTGCCGAATGGAATCGCTTCGTAGGAAGCTACCATCTTTCCCAAGACTCTTGTGCATTGATGCACTGAGACTTACCCTGGTTTCAGGAGGTTTCTGACCAGTTCGGATAACTCCCTGGCTTTCTCCTCCGGAAGGAACACCTTTTTCTGGACTGTGTCCAGAATCATCCCTAGGAACAGAAGACGTGTTGTCGGAAGCAGCTGCGATTTTGGGATATTTAGAATCCAGCCGTGCTGCCGTAGCACTACTTGAGATAGGGCTACTCCGACTACTAACTGTTCTCTGGATCTTGCTCTTATCAGGAGATCGTCCAAGTAAGGGATAATTAAAACGCCTTTTCTTCGAAGAAGAATCATCATTTCGGCCATTACCTTGGTAAAGACCCGAGGTGCCGTGGATAATCCAAACGGCAGCGTCTGAAACTGATAGTGACAGTTTTGTACCACAAACCTGAGGTACCCTTGATGAGACGGGTAAATGGGGACATGGAGGTAGGCATCTTTGATGTCCAGAGACACCATATAGTCCCCCTCTTCCAGGTTCGCGATCACTGCCCTGAGTGACTCCATCTTGAATTTGAACCTCTGTATGTAAGTGTTCAAAGACTTCAGATTTAAAATTGGTCTCACCGAGCCGTCCGGCTTCGGTACCACAAACAGCGTGGAATAATACCCCTTCCCTTGTTGCAGGAGGGGTACCTTGATTATCACCTGCTGGGAATACAGCTTGTGAACTGCCTCCAATACTGCCTCCCTGTCGGAGGGAGACGTTGGTAAAGCAGACTTCAGGAACCGGCGAGGGGGAGACGTCTCGAAATCCAATTTGTACCCCTGAGATACTACTTGCAGGATCCAGGGGTCCACTTGCGAGTGAGTCCACTGCGCGCTGAAATTCTTGAGACGGGCCCCCACCGTGCCTGAGTCCGCTTGTAAGGCCCCATCGTCATGCTGAGGACTTGGCAGAAGCGGGGGAGGGCTTTTGTTCCTGGGAAGTGGCTGTCTGTTGCAGTCTTTTTCCCCTTCCTCTGCCCCGGGGCAGAAAAGAGGAACCTTTTGCCCGCTTGCCCTTATGGGGACGAAAGGACTGAGCCGGATAAGACGGCGTCTTTTTATGTTGAGAGGCTACCTGGGGTAAAAATGTGGATTTCCCAGCAGTTGCCGTGGCCACCAGGTCCGATAGACCGACCCCAAATAACTCCTCCCCTTTATAAGGCAATATTTCCATATGCCGTTTAGAGTCCGCATCACCTGACCACTGTCGCGTCCATAATCCTCTTCTGGCAGAAATGGACAGCGCACTCACTCTTGAAGCCAGAGTGGAAATATCCCTCTGTGCATCTCGCTCCAGGGTATCAATATTTTCAGTCAGGGAATCCGACCAAGCCACCCCAGCGCTGCACATCCAGGCTGAGGCGATTGCTGGTCGCAGTATAACACCAGTATGTGTGTATATACTTTTAAGGATATTCTCCAGTTTTCTGTCACCTGGTTCCTTGAGGGCGGCCGTATCAGGAGACGGTAACGCCACTTGTTTTGATAAGCGTGTGAGCGCTTTATCCACTCTAGGGGGTGTTTCCCAACGCGCCCTAACCTCTGGCGGGAAAGGGTATAATGCCAATAACTTTTTAGAAATTATCAGTTTTTTATCGGGGGAAACCCACGCTTCATCACACACCTCATTTAATTCGTCTGATTCAGGAAAAACTACAGGTAGTTTTTTCACACCCCACATAATACCCTTTTTAGTGGTACTTGCAGTATCAGAAATGTTTAACACCTCTCTCATTGCCGTGATCATGTAACGTGTGGCCCTACTGGAAGTCACGTTTGTCTCCTCACCGTCGACACTGGAGTCAGTATCCGTGTCGACGTCAGTATCCACCACCTGAGGTAACGGCCTTTTTAGAGACCCTGATGGTTTTTGAGACGCCTGGACAGGGACTAGCTGATTAGTCGGCTGTCTCATGTCATCAACCGTCTTTTGTAAGGAGCTGACACTGCCACGTAAATCCTTCCATTAAGCCATCCACTCAGGTGTCGACTCCTTAGGGGGTGACATCTCTATTATAGGCAATTGCCCCGCCTCCACATCATTTTCCTCCTCATACATGTCGACACAAACGTACCGACACACAGCACACGCACAGGGAATGCTCTGATAGAGGACAGGACCCCACTAGCCCTTTGGGGAGACAGAGGGAGAGTATGCCAGCACACACCAGAGCGCTATATATAGATATAGGGACAACCTTATATAAGTGTTTCTCCCTTATAGCTGCTGTATTGTTAATAACCCGCCAATTAGTGCCCCCCTCTCTTTTTTACCCTGTTTCTGTAGTGCAGGGGAGAGTCAGGGAGACGTCTTTCCAGCGGAGCTGTGAGGGAAAATGGCGCCTGTGTGCTGAGGAGATAGGCTCCGCCCCCTTCTCGGCGGCCTTTCTCCCGCTTTTTGTGAAAATCTGGCAGGGGTTAAAATTCATCCATATAGCCCAGGAGCTATATGTGATGTATTTTTAGCCAGCCAAGGTGTTTCTATTGCTGCTCAGGGCGCCCCCCCCCTAGCGCCCTGCACCCTCAGTGACCGGAGTGTGAAGTGTGCTGAGAAGCAATGGCGCACAGCTGCAGTGCTGTGCGCTACCTTGTGGAAGACAGGATGTCTTCTGCCGCCGATTTGCCGGACTCTTCTTGCTTCTGGCTCTGTAAGGGGGCCGGCGGCGCGGCTCTGGGACCGAGCTCCACGGCTTGAGCGGTCCCTCTGGAGCTAATGGTGTCCAGTAGCCAAGAAGCCCAATCCACTCTGCACGCAGGTGAGTTCGCTTCTTCTCCCCTTAGTCCCTCGATGCAGTGAGCCTGTTGCCAGCAGGTCTCACTGAAAATAAAAAACCTAAACTAAAACTTTCACTAAGAAGCTCAGGAGAGCCCCTAGTGTGCACCCTTCTCGTTCGGGCACAAAAATCTAACTGAGGCTTGGAGGAGGGTCATAGGGGGAGGAGCCAGTGCACACCAGGTAGTACTAAAGCTTTCTATTTGTGCCCAGTCTCCTGCGGAGCCGCTATTCCCCATGGTCCTTACGGAGTTCCCAGCATCCACTAGGACGTCAGAGAAACTACAGGCAGTTTTTTCTCACCAAACATAATACCCTTTTTAGTGGTACTTGTATTATCAGAAATATGCAAAACATTTTTCATTGCCTCAATCATGTAACGTGTGGCCCTACTGGAAGTTACATTTGTCTCATCATCGTCGACACTGGAGTCAGTATCCGTGTCTGCCATCTGAGGTAACGGGCGTTTTAGAGCCCCTGATGGCGTTTGAGACCCCTGGACAGGCACAAGCTGAGTAGCCGGCTGTCTCATATCGTCAACTGTCTTTCGTAAAGAGCTGACATTGTCACGCAATTCCTTCCATAAGCTCATCCACTCAGGTGTCGACTCCCTAGGGGGTGACAACTCTATTATAGGCAATTGCTCCGCCTCCATCTCATTTTCCTCCTCAAACATGTCGACACAATCGTACCGACACACCGCACACACACACAGGGAATGCTCTGATAGAGGACAGGACCCCACTAGCCCTTTGGGGAGACAGAGGGAGAGTATGCCAGCACACACCAGAGCGCTATATATAGACAGGAATACCACTATATAACGTGCTTTTCCCTTTATAGCTGCTGTTATTATCAAAACTGCGCCAAATTAGTGCCCCCCCTCTCTTTTTTACCCTTTTCTGTAGTGCAGGACTGCAGGGGAGAGTCAGGGAGACGTCCTTCCAGCGGAGCTGTGATGGAAAATGGCGCCCGTGTGCTGAGGAGATAGGCTCCGCCCCCTTCTCGGCTGCCTTTTCTCCCGCTTTTTGGTGAATTCTGGCAGGGGTTAAAATACATCCATATAGCCCTGGGGGTTATATGTGGTGTATTTTCGCCAGCCAAGGTGTTTTACATTGCTGCTCAGGGCGCCCCCACCTAGCGCCATGCACCCTCAGTGACCGGAGTGTGAAGTGTGCCTGAGGAGCAATGGCGCACAGCTGCAGTGCTGTGCGCTACCTTGTTGAAGACTGATGTCTTCTGCCGCCGATTTTTCCGGACCTCTTCTTGCTTCTGGCTCTGTAAGGGGGCCGGCGGCGCGGCTCTGGGACCGGACTCCGAGGCTGGGCCTGTGTTCGGTCCCTCTGGAGCTAATGGTGTCCAGTAGCCTAAGAAGCCCAAGCTGGCTGCAAGCAGGCAGGTTCGCTTCTTCTCCCCTTAGTCCCTCGATGCAGTGAGCCTGTTGCCAGCAGGTCTCACTGAAAATAAAAAACCTAAAACTAAACTTTCACTAAGAAGCTCAGGAGAGCCCCTAGTGTGCACCCTTCTCGGCCGGGCACAAAAATCTAACTGAGGCTTGGAGGAGGGTCATAGGGGGAGGAGCCAGTGCACACCAGGTAGTCCTAAAGCTTTACTTTTGTGCCCAGTCTCCTGCGGAGCCGCTATTCCCCCCCCCCCCCATGGTCCTTACGGAGTTCCCAGCATCCACTAGGACGTCAGAGAAATGTATTTATGTATATGATATAATTAATACTCTAAAGCCATATGTGTAGTTTTAGCATAAATATCCTGGTCCGTACAAGTCAAGCAGCAGTGTTACAGACACAAGACTTAAATGGAGAAGCACAATAAATGTAAGTGAGCATAGCAGCACAGTATAGAAGTACACAGCACCATAGAGGGAGTCAGGTAGCAGGTCAGGGCCTAACAATGGCCCTCATTCCGATTTGATCACTCGCTAGCTACTTTATGCAGCCATGCAAACGTATAGTCACCGCCCAACGGGGGAGTGTATTTTCGCTTAGCAAGTGTGCGATCGCATGTGCAGCCGAGCGGGACGAAAAAGTTTTTTGCAGTTTCTGAGTAGGTCTGAACTTACTCAGCCCTTGTGATCACTTCAGCCTGTCCGGTCCCGGAATTGACGTCAGACATCCGCCCTGCAAATGCCTGGACACGTCTGCATTTTCCCTACCACTCCCAGAAAACGGTCAGTTGACACCCATAAACTCCCTCTTTCTATCAATCTCCTTGCGAATGGCTGTGCAAATGGAATCGTCGCTAGAAGCATTGCACAGCAACAATGCTGTTTGTACCCGTACGACGCGCGTGCGCATTGAGGTGCATACGCATGCGCAGTAGTAACCTGATCGCTGCGCAAATCGGCAGCGTGCGATCAACTCGGAATGAGGGCCATAGTAAAAATGCTGCCCACAAAGATGAGTCATATTAACCTTTAAGTGCCAATAACTATTTTTTCTTCATTAATATCTTTACACTTCTTTTATCTCTTTAATACAGAGATGCAACCACTGATGGCACATCTGACTGCATTATAACAATTCTTAGGAGCATATTTATAAATTATTGGGTCTTAAACCTGATTATTATTACTTCTTGTCCCTGTGAGCCTGTCCCGGTAATGTGTTAAAGGTGTAGTGATTGCTAATTCAACAACTTCACTTCTTACGGGATGCAGTCAATTTACCTACAATCAAAATATCGACGGTCAAGATCCCCACATGGTCAAATACTGACATTAAAAATGTTGACAGGTCAAAAAGTCGACATATGTTTTTCATGATTTTTTTCATTGAAACCTACTTGTTCATACTAAATTTAGCACAGCTACGATCATTCACACTGACATGCGGGGGGACGCCCAGCACAGGGCTATGCATGTCAGTGCCGCCCCCCCCCCCCCCCCCCACAGTAGTGCAAAGGCATCACAGAGCGGCGATGCCTTTGCACTTCAAGAGTAGCTCCCGGCCAGCGCAGCTTTAGCGTGCTGGCCTGGAGCTACTCATCGCTCCCCGGCCCGCAGCAGCTGCATGTGACATCACGCAGCCACTTCGGTCCGCCCCCGTTCGGTCCGGCCACGCCTGCGTTAGCCGGACGCGCCCACGAAATGGCCCCCCCGCCCAGCATCTGCCTGTCAATCAGGCAGAGGCGATCGTAGCGGCCCGACGGGCTTCGACCTTCTAGCATGCGCCGGCGCACTGCGGTGCTCGCGCATGCGCAGTTCTGAACCGATCGCACTGCTGCGATAAACTGTAGCGTGAGATCGGGTCAGAATGACCCCCTAAGTGTGAGGGTTTTTTTGCATCATTTTGGCCAAAAGTATGGCCCTATCCACCGCATCCAGGTAACCTCATCATCGGGTAGGTCCCTAACATTCTAAAGGTTCAAGTCCAGGGCAAAGCTCTGGCATGGGAAGGTAAATTAGGCTCAGGGTCAGCACATTTGCCTATTTTTTTTGTAGATCCCAAATGTAGGTTTTGTGGCAACACTTGTACTACCGCAATAGTAACAAAAGATTATAAAGAAAACCATAACATATTTTTAATTAAATATATTTTTTAAATGGATAGAAGTTTTTAAAAAATTGTTGATCTTTTTAATAAATTCAATCTGCGGCAATCTGATATCAAGAGGGCGTTATTTTAGTGCTGGGAGAGGGTTTTTGGGTAACTGGAAGCTACTTCAAGTGTGCCACTAGTGTACTGATGGGCTGAGGGGAAAGAGAAGATGGTTATATATATAGAAAGGGGGAGTAAGAAAAGAAATACATAAACAGAAAGGGAGGGTGGAGAGATGTGCACACAATAATGTACATTGTGTGTGTGTGTGTGTGTGTGTGTGTGTGTGTGTGCGAGAGGCACACATGGGGAGTCTGTTAACAGCAGGGAAAGAAGAGAATCAATTTTATCAGTCTGCTCTCTCATATTCTGGTATGGCCATCTGTGGTATTAACAGTACCATTGGTGGTTAAACTCGATGGTACAAAACCATTGATGGGAACCATCAATAGTTTCGCTCACCGATGGTCATACCTGTTTTATTTCTCACAAGACTGCGTGCTTATCAGAGTTGGGGATTGGACATCAGGGAGCAGAGGTAGGTTCTGTGTACTGGTGCAGCGGAGAAAGGGGGAAAATATTGCGGGGCTCTGTGCCATTGATGACGGAGAGCAATTGCATCATCGGAATCAATGGAAATACCAACAACCATCGGAAGTTAAACATTGATGGTTGTTAACCATTAATGGTCAATGGCAATGCCTGATTTGGGACTGTGGACAGTGTAAAACAGCATCCATCACCCGAGTTGTGCTGGGTTCCGTGCTCTTCAAACAAGAGTAGCCTTCTCTATGGCTGGCAATATGCAGGTTGTGAACCATGCTACAGCTGACAACAGGCGGTGATGATGCCAGCACTGGGGGAATCTCCAGGTATCTAGAAAACTCCCTAAGTGCACCACTAGATAGTCCAAGAGGAAGGGGGCATGCTGATCCAGGTAATGTCATCAGGCCTGGACCCCTACTGCCCAATGGCACACATAAACCATGCATTGCTCACTATACAACAAAGAAAAGGAAAGTAACCTACTCTACTTGGAGTTCAAAGAATCTGGCTGAAATTAGTGACTCTTTCCTGTATATTCCAAGTGTCTAGGCAAGTATCTAGCTACAGTAACTGCCTGTTATGCTGGAATATCCAGGAGACCTCCAAAACTCACCTAAGTGGAGGCCACCCTCCTAGATCCGGCCTCTCTCTGGTATCAGCCCCTTGGTAAATTGCCATAGTCCCTGTGGCTACTGAATGTAAGCCACGTGTATTTCCCCCCTTCCTCACACAGGACACTGCGGCCCATGTGCCTGGGCAATGGGATAGTGTCTGAAAAGCAGGACTGTCCAGCCAAAATCAGGATGACTGGGAGGTAGGCTGTTAACCTGTTATATACTGTATGCTTGTTACATGGAAGAACTGACCTACTAGTACTGGGCCTCCTTAGATTAGCTGAAGGCTGACTAAGCATGAGGCCATATAAGAGACCCTTTTTTTGTGATTGGATTGTTCATCACTAAGCAGTTGCTAGGTAGTTTTCAAGGGTCCTGGTAATTTTCTCATAGGTTGGTTTGTACAGTATGTCAGTCAAGGATTGTAGGTGTTGGCTTAGGCCAGAATATAATATCGATCATGTGCCTCAGACTTCCTCTTGCCATTTTGGAATGCTGGAAGGCTGAGTATACATTTAATGTATTCCTTATTGTCTCCCACTGTGTCCATTTGGCCTTGCCTTTTGTCTCCATATATTACACTGCCCCTTCCTTTGTTTGTTTTGTGTGGTTTACTGCTGTGGGTCCCCTGTTGTTGTTCTTTTCCTCATGCCTCCATTCTCACTCTCTGGCCATGTCCCGTCACCGCAGATCAGCCCTCCCTCCCCAGCGGCTTGTTGAAGCCGCGCGCCCGCTCCCATCAGCGGGTTTTCGGCGTCCCCATGCCCGCGCGGAGGTCTCCACTGCCCTCCTCCACTGTTACCTCCA
Organism: Pseudophryne corroboree; assembly: GCF_028390025.1. Taxonomy (NCBI): domain Eukaryota; kingdom Metazoa; phylum Chordata; class Amphibia; order Anura; family Myobatrachidae; genus Pseudophryne; species Pseudophryne corroboree. The sequence goes on from NC_086449.1 coordinate 615,545,310, forward strand.
GGTCGCGACGGGGGGCCTCCGATGGTGTCCTCTCCCTTCCTCTGTCTTTTTTGACAGAGTGAGGAAGGGTGTCCTGTCTCTGGCTGCCGTGAGCGCTGGACATCCACGTATGGCGCTTCTGGCGGCGGTCTCCACTCGCCCGGTGTCTCCCGCTCCTCCTCCCCTTCTGCGGCTCCGGCCGGCGGCCTCGTGGTGCCTTATGGTGGCGGGTGGGTGAGGATGCATGGCGCTGCGGGGGGGCTGGGGCAGGGGTTCAGTTACCACTGCCGTCGTTTCCCCTTCAGTTTCCCTGCAGGACACGGGTGCCGAGCCCCCCCCCGCGCGCCAGAGGGTCGGACCTGGCGCCCCTGCAGTGAGCCAGCCTGCTCTTCTCACCAACTGGGGGGGTTTCTAGTGGGCGTCCTCTTGGGATGTCACTGGTGGTGGTGTCCCGGTGGTTCCCCCTGGGGCCTCAGTGGTGCAGGCTGCCTCGCTGGTGGGGGTGCCTGCCCATCTGCATCTGCCGGGGATGCTTTTGGGTGCGTCTTCTGGTCCCCTGGGACTTGTTCCACCTGAAGCGCCCCTTGTTAGTGGTTCCCCTGTGCTCCCTGCGGGCCAAGCCGGGGTATTGCAGGTAGTATCTGGGCAGACCTCCCTGGCTGCCTCTTTTCAATTGCCAGGCCCCCCTCCCCCGCTGGTGCCCTGGGTGTTCATGCTGGGGTTCCCTTTTGTTCTGTTTTTCCCGGGGTCCAGCCTCTCGCAGCCACTCAGCCGTTCACCATAACTTTTGGTGCTCGGCTGCACGGTCTGTCCTTTTCCGCATCTCCCCAATTTTCTCCCTAATTTGCAGCTTCGGCTTCGGGGTCCAGCCCATGTGGGCCTTTAGCGGTCCTCAGGTTTCCCTTCTTCCTCATTTCCGGATTCCAGTGGTGTATTGCCTCCCTTCCACCTTTACCTTCTGTTGCTGTGATGAATTGCAGGTCCTGCCTGTTGTTGTTGTCCCCTCTGTTTCTTCTGCACAGGTGTTAGCGAGTCCAGCAGAGTCGGTGTCTACACCACGGAGGTCTCGGGGGTCGAGGAAAGATTTGGCTTCGATGCCGGCTGCAGATGCGCTGCCGGGATCGGCGGCAGTTGATGCGGCTGTTTGGGGTTCCAGGTCCTTCGGGCACGGGTGAGCATGCTGTTGTTTCTCCTTGTTCCTCTAGCACTTTTTCTAGCTTTTCTAGTAGTGTTTCCTCTGGTTCTCCTAGGCGCCTGCGTAAGTTGGCTAGGCTTATTGCGCATCGCGTAGCTAAAGAATTTCGGCAGGACAAAGTCTTGGCTGCTGTGGTTCCCTCCGATCCCCCGCTTTTTACAGAGATGGTGCATTGCGCCAATACGGTGGTTACCCGCTGCCTTTAGAAAAAGGACGAGGGAAACGATAAGATAGGGCAAGTATGTGGACATGTTCACCCTTACGGATGACATGCGTCAGAGTTTTGATACTGCTAGGAAGGCGGGTGGCATAGGGGAAAAACGCCTTCCGTAATTTCCATCAATGATTGCGGGGTTTCTTCGATTTTGCGGCTTGTTATGCTGACTCCAGGCCTGCAGAATATCCCAATGTTGTGAAATATCTGTTTTTGGTTCATAAAATGTATTTGAAATCTAAGGGTTACGCTTGGAGGGATTGCAAAGACAAATTTCGTCGTAATCAAGATGGCAACTTAATTTTGCCCTTGAGTTTCAAAGATGAGGAGGTGTGGTTCGAGGTTACCCAGCAAGTTTGGCCTCCCACGGTTGTCCGGAGCAAGGAGCCCCTTGCTTCGAGTTTTCTGGTTTTATACTCGGTAGCACTGGGCAAGTGTTTTGCGTATAATGAGGGCACGTGCACCAGGAGCCTTAACTGCCATTTTCGCCACTTGTGCAAAGTCTGCGGTGCCAATCACCCGTCCAAAGACTGCGGAGCCAGTCACCCGTCCAAAGATCCCACCTCAGCCGTGAGCGGCAAGTCCTCCGCTCCGGCCGAGGCCAGCGGAACTAACAAGTAAGGCCCATTTTCCAATTCAGGTGCGGGAGCTGCGGTGGTGGCTTAGTGTGTATCCTGGCAGGGCGGAAGCGCGGTTTTAATCGGACGGTTTTCGTTTCGGTTTTCGCCTGCCCATTTTGGATTCCGTACATGCGGTTACCCGCAGAAATTTGAAGTCGGCTCGTTATTTCCTGCATGTGGTTGGACAGAGGGTGGAGGTGGGGGTTGGCTTGAGTCGCATGTGTGGCCCCTATCCTACACCCCCTCTGCCCACCTTTTGCATCTTCCCGGTCGGGGTGGTGCCCAAGAAGGCTCCAGGCAAGTTCTGCCTTATCCGGCATTTGTCTCATCCACATGGGGGTTCCGTTTATTATGCCATTCCCGAATCGATTTGCAGAGTGCGTTATCAATCTTTTGATGAAGCTCTGCATTTTGGTTCGTGACTGCAGTCCGTGTGCCCCTTTTTGCTAAGCTTGATGTTGAGTCCGCCTTGAAATTGGGTAAAGATTTCAACGTGGACAGGTGCCTGACCATGGGCTGTCCTGCCTCTTGTGCCTATTTTGAGAGATTCAGCACTTTCTTGTATTGTTGCATCTGGGCCGCCTCCGGCCAGCCCGGAGTTGCCCACTACCTGGATGGTTTTCTCTTTGTGGGCCCGAGGGACAGTTCGGTTTGTGGTGACATCTTGTCTTCCACCAGGCATTGTTTGCTGTCATGGGGGTTCCCGTTGGACCGGATAAATGTAGGGGGCCGGCAACTTGCCTTAGTTATTTAGGGATTGAAATAGATATGGTGGCTGGTTGCTGTTGCCTCCCCGTAGACAAGGTGCAGAAGCTTTTAGGGCTGATTGACGACTGCGTGAGCAAGTGCAGGGTCCGACTTAAACAGGTTCAGTCTTTGCTAAGCTCCTTCAATTTTGCGTGCAGGATCATCCCCATGGATAGGGTGTTTTGCCGGAAACTTGAACGGGCCACGGCAGGGACGGTCAGGCGGCATTACACCATTTACCTTTCCTGTTAGATCAGGGATGATTTAAGGATTTGGTCTTCGTTCCAGGTTTCTTTTAACCGGGAGGTTTTGTGGCCATCTCCTCGTGGTTCCAACGGATGCCTCCAGCTGTTCACTGATGCTTCGGGCAGTTTCGGTTTTGATGCCCCCCTTTTTTTGTCGGTGAATGGTGTGCTGCGCCCTGGCCTCCCTCTTGGGTCTCCCTTGGTTTCACCAGGAACCTTCTATTATTGGAACTGTTTCCTATCATTGTGGTGTCACGTCTAGCAAAGTTTGAGGATCCGGCAGCTGAGACTTGCCCGAGGAGGTAGATGGCTGTGGGTGAACAAGATGATTGGGTTGGATATAGTTCCTTCGCATGGGACACGGAGCAATGAAGAACGTAGGCGGGGTTGAAAGTCAATAAATAGTATTTATTATGTACAGGGCTGAGGTAGAGAACTGTGGCTGGAGCACGATGGTTAAAGAACGTAGTTGCGGATAGAGGACTGCAGGTTGTGGCTTGAAAGACGAGGTTGTGAATAATGAACTGTGGAACTGTGGATGGTGGTTAAAAGACGTGGCTGGAGGTAAAGAACTGTGGACTGTGATATGAAAGACGAGACTGTAGATGATGAACTGTGGAACTGTGGATGGTAGTTGAAGACGTGGCTGGAGACAAGGACTGTGGACTGTGGTTTGGAGGATGAGGCTGAAGATAACAATCTGCAGGTTGTGGTTGGTGGTACAAAGACGTGGCTGGTGAAGTAGATCTGTGGAGTGTGGCTTGAAAGACGAGGCAGAAGACCCGGGGCCGACTGTGCCCAAAGAGTCTTACTGGACCGGGTTTTCCAGGAGCGCTTCCACAGGCAGTAGCAGGTTAGGAACAGCAGGACTGCAGCAGAAAAGGGGATCCGACCAAGCAGGAGCAGGAGTAACCAGAATACGACAAGGATCCTGGGAGCACAGGCTAAAGCACCTACAACAGGGTTGTAACTTGAAGCACTGGCGTCCCTGTCCTAAACCAGCCGGCTTTTATAGGGAGAGCTTCCCCTGGATTGGCTGGAAGAAACAGGAAACAGGAACTATGCTTAAAACTTGGTCTCCAACATGGCGGCGTCCAGTAATGCAAACCTTTCTGCAAAGCCACATTGCTCACTGCCTCTGGTCTCCTAGCAATGGCTCAGCAAGAGCCCCGCCGCCACGAGCGGACCCCCTCACCGCTGCCACTGCCGCCCACGGACCCGGCGCAGCAGCCCACCTCCGCCGCTGCCCGCACACTGCTAGAGAAGCCGGCCCCGCGGCCCCAGCATACCGGTAAGACTCCGGATGCTGACATGTGGCCTTAGAGCTGTGGGCTTCCAGGTTTTTGGATCGGGATATTTCGTTCCGCTGCTACAACCTGGGAGTGGTTCACGCTATTAACAATCAGCGTTCCTCCTCCCCCCATGCGTTGCGCCTTTTGCGGCATTTGGTCCTCAAATGCTTAAGGCGCAATATCACTTTTAGGGCTCACCACGTCCCCGGCATCGACAACCGGATACCGGATGCTTTGTCTCGTTTTCAATTTGATAAGTTCCGTGGGTTGGTGCCGGGGGCGGCGGCTGTAGGTTTACCGTGCCTGCCTTATATCTGGCAGATTAACGAGATGGGTTAGCTGCTTTGGCCAGGACAGCTTTAGCTCCTTCCACGCTTCGGGCGTATGACGCAGCCTGGGGTGATTGGATGGCTTTTTCGAGTAGGTATGGTCCCCTAGGTAAGTTCTCCGTGGACAGTTTGCTGGCCTTTGTCTGGAACCAATATCAGGAAGGTAGGTCTAAAGCGGCCATGGCTTCTGCCCTTGCGGGCATTTCCGTCCATGCTGGAGTTTGCGAGCAAGCAGACCCCACCAGATCTTTTGTCCTTTCCAGGGCCCTTAAAGGTTGGGCTAAGGAAAGGTCTGCGCCAGCGGGTTCTTGTAGACCTATTAGTTTGCAGTTATTGATAGAATTGCTGAGTGTGCTACCTCGTGTGGCTGCGTCCAGTTTCAGGTTGCTCTCTTTAAGTTAGCTTTTGCACTGGCTTTCTCTGGGGTTTTTAGGATAAGTGAGTTGGTGGCGAGTAGTAAGTCATCTCGGGACTCCTGCCTGCTTTTTTGTAACATTCAGTTGCAGGATGACCTGTTGCTATGCCAGATGGCTCGTGATCTGGCTGGCCGGGTTTTGCTGGGTGTCCCTTAGGCCACAGGTGAATGAAGGTATTAGCCCTTGCACCTGGCGAAGTAGTAGGTCCAATTGCGGCTTCTGGGAGGTGGTCAATTTCTGCTGCATGCCCTCACTGGTCCTCTCACCAAGTTCCAGTTTTCTGTGGTGTTCCGGCAATGTTTTAAAGCTTTGGGTTTGCGGTGTGCAGATTTCGGTACCCATTCCATTCGGATTGGGGCTGCTGCCCATGCGACTGTGGCAGGCTCCTCAGCGGCAGCTATTCAGGAGCTGGGTCATTGGAGGTCTGCTTCTTAGAAGTTTTACATACGTTTGGATAAAGTTTAGTTGCGCCTGTTGCGCTAACCCAAAAACTCTGTTTACCCCTCGGTTTTTGAACGGGTAACGTTCAGGAATCGGGGGTGTGAAGAAAATTTTTACATATTCCTTCAAGGGGGCCTAACTACAATTGGCATATCTCAGGTCCACGGGAGGTTTTTAGAGTTTTCTCCTACACTTGGGTTGTTTCTGTTATTTCTGTTATACGGTGTTCTCATGTTTGTTCCAGTGCTGATGTTAGGGGTTTCCTTTTGCAGCTGTCGACGATCCTTTGGAACAAGTGTGGCTAGTTGGCCATTCTTATATTTTTTGAGCAGCAGGACATCCCGTGGCACGTAGGTCGGATGAGGTTTTTGGGCGCAGGGTCGTCCGTTGGTTAGGTGTTCAAGTTTTGAGATGGGATGATTTGTTGAAGCTTCTTTTGTAACCATGTGCGGAGGTGGGGTCGCCCTGATTTGGATTATTCTCCACCTGGGCGGTAATGATATGGGTCGTGTGAAAGGCATCGACATCCTATTGTATGTTAGTGCCCCGTTGTCATTGGAGAGGAGCTGTGCGTTTCTCTGCCACGGAGAAGGTGCACAAGAAGGTTAACTCGGCTGTTTCTTTGTTTGTCACGGCTTTAGGGGGTGTAGTGGTTAAGCATCCTTTGTTGTTTTTTTGCACAATAGACAGTTCTACAAGGCTGGTGGTGTCCATCTTTCTCCTGCAGGTGTTAGCGTTTTTATAGAGAGCATTTTGGTCCTTTCCGTTAGTTTGGGAGTTTTCCTTTGTTTCTGTTGTTGTGGATGGTGGTGGCAGTTTAGTTAAACCTTGTTGTGGCAGGAAGTCGCTACCAGCCAGCAGTCAGCTAGGCATAAGTGGTCATTGTGGGGCACCTTCTTTTAGAAAGACGGTGAGTGTGTCCTTACCCTGCGGGTGGACAATTGACGTTCCCCTGCGGGAACATCAGTATCTGCCAGAGAGAAGAGTGGTGAGTCCTGCACGATGCGGGTTATGCTTGTAGGAGGCGGTGTTATTGTTAGTCCCCTCCTCAATTTTTTGTTGGTACAATTTAAGTGACTGGAGCTGGCGTCTGGTAGCGATTTTTCCTTCGCCATCAACCAACATAAAATCTCTCATCATAATAAATTTATTTTAACAATCAGGTCAGCTATAAATAAATACTGTCTGACCTTTAAATCCAGCTATCGGTGTCTGTGTCGTTATTTTAGTGTTAAGCTAGCAAAAAGAAAGCGTTTGAGTTTATCACAATAAAATTATGGGCGCCTTATATTCTTTAGGCTGTACACATATTAAAAAAATATCGACATTGCTGAATTTGTGGGATTTTCAGAGGATGCATACTGGAGTTACTCTAAGGAGGAATATGGAGAAGTTCCAGTTTTATATACTGTTTAATTATCCTTGCAATAAATCCATTAATAGGATGAATACATGCACTATATAGACTATTTATAATATAGACGTTTATGTGTCCAACATTTTTATGAGATATTAACTGTATATATTTTTATCTATATTGGAGTCAGTCCTTTATTAAACACAAAATATACAATTGTTTTGTGTATTATCCTTCTGTAGGAAGCAATACTTCTATATACCTTCAGCATATGAATTGGTCAAATATAGCGTATGATTCTTTTCTTTTATACCGAGCTACTGTACACACTCCATAGTCATAATGACACAATGGGCTTCTACCCTGTGCTACAAATGATACACTCCCATGTGACTCTCATGGCCACTTACTCCAGAAAGTACAATGCTCACAGACCACATGCTGCTCAGGGTTGTTTATTTACTACATGTTTCCTGCTGTGTCATGTAGCGGCGGGCTGTGTAGCCATGCATCCTTGTGTTCTGTGCTGCTCATCGTCCACCAGGTGATGATGTCAGGAGCAGCTGGCACCAGTCACAGGAAGAAATGGTCACATTTGTTTAATATGCCCGTCTCCGATAATAATAACGGTGTCTGCGATTGGGACCTGTAGTAATAGAAAGCAATGAGGGAGCTTAGTGTTAACATTCAATTATATTTCTTTATCTCTTTTGTTTTAATGTTAATGAACCTATTGTATTCCATACTTAGTGACACTTACCTCTAGTACGAGGTCTCCTGTGCCTCCTCTGTTTGTGCATCCTGATCTGACGACGAGCCATGATTTCTGATGTTATCTGTTTTCAACAAGGAGCTGGAGGCTAATGTAATGCTGGCTCCCAGTTTCCTGCTCTATACTGTGAGACAGCTATGACACTGCCTTTGGGTGGTAGCTGTGAGGTCACAGATGTGATGTACTGTAAGTACACTAGTATACTTCCTATTATGTGACTGAACTCTGGGCTCCCTTGGTTTAGCAGTGGCTATGCTGATAGAAGTCACCTTGTAACTGCCCTGAGAGTAAATAAATAATAGCTTGTGTTGGGCCACCATATTCTTATGCTGAGCCATTGGCGTTTCTATAATGGGTGCAGTGTGTGCGGTGCACACGGGCCCCTGAGTCCAGGGGGGGCCCACACCGCACACACTGCACCCATTTCTCCTATACTTAACTTTCCAGAGTCCATCGCTGACCGTGTGTGGGCCCCCTCCTCTCCCGTTACCATTGCGCTGCTGCTAGTGCACTGACCACTAGAGACTCTGACACAGTGCCAGGGTCTACAGTGCATGCGCAGGACTCTGAAAAAATGGCGCAGCGACCATTTTTCGGAGTCCTGCGCATGCGCTATAGACTCCAACACTGTGACAGATTCTAGAGCGCTCAGAGCGCTAGCAGCAGCACGACGGCTATGGGCGAGGAGGGGGCCCACACACGGAGCCTGTACATGGGTCCCCTCTTCTCTAGAGACACCCCTGTACTGAGTATACACTATGTGAAATATCGTTCACACAGCTGCCAAATTATATATCATTAAGTGCAACAGTGTTGTTCACAGACATATCGCATTGGCCCTGCAGCACGGCAGATGCCAATATATCTTGCAAATATGGGCCTAATTCAAACCTGATCGCTCTCTGTTTTTGCAGAGATCTGTGACCAGATAGCTGCAGCCTATAGAGAGTGAATACCCACCCCGTGCAAGTGTGTGAATGCATGCGTACGCCGTACGAAAACTTCACCAGATAGCGAACATCTGCTAATCCGTTTGCAACTCACTCACCATCAAATGATTTTTCCAATCTGTGCAGTCTGTGCATAGCCCAGGACTAACTCCTACAGTGCGACACAAACAGTCTGATCGGGGCCAGAGCTGACGTCACACGCTGAAAACGCTTGGGAACGCCTGCGTTTTTCCTGACACTCCCTGAAAATGGCCAGTTTCCACCCCCAACATCTGCTTCCTGTCAATCACCTGGCGTATGCCTAGCAATAAATTTTTTTGCACCATTCTTCCGCAGTTTGGCCTTGCGCCTGCGTATTGCTGTCCGAAGCATGCACAGTTGTTCGATAATCATGTGAAATCGCACAACAGTGATCAGTTCTGAATTAGGCCCTATATCGGTACATCTGCCTGTGTGTATGGGCAACTGACCAATCGACCCATTTTTGCTGGCAACAGGAACCGCCAACAATGACACAACTGGGCAGGCATATTTAAATGCCCGTGTAGTTGTGATGTTTGGTAAGTGTGTATGCTTACCAAAATCGGTTGCACGGTCGCTGAATCTGTCTCTCTGTGATGCTGTCAGTCAAGTCTTTACCCAGCCTTAATTAAAAACAGACTTGCTGGGAATCTCCCAAGCTAAAGCTCTGAATTAACATTTTAATTATTGTGAATGCAGGGCTGAAACTAGGATTTTCGGCACTTGGGGCAAGGCACTAATTTGCCTCCCCCCCCCCCACACACACACACACATACACACACCACCACCACCACCATCACCCCACCCCCAACCCCCAAAAAATAAAGAAAAAAATAAAGAAAAATAATAGTTTAAAATATATAAATACATACAAAATAAATAAATAAATAAAATAAAAAATTAGGAAAATGAATGTTAAGGGTTAAAAAAGGATTCAAACTAGGCCATGCAGTTGTGCAATTTTAACTTCATTACACTGCACATTAGTACCCCTCATTAACATTAGATTGGAGAGAGGGGTGAGCGAGAGATGGGAGAAAGGGGTGAGGCAGAGAGGGGGGAAAGAGAAAGGGGTGAGGAAGAGATGGGAGAGAGAGAGTGAGAAATGGGAGAGAGGATAGATGGGAGAGAGTGGTGAGCAAGAGATGGAAGAGAGGGGTGAGGGAGAGATGGGAGAGAGAGAGAGAGAGAGAGGCGGGGGTGGCAGGTTATCCTGCTGTCCCATTGTGAGCTGAAGACAGTGGCGGAACTCCGGGAGGCAGTGGAGTCGGCTGCCGCCGGGCTCCTGGCCTCAACGGGGCACCTCACCTCCATTGTCTCCAGTTCTGTGCCGGCCGCAATGAGTCAGACTCACTCATGCCTGTAAGCCCCTCCAGCGCTCACCTATTGTGCATGGTTGCAGTGATTGTAGGTGTTAGGAAGAGGGGATGCTGCTGCAGGGGGAGACACTCACGTGCGAGGAGGCACACGCGCATGCAGAGTGGGGGGGGTCTGAGTACCTAGAAATCCCCCCCTGCCCGCCAGCCGATCCATAGCCACAGTTTTGTTTTTTAAACATAGCTCCAGTGAGCTGCCGCGCATGAACGACAGCTCCTCATGTAGCTGGCAGGGGGATCCGAAGCGGCAGCGAGCAGCAGTTGCTTACTATGGGGCTTTGAGACCTGTGCTACACACACACTCTCTTCCTCCATGCTGGTCCACAGGTAAGGCAGCACTCTCACTGTATGTGTGTGTGTGTGGGTTATCTATTATAAATGATTGTGGCAGCTAATATTTGCTAGGGGAAGGAGGGGGATGGGTGGGTAAGTATGTACAGTGGGGATTGAAAGTTTGGGCACCCCAGGCAAAAAGTAATTTTAATGTGCAAAAAGAAGCCAAGGAAAGATGGAAAAATCTCCAAAAGGCATCAAATTACAGATTAGACATTCTTATAACATGTCAAAAAAAGTTTGATTTTATTTCCATCATTTACACTTTCAAAAGAACAGAAAACAAAAAATGGCGTCTGCAAAAGTTTGGGCACCCTGCAGAGTTAATACCTTGTACTGCCCCTTTGGATAGCTGAGACCTGGCAGTGTCATGGATTGTTCATCTGGAAAGATCAGGTGATGTCAATCTCAAAGGTTTTAAAAGCCCAGACTCATCTGACCTTGCTCCAACAATCTGCACCATGGGTTCCTCTAAGCAGTTGTGTAGAACACTGAAACTGAGAATAGTTGACGCTCACAAAGCAGGAGAAGGCTATAAGAAGATAGCAAAGCGTTATCAGATGCCCATATCCTCTGTTCGGAATGTAATTAAGAAATGGCAGTCATCAGGAACAGTGGAAGTTAAAGCAAGATCTGGAAGACCAAGAAAAATATCAGACAGAACAGCTCGCAGGATTGTGAGAAAAGCAAGTCAAAATCCACGTTTGACTGCACGATCCCTCCAGGAAGATCTGGCAGACACTGGAGTTGTGGTACACTATTCCACTATAAAGAGATACTTGTACAAATATGGTCTTCATGGAAGAGTCATCAGAAGAAAACCTCTTCTACGTCCTCACCGCAAAAATCAGCGTTTGAAGTTTGCAAATGAACATATAGACAAGCCTGATGCATTTTGGAATAAAGTTCTGTGGACCGATGAGGTTAAAAATCGAACTTTTTGGCCGGAATGAGCAAAGGTACGTTTGGAGAAGGAAGGGCACAGAATTTAATGAAAAGAACCTCTGTCCAACTGTTAAGCATGGAGGTGGATCAATCATGCTTTGGGGTTGTATTGCGGCCAGGGGCACAGGGAACATTTCATGAGTAGAAGGAAAAATGGATTCAATAAGATTCCAGCAAACTTTGGACGCTAACTTGATGCCGTCTGTGAAAAGGCTGAAGTTAAAGAGAGGCTGGCTTCTACAAATGGCTAATGATCCTAAACACACCTCAAAATTCACGGTGGATTACATAAAGAGGCGCAAACTGAAGGTTTTGCCATGGCCTTCACAATCTCCTGACCTCAACATAATTGAAAATCTATGGATAGACCTTAAAAGAGCAGTGCGTCACAGACAGCCCAGGAATCTCAAAGAACTGGAAGACTTTTGTAAGGAAGAATGGGCGAAGATACCTCAAACAAGAATTGAAAGACTCTTGGCTGGCTACAAAAAGCATTTACAAGCTGTGATACTTGCCAAAGGGGGCAGTACAAGGTATTAACTCTGCAGGGTGCCCAAACTTTTGCAGACGCCATTTTTTGTTTTCTGTTCTTTTGAAAGTGTGATGGAAATAAAATCAAACTTTTTTTGACATGTTATAAGAATGTCTAATCTGTAATTTAATGCCTTTTGGAGATTTTTCCATCTTTCCTTGGCTTCTTTTTGCACATTAAAATGAATTTTTGCCTGGGGTGCCAAACTTTCAATCCCCACTGTATATGGAGGGGTGGGGTTTACAATTGATCACTGCAATAGCCAATGTTTGCTGGGAAGGCTATGATTGCAGCAGCCTGTATTTTGTGAGGTGCATATGTGTGTGTGTGTATGGGGGGGTGGGGGCATATGCATGTGTGCTATATGTGTGTATATACATATATATATATATATATATATATATATACTGTATACATATGCACACACACACACATAAAAATCCAGCGTTTACCCCTGCGAGGCAGTGTTGTTATTAGAAGAGGCGGAACCGCGCTCGCCTCGGATTCCACTCCCTACTGTATTTGCTCTCTGTCTCTGGTAATTGGGGAGGGGAAGTGTAGAAGGTGCACCAGGAGGTGAGGAACAAGGTGTCATTAAAGATTCTAATAGTTACATTGTGATATACTGTGTATATATATGTATATATATATACACACATTAGTCACCAACAAACCCCATTCTGCCTCATCCCTTGCTCCATCTGCTCCCCCTTTGCTAAGTCCTACTGCCCAATTGGATCCCTTCCAGCAACCGCCAGAGGCGTGCGTCAGCCCACACATGCGCAGATAGGATTTCAGTTCATTAACCCAGAAGTCCTATCATCGCAAAGAACAGCTCTTACCGCAAGAACTGTCCTTTGGAATTTTCTTCAAGCATATGCCGTTATGCTTTCGAAGAATGGCGGGATATAAATATAGTTGGCAGGACAACTATTGGTGCTCCCCACCACTATAATGCATTGTATGCATTTAAAAAATACTGAATAATCCAACCTCCTGGGTGCCGCCTATAACCTTCTCTCTCTCTCTCTCTCTCTCTCTCTATATATATATATATATATATATATATTTGTCTAAATATAGTGGTGGGGGGGGGGGGGCACCAATATTTATCTTGCCTCCGGGCGTCTGGGACGAACTTACGCCACTGGCTGAAGATACTACTGTCTTTTTAAGTTGATCCTCATCCTTAAGGAGAGACTGTTTATAGTCTACACAGTGTTAGTTGGATAATGTAAAAATAAAATTTGAGCACTATATTTTATATATGTGTAAGATTCATGGCACATGTAAAAAATAATGGTAGTTAGTAAAAAAAACAGTGTTTTTGGTGGAGGTGTTATCTGTTGTGGTAGCCCAATAGATGTTACAGTCAGTGGTGAAGTTAGACCCTATCTTTCCCTACCTTCTGGAGTTCTTGGAAGAACAGGTCTGCTCCTAGACTGGACCAAGCAAAGCCCCAGGCAAGTGTCCAAAGCGGGGAACTCTCCCCATCCAGCTTCAGTGCGGCTGCACTGATTACCGTGGCTCCAGCTTTACAATGCTGGCAGCAAGTGTGCAGAGTCGATCAGGGAGAGCCGCCGTATACTTTGCGGTATTATATGATGCAGGCAGATCATGGTGTGTCCGATGCTGGGGAGCAATGAAGAAACCTCAGAGAGGCCGGAGTGATCTGAGTGTCCTCGGATGGTGGAATTACCTAGCGTGCTGGAGAAAGAGGCCGGGCAGGGTCTGCGCTATGCTCAGATGGAATGCCTTGCCGTTCCGGCAGCATTGGTGGTGGAGGCCAGATAGAAGCTGCGCTCTTCTCAGTTGGAGGGAGATCAGGAAGGACGCAATACGTTGCTAATCCAGGGTGTAGGTTCAAAGTAGAGATGTGCACCGGAAATTTTTCAGGTTTTGTTTTTTGGTTTTGGATTCGGTTCCGCGGCCGTGTTTTGGATTCGGACGCGTTTTGGCAAAACCTCCCTGAAATTTTTTTGACGGATTCGGGTGTGTTTTGGATTCGGGTGTTTTTTTTCAAAACCCCCTCAAAAACAGCTTAAATCATAGAATTTGGGTGTAATTTTGATCCTATAGTATTATTAACCTCAATAACCACAATTTCCACTCATTTCCAGTCTATTCTGAACACCTCACACCTCACAATATTATTTTTAGTCCTAAAATTTGCACCGAGGTCACTGGATGACTAAGCTAAGCGACCCAAGAGGGCGGCACAAACACCTGGCCCATCTAGGAGTGGCACTGGGGGAATATGGGGAATAGCGGGCTCCGCAGGAGACTGGGCACTCTAAAGAAAGATTTAGTACTATCTGGTGTGCACTGGCTCCTCCCTCTATGCCCCTCCTCCAGACCTCAGTTAAGGAAACTGTGCCCGGAAGAGCAGACATTATAAGGAAAGGATTTTGGAATCCCGGGTAAGACTCATACCAGCCACACCAATCACACCGTATAACTTGTGATACACTTATCCAGTCAACAGTATGAACAACAACAGGGCATCAACAATGGATGCCAACATAACATAACCCATTATTAAGCAATAACTATGTACACGTATTGCAGAAAGTCCGCACTAGGGACGGGCGCCCAGCATCCACTACGGACTATGAGAAATAGATTTACCGGTGAGTAAAATCTTATTTTCTCTAACGTCCTAGTGGATGCTGGGAACTCCGCAAGGACCATGGGGATTATACCAAAGCTCCCAAACGGGCGGGAGAGTGCGGATGACTCTGCAGCACCGAATGGGCAAACTCAAGGTCCTCCTTAGCTAGGGTATCAAACTTGTAGAATTTTGCAAATGTGTTTGAACCCGACCAAGTAGCAGCTCGGCAAAGCTGTAAAGCCGAGACCCCTCGGGCAGCCGCCCAAGAAGAGTTCACCTTCCTTGTGGAATGGGCTTTCACTGATTTTGGATGCGGCAATCCAGCCGCAGAATGAGCCTGCTGAATCGTGTTACAGATCCAGCGAGCAATAGTTTGCTTTGAAGCAGGAGAACCCAGCTTGTTGGATGCATACAGGATAAACAGCGAGTCAGTTTTCCTGACTCCAGCCGTTCTGGCTACATAAATCTTCAAAGCCCTGACTACATCAAGTAACTTGAAATCCTCCAAGTCACTAGTAGCCGCAGGCACCACAATAGGTTGGTTCAAATGAAAAGATGACACCACCTTCGGCAGAAATTGCGGACGCGTCCGTAATTCTGCCCTGTCCATATGGAAAACCAGATAGGGGCTTTTACATGACAAAGCCGATAATTCTGACACACGCCTAGCCGAAGCTAAGGCCAAAAGCATGACCACTTTCCACGTGAGATACTTTAGCTCCGCGGTCTTAAGTGGCTCAAACTAGTGAGATTTCAGGAAACTCAACACCACGTTAAGATCCCAAGGTGCCACTGGTAACACACAAGGGGGCTGAATATGCAGCACTCCCTTAACAAACGTCTGAACCTCAGGAAGCGAAGCCAGTTCCTTTTGAAAGAAAATGGATAGGGCCGAAATCTGGACCTTTATGGACCCTAATTTTAAGCCCATAGTCACTCCTGACTGTAGGAAGTGCAGGAACCGACCCAGCTGGAATTCCTCTGTAGGGGCCTTCCTGGCCTCACACCAAGCAACATATTTTCGCCATATACGGTGATAATGTTTTGCTGTCACGTCCTTCCTAGCCTTTATTAGCGTAGGAATAACTTCATCCGGAATGCCTTTTTCCGCTAGGATCCGGCGTTCAACTGCCATGCCGTCAAACGCAGCTGCGGTAAGTCTTGGAACAGACAGGGCCCCTGTTGCAACAGATCCTGTCTGAGAGGCAGAGGCCATGGGTCCTTTGTGAGCATTTCTTGCAGTTCCGGGTACCAAGTCCTTCTTGGCCAATCCGGAACAATGAGTATTGTTCTCACTCCTCTTTTTCTTACGATTCTCAGCACCTTGGGTATGAGAGGAAGAGGAGGAAACACATAGACCGACTGGAACACCCACGGTGTTACTAGTGCGTCCACAGCTATCGCCTGAGGGTCTCTTGACCTGGCGCAATACCTTTGTAGCTTTTTGTTGAGGCGGGATGCCATCATGTCCACCTGTGGCAGTTCCCATTGATTTGTAATCTGTGTGAAGACTTCTTGATGAAGTCCCCACTCTCCCGGGTGGAGGTCGTGTCTGCTGAGGAAGTCTGCTTCCCAGTTGTCCACTCCCGGAATGAACACCGCTGACAGTGCTTGCACGTGATTCTCCGCCCAATGAAGAATTCTGGTGGCTTCCGCCATCGCCACCCTGCTTCTTGTGCCGCCCTGGCGGTTTACATGAGCCACTGCGGTGATGTTGTCTGACTGAATCAGCACCGGTTGGTTGCGAAGCAGAGGTTCCGCTTGACTCAGGGCGTTGTATACGGCCCTTAGTTCCAGGATATTGATGTGCAGACAAGCCTACTGACTTGACCACAGCCCTTGGATGTTTCTTCCCTGAGTGACTGCCCCCCATCCTCGGAGGCTTGCATCCGTGGTCACCAGGACCCAGTCCTGTATGCCGAACCTGCGGCCCTCGAGAAGGTGAGCACTCTGCAGCCACCACAGAAGAGACACCCTGGCCCTGGGGGATAGGGTGATCAGCCGATGCATCTGAAGATGCGATCCGGACCACTTGTCCAACAGATCCCACTGAAAGGTCCTCGCATGGAACCTGCCGAAGGGAATGGCTTCGTATGACGCCACCATCTTTCCCAGGACTCGCGTGCAGTGATGCACCGACACCTGTTTTGGTTTTAAGAGGTCTCTGACCAGAGTCACAAGCTCCTGAGCCTTCTCCCCCGGGGCAAAACACCTTCTTCTGGTCCGTGTCCAGAATCATGCCCAGGAAGGGCAGACGCGTCGTAGGAATCAGCTGCGACTTTGGAATATTCTAAATCCAGCCGTGCTGTTGCAACACTTCCTGAGAGCGTGCTACGCTGATCAGCAACTGCTCTCTGGACCTCGCCTTTATGAGGAGATCGTCCAAGTATGGGATAATTGTGACTCCTTGCTTTCGAAGGAGCACCATCATTTCCGCCATTACCTTGGTAAATATTCTCTGTGCCGTGGACAAACCAAACGGCAACGTCTGGAATTGGTAATGACAGTCCTGTACCACAAATCTGAGGTACTCCTGATGAGGTGGATAAATGGGGACATGCAGGTAAGCATCCTTTATGTCCAGAGACACCATAAAATCCCCCTCTTCCAGGCTTGCAATGACCGCTCTGAGCGATTCCATCTTGAACTTGAACCTTTTCAGGTAAATGTTCAGGGACTTTAAATTCAATATGGGTCTGACCGAACCGTCCGGTTTCGGTACCACAAACATTGTAGAATAGTAACCCCTTCCCTGTTGAAGGAGGGGAACCTTTACCACCACCTGCTGGAGATATAATTTGTGAATTGCCGCTAACACTACCTCCCTTTCTATGGGGGAAGCTGGCAGGGCCGATTTGAGATAACGGTGAGGGGGCATGACTTCGAATCCCAGCTTGTATCCCTGAGACACGATCTGTATAGCCCAGGGATCCACCTGTGAGCGAACCCACTGGTGGCTGAAATTTCGGAGACGCGCCCCCACCGCTCCCGGCTCCACCTGTGGAGCGCCAGCGTCATGCGGTGGATTTAGTGGAAGCCAGGGAGGACTTCTGTTCCTGGGAACTAGCTGTATTGTGCAGCTTCTTTCCTCTACCCCTGCCTCTGGCAAGAAAGGATGCACCTCTGACTTTCTTGCCTTTTTGTGATCGAAAGGACTGCATTTGGTAATACGGTGCTTTCTTAGGCTGTGAGGGAATATATGGCAAAAAATTTGACTTCCCAGCCGTAGCTGTGGAAACTAGGTCCGAGAGACCATCCCCAAACAATTCCTCACCCTTATAAGGTAAAACCTCCATGTGCTTTTTAGAGTCAGCATCACCTGTCCATTGCCGAGTCCACAGGACCCTTCTGGCAGAAATCGACATTGCATTTATTCTAGAGCCCAGTAGGCAAACGTCCCTCTGGGCATCCCTCATATATAGGACAGCGTCTTTTATATGCCCCAGGGTCAGTAAAATAGTATCCCTGTCCAAGGTATCCAGTTCCTCAGACAGAGTATCTGTCCATGCTGCTACAGCACTACACATCCAGGCCGACGCAATTGCCGGCCTCAGTAGAATACCTGAATGTGTATAAACAGACTTCAGGATACCTTCCTGCTTCCTATCCGCAGGATCCTTTAGGAAGGCCGTATCCTGTGACGACAGGGCCACCTTCTTAGATAAGCGTGTCAAAGCTTTGTCTACCCTAGGGGATGACTCCCAGCGTAACCTGTCCGTTGGCGGGAAAGGGTACGCCATAAGTAACCTTTTGGAAATCAGCACTTTCCTATCAGGAGAATCCCACGCTTTTTCACATAACTCATTTAACTCATGTGAAGGGAGAAAAGTCACCTCTTGCTTTTTCTCCCCAAGCATATAAACCCTCTTGTCAGGGACAGGGTTTTCCTCTGATATATGCAATACATCCTTCATTTCCATAATCATGTAGCGGATGGCTTTAGCCATTTTAGGCTGCAATTTTGCATCATCGCCATCGACACTGGAGTCAGAATCCGTGTCGATATCTGTGTCAACAATCTGGGATAGTGGGCGCTTCTGAGACCCTGACGGCCTCTGCGCTGTAGGAACAGGCATGGGTTGAGACCCCGACTGTCCCAAGGCTTCAGCTTTATCTAACCTTTTATGCAAGGAGTTTACATTATCATTTAACACCTTCCACATATCCATCCAGTCAGGTGTCGGCGCCGTCGGCGGAGACACCTCATTCATCTGCACCTGCTCTGCCTCCACATAGCCTTCCTCGTCGAACATGTCGACACAATCGTACCGACACACCACACACACAGGGGATGCTCTATTTGAGGACAGGACCCCCACAAGGCCTTTTGGAGAGACAGAGAGAGAGTATGCCAGCACACACCCCAGTGCTATATAACCCAGGAATTACACAGTAACTTAGTGTTTACCCAGTAGCTGCTGTATTTGTGATTATTGCGCTAAATTTATGTGCCCCCCCTCTCTTTTTACCCTCTTTCTACCATGATTCTGCAGGGGAGAGCCTGGGGAGCTTCCTCTCAGCGGAGCTGTGGAGAGAAAATGGCGCTGGTGAGTGCTGAGGAAGAAGCCCCGCCCCCTCAGCGGTGGGCTTCTGTCCCGCGATTTTGTGTAAAAATAATGGCGGGGGCTCATGCATATATACAGTGCCCAGCTGTGTATATATGCCCTATTTTGCCAGGAGGTACTCAATTGCTGCCCAGGGCGCCCCCTGCGCCCTGCACCCTACAGTGACCGGAGTGTGTGGGTTAGTGTGGGAGCAATGGCGCACAGCTGCAGTGCTGTGCGCTACCTCATATGAAGACAGGAGTCTTCTGCCGCCAATTTTGACGTCTTCTTGCTTCACCCGCCGGCTTCTGTCTTCTGGCTCTGCGAGGGGGACGGCGGCGCGGCTCCGGGAACGGACGACCAAGGTTAAGTTCCTGTGTTCGATCCCTCTGGAGCTAATGGTGTCCAGTAGCCTAAGAAGCGCAACCTAGCCGCAGTTAGTAGGTTTGCTTCTCTCCCCTCAGTCCCACGTAGCAGAGAGTCTGTTGCCAGCAGAAGCTCTCTGAAAATAAAAAAACCTAACTAAAATACTTTCTTATTAGCAAGCTCAGGTGAGCTCACTAAAATGCACCCAGCTCCGTCCGGGCACAGATTCTAACTGAGGTCTGGAGGAGGGGCATAGAGGGAGGAGCCAGTGCACACCAGTAGTACTAATTCTTTCTTAGAGTGCCCAGTCTCCTGCGGAGCCCGTCTATTCCCCATGGTCCTTACGGAGTCCCCAGCATCCACTAGGACGTTAGAGAAAAAAAGAGGTGCAAGATGGAATTGTCCTTGGGCCCTCCCACCCACCCTTATGTTGTATAAACAGGACATGCACACTTTAACAAACCCATTATTTCAGTGACAGGATCCGACACACGACTGTGGCTGAAATGACTGGTTGGTTTGGGCCCCCACCAAAAAAGAAGCAATCAATCTCTCCTTGCACAAACTGGCTCTACAGAGGCAAGATGTCCACCTCCTCCTCATCGTCCGATTCCTCACCCCTTTCACTGTGTACATCCCCCTCCTCACAGATTATTAATTCGTCCCCACTGGAATCCACCATCTTAGGTCCCTGTGTACTTTTTGGAGGCAATTGCTGGTGAATGTCTCCACGGAGGAAATGATTATAATTCATTTTGCTGAACATAATCTTCTCCACATTTTCTGGAAGTAACCTCGTACGCCGATTGCTGACAAGGTGAGCGGCTGCACTAAACACTCTTTCGGCGTACACACTGGAGGGGGGGGGGGGGGGAGGCAACTTAGGTAAAATAAAGCTAGTTTATTCAAGGGCCTCCAAATTGCCTCTTTTTCCTGCCAGTATACGTACGGACTGTCTGACGTGCCTACTTGGATGCGGTCACTCATATAATCCTCCACCATTCTTTCAATGGTGACAGAATCATATGCAGTGACAGTAGACGACATGTCAGTAATCGTTGGCAGGTCCTTCATTCCGGACCAGATGTCAGCACTCGCTCCAGACTGCCCTGCATCACTGCCAGCGGGTGGGCTCGGAATTCTTAGCCTTTTCCTCACAGCCCCAGTTGCGGGAGAATGTGAAGGAGGAGCTGTTGACGGGTCACGTTCTGCTTGACTTGACAAGTGTCTCACCAGCAGGTCTTTGCACCTCTGCAGACTTGTGTCTGCCAGAAAGAGAGATACAACGTAGGCTTTAAACCTAGGATCGAGCACGGTGGCCAAAATGTAGTGCTCTGATTTCAACAGATTGACCACCCGTGAATCCTGGTTAAGCGAATTAAGAGCCTCATCCACAAATCCCACATGCCTAGCGGAATCGCTCCGTTTTAGCTCCTCCTTCAATCTCTCCAGCTGCTTCTGCAAAAGCCTGATGAGGGGAATTACCTGACTCAGGCTGGCAGTGTCTGAACTGACTTCACGTGTGGCAAGTTCAAAGGGTTGCAGAACCTTGCACAACATTGAAATCATTCTCCACTGCACTTGAGTCAGGTGCATTCCCCCTCCTTTGCCTATATCGTAGGCAGATGTATAGGCTTGAATGGCCTTTTGCTGCTCCTCCATCCTCTGAAGCATATAGAGGGTTGAATTCCACCTCGTTACCACCTCTTGCTTCAGATGATGGCGGGGCAGGTTCAGGAGTGTTTGCTGGTCCTCCAGTCTTCGGCACGCGGTGGCTGAATGCCGAAAGTGGCCCGCAATTCTTCTGGCCACCGACAGCATCTCTTGCACGCCCCTGTCGTTTTTTAAAAGATTCTGCACCACCAAATTCAATGTACAGTATGTGCAAAACATGGGACGTGCTGAAATTTTCCCAGATGTAATGCACGCACAATATTGGTGGCGTTGTCCGATGTCACAAATCCCCAGGAGAGTCCAATTGGGGTAAGCCATTCTGCAATGATGTTCCTCAGTTTCCGTAAGAGGTTGTCAGCTGTGTGCCTCTTATGGAAAGCGGTGATACAAAGCGTAGCCTGCCTAGGAACGAGTTGGCATTTGCGAGATGCTGCTACTGGTGCCGCCGCTGCTGTTGTTGCTGTGGGAGGCAATACATATACCCAGTGGGCTGTCACGGTCATATAGTCCTGAGTCTGCCCTGCTCCACTTGTCCACATGTCCATGGTTAAGTGGACATTGGGTACAACTGCATTTTTTAGGACACTGGTGACTCTTATTCTGACATCTGTATACATTCTCGGTATCGCCTGCCTAGAGAAATGGAACCTAGATGGTATTTGGTACCGGGGACACAGTACCTCAATCAAGTCTGTAGTTGCCTGTGAATTAACGGTGGATACCGGACACACGTTTAACACCACCGCAGCTGCTAAGACCTGAGTTATCCGCTTTGCAGCAGGATGACTGCTGTGATATTTCATCTTCCTCGCAAAGGACTGTTAGACAGTCAATTGCTTACTGGAAGTAGTACAAGTGGTCTTCCGACTTCCCCTCTGGGATGACGATCGACTCCCAGCAGCAACAACAGCAGCGCCAGCAGCAGTAGGCGTTACACTCAAGGATCCATCGGAGGAATCCCAGTTAGGAGAGGACTCTTCAGACTTGCCAGTGACATGGCCTGCAGGACTATTGGCATTCCTGTCTAAGGAGGAAACTGACACTGAGGGAGTTGGTGGTGTGGTTTGCAGGAGCTTGAGTACAAGAGGAAGCGATTTAGTTGTCAGTGGACTGCTTCCGCTGTCACCCAAAGTTTTTGAACTTGTCAATGACTTCTGATGAATGCGCTCCAGGTTACGTATAAGGGAGGATGTTCCTAGGTGGTTAACGTCCTTACCCCTACTTATTACAGCTTGACAAAGGCAACACACGGCTTGACACCTGTTGTCCGCATTTGTGTTGAAATAATTCCACACCGAAGAGGTGATTTTTTTTTGTAATTTGACCAGGCATGTCAATGACCATATTCGTCCAACGGACAACAGGTGTCTCCCCGGGTGCCTGACTTAAACAAACCACCTCACCATCAGAATCCTCCTTGTCAATTTCCTCCTCAGTGCCAGCAACACCCATATCCTCATCCTGGTGTACTTCAACAGTGACATCTTCAATTTGACTATCATGAACTGGACTGCGGGTGCTCCTTCCAGCACTTGCAGGGGGCGTGCAAATGGTGGAAGGCGCCACCTCTTCCCGTCCAGTGTTGGGAAGGTCAGGCATCGCAACTGACACAATTGGACTCTCCTTGGGGATTTGTGATTTAGAAGAACGTACAGTTCTTTGCTGTGCTTTTGCCAGCTTAAGTCTTTTCATTTTTCTAGCGGGAGGATGAGTGCTTCCATCCTCATGTGAAGCTGAACCACTAGCCATGAACATAGGACAGGGCCTCAGCCGTTCCTTGCCACTCCGTGTCGTAAATGGCATATTGGCAAGTTTACGCTTCTCATCAGACGCTTTTAATTTAGATTTTTGGGTCATTTTACTGAACTTTTGTTTTTTGGATTTTACATGCTCTCTACTATGACATTAGGCATCAGCCTTGGCAGACGACGTTGATGGCATTTCATCGTCTCGGCCATGACTAGTGGCAGCAGCTTCAGCACGAGGTGGAAGTGGATCTTGATCTTTCCCTATTTTACCCTCCACATTTTTGTTCTCCATTTTTTAATGTGTGAAATTATATGCCAGTAATATATCAATAGCAATGGCCTACTGTACTTTACTATATATGTATACTGTTGGTCACCAAAATGCTGCACTGTAATACTAGAAGCTATAGAAAAGTATATATATTATTGTATATATATCAGTACAGAGCAGTGTAACTGTGACACATGTATGTCCTGACAAGCAGTATAGAAGCTATAGAAAAGTATATATATTACTGTATATCAGTAGTAGTACAGAGCGGTATAACTGTGACACGTGTGTCTTGACAAGCAGTATGGAAGCTATAGAAAATGATTTTAAATGATTGTATATAATTCAGTACAGAGCGGTGTAACTGTGACACATGTGTGTCCTGACAAGCAGTATAGAAGCTATAGAAAAGTATATATATTACTGTATATCAGTAGTAGTACAGAGCGGTGTAACTGTGACACATGTGTGTCCTGACAAGCAGTATAGAAGCTATAGAAAAGTATATATATTACTGTATATATCAGTACAGAGCAGTGTAACTGTGACTATGTGTCCTGGCAAGCAGTATAGAAGCTATAGAAAAGTATATATATTATTGTATATCAGTACAGAGCGGTGTAACTGTGACCATGTGTCCTGACAAGCAGTATAGAGGCTATATAAAAGTATATATATATATTATTGTATATATCAGTACAGAGCGGTGTAACTGTGACCATGTGTCCTGACAAGCAGTATAGAAGCTATAGAAAAGTATATATATTTTATACTGGTTGTCCCCAGTCCCCACAATGCAGCACACTGATCAGATATTTGCAGTACACTGAGCACAGATATGGAGCGTTTTCAGGCAGAGAACGTAGATATTTTCAGCACACTGAGCACAGATATTTGCAGCACACTGAGCACAGATATTTGCAGCACACTGAGCACAGATTACGGAGCTTTTCAGGGAGAGAACGCAGCCACGTTCTCTCCATTCAATCTCCAATGCACGAGTGAAAATGGCGGCTACGTGCTGCTCCTTATACAGAATACGAATCTTGCGAGAATCCGACAGCGGGATGATGACGTTCGGGCGCGTTCTGGTTAACCGAGCAAGGCGGGAAGATCCGAGGCTGCCTCGGAACCGTGTAAAATGGGTGAAGTTGGGGGGGGGGGGGGGGTTCGGATCCCGAGGAACCGAACCCGCTCATCTTTACTTCATATAGGGCAGAAACTATAACCAGCAATGCACTGAAGTCCTAACTGTTCAGGGAGCCAATAAGAACCCCGGAACAGAGACAGACCCCTTGCAGTTATTACACTGTAGCTGAGTAACTGAACAAACATAGAAGGCGTCCCGGCTGTTACTAAAGCAATGTGGCAGCAGAGCGTCCTGGTTGCTTAGCAACCGGCTGGACCTGTGAGCCGCTGAAGCGTCTCTTAACAGGTGCATTCAGAAATACCCCTTTTCCTTGATGGCGCCCTGCCCACTGTTCACCATAGAGGGAACACTATACATTTTATTTTATTACATGGATTTCTTGTGCCTTAATGTCATACAGGTATCATCATACAACAACATTATTTACTGTTAACAAAACTGGCAGTCATTATCAATGAACTGTAAAGCTATGTCGTTATTCGGTGATATGCACATCTTACGCCTTGATCCAGTGCCATATTAAGGTCCACAAGTGCCTGGAGCTGAAATTTATGAAGGGCCTATTGTGTGTTGGCACCAGAAGTGTAGCTAGGTGCCATGGTGCCCAGACCAAGGGTATGTTTGAGTGCCCCCTCCTCTATACTGAAATAGGTGCATGATACATTTGAAAAGAAAAAATATTTAAAAATCATAAATTGGTGACAGGGCCGGTTCTAGATGTTGTGAAACTCAGGGTGAAAGTTTTCTTTGGGTGTCCCCCATGTTTAAAATAGTAACAGTGATCAAAAAATATATAGGAGTGTGGCTTCATGGGGAAGGAGCATGACCACAGAATGTTACCAATTCAGATTACACCGCGCAGTATTGTCCGTTATTCACATTACAACCAGTGGTGCAAGTAGAAAAAAATGTTGTCACACGCGCACAAAAATGGGTGTGACCAAATGCCACATGGGGCGGGGCCAATGAAAATGTGGGTGTGATACACATATGGGGGCCAGATACACATATGACCCCAATAGTGCCAGATACATATATGCCCCCACAGTGCCAGATACGCCTTCACCGTGCCAGATATGCTCCTACAGTGCCTTATATGCCCCCACGGTGCCAGATACACAAATGCCCCACAGTGCCAGATACACAAATGCCCCACGGTGCCAAATACACAAATGCCCACAGCAATGCCATATATACCCCTACAGTGCCAGATACACATTGCTCCACAGTGCCAGATACACATTGCCCCACAGTGTCAGATACACATTGCCCCAGATTGTCAGATACACAAATGCCCCACGGTGCCAGATACACAAATGCCCCACGGTGCCAGATACACAAATGCCCACAGCAATGCCATATATACCCCCACAGTGCTAGATACACATTGCCCCACAGTGCCAGATACACATTGCCCCAGAGTGTCAGATACACAAGTGCCCCATGGTGCCAGATACACAAATGCCCCACAGTGACAGATACACAAATGCCCCACAGTGCCAGATAAACAAATGCCCCCAGCAGTGCCATATATGCTGCCACAGTGCCAGATACACATTGTCCCACAGTGCCAGATACACATTGCCCCAGAGTGCCCCCCCCCCCTGCTGCTCACCGCTGCCTCTGTTGTTTCTGCTATGTGAGGGTAGGAGAGCACAACACAGCACCTCTCCTGCCCCTCAATGCTTGTGAAGTTCAGTGTCTGGTGGCGGGTATCTCAAATGAAGCCCCAGTTCGTTAGCCAATTATAGCTCGCGGACCGGCAGCCAATCAGGAGCCGCGGCTGCCGGTCCGCAAGCTCTGATTGGCTAACAAACCGGTGCTTTATTGAGATTCACCCCCCCCCCCCCCCTGCCACCGCCGGAAACTGGATATCACAGAGCATTGAGGGGCACGAGATGCGCTGCGTTGCACTCTCCTTCCCTCACACAGCAGCGGGCTGCAGGCATGGTGGACGGCCCGGGATGGTATGGTACCGGCTGGGAATTTCTTACCGGTACGCCGTACCGCCCCATACCACCATACTTGCAGCACTTATTACTAGAGATGAGCGCCGGAAATTTTTCGGGTTTTGTGTTTTGGTTTTGGGTTCGGTTCCGCGGCCGTGTTTTGGGTTCGACCGCGTTTTGGCAAAACCTCACCGAATTTTTTTTGTCGGATTCGGGTGTGTTTTGGATTCGGGTGTTTTTTTCAAAAAACCCTAAAAAACAGCTTAAATCATAGAATTTGGGGGTCATTTTGATCCCAAAGTATTATTAACCTCAAAAACCATAATTTCCACTCATTTTCAGTCTATTCTGAATACCTCACACCTCACAATATTATTTTTAGTCCTAAAATTTGCACCGAGGTCGCTGTGTGAGTAAGATAAGCGACCCTAGTGGCCGACACAAACACCGGGCCCATCTAGGAGTGGCACTGCAGTGTCACGCAGGATGTCCCTTCCAAAAAACCCTCCCCAAACAGCACATGACGCAAAGAAAAAAAGAGGCGCAATGAGGTAGCTGTGTGAGTAAGATAAGCGACCCTAGTGGCCGACACAAACACCGGGCCCATCTAGGAGTGGCACTGCAGTGTCACGCAGGATGTCCCTTCCAAAAAACCCTCCCCAAACAGCACATGACGCAAAGAAAAAAAGAGGCGCAATGAGGTAGCTGACTGTGTGAGTAAGATAAGCGACCCTAGTGGCCGACACAAACACCGGGCCCATCTAGGAGTGGCACTGCAGTGTCACGCAGGATGTCCCTTCCAAAAAACCCTCCCCAAACAGCACATGACGCAAAGAAAAAAAGAGGCGCAATGAGGTAGCTGTGTGAGTAAGATAAGCGACCCTAGTGGCCGACACAAACACCGGGCCCATCTAGGAGTGGCACTGCAGTGTCACGCAGGATGGCCCTTCCAAAAAACCATCCCCAAACAGCACATGACGCAAAGAAAAATTAAAGAAAAAAGAGGTGCAAGATGGAATTGTCCTTGGGCCCGCCCACCCACCCTTATGTTGTATAAACAGGACATGCACACTTTAACCAACCCATCATTTCAGTGACAGGGTCTGCCACACGACTGTGACTGATATGACGGGTTGGTTTGGACCCCCACCAAAAAAGAAGCAATTAATCTCTCCTTGCACAAACTGGCTCTACAGAGGCAAGATGTCCACCTCATCATCATCCTCCGATATATCACCGTGTACATCCCCCTCCTCACAGATTATCAATTCGTCCCCACTGGAATCCACCATCTCAGCTCCCTGTGTACTTTGTGGAGGCAATTGCTGCTGGTCAATGTCTCCGCGGAGGAATTGATTATAATTCATTTTAATGAACATCATCTTCTCCACATTTTCTGGATGTAACCTCGTACGCCGATTGCTGACAAGGTGAGCGGCGGCACTAAACACTCTTTCGGAGTACACACTTGTGGGAGGGCAACTTAGGTAGATTAAAGCCAGTTTGTGCAAGGGCCTCCAAATTGCCTCTTTTTCCTGCCAGTATAAGTACGGACTGTGTGACGTGCCTACTTGGATGCGGTCACTCATATAATCCTCCACCATTCTTTCAATGTTGAGAGAATCATATGCAGTGACAGTAGACGACATGTCCGTAATCGTTGTCAGGTCCTTCAGTCCGGACCAGATGTCAGCATCAGCAGTCGCTCCAGACTGCCCTGCATCACCGCCAGCGGGTGGGCTCGGAATTCTGAGCCTTTTCCTCGCACCCCCAGTTGCGGGAGAATGTGAAGGAGGAGATGTTGACAGGTCGCGTTCCGCTTGACTTGACAATTTTCTCACCAGCAGGTCTTTCAACCCCAGCAGACTTGTGTCTGCCGGAAAGAGAGATCCAAGGTAGGCTTTAAATCTAGGATCGAGCACGGTGGCCAAAATGTAGTGCTCTGATTTCAACAGATTGACCACCCGTGAATCCTTGTTAAGCGAATTAAGGGCTCCATCCACAAGTCCCACATGCCTAGCGGAATCGCTCCGTGTTAGCTCCTCCTTCAATGTCTCCAGCTTCTTCTGCAAAAGCCTGATGAGGGGAATGACCTGACTCAGGCTGGCAGTGTCTGAACTGACTTCACGTGTGGCAAGTTCAAAGGGCATCAGAACCTTGCACAACGTTGAAATCATTCTCCACTGCGCTTGAGACAGGTGCATTCCACCTCCTATATCGTGCTCAATTGTATAGGCTTGAATGGCCTTTTGCTGCTCCTCCAACCTCTGAAGCATATAGAGGGTTGAATTCCACCTCGTTACCACTTCTTGCTTCAGATGATGGCAGGGCAGGTTCAGGCGTTTTTGGTGGTGCTCCAGTCTTCTGTACGTGGTGCCTGTACGCCGAAAGTGTCCCGCAATTCTTCTGGCCACCGACAGCATCTCTTGCACGCCCCTGTCGTTTTTTTAAAAATTCTGCACCACCAAATTCAAGGTATGTGCAAAACATGGGACGTGCTGGAATTTGCCCATATTTAATGCACACACAATATTGCTGGCGTTGTCCGATGCCACAAATCCACAGGAGAGTCCAATTGGGGTAAGCCATTCCGCGATGATCTTCCTCAGTTGCCGTAAGAGGTTTTCAGCTGTGTGCGTATTCTGGAAAGCGGTGATACAAAGCGTAGCCTGCCTAGGAAAGAGTTGGCGTTTGCGAGATGCTGCTACTGGTGCCGCCGCTGCTGTTCTTGCGGCGGGAGTCCATACATCTACCCAGTGGGCTGTCACAGTCATATAGTCCTGACCCTGCTCTGCTCCACTTGTCCACATGTCCGTGGTTAAGTGGACATTGGGTACAACTGCATTTTTTAGGACACTGGTGAGTCTTTTTCTGACGTCCGTGTACATTCTCGGTATCGCCTGCCTAGAGAAGTGGAACCTAGATGGTATTTGGTAACGGGGGCACACTGCCTCAATAAATTGTCTAGTTCCCTGTGAACTAACGGCGGATACCGGACGCACGTCTAACACCAACATAGTTGTCAAGGCCTCAGTTATCCGCTTTGCAGCAGGATGACTGCTGTGATATTTCATCTTCCTCGCAAAGGACTGTTGAACAGTCAATTGCTTACTGGAAGTAGTACAAGTGGGCTTACGACTTCCCCTCTGGGATGACCATCGACTCCCAGCAGCAACAACAGCAGCGCCAGCAGCAGTAGGCGTTACACGCAAGGATGCATCGGAGGAATCCCAGGCAGGAGAGGACTCGTCAGAATTGCCAGTGACATGGCCTGCAGGACTATTGGCATTCCTGGGGAAGGAGGAAATTGACACTGAGGGAGTTGGTGGGGTGGTTTGCGTGAGCTTGGTTACAAGAGGAAGGGATTTACTGGTCAGTGGACTGCTTCCGCTGTCGCCCAAAGTTTTTGAACTTGTCACTGACTTATTATGAATGCGCTGCAGGTGACGTATAAGGGAGGATGTTCCGAGGTGGTTAACATCCTTACCCCTACTTATTACAGCTTGACAAAGGCAACACACGGCTTGACACCTGTTGTCCGCATTTCTGTTGAAATACTTCCACACCGAAGAGCTGATTTTTTTGGTATTTTCACCAGGCATGTCAGTGGCCATATTCCTCCCACGGACAACAGGTGTCTCCCCGGGTGCCTGACTTAAACAAACCACCTCACCATCAGAATCCTCCTGGTCAATTTCCTCCCCAGCGCCAGCAACACCCATATCCTCCTCATCCTGGTGTACTTCAACACTGACATCTTCAATCTGACTATCAGGAACTGGACTGCGGGTGCTCCTTCCAGCACTTGCAGGGGGCGTGCAAATGGTGGAAGGCGCATGCTCTTCACGTCCAGTGTTGGGAAGGTCAGGCATCGCAACCGACACAATTGGACTCTCCTTGTGGATTTGGGATTTCGAAGAACGCACAGTTCTTTGCGGTGCTTTTGCCAGCTTGAGTCTTTTCAGTTTTCTAGCGAGAGGCTGAGTGCTTCCATCCTCATGTGAAGCTGAACCACTAGCCATGAACATAGGCCAGGGCCTCAGCCGTTCCTTGCCACTCCGTGTGGTAAATGGCATATTGGCAAGTTTACGCTTCTCCTCCGACAATTTTATTTTAGGTTTTGGAGTCCTTTTTTTACAGATATTTGGTGTTTTGGATTTGACATGCTCTGTACTATGACATTGGGCATCGGCCTTGGCAGACGACGTTGCTGGCATTTCATCGTCTCGGCCATGACTAGTGGCAGCAGCTTCAGCACGAGGTGGAAGTGGATCTTGATCTTTCCCTAATTTTGGAACCTCAACATTTTTGTTCTCCATATTTTAATAGGCACAACTAAAAGGCACCTCAGGTAAACAATGGAGATGGATGGATACTAGTATACAATTATGGATGGACTGCCGAGTGCCGACACAGAGGTAGCTACAGCCGTGGACTACCGTACTGTACTGTGTCTGCTGCTAATATAGACTGGTTGATAAAGAGATGTAGTATGTATGTATAAAGAAGAAAGAAAAAAAAAACACGGGTAGCTGGTATACAATTATGGACGGACTGCCGAGTGCCGACACAGAGGTAGCTACAGCCGTGGACTACCGTACTGTGTCTGCTGCTAATATAGACTCGTTGATAAAGAGATGTAGTATGTATGTATAAAGAAGAAAGAAAAAAAAACCACGGGTAGGTGGTATACAATTATGGACGGACTGCCGAGTGCCGACACAGAGGTAGCTACAGCCGTGGACTACCGTACTGTACTGTGTCTGCTGCTAATATAGACTGGATGATAATGAGATGTAGTATGTATAAAGAAGAAAAAAAAAACCACGGGTAGGTGGTATACAATTATGGATGGACTGCCGAGTGCCGACACAGAGGTAGCTACAGCCGTGGACTACCGTACTGTACTGTGTCTGCTGCTAATATAGACTGGATGATAATGAGATGTAGTATGTATAAAGAAGAAAGAAAAAAAAACCACGGGTAGGTGGTATACAATTATGGACGGACTGCCGAGTGCCGACACAGAGGTAGCTACAGCCGTGGACTACCGTACTGTACTGTGTCTGCTGCTAATATAGACTGGATGATAATGAGATGTAGTATGTATAAAGAAGAAAGAAAAAAAAACCACGGGTAGGTGGTATACAATTATGGATGGACTGCTGAGTGCCGACACAGAGGTAGCTACAGCCGTGGACTACCGTACTGTACTGTGTCTGCTGCTAATATAGACGATGATAATGAGATGTAGTTTGTATAAAGAAGAAAAAAAAAACACGGGTAGGTGGTATACAATTATGGACGGACTGCCGAGTGCCAACACAGAGGTAGCTACAGCCGTGGACTACCGTACTGTACTGTGTCTGCTGCTAATATAGACTGGATGATAATGAGATGTAGTATGTATAAAGAAGAAAGAAAAAAAACCCACGGGTAGGTGGTATACAATTATGGATGGACTGCCGAGTGCCGACACAGAGGTAGCTACAGCCATGGACTACCGTACTGTACTGTGTCTGCTGCTAATATAGACTGGATGATAATGAGATGTAGTATGTATAAAGAAGAAAAAAAAAACCACGGGTAGGTGGTATACAATTATGGATGGACTGCCGAGTGCCGACACAGAGGTAGCTACAGCCGTGGACTACCGTACTGTACTGTGTCTGCTGCTAATATAGACTGGATGATAATGAGATGTAGTATGTATAAAGAAGAAAGAAAAAAAAACCACGGGTAGGTGGTATACAATTATGGACGGACTGCCGAGTGCCGACACAGAGGTAGCTACAGCCGTGGACTACCGTACTGTACTGTGTCTGCTGCTAATATAGACTGGATGATAATGAGATGTAGTATGTATAAAGAAGAAAAAAAAACCACGGGTAGGTGGTATACAATTATGGATGGACTGCCGAGTGCCGACACAGAGGTAGCTACAGCCGTGGACTACCGTACTGTACTGTGTCTGCTGCTAATATAGACTGGATGATAATGAGATGTAGTATGTATAAAGAAGAAAGAAAAAAAAAACCACGGGTAGGTGGTATACAATTATGGACGGACTGCCGAGTGCCGACACAGAGGTAGCTACAGCCGTGGACTACCGTACTGTACTGTGTCTGCTGCTAATATAGACTGGATGATAATGAGATGTAGTATGTATAAAGAAGAAAGAAAAAAAAACCACGGGTAGGTGGTATACAATTATGGATGGACTGCCGAGTGCCGACACAGAGGTAGCTACAGCCGTGGACTACCGTACTGTACTGTGTCTGCTGCTAATATAGACTGGATGATAATGAGATGTAGTATGTATAAAGAAGAAAAAAAAAACACGGGTAGGTGGTATACAATTATGGACGGACTGCCGAGTGCCGACACAGAGGTAGCTACAGCCGTGGACTACCGTACTGTACTGTGTCTGCTGCTAATATAGACTGGATGATAATGAGATGTAGTATGTATAAAGAAGAAAGAAAAAAAAACCACGGGTAGGTGGTATACAATTATGGATGGACTGCCGAGTGCCGACACAGAGGTAGCTACAGCCGTGGACTACCGTACTGTACTGTGTCTGCTGCTAATATAGACTGGATGATAATGAGATGTAGTATGTATAAAGAAGGAAAAAAAACCCACGGGTAGGTGGTATACAATTATGGATGGACTGCCGAGTGCCGACACAGAGGTAGCTACAGCCGTGGACTACCGTACTGTACTGTGTCTGCTGCTAATATAGACTGGTTGATAATGAGATGTAGTATGTATAAAGAAGAAAGAAAAAAAAACCACGGGTAGGTGGTATACAATTATGGATGGACTGCCGAGTGCCGACACAGAGGTAGCTACAGCCGTGGACTACCGTACTGTACTGTGTCTGCTGCTAATATAGACTGGATGATAATGAGATGTAGTATGTATAAAGAAGAAAAAAAAAAACCACGGGTAGGTGGTATACAATTATGGACGGACTGCTGAGTGCCGACACAGAGGTAGCTACAGCCGTGGACTACCGTACTGTACTGTGTCTGCTGCTAATATAGACTGGATGATAATGAGATGTAGTATGTATAAAGAAGAAAAAAAAACCACGGGTAGGTGGTATACAATTATGGACGGACTGCCGAGTGCCGACACAGAGGTAGCTACAGCCGTGGACTACCGTACTGTACTGTGTCTGCTGCTAATATAGACTGGATGATAATGAGATGTAGTATGTATAAAGAAGAAAGAAAAAAAAAAACACGGGTAGGTGGTATACAATTATGGATGGACTGCCGAGTGCCGACACAGAGGTAGCTACAGCCGTGAACTACCGTACTGTGTCTGCTGCGACTGGATGATAAATAATGATATAAAAATATATATATATCACTACTGCAGCCGGACAGGTATATATTATATATATAATGACGGACCTGCTGGACACTGTCAGCAGAATGAGTTTTTTATAGAATAAAAAAACACCACACAAGTCACACGACGAGTGTTTAACTTTTTCAGGCAATCACAATATAGTATACTATACTGGTGGTCAGTGTGGTCAGGTCACTGGTCACGTCAGTCACACTGGCAGTGGCACTCCTGCAGCAAAAGTGTGCACTGTTTAATTTTAATAATATGTACTCCTGGCTCCTGCTATAACCTATAACTGCTCCCCAGTCTCCCCCACAATTAAGCTGTGTGAGCACAGTCAGATATTATACATAGATGATGCAGCACACTGGGCTGAGCACAGATATGGTATGTGACTGAGTCACTGTGTATCGTTTTTTTCAGGCAGAGAACGGATTATATTAAATAAAACTGCACTGGTGGTCACTGGTCAGTGGTCAGTCACTAGTAAACTCTGCACTCTCTAGTACTCCTAAGCTCCAGTAAATCAAGTGTCTCTGTCTCAATCTCACTCTCTCTCTTCTAATCTAAATGGAGAGGACGCCAGCCACGTCCTCTCCCTATCAATCTCAATGCACGTGTGAAAAATGGCGGCGACGCGCGGCTCCTTATATAGAATCCGAGTCTCGCGATAGAATCCGAGCCTCGCGAGAATCCGACAGCGTCATGATGACGTTCGGGCGCGCTCGGGTTAACTGAGCAAGGCGGGAAGATCCGAGTCGCTCGGATCCGTGTAAAAAAAGCTGAAGTTCGGGCGGGTTCGGATTCCGAGGAACCGAACCCGCTCATCTCTACTTATTACAACCTTTATACACGTTACACACCACAGTACAGCCGCTTATACATGTTATGCTACAGTAGAGCCGCTTATACACATTACACCACAGTGTAGAGCCCCATATACACGTTACACACCACAGAAGAGCCGCTTATACACGTTACATCACAGTAGAGCCGCTTATACACTTTACACCACACTGTAGAGCCCCATATACACGTTACACACCACAGTAGAGCCAATTATACATATTATGCCACTGTAGAGCCATTTATACATATTACTCTGCAGCAGCAGCTGGGGTAGAGAGAGGTGCTGCAGCATCAATATAGAGAGAGTTGCTGCAGCAGCTGGCGCAGAGAGAGAGGTGCTGCAGCAGCTATGTGAGGGTAGGAGAGTTCCCACTCATAAGGTTCCCACTCATTTTGAAGTGGCTACCGTGTCCCCAGTGCTGCTGGCTGCTGTATAAGTCCCTTGTAGTTTTGCTGTGTTGTCTTGCATCAGACCAGGGGTAATGTCTCTCTTGTGCAGCATTAGTCCAGTGACCAGTCACAGTGGTGGTGTCCTCTGCTGCCATATATCCAGTGTTACTGGCGTATAATACTTGTGATATTGCCGTATAATTCCCGTGATATTGCCGTATAATTCCCGTGATACTGGCGTATAATTACAGTGATATTGCCGTATAAATCTCGGGATACTGGCGTATAATTCCTGTGATATTGCCATATAATTCGAGTGATATTGCCATATAATTCCCGTGATACTGGCGTATAATTCCTGTGATATTGCCGTATAATTCTCGGAATACTAGCGTATAATTCCTGTGATATTGCCGTATAATTCCAGTGATATTGCCATATAATTCCCGTGATACTGGCGTATAATTCCTGTGATATTGCTGTATAATTCCAGTGATATTGCCAAATAATTCCCGTGATACTGACGTATAATTCCTTAAAAGCCCATATAAATCTGTATAAATCCAGTCCAGTGGTACTGCCATATAAATTCAGTGGTGCTGTCCTGTGCTGTATATTATTTACTCCAAATAAAGGGGTTATTAATATTTAATCCAAATAATTTTTAAAGGGTTTGCCCTGTGAGGTGTAGGGGTACGCTCTCCTGTGCGGCATATTGTTATATAACTCCAGAAAAATAATGGAGAACAAAAATTTGGAGGATAAAATAGGGAAAGATCAAGAACCACTTCCTCCTAGTGCTGAAGCTGCTGCCAGTAGTCATGACATAGACGATGAAATGCCATCAACGTCGTCTGCCAAGGCCGATGCCCAATGTAATAAAAGAGGGCATGTAAAATCCAACGAGCCAAAGTTCAGTAAAAAGACCCCAAAAAATAAATTTAAATGGTCTGAGAAGAAATGTAAACTTGCCAATATGCCATTTACGACATGGAGTGGCAAGGAACGGCTAAGGCCCTGGCCTATGTTCATGACTCTTGGTTCAGCTTCACATGATGATGGAAGCCCTCAACCTCCATTTTGCCAATTAATTCCAGTGATTTGGACGTATAATTCCAGTAATTTTGACATATAATTCCAGTGATTTTGCCGTATAATTCCAGTAATTATGCAGTATTATTATAGTGATTTTGCAGTATAATTCCAGTGATTTTGCCATTTAATTCCAGTGATTTGGACGTATAATTCCAGTGATTTGGCCGTATAATTCCAGTGATTTGGCTGTATAATTCCAGTGATTTGGACGTATAATTCCAGTGATTTGGACGTATAATTCCAGTGATTTTGCCATTTAATTCCAGTGATTTGGACGTATAATTCCAGTGATTTTTCCATTTAATTCCAGTGATCCTGCCGTATAATTCCAGTAATCCTGCCGTATAATTCCAGTAATCCTGCCGTATAAATTACAGTGGTACTGGCATATAATTACAGTGATCCTGCCGTATAAGTCCAGTGATCCTGCCGTATAAGCCTAGTGATCCTGACGTATAATTACAGTGGTACTGGCGTATAAATCCAGTCCAGTGATACTGCCGTATATATATATACATATATATATATATATATATACCCTGTTGAAAATCCGATTACTGAGGCCATAACAACTATGCTGGTGTTAGACGTGCGTCCGGTACCCACAATTAGTGCAGTGGGACTGCAGTGCCAACCCTAGATGGGCCAGGTGTTTGTGCGGGCACACTTGTGTCGCTTAGCTTAGTCATACAGCTACCTCATTGCCCTCTTTTACTTCTTGGCATCATGTGCTGTTTGGGGACTATTTTTTTTAAATTGCCATCTTGTCTGACACTTCCGTATATGTCCAGTGGTACTGCCATTTAATTCCAGTGATTTTGTCGTATAATTCCAGTGATTTGGACGTATAATTCCAGTGATTTGGATGTATAATGCCAGTGATTTTGCAGTATAATTCCAGTGATTTGCAGTATAAATCCAGTGATTTTGCCATTTAATTCCAGTGATTTTGCCATTTAATTCCAGTGATTTTGACATATAGTTCCAGTGATTTGGACGTATAATTCCAGTGATTTTGATGTATAATTCCAGTGGGAATTGTTTGTGTCGCTTGGCTTAGCCATACAGCTACCTCATTGCATCTCTTCGACATCTTTGCATGAGGTGCTGTTTGGGGCCTAGTTTTTGAAAAGTGCCATCCTGTCTGACACTGCCGTATGAGTCCAGGGGTACTGCTGTATTAGTCCTATATATATATATTATACACATATAAAATACCCACACCAGTGTTCACAAATATCTGAAGCTTCATCAATATATACAGTGTAATTTCTGCCTTGTATACCCTTTTATAACAGTACTCTCAGCAGGACAAAACATTCAGATCAGCAGTCAGCAACACTGGAGACTGACACCTGCACTGCGAGTCTTGATCAGTTAACTCGGCCAGCCAGGAGAGAGAAGTTCATGCTCTAGTGCTGCGGTGGGGACAGAGCCTGACCTGTGACATCACGCGGCACGGAAGTGAAGCCTTTCAGTGCGCTATCTGATCTCTCTGGTATTGGAACTGTGGGACGGGTGGCAGCAGCGGCGGTGATTCAGTGGGCGGGGCCTCGTGCGGCCGCTAGCAGGCAGGCTGTCACAGGAAAAAAAATCCTGTCTACAGCTGATACTGTGGGCCTATTTTGATGGGGCGGCCTGGAGCTGCAGCTCCATCCGCCCCATTGTTAATCCTGCCCTGCCTTTATCATCCACAGAAAGAACCTCAGTGTACCATGACATTCCATTTCAAACACTGATATGAGATGTAAGTTATAATTTATATACAGCTTCTTATTACTGGCAGGCCCGGACACACAGGTGTTATTTCACACTAGGGTTAATTTTTTTGTAGCCAATTAACCTACCAGTATTTTTTTGGATTGTGGGAGGAAACCGGAGTACCTGGAACAAACCCACGCAAGTACGGGGAGAATATACAAACTCCGCACAGTTAGGGCCATGGTGGGAATCGAACCCATGACCTCAGTGCTGTGAGGCAGTAATGCTAACCATTATTACACCATCCATACTGTACCGCTACACCTTTATATAATGCCCACGTGAACTCTCAGGTTCGTAAATGTCTGTGTAAATCTGGCTCTGATAATACCCATGGCCTCCCCTGCCATTTAGCTCACCGCACGTCACTGCCTGACAGTGTTGCCTATCCTCCCAGATTCCACTTCCCTTATTTTTGAATAGGGTGGGATGGGGTCTGTGAGTCCTGTCATTACACAGGATCCGTTTTTTAGGTTGACAGTAAGTAGGTCGACACTGCCTAGGTCGACCACTATTGGTCAACACTAAGTAGGTCGACATGGTTTCTAGGTCAACAGGGACTCTAGGTTGATATGTTCTAGGTCGATATGACATTAGGTCGACATGAGTTTTTCCCCAATTTTTTTTTTTTTTCATTTTTAGAACTTTTTCATACTTTACGATCCACGTGGACTACAATTGGGAACGGTAACCTGTGCCGAGCGCAGCGAGTCACCTTGCACAAAGAATGGCAAGCGAGCGAGCCATGCAAGGGGACACGGTGCACTAACTGGGGTTCCCAGTCGCTGTACGGAGAAAACGACACCAAAAAAAGTAAAAAAAACTCATGTCGACCTAGTACATATCGACCTAGAGTCCCTGTCGACCAAGAAACCATGTTGACCTACTTACTGTCGACCAATAGCAGTCGACCTAGACACTGTCGACCTAAGTCTTAGCTACCTAACATACCACACCCCATTACTCAGTGGGGCCATAATGATGCGAATAGTGTTCTCACTCCCAGCAGCAGACATAGAGTTTCTAGCGGGGGGGGGGAGGGTCCATGCAATAGCACCAGAGTGGGTCCCTGTGAACATGTGAATGGAATTATTGAACACTGACATAACGGCCATAATCCATCTGTTGTCCAATAGTATTTTATGGCTATAAAGTTAACATATACAGTAAAGTGTCCCATTGTGGGAGTAAGCCCATTATATCTAAATACAAGCTCCATAATGCCACCTCAAGCTTCAAACCTGTGCTACAAGTGATGACACTGTAATGCTTATGACCGCTTACTCCTAAAAGTACAATTCTCACAGACCACATGCTGCTCAGGGTTGTTTATTTACTACATGTTTCCTGCTGTGTCATGTAGCGGCGGGCTGTGAAGCCATGCATCCTTGTGTTCTGTGTTG
Source organism: Pseudophryne corroboree (assembly GCF_028390025.1). NCBI lineage: Eukaryota > Metazoa > Chordata > Amphibia > Anura > Myobatrachidae > Pseudophryne > Pseudophryne corroboree. Next base: position 615,584,247 of record NC_086449.1, read on the forward strand.
CTCATCGTCCACCAGGTGATGATGTCAGAAGCAGTTGGCACCAGTCACAGGAAGAAATGATCACATTTGTTTAATATGCCCGTCTCCGATAATAATAACGGTGTCTGCGATTGGGACCTGTAGTAATAGAAAGCAATGAGGGAGCTTAGAGTCAAAATTATAAGTGTTCCTTTTCTCGCTATAAAATAAAAATGTACAATGTTTTAGTATTTCAATGAGCCTATTGCAGTGGATCCCAAACTCGGTAATCAAGCACCATAACAGTCTAGCTGGATATCCCTCCCTGAGCATAGGTGACTAACGGCCCCCATACATCATAGATGTATTGGGGCAACGTCATGATTCCTGACATGGCCGTTCACGAATTGGTAATATTAAACATGTTGAAAAATCTGATTCTCCGATCTCGACCGTTTTCAGTTGGGATCGGATAATTGCCCATCTTAAACCTGTTTAATTGTGCAGGCGGGACGGGGAATCACAGCGGCTGATGTATGGGGGCCTTTTCTTAGTACCTCACTCATTCTGATGTAACCTATAATCTAAGATATCCTTTCAACCTGAAATGTTGGGATGCCCTTAGGACTTAGGGGCAGATGTACTAAGCCTTGGAGAGTGATAAAGTAGAGAGAGATAAACAGACAATCTGCTTCCTAACTGCCGTGTTACAGTTTGTGTTTGAAAAATGACAGTTAGGAGCTGATTGGTTGGTAGTTTATTTCTCCACTCAGGTTTGGTACATCTGCCCGAGTTTGGGAACCAATAGCCTGTTGTATTCTATAGTTAGTGACACTTACCTCTAGTACGAGGTCTCCTGTGCCTCCTCTGTTTGTGCATCCTGATCTGACGACGACGAGCCATGATTTCTGATGTTATCTGCTTTCAACAAGGAGCTGGTGGCTAATGTAATGCTGGCTCCCAGTTTCCTGCTCTATACTGTGAGACAGCTATGACACTGCCTTTGGGTGGTAGCTGTGAGGTCACACATGTGATGTGAGAAAATGTGTATACTGCTGATATAGCATATTTTAGTAGATGGCAGTTTTAACATTAGCCCTCTAAGACGAGTTGGCACATTGGCACATTGGCCTACGGGCGCTCTTCACACTATCGCAAGGGGCATGCAATATTTTTATTATATGGAGTATTACCTCCAATCATAATTTTGTGAGTGGTTAAATATTGCACGGACAAAGGGTGTGGGACGATTAAGGGGCCGTGAACATCGCACACAGGGCACGATGAATCACCTAGTAGGTGCTGTGGTTGGGGGAGTGGCGGGTGCATGGTTGACGCAGATGGGGTAGAGGGTCCGGGGGTGGGGGAGGGGCGGTTGCAGTGCCACCGGACCCCCACCTCCATCCATGGCATCCCCGCACCCGCCCCTCCCCCACCCAAAACCATGTGCACTGCAGGGGGGCAGATATAACATTTGCAGAGAGAGTTAGATTTGGGTGGGTTATTTTGTTTCTGTGCAGGGTAAATACTGGCTGCTTTATTTTTACACTGCAATTTAGATTTCAGATTGAACACACCCCACCCAAATCTAACTCACTCTGCACATGTTATATCTACCCCCCTGCAGTGCACATGGAGCCTAATTCAGACCAATCGCTGCCTACAGGGGAAGGGAGTAAGGGCTTTGCAGGGGTGTGATGGGCTGTGCAGTGAACAAAAGATTGTGCAGTTTCTGCACAGCCCAGGACTTACTCAGATGCAGCAATAATCGGGGCAGGCGGTGACGTCAAGATCCCTCCTCTGCAATGGCTGGGCATGCCTGCCTTTTGCACGACAATCCCAGAAAACGGTGAGTTGCCGCCCAGGAACGCCTCCTGCCTGTCAATCTTCTTGCGATCGTCCCCGCGATCACTTTTGTTGTTGAAGTCTTCGTTCTCCAGCGACCCTCTTCGCTGGGCAGCGATGCGCCTGCGCATTGCGGGTCACACACATGCGCAGTTCAGACCCGTTCGCATGGCTGTGAGAAAATGCAGCGTGCGAACGGGTCTGAATGAGGCCCATGGTTTTGCCCAACTGCTAACAAATTTGCTGCCCTTAGAGCAATGACCTAGATCTAAATGTGTGTGTATATTACAGTATATACACATAGGTGGTCATTCCGAGTTGTTCGCTAGCTGTTTTCGTTCGCAGCACAGCATTTAGTCAAAAAGTGGCACTTCTGCGCATGCGTAATCGGCGCAATGCGCATGCGTGACGTACTTTCACAACAGGCGAAGTAGTTTCACACAAGGTCTAGCGATGCTTTTCAGTCGCACTGCTGGCCGCAGAGTGATTGACAGGAAGTGGGTGTTTCTGGGTGGTAACTGACCGTTTTCTGGGAGTGTGTTGAAAAACGCAGGCGTGTCAGATACAAACACAGGCGTGCCTGGGGAAACACAGGCGTGGCTGGCCGAACGCAGGGCGTGTTCGTGACGTCAAAACAGGAACTAAATAGTCTGAAGTGATCGCAAGCGCTGAGTAGGTCTGGAGCTGCTCAGAAACTGCACAATCTTTTTTTGTTGCCGCGTTGCAATCCATTCATTCGCACTTCTGCTAAGCTAAAATACACTCCCAGAGGGCGGCGGCTTAGCATTTGCACGGCTGCTAAAAGCAGCTAGCGAGCGAACAACTCGGAATGAGGGCCATAGAGTATATTCTCATACATCTGGCCGCAATACACTATGCACCGTGAGATGCCTGGCGTGAGTGAGCCAGAAGTTCCCGGGCAGCTCTGCTAACGTCGGGCATCTTTTTTTGACGAAAATTTATCTTTTCTTGGAAAATACTGTATTACGTCCCCCGGCAGTATAGAAGCTATAGAAAAGTATATATATATTACTGTATATCAGTAGTAGTACAGAGCGGTGTAACTGTGACACATGTGTGTCCTGACAAGCAGTATAGAAGCTATAGAAAAGTATATATATTACTGTATATCAGTAGTAGTACAGAGCGGTGTAACTGTGACACATGTGTGTCTTGACAAGCAGTATAGAAGCTATAGAAAATGATTTAAAATGATTGTATATAATTCAGTACAGAGCGGTGTAACTGTGACACATGTGTGTCCTGACAAGCAGTATAGAAGCTATAGAAAAGTATATATATTACTGTATATATCAGTACAGAGGAGTGTAACTGTGACCATGTGTCCTGGCAAGCAGTATAGAAGCTATAGAAAAGTACATATATTATTGTATATATCAGTACAGAGCGGTGTAACTGTGACCATGTGTCCTGGCAAGCAGTATAGAAGCTATAGAAAAGTATATATATTATTGTATATCAGTACAGAGCGGTGTAACTGTGACCATGTGTCCTGACAAGCAGTATAGAAGCTATAGAAAAGTATATATATTATATACTGGTGGTCCCCAGTCCCCACAATGCAGCACACTGATCAGATATTTGCAGCACACTGAGCACAGATATGGAGCGTTTTCAGGCAGAGAACGTAGATATTTTCAGCACACTGAGCACAGATATTTGCAGCACACTGAGCACAGATATTTGCAGCACACTGAGCACAGATTACGGAGCTTTTCAGGGAGAGAACGCAGCCACGTTCTCTCCATTCAATCTCCAATGCACGAGTGAAAATGGCGGCTACGTGCTGCTCCTTATACAGAATACGAATCTTGCGAGAATCCGACAGCGGGATGATGACGTTCGGGCGCGTTCTGGTTAACCGAGCAAGGCGGGAAGATCCGAGGCTGCCTCGGAACCGTGTAAAATGGGTGAAGTTGGGGGGGGGGGGGGTTCGGATCCCGAGGAACCGAACCCGCTCATCTTTACTTCATATAGGGCAGAAACTATAACCAGCAATGCACTGAAGTCCTAGCTGTTCAGGGAGCCAATAAGAACCCCGGAACAGAGACAGACCCCTTGCAGTTATTACACTGTAGCTGAGTAACTGAACAAACATAGAAGGCGTCCCGGCTGTTACTAAAGCAATGTGGCAGCAGAGCGTCCTGGTTGCTTAGCAACCGGCTGGACCTGTGAGCCGCTGAAGCGTCTCTTAACAGGTGCATTCAGAAATACCCCTTTTCCTTGATGGCGCCCTGCCCACTGTTCACCATAGAGGGAACACTATACATTTTATTTTATTACATGGATTTCTTGTGCCTTAATGTCATACAGGTATCATCATACAACAACATTATTTACTGTTAACAAAACTGGCAGTCATTATCAATGAACTGTAAAGCTATGTCGTTATTCGGTGATATGCACATCTTACGCCTTGATCCAGTGCCATATTAAGGTCCACAAGTGCCTGGAGCTGAAATTTATGAAGGGCCTATTGTGTGTTGGCACCAGAAGTGTAGCTAGGTGCCATGGTGCCCAGACCAAGGGTATGTTTGAGTGCCCCCTCCTCTATACTGAAATAGGTGCATGATACATTTGAAAAGAAAAAATATTTAAAAATCATAAATTGGTGACAGGGCCGGTTCTAGATGTTGTGAAACTCAGGGTGAAAGTTTTCTTTGGGTGTCCCCCATGTTTAAAATAGTAACAGTGATCAAAAAATATATAGGAGTGTGGCTTCATGGGGAAGGAGCATGACCACAGAATGTTACCAATTCAGATTACACCGCGCAGTATTGTCCGTTATTCACATTACAACCAGTGGTGCAAGTAGAAAAAAATGTTGTCACACGCGCACAAAAATGGGTGTGACCAAATGCCACATGGGGCGGGGCCAATGAAAATGTGGGTGTGATACACATATGGGGGCCAGATACACATATGACCCCAATAGTGCCAGATACATATATGCCCCCACAGTGCCAGATACGCCTTCACCGTGCCAGATATGCTCCTACAGTGCCTTATATGCCCCCACGGTGCCAGATACACAAATGCCCCACAGTGCCAGATACACAAATGCCCCACGGTGCCAAATACACAAATGCCCACAGCAATGCCATATATACCCCTACAGTGCCAGATACAGATTGCCCCACAGTGTCAGATACACATTGCCCCAGATTGTCAGATACACAAATGCCCCACGGTGCCAGATACACAAATGCCCCACGGTGCCAGATACACAAATGCCCACAGCAATGCCATATATACCCCCACAGTGCTAGATACACATTGCCCCAGAGTGTCAGATACACAAGTGCCCCACGGTGCCAGATACACAAATGCCCCACAGTGACAGATACACAAATGCCCCACAGTGCCAGATAAACAAATGCCCCCAGCAGTGCCATATATGCTGCCACAGTGCCAGATACACATTGTCCCACAGTGCCAGATACACATTGCCCCAGAGTGCCCCCCCCCCCCCCCCCCCCTGCTGCTCACCGCTGCGTCTGTTGTTTCTGCTATGTGAGGGTAGGAGAGCACAACACAGCACCTCTCCTGCCCCTCAATGCTTGTAAAGTTCAGTGTCTGGTGGCGGGTATCTCAAATGAAGCCCCAGTTCGTTAGCCAATTATAGCTCGCGGACCGGCAGCCAATCAGGAGCCGCGGCTGCCGGTCCGCAAGCTCTGATTGGCTAACAAACCGGTGCCTTATTGAGATTCACCCCCCCCTGCCACCGCCGGAAACTGGACATCACAGAGCATTGAGGGGCAGGAGATGCGCTGCGTTGCACTCTCCTTCCCTCACACAGCAGCGGGCTGCAGGCATGGTGGACGGCCCGGGATGGTATGGTACCGGCTGGGAATTTCTTACCGGTACGCCGTACCGCCCCATACCACCATACTTGCAGCACTTATTACAACCTTTATACACGTTACACACCACAGTACAGCCGCTTATACATGTTATGCTACAGTAGAGCCGCTTATACACATTACACCACAGTGTAGAGCCCCATATACACGTTACACACCACAGAAGAGCCGCTTATACACGTTACATCACAGTAGAGCCGCTTATACACTTTACACCACACTGTAGAGCCCCATATACACGTTACACACCACAGTAGAGCCAATTATACATATTATGCCACTGTAGAGCCATTTATACATATTACTCTGCAGCAGCAGCTGGGGTAGAGAGAGGTGCTGCAGCATCAATATAGAGAGAGTTGCTGCAGCAGCTGGCACAGAGAGAGGTGCTGCAGCAGCTGGTGCAGAGAGAGAGGTGCTGCAGCAGCTATGTGAGGGTAGGAGAGTTCCCACTCATAAGGTTCCCACTCATTTTGAAGTGGCTACCGTGTCCCCAGTGCTGCTGGCTGCTGTATAAGTCCCTTGTAGTTTTGCTGTGTTGTCTTGCATCAGACCAGGGGTAATGTCTCTCTTGTGCAGCATTAGTCCAGTGACCAGTCACAGTGGTGGTGTCCTCTGCTGCCATATATCCAGTGTTACTGGCGTATAATACTTGTGATATTGCCGTATAATTCCCGTGATATTGCCGTATAATTCCCGTGATACTGGCGTATAATTACAGTGATATTGCCGTATAAATCTCGGGATACTGGCGTATAATTCCTGTGATATTGCCATATAATTCGAGTGATATTGCCATATAATTCCCGTGATACTGGCGTATAATTCCTGTGATATTGCCGTATAATTCTCGGAATACTAGCGTATAATTCCTGTGATATTGCCGTATAATTCCAGTGATATTGCCATATAATTCCCGTGATACTGCCGTATAATTCCTGTGATATTGCTGTATAATTCCAGTGATATTGCCAAATAATTCCCGTGATACTGACGTATAATTCCTTAAAAGCCCATATAAATCTGTATAAATCCAGTCCAGTGGTACTGCCATATAAATTCAGTGGTGCTGTCCTGTGCTGTATATTATTTACTCCAAATAAAGGGGTTATTAATATTTAATCCAAATAATTTTTAAAGGGTTTGCCCTGTGAGGTGTAGGGGTACGCTCTCCTGTGCCGCATATTGTGTTATATAACTCCAGAAAAATAATGGAGAACAAAAATTTGGAGGATAAAATAGGGAAAGATCAAGAACCACTTCCTCCTAGTGCTGAAGCTGCTGCCAGTAGTCATGACATAGACGATGAAATGCCATCAACGTCGTCTGCCAAGGCCGATGCCCAATGTAATAAAAGAGGGCATGTAAAATCCAACGAGCCAAAGTTCAGTAAAAAGACCCCAAAAAATAAATTTAAATGGTCTGAGAAGAAATGTAAACTTGCCAATATGCCATTTACGACATGGAGTGGCAAGGAACGGCTAAGGCCCTGGCCTATGTTCATGACTCTTGGTTCAGCTTCACATGATGATGGAAGCCCTCAACCTCCATTTTGCCAATTAATTCCAGTGATTTGGACGTATAATTCCAGTAATTTTGACATATAATTCCAGTGATTTTGCCGTATAATTCCAGTAATTATGCAGTATTATTACAGTGATTTTGCAGTATAATTCCAGTGATTTTGCCATTTAATTCCAGTGATTTGGACGTATAATTCCAGTGATTTGGCCGTATAATTCCAGTGATTTGGCTGTATAATTCCAGTGATTTGGACGTATAATTCCAGTGATTTGGACGTATAATTCCAGTGATTTTGCCATTTAATTCCAGTGATTTGGACGTATAATTCCAGTGATTTTTCCATCTAATTCCAGTGATCCTGCCGTATAATTCCAGTAATCCTGCCGTATAATTCCAGTAATCCTGCCGTATAAATTACAGTGGTACTGGCATATAATTACAGTGATCCTGCCGTATAAGTCCAGTGATCCTGCCGTATAAGCCTAGTGATCCTGACGTATAATTACAGTGGTACTGGCGTATAAATCCAGTCCAGTGATACTGCCGTATATATATATATATATATATATATATACCCTGTTGAAAATCCGATTACTGAGGCCATAACAACTATGCTGGTGTTAGACGTGCGTCCGGTACCCACAATTAGTGCAGTGGGACTGCAGTGCCAACCCTAGATGGGCCAGGTGTTTGTGCGGGCACACTTGTGTCGCTTAGCTTAGTCATACAGCTACCTCATTGCCCTCTTTTACTTCTTGGCATCATGTGCTGTTTGGGGACTATTTTTTTTAAATTGCCATCTTGTCTGACACTTCCGTATATGTCCAGTGGTACTGCCATTTAATTCCAGTGATTTTGTCGTATAATTCCAGTGATTTGGACGTATAATTCCAGTGATTTGGATGTATAATGCCAGTGATTTTGCAGTATAATTCCAGTGATTTGCAGTATAAATCCAGTGATTTTGCCATTTAATTCCAGTGATTTTGCCATTTAATTCCAGTGATTTTGACATATAGTTCCAGTGATTTGGACGTATAATTCCAGTGATTTTGATGTATAATTCCAGTGGGAATTGTTTGTGTCGCTTGGCTTAGCCATACAGCTACCTCATTGCATCTCTTCGACATCTTTGCATGAGGTGCTGTTTGGGGCCTAGTTTTTGAAAAGTGCCATCCTGTCTGACACTGCCGTATGAGTCCAGGGGTACTGCTGTATTAGTCCTATATATATATATTATACACATATAAAATACCCACACCAGTGTTCACAAATATCTGAAGCTTCATCAATATATACAGTGTAATTTCTGCCTTGTATACCCTTTTATAACAGCTGCAGCTCCATCCGCCCCATTGTTAATCCTGCCCTGCCTTTATCATCCACAGAAAGAACCTCAGTGTACCATGACATTCCATTTCAAACACTGATATGAGATGTAAGTTATAATTTATATACAGCTTCTTATTACTGGCAGGCCCGGACACACAGGTGTTATTTCACACTAGGGTTAATTTTTTTGTAGCCAATTAACCTACCAGTATTTTTTTGGATTGTGGGAGGAAACCGGAGTACCTGGAACAAACCCACGCAAGTACGGGGAGAATATACAAACTCCGCACAGTTAGGGCCATGGTGGGAATCGAACCCATGACCTCAGTGCTGTGAGGCAGTAATGCTAACCATTATTACACCATCCATACTGTACCGCTACACCTTTGTATAATGCCCACGTGAACTCTCAGGTTCGTAAATGTCTGTGTAAATCTGGCTCTGATAATACCCATGGCCTCCCCTGCCATTTACCTCACCGCACGTCACTGCCTGACAGTGTTGCCTATCCTCCCAGATTCCACTTCCCTTATTTTTGAATAGGGTGGGATGGGGTCTGTGAGTCCTGTCATTACACAGGATCCGTTTTTTAGGTTGACAGTAAGTAGGTCGACACTGCCTAGGTCGACCACTATTGGTCAACACTAAGTAGGTCGACATGGTTTCTAGGTCAACAGGGACTCTAGGTTGATATGTTCTAGGTCGATATGACATTAGGTCGACATGAGTTTTTCCCCAATTTTTTTTTTTTTTCATTTTTAGAACTTTTTCATACTTTACGATCCACGTGGACTACAATTGGGAACGGTAACCTGTGCCGAGCGCAGCGAGTCACCTTGCACAAAGAATGGCAAGCGAGCGAGCCATGCAAGGGGACACGGTGCACTAACTGGGGTTCCCAGTCGCTGTACGGAGAAAACGACACCAAAAAAAGTAAAAAAAACTCATGTCGACCTAGTACATATCGACCTAGAGTCCCTGTCGACCAAGAAACCATGTTGACCTACTTACTGTCGACCAATAGCAGTCGACCTAGACACTGTCGACCTAAGTCTTAGCTACCTAACATACCACACCCCATTACTCAGTGGGGCCATAATGATGCGAATAGTGTTCTCACTCCCAGCAGCAGACATAGAGTTTCTAGCGGGGGGGGGGGGGGGGGGTCCATGCAGTAGCACCAGAGTGGGTCCCTGTGAACATGTGAATGGAATTATTGAACACTGACATAACGGCCATAATCCATCTGTTGTCCAATAGTATTTTATGGCTATAAAGTTAACATAACAGTAAAGTGTCCCATTGTGGGAGTAAGCCCATTATATCTAAATACAAGCTCCATAATGCCACCTCAAGCTTCAAACCTGTGCTACAAGTGATGACACTGTAATGCTTATGACCACTTACTCCTAAAAGTACAATGCTCACAGACCACATGCTGCTCAGGGTTGTTTATTTACTACATGTTTCCTGCTGTGTCATGTAGCGGCGGGCTGTGTAGCCATGCATCCTTGTGTTCTGTGTTGCTCATCGTCCACCAGGTGATGATGTCAGAAGCAGTTTGCACCAGTCACAGGAAGAAATGATCACATTTGTTTAATATGCCCGTCTCCGATAATAATAACGGTGTCTGCGATTGGGACCTGTAGTAATAGAAAGCAATGAGGGAGCTTAGAGTCAAAAGGAGAGAGAATTGACTGCATAGGAAAGGAAAGAGTTAAACATCTGGTGAGGGGTGGACCTAGCTGTGAAGAAAGTACAGCCCTTTGTGAAGGGGAGGGTTCATGATATATAAGTAAGGGGAGGCCATTTTAAATCTCTCTCTTGTGAGGATTTTGCCTGTGGGGTAAGTGCTGCAGCAGCAGACATTGTTCCCACATTTTCAAGGGTTATATCAGTGTACCACTTTTATTAATTCTCCTCTCCTGCCGGATATATTTTCCTGACAGTATGTCCGCCCGCCCTCAACGTTCTGCCCGGTTTCCGGCTCGATACCGCGGTTCGGGCGGTCGAGCTGGGCCGGGTGATGAGGTGGGTGGCCTGGGGGACGGGGCTCCATCCCCCGGGGCCTCCACGAACGCGGGCGTAACGCGGCGGGCCTGGTCAGCCTCGCCGCTGGGGGCCGGGCCGGCCGTGCCGGCCAGGCGCGGGCGGAGTGGGGGACCGGAGGTGCTGGCAGGCCGTCCGGAGGCTGACGGGCATCGGCCCTCGCCTCCGGGAGCGGCTGAGTCCGGGGTGGTGTCGGGCGCCCGCGGGCGCGCGCATGCGCGCCGCGGGGGGCGCTCGGCTGGCGGTGCAGGAGCGGCCCCGCTCTCTCCCCCCTTGCAGCGGCCGAGTGACAGTGTCGGGCGGGGGGAGAGGGCTCGACGGGGGTCGGGTGGTCGCCGCGCGGGGCCTGTCCTGGAGCCTCGCGCGGCGGCTTTGGTGGTGACACCGGCCGGCGGATCATTGGCGGGAGGACGTGGGACGCGCGCACGAGGTGCGCGCGCGCCCACCTCAGGCGGCGCCGGCCGCGCACGTGTGCGCGCAGCGGCGCCGCCAGCACCTCTGGCACTACAATTAACTTCCCGGCTGCTGGATTCCGGCAGGGGGAGGGGGAGGAGCAGGAGGGTGCAGCGTTTGTCTCCTGGGGACAACGCTGAGCGGCAAAATAGACAGAGGAGCGGGCAGGCAGATGCGGGCACAGCAGCAAGCGCGGGGGGCGCGCGCACGGTATGCACGCGAGCCCACCGCGGACCGCGCAGGGCGCGGGGGAACCCGCACAACTGCTCCGCGGGTTTCCCTGTCTCCCCATACCACTTCACCGGAGCCGGGATACAGCGGCTTTCGGGGGAGGAGGGGGGACAGGGAATGGATTAGCGGTCGCAGGGCCGCGTTACGCGCCGCTTCTCAGTGCAGCGGGTCCTCCCCAGGATCGGGGAGCATTTCTGATCCGCTCGGGGAGGGGGCGTTTTCGGAAGGGGAGAGTGAGTGGTCCGACAGGGGGGCCTCCGCTTTCCCGCCTAGACAGACGGCGTTGGGTCCCCGGGTCGCGTTTGACCGACGGAGGGCGCAGGATCGCGCCCAAGCGCGGGCCGGGGATTCTTCGGGGGCCGTTGCCGAGCGTCGCGGCGGACAGGTTCCTCCCGGGGCGCTGGCGTCGGCTCTGGCCACAGTGGTGGAAGCGTTGGGGCCGTTGGCCGCAGTAGCCTCCCCGAGGACGGCGGGGAATTCCGGCCAGCCTACGGGGACAGGCGGTTCTGGCAGGCGGAGGGCCTCAGCGGCGCAGCGGATGGCACGAGCCTGCCGGGAGCTTGGGGCGGCCGCGGCGGAGCTGGAGCTAGGGCAGGAGCAGGACGGGCAAGGGCGCGCAGCCGCGGCACGCCACACGCGGGGGGCCCGGTGTACGCCGCAAGCGCGGGCTGGGTCCTCCTCTGCTTTGTCTTTTGCAGGGGAACACGAGGAAGTAGGGATGGCAGACTCCGTGGAGGACGATGTATGGGCTGAAGCGGATGAGGAAGCCAGGTCGGAGCGGTCGACGGCATCGGGTGAGTTGGTACAGTCGGTATCGGTTTCTCCCACGAGCTCGAGTTCGCGCAGCTCTTCGTCTTCCTCCTCTTCATCCTCTCTGTCGTCGCAGGCGTCCGAAGTAAGTAGCACTACTAGGGCGAAACAGAGGGCGGCGAAATTTGCCAGGCGGGCAGCAAAGCAGCAGAAGAGGCGTAAACGGCGCAAGCGGATCAGCGAGGAAGCTCGTAGGGCCAAGAAGCGCCGCGATTTGCCGGGGGTCGTTCGCTGCGACTACACCGCAGTTATGCGGGGGCTGCGGGACAGCTGCCGCAAGAAGATCCGGAGGGGTGACTTCGTGGACGTGTTCGTGTTAACGAGGGCCATGAAGAAGGATTACAAGGCGGCGGGCGCAAAGAAGGGCATGGGAGCCGAGGCCTTCAGGTCCTTCGATAATTGGCTGGCAGGTTTTTGGGTGTTTGCAGCGTGCTATTTGGAGGATAGGCCGGAAGAGCACATGAATGTCATCCGGTATCTGCATCTCGTACACGACATGCAGCGCACATCCTAGGGCTCGGAGTGGCGTCGGTATGATCAGGAGTTTCGGGAGAAGCAGGACGGGTTGCGGGTCATGGACTTCGGATTTAAGGATGTGGAGGTCTGGCTCAAAGTAACCCGGGCCTCGCAACAGGAGGAGGAGCCCCAGAAACAGGGGGCGGGCGGGCGACGAGCAGGGGCATCAGCCCAGGGGTCCGGCGCGGACGGGGGATTGGCCAGGACAGGTGGATTGGCCGTTCGCGCGGGAGGGCGTTCTGCCACACGAGGAAAGTGTTTCGCGTTTAACAGCGGAACATATTCCTTTGGCAAGCAGTGTCGTTTTCGACACTCCTGCCAGCAGTGTGGCGGAACCCACCCAGCCTCCTCTTGTTTCAAAGGCGGGCGACAGGGGACTCGGGGTAAGCAAGCGTACCCCAAGCAGGCCGCGAGCGGAACCGCTCTGCAGAGCTCCAACGCCAATTAAGTTGGAAACGATGGGCCGGTGGTTAGACTTGTATCCGAACAGAGGGGATGCAAAATTTTTGTTTGACGGTTTTAAGTTTGGTTTTCGCTTGCCTGTTGCGAGTGAAGTGTCCGTGCGGGCGCAGAGGAACCTTCAATCTGCCCGAGCCTTGCCGGTAGTGCTACGGGAGAAAGTGGATAAGGAGGTCAGGTTGGGCAGGATGGAGGGACCGTTTATGTCACCCCCGGTGGATGATTTGGTCATCTCTCCGGTTGGGGTGGTTCCGAAGAAGACTCCAGGCGCTTTTCGGCTCATTCAGCATCTCTCTTACCCGGTGGGGGCGTCGGTCAATGACGCAATACCGCCGGCTCATTGCTCGGTAGTGTATCAGTCATTTGACGAGGCGCTAGGGATGGTCCGCAGCTACGGGACCGGGGCCCTCATGGCTAAGATTGATGTTGAGTCAGCTTTTAGGTTATTGCCATTGCATCCGGACTCATTCCGTTTGATGGGTTTCCGGATTGGGGCGGAGTATTTCATCGGCAAATGTTTGCCGATGGGATGTTCCGTTTCATGCTCATTTTTCGAGCGCTTTAGCACGTTTCTTCATTGGTGCGTGGAGTCTTCGTCAGGGGGTCACGGGGTTGCCCATTACCTCGATGATTTCCTGTGTGCGGGTCCGGCTAATGATCCAAGGTGCGGCGACTTGCTTTTTAGCATCCGAGCTCTGTTTTACCATTTCGGTGTTCCCGTGGCCGCGGACAAAACAGAGGGTCCGGCCTCCTGCTTGTCATTTTTGGGGATTGAAATTGACACGGTAGCGGGAGAGTGTCGCCTGCCCCGGGACAAGGTTTCGAAGCTCCGCGAGACCATTTGCCGGTTCGAAGGTTCGCGTAAAGTCACGCTGCGTCAGGCGCAGTCATTGCTGGGCATGCTGAACTTTGCTTGTCGGGTAATACCGATGGGCAGGGTTTTCTGCCGGAAGCTTGAAAGGGCGACGGCGGGGTGTGCCAGGCCTCATCATTTCGTGCGTTTGTCCTCCGAAATAAAAAGGGATTTGGCCATCTGGGCCTCGTTCCTGGAGGATTTCAACGGAGTGTGCATATGGCAAGCGCCAGCGGTGGACAGCGAGCGGTTGCAGCTGTTCACCGACGCAGCAGGTGCCTCTGGATTCGGTTGCTTTCTGGAGGGATCTTGGTGCGCGGCATCCTGGCCGGCAAAATGGCATAGCGAGGGTCTAACAAAAGATCTGGTGCTTCTGGAACTTTTTCCCATTATGGTAGCGTTGGAGGTCTGGGGTGATCGGCTGGCTAATCGCAGCATATTGTTTAGATGCGATAATCTGGGCGTGGTGCATGCGATTAATAACCAGAGGGCAAAATCGCTGGTGGTTCTGCGGGTGCTTGGGCAATTGCTTTTGACGTGCTTGCGTAGGAACCTATGGTTCCGGGCACAACACGTGCCCGGTTTGGAGAATGGAATTGCCGACGCTTTGTCGCGAGGACAGTGGGAGAGGTTTTGGTTGTTGGCGCCCGAGGCCGACGAGCAAGGTTTTCATTGTCCCGGTTATGTTTGGCAGGTGATCGGGCCGAACTGGAGGGTCTAGCGTTGCGGTCAGTCGCGCCAGCCACGCTCAAGGCTTATGGACAAGCTTGGAGCGAATGGGAGGAGTTCGTCCAAGGTCGTCAGCAGAAAGGTAAGAGCAGGCATCGGCTGATGCTTTCTTTTATTTGGCAGCTATATGTTTCCGGTAGGTCCCGTGCGGTGGTATCCCGGTACTTGGCTGGAGTCTCGTTTTTCTGCAAGCTGCGGGGCGTCCCCGATGTGACGAAAAGCGAGGTTCTACGGAAGGCAATGAAAGGGTGGGCGCGAGTAGCGCCGACGCCTCCAGATGGGAGGCGGCCCATCGATGCCGCTTTGTTGCCGGCCGTCATCGCGGCGGTGGGACGAGTCGCGTCGTCCAGGTATGAGACGCTTTTGTTCAGATTGGCGTTCTCAATGGCTTACCACAGGGCTTTTAGGGTATCGGAGTTGGTAGCGCCTTCCAAGAGAGCAGATTCGCGCATGCTGGTAGGAGACGTGGTAGTGGGTGAGAGGTCCTTGCTGTGCAGATTGCGGCGCTCTAAGACGGACCAAGTGGGGAGAGGTCGCTGGGTCACCTTGGTTCCGGCGCAAGAGGAGAGCGTTTGCCCAGTAGGTATGGCGGTGCAATATGTGGCGGTGCGGCCCGCTAAGAAGGGGTCATGGCTATTGCACTATGACGGGCTGCCGGTGACGAAATACCAGTTTCGTTGGATGATGAGTCATTGTTTGACAGGCTTGGGCCTTCCACCCGCTGCGTTCGGTACCCATTCCTTTCGAATAGGCGCGGCGACGTCGGCTGCGGCAGCGGGTTTGTCCAGAACGGAAATCCAGGCGGTGGGGCGATGGAAGTCGTCAAGTTGCAGACGATATATTCGCCCCGTTGCATGAGAGGTCGGATTGCGCTTGGTGCCTTGTTTTATTTGCAATGTATTATGTTGTTCCAGTTCTGTGAGTTATGGTATTGTGCGTCTGTTGGTGTTCCCCCTTTTTATCCTACTCAGGGATTAGCTACTCGTCGTTGCTGGCATGAGTCGGCAGCGGGGGTCTGGAGTTATTTTGCGATTTTTTGCCTGACTTGACGGACTGAATTCTAATCTACAATTCGGCTAATTTGTTCTAATCAGAGTCCCTCAGCAGGTCTTTACGCTTTCACCTCCAGCTGAGTTATTACATGTGTTTCCCATTTTATACCCCCCTCCATCCCTCCCTCCCCCCCCCCTCCCCTTTTTAATTTCGTTTGAATTTATTTTGAACTTCCCCTTTGTGTGTATATGTTCGCTTCAGATTGGCAAGGAAGCATGGTGCAGATCGGCTAGGCCGTGACTGCTGCATTAGCGAGATCTAAAAGTTTTTTCTTTTTGGCAGATCCTTCAGGTGAAAGCAATTAATGAAGCTTTAGTAATCAATTTTACCCCTCTTTTTCCCCTTCAGGTTGGGTTGAAGACAATTTGGCTATTTGGGTGGTCGGTCACTCCTATGTGTACTGGGCGGCCAAGTTTGTGGCATCGGAGGGGGCTCAGGCGTTGCCTGGAGCACAGGGTGTTAGATGGCTTGGCTGGCGGGGGATGATGTGGAGCGAGCTGAAGAGTAGGCTAGTTAGCCAGGCCAGCAAGCATGGAGTCCCGAGGGTCTTGGTTGTCCATCTAGGTGGCAACGACCTGGGGAAGAGGACATCCCTGGATCTGCGGTGGGCCATGATACAAGATCTGGCAAGTGTGGCCGCGGCATGGACCAATTGTGTGTTGGTTTTTTCATTGATGGTGCCGAGGTTGAGTTGGAGGGGTGTGGCGGATGGGCGCCAGATTGATGAGGCACGGAAAAAGGTGAACGGGGCAGTGGCGAAGTGGGTGCTGTCCCACGGAGGGAGGGTGGTTCGCCACCCTAGGATTCGGTTCAGAGACAGCCACCTTTTCCGGCCTGATGGAGTACATCTATCCAATGAGGGGATGATGTTTTTTCTGGAGGATCTGGGTTTCGTTTTGCAGGAGTTAGGGTAGGTTTATGGTGGCGGTGCGAAGACTTTGGGGATGAGTCTTTCGCTTTTGGCGGAAAAGAACGGCAGTTTTCTATTTGTATGGTAAGCTGTAGTGTTTTACAGTTTAGTATTGGTTTAGGTGCACTCACCTCCATCGACTTATTGGCCGCTTGACCACCCGTCCGGGAAGGCAGCGGCAGGGCACCCAGGAGCGGTGGGTAGTCACTGTGGGGGTTGAGTTGTCACCTATTACCGGTGTGTGATGGTTGTATAAAAATTAGGATCGTTGCGAAGTTTTAGTAATTTAAGGTTAATTTAGGTTAATAGAGCCGTTCTTTTTGCTGCCACCATATGCCGGCTGGATCGGCATCTTAATAAAAAATTCTATTTACAGGTTTGCTATTGGTTAGGGACAAATAAATAGCTAGCAATTTTTCTGCCAAAATTCAAGTCTCCGAGTCTTTATTTCTGGTTGTGAAGGTAATGAAGGTTTACTTTAAAGAAGGGGGTCCACCAAATATCACTAGGATGTTTAGGAGAGAGAATTGACTGCATAGGAAAGGAAAGAGTTAAACATCTGGTGAGGGGTGGACCTAGCTGTGAAGAAAGTACAGCCCTTTGTGAAGGGGAGGGTTCATGATATATAAGTAAGGGGAGGCCATTTTAAATCTCTCTCTTGTGAGGATTTTGCCTTCCCACCCTCCCGCCCTTGTGGTCAGAGATTTGGGCACGTGGTGCATTGGCGTTAAGTTGTTGGCTGGTTTTATCGTTGGCTATTTATTGGCGGAAAAGAACGGCAGTTTTCTATTTGTATGGTAAGCTGTAGTGTTTTACAGTTTAGTATTGGTTTAGGTGCACTCACCTCCATCGACTTATTGGCCGCTTGACCACCCGTCCGGGAAGGCAGCGGCAGGGCACCCAGGAGCGGTGGGTAGTCACTGTGGGGGTTGAGTTGTCACCTATTACCGGTGTGTGATGGTTGTATTAAAATTAGGATCGTTGCGAAGTTTTAGTAATTTAAGGTTAATTTAGGTTAATAGAGCCGTTCTTTTTGCTGCCACCATATGCCGGCTGGATCGGCATCTTAATAAAAAATTCTATTTACAGGTTTGCTATTGGTTAGGGACAAATAAATAGCTAGCAATTTTTCTGCCAAAATTCAAGTCTCCGTGTCTTTATTTCTGGTTGTGAAGGTAATGAAGGTTTACTTTAAAGAAGGGGGTCCACCAAATATCACTAGGATGTTTATTATAAGTGTTCCTTTTCTCGCTATAAAAAAAAAATGTACAATGTTTTAGTATTTCAATGAGCCTATTGCAGTGGATCCCAAACTCGGTAATCAAGCACCATAACAGTCTAGCTGGATATCCCTCCCTGAGCATAGGTGACTAACGGCCCCCATACATCATAGATGTATTGGGGCAACGTCATGATTCCTGACATGGCCGTTCACGAATTGGTAATATTAAACATGTTGAAAAATCTGATTCTCCGATCTCGACCGTTTTCAGTTGGGATCGGATAATTGCCCATCTTAAACCTGTTTAATTGTGCAGGCGGGACGGGGAATCACAGCGGCTGATGTATGGGGGCCTTTTCTTAGTACCTCACTCATTCTGATGTAACCTATAATCTAAGATATCCTTTCAACCTGAAATGTTGGGATGCCCTTAGGACTTAGGGGCAGATGTACTAAGCCTTGGAGAGTGATAAAGTAGAGAGAGATAAACAGACAATCTGCTTCCTAACTGCCGTGTTACAGTTTGTGTTTGAAAAATGACAGTTAGGAGCTGATTGGTTGGTAGTTTATTTCTCCACTCAGGTTTGGTACATCTGCCCGAGTTTGGGAACCAATAGCCTGTTGTATTCTATAGTTAGTGACACTTACCTCTAGTACGAGGTCTCCTGTGCCTCCTCTGTTTGTGCATCCTGATCTGACGACGACGAGCCATGATTTCTGATGTTATCTGCTTTCAACAAGGAGCTGGTGGCTAATGTAATGCTGGCTCCCAGTTTCCTGCTCTATACTGTGAGACAGCTATGACACTGCCTTTGGGTGGTAGCTGTGAGGTCACACATGTGATGTGAGAAAATGTGTATACTGCTGATATAGCATATTTTAGTAGATGGCAGTTTTAACATTAGCCCTCTAAGACGAGTTGGCACATTGGCACATTGGCCTACGGGCGCTCTTCACACTATCGCAAGGGGCATGCAATATTTTTATTATATGGAGTATTACCTCCAATCATAATTTTGTGAGTGGTTAAATATTGCACGGACAAAGGGTGTGGGACGATTAAGGGGCCGTGAACATCGCACACAGGGCACGATGAATCACCTAGTAGGTGCTGTGGTTGGGGGAGTGGCGGGTGCATGGTTGACGCAGATGGGGTAGAGGGTCCGGGGGTGGGGGAGGGGCGGTTGCAGTGCCACCGGACCCCCACCTCCATCCATGGCATCCCCGCACCCGCCCCTCCCCCACCCAAAACCATGTGCACTGCAGGGGGGCAGATATAACATTTGCAGAGAGAGTTAGATTTGGGTGGGTTATTTTGTTTCTGTGCAGGGTAAATACTGGCTGCTTTATTTTTACACTGCAATTTAGATTTCAGATTGAACACACCCCACCCAAATCTAACTCACTCTGCACATGTTATATCTACCCCCCTGCAGTGCACATGGAGCCTAATTCAGACCAATCGCTGCCTACAGGGGAAGGGAGTAAGGGCTTTGCAGGGGTGTGATGGGCTGTGCAGTGAACAAAAGATTGTGCAGTTTCTGCACAGCCCAGGACTTACTCAGATGCAGCAATAATCGGGGCCGGCGGTGACGTCAAGATCCCTCCTCTGCAATGGCTGGGCATGCCTGCCTTTTGCACGACAATCCCAGAAAACGGTGAGTTGCCGCCCAGGAACGCCTCCTGCCTGTCAATCTTCTTGCGATCGTCCCCGCGATCACTTTTGCTGTTGAAGTCGTCGTTCTCCAGCGACCCTCTTCGCTGGGCAGCGATGCGCCTGCGCATTGCGGGTCACACACATGCGCAGTTCAGACCCGTTCGCATGGCTGTGAGAAAATGCAGCGTGCGAACGGGTCTGAATGAGGCCCATGGTTTTGCCCAACTGCTAACAAATTTGCTGCCCTTAGAGCAATGACCTAGATCTAAATGTGTGTGTATATTACAGTATATACACATAGGTGGTCATTCCGAGTTGTTCGCTAGCTGTTTTCGTTCGCAGCACAGCATTTAGTCAAAAAGTGGCACTTCTGCGCATGCGTAATCGGCGCAATGCGCATGCGTGACGTACTTTCACAACAGGCGAAGTAATTTCACACAAGGTCTAGCGATGCTTTTCAGTCGCACTGCTGGCCGCAGAGTGATTGACAGGAAGTGGGTGTTTCTGGGTGGTAACTGACCGTTTTCTGGGAGTGTGTTGAAAAACGCAGGCGTGTCAGATACAAACACAGGCGTGCCTGGGGAAACACAGGCGTGGCTGGCCGAACGCAGGGCGTGTTCGTGACGTCAAAACAGGAACTAAATAGTCTGAAGTGATCGCAAGCGCTGAGTAGGTCTGGAGCTGCTCAGAAACTGCACAATCTTTTTTTGTTGCCGCGTTGCAATCCATTCATTCGCACTTCTGCTAAGCTAAAATACACTCCCAGAGGGCGGCGGCTTAGCATTTGCACGGCTGCTAAAAGCAGCTAGCGAGCGAACAACTCGGAATGAGGGCCATAGAGTATATTCTCATACATCTGGCCGCAATACACTATGCACCGTGAGATGCCTGGCGTGAGTGAGCCAGAAGTTCCCGGGCAGCTCTGCTAACGTCGGGCATCTTTTTTTGACGAAAATGTATCTTTTCTTGGAAAATACTGTATTATGTCCCCCGGCAGTATAGAAGCTATAGAAAAGTATATATATATTACTGTATATCAGTAGTAGTACAGAGCGGTGTAACTGTGACACATGTGTGTCCTGACAAGCAGTATAGAAGCTATAGAAAAGTATATATATTACTGTATATCAGTAGTAGTACAGAGCGGTGTAACTGTGACACATGTGTGTCCTGACAAGCAGTATAGAAGCTATAGAAAATGATTTAAAATTATTGTATATAATTCAGTACAGAGCGGTGTAACTGTGACACATGTGTGTCCTGACAAGCAGTATAGAAGCTATAGAAAAGTTTATATAATATTACTGTATATCAGTACAGAGTGGTGTAACTGTGACCCATGTGTCCTGACAAGCAGTATAGAGGCTATAGAAAAGTATATATATTACTGTATATATCAGTACAGAGCAGTGTAACTGTGACCATGTGTCCTGACAAGCAGTATAGAAGCTATAGAAAAGTATATATATTATTGTATATATCAGTACAGAGCGGTGTAACTGTGACCATGTGTCCTGACAAGCAGTATAGAAGCTATAGAAAAGTATATATATTATATACTGGTGGTCCCCAGTCCCCACAATGCAGCACACTGATCAGATATTTGCAGCACACTGAGCACAGATATGGAGCGTTTTCAGGCAGAGAACGTAGATATTTTCAGCACACTGAGCACAGATATTTGCAGCACACTGAGCACAGATATTTGTAGCACACTGAGCACAGATTATTTGCAGCACACTGAGCACAGATTATTTGCAGCACACTGAGCACAGATATTTTCAGCACACTGAGCACAGATATTTGCAGCACACTGAGCACAGATATTTGCAGCACACTGAGCACAGATTACGGAGCTTTTCAGGGAGAGAACGCAGCCATGTTCTCTCCATTCAATCTCCAATGCACGAGTGAAAATGGCGGCTACGTGCTGCTCCTTATACAGAATACGAATCTTGCGAGAATCCGACAGCGGGATGATGACGTTCGGGCGCGTTCTGGTTAACCGAGCAAGGCGGGAAGATCCGAGGCTGCCTCGGAACCGTGTAAAATGGGTGAAGTTGGGGGGGGGGGGGGGTTCGGATCCCGAGGAACCGAACCCGCTCATCTTTACTTCATATAGGGCAGAAACTATAACCAGCAATGCACTGAAGTCCTAACTGTTCAGGGAGCCAATAAGAACCCCGGAACAGAGACAGACCCCTTGCAGTTATTACACTGTAGCTGAGTAACTGAACAAACATAGAAGGCGTCCCGGCTGTTACTAAAGCAATGTGGCAGCAGAGCGTCCTGGTTGCTTAGCAACCGGCTGGACCTGTGAGCCGCTGAAGCGTCTCTTAACAGGTGCATTCAGAAATACCCCTTTTCCTTGATGGCGCCCTGCCCACTGTTCACCATAGAGGGAACACTATACATTTTATTTTATTACATGGATTTCTTGTGCCTTAATGTCATACAGGTATCATCATACAACAACATTATTTACTGTTAACAAAACTGGCAGTCATTATCAATGAACTGTAAAGCTATGTCGTTATTCGGTGATATGCACATCTTACGCCTTGATCCAGTGCCATATTAAGGTCCACAAGTGCCTGGAGCTGAAATTTATGAAGGGCCTATTGTGTGTTGGCACCAGAAGTGTAGCTAGGTGCCATGGTGCCCAGACCAAGGGTATGTTTGAGTGCCCCCTCCTCTATACTGAAATAGGTGCATGATACATTTGAAAAGAAAAAATATTTAAAAATCATAAATTGGTGACAGGGCCGGTTCTAGATGTTGTGAAACTCAGGGTGAAAGTTTTCTTTGGGTGTCCCCCATGTTTAAAATAGTAACAGTGATCAAAAAATATATAGGAGTGTGGCTTCATGGGGAAGGAGCATGACCACAGAATGTTACCAATTCAGATTACACCGCGCAGTATTGTCCGTTATTCACATTACAACCAGTGGTGCAAGTAGAAAAAAATGTTGTCACACGCGCACAAAAATGGGTGTGACCAAATGCCACATGGGCGGGGCCAATGAAAATGTGGGTGTGATACACATATGGGGGCCAGATACACATATGACCCCAATAGTGCCAGATACATATATGCCCCCACAGTGCCAGATACGCCTTCACCGTGCCAGATATGCTCCTACAGTGCCTTATATGCCCCCACGGTGCCAGATACACAAATGCCCCACAGTGCCAGATACACAAATGCCCCACGGTGCCAAATACACAAATGCCCACAGCAATGCCATATATACCCCTACAGTGCCAGATACACATTGCTCCACAGTGCCAGATACACATTGCCCCACAGTGTCAGATACACATTGCCCCAGATTGTCAGATACACAAATGCCCCACGGTGCCAGATACACAAATGCCCCACGGTGCCAGATACACAAATGCCCACAGCAATGCCATATATACCCCCACAGTGCTAGATACACATTGCCCCACAGTGCCAGATACACATTGCCCCAGAGTGTCAGATACACAAGTGCCCCATGGTGCCAGATACACAAATGCCCCACGGTGACAGATACACAAATGCCCCACAGTGCCAGATAAACAAATGCCCCCAGCAGTGCCATATATGCTGCCACAGTGCCAGATACACATTGTCCCACAGTGCCAGATACACATTGCCCCAGAGTGCCCCCCCCCCCTGCTGCTCACCGCTGCCTCTGTTGTTTCTGCTATGTGAGGGTAGGAGAGCACAACACAGCACCTCTCCTGCCCCTCAATGCTTGTGAAGTTCAGTGTCTGGTGGCGGGTATCTCAAATGAAGCCCCAGTTCGTTAGCCAATTATAGCTCGCGGACCGGCAGCCAATCAGGAGCCGCGGCTGCCGGTCCGCAAGCTCTGATTGGCTAACAAACCGGTGCCGTATTGAGATTCACCCCCCCCCCCCCCCCCCCTGCCACCGCCGGAAACTGGACATCACAGAGCATTGAGGGGCAGGAGATGCGCTGCGTTGCACTCTCCTTCCCTTACACAGCAGCGGGCTGCAGGCATGGTGGACGGCCCGGGATGGTATGGTACCGGCTGGGAATTTCTTACCGGTACGCCGTACCGCCCCATACCACCATACTTGCAGCACTTATTACAACCTTTATACACGTTACACACCACAGTACAGCCGCTTATACATGTTATGCTACAGTAGAGCCGCTTATACACATTACACCACAGTGTAGAGCCCCATATACACGTTACACACCACAGAAGAGCCGCTTATACACGTTACATCACAGTAGAGCCGCTTATACACTTTACACCACACTGTAGAGCCCCATATACACGTTACACACCACAGTAGAGCCAATTATACATATTATGCCACTGTAGAGCCATTTATACATATTACTCTGCAGCAGCAGCTGGGGTAGAGAGAGGTGCTGCAGCATCAATATAGAGAGAGTTGCTGCAGCAGCTGGCACAGAGAGAGGTGCTGCAGCAGCTGGTGCAGAGAGAGAGGTGCTGCAGCAGCTATGTGAGGGTAGGAGAGTTCCCACTCATAAGGTTCCCACTCATTTTGAAGTGGCTACCGTGTCCCCAGTGCTGCTGGCTGCTGTATAAGTCCCTTGTAGTTTTGCTGTGTTGTCTTGCATCAGACCAGGGGTAATGTCTCTCTTGTGCAGCATTAGTCCAGTGACCAGTCACAGTGGTGGTGTCCTCTGCTGCCATATATCCAGTGTTACTGGCGTATAATACTTGTGATATTGCCGTATAATTCCCGTGATATTGCCGTATAATTCCCGTGATACTGGCGTATAATTACAGTGATATTGCCGTATAAATCTCGGGATACTGGCGTATAATTCCTGTGATATTGCCATATAATTCGAGTGATATTGCCATATAATTCCCGTGATACTGGCGTATAATTCCTGTGATATTGCCGTATAATTCTCGGAATACTAGCGTATAATTCCTGTGATATTGCCGTATAATTCCAGTGATATTGCCATATAATTCCCGTGATACTGGCGTATAATTCCTGTGATATTGCCGTATAATTCTCGGAATACTAGCGTATAATTCCTGTGATATTGCCGTATAATTCCAGTGATATTGCCATATAATTCCCGTGATACTGGCGTATAATTCCTGTGATATTGCTGTATAATTCCAGTGATATTGCCAAATAATTCCCGTGATACTGACGTATAATTCCTTAAAAGCCCATATAAATCTGTATAAATCCAGTCCAGTGGTACTGCCATATAAATTCAGTGGTGCTGTCCTGTGCTGTATATTATTTACTCCAAATAAAGGGGTTATTAATATTTAATCCAAATAATTTTTAAAGGGTTTGCCCTGTGAGGTGTAGGGGTACGCTCTCCTGTGCCGCATATTGTGTTATATAACTCCAGAAAAATAATGGAGAACAAAAATTTGGAGGATAAAATAGGGAAAGATCAAGAACCACTTCCTCCTAGTGCTGAAGCTGCTGCCAGTAGTCATGACATAGACGATGAAATGCCATCAACGTCGTCTGCCAAGGCCGATGCCCAATGTAATAAAAGAGGGCATGTAAAATCCAACGAGCCAAAGTTCAGTAAAAAGACCCCAAAAAATAAATTTAAATGTTCTGAGAAGAAATGTAAACTTGCCAATATGCCATTTACGACATGGAGTGGCAAGGAACGGCTAAGGCCCTGGCCTATGTTCATGACTCTTGGTTCAGCTTCACATGATGATGGAAGCCCTCAACCTCCATTTTGCCAATTAATTCCAGTGATTTTGCCGTATAATTCCAGTAATTATGCAGTACAGGTTGAGTCTCCCTTATCCAAAATGCTTGGGACCAGAGGTATTTTGGATATCGGATTTTTCCGTATTTTGGAATAATTGCATACCACAATGAGATATCATGGTGATGGGACCTAAAGCTAAGCACAGGATGCATTTATGTTACATATACACCTTATACACACAGCCTGAAGGTAATTTTAGCCAATATTTTTTATAACTTTGTGCATTAAACAAAGTGTGTGTACATTCACACAATTCATTTATGTTTCATATACACCTTATACACAAAGCCTAAAGGTCATTTAATACAATATTTTTAATAACTTTGTGTATTAAACAAAGTTTGTGTACATTGAGCCATCAAAAAACAAAGGTTTCACTATCTCACTCTCACTCAAAAAAGTCCGTATTTCGGAATATTCCGTATTTCGGAATATTTGGATATGGGATACTCAACCTGTATTATTACAGTGATTTTGCAGTATAATTCCAGTGATTTTGCCATTTAATTCCAGTGATTTGGACGTATAATTCCAGTGATTTGGCCGTATAATTCCAGTGATTTGGCTCTATAATTCCAGTGATTTGGACGTATAATTCCAGTGATTTGGACGTATAATTCCAGTGATTTTGCCATTTAATTCCAGTGATTTGGACGTATAATTCCAGTGATTTTGCCATTTAATTCCAGTGATCCTGCCGTATAATTCCAGTAATCCTGCCGTATAATTCCAGTAATCCTGCCGTATAAATTACAGTGGTACTGGCATATAATTACAGTGATCCTGCCGTATAAGTCCAGTGATCCTGCCGTATAAGCCTAGTGATCCTGACGTATAATTATTAATTACAGTGGTACTGGCGTATAAATCCAGTCCAGTGATACTGCCGTATATATATATATATATATATATATATATATGCCCTGTTGAAAATCCGATTACTGAGGCCATAACAACTATGCTGGTGTTAGACGTGCGTCCGGTACCCACAATTAGTGCAGTGGGACTGCAGTGCCAACCCTAGATGGGCCAGGTGTTTGTGCGGGCACACTTGTGTCGCTTAGCTTAGTCATACAGCTACCTCATTGCCCTCTTTTACTTCTTGGCATCATGTGCTGTTTGGGGACTATTTTTTTTAAAGTGCCATCTTGTCTGACACTTCCGTATATGTCCAGTGGTACTGCCATTTAATTCCAGTGATTTTGTCGTATAATTCCAGTGATTTGGACGTATAATTCCAGTGATTTGGATGTATAATGCCAGTGATTTTGCAGTATAATTCCAGTGATTTGCAGTATAAATCCAGTGATTTTGCCATTTAATTCCAGTGATTTTGCCATTTAATTCCAGTGATTTTGACATATAATTCCAGTGATTTGGACGTATAATTCCAGTGATTTTGATGTATAATTCCAGTGGGAATTGTTTGTGTCGCTTGGCTTAGCCATACAGCTACCTCATTGCATCTCTTCGACATCTTTGCATGAGGTGCTGTTTGGGGCCTAGTTTTTGAAAAGTGCCATCCTGTCTGACACTGCCGTATGAGTCCAGGGGTACTGCTGTATTAGTCCTATATATATATATTATACACATATAAAATACCCACACCAGTGTTCACAAATATCTGAAGCTTCATCAATATATACAGTGTAATTTCTGCCTTGTATACCCTTTTATAACAGTACTCTCAGCAGGAAAAAACATTCAGATCAGCAGTCAGCAACACTGGAGACTGACACCTGCACTGCGAGTCTTGATCAGTTAACTCGGCCAGCCAGGAGAGAGAAGTTCATGCTCTAGTGCTGCGGTGGGGACAGAGCCTGACCTGTGACATCACGCGGCACGGAAGTGAAGCCTTTCAGTGCGCTATCTGATCTCTCTGGTATTGGAACTGTGGGACGGGTGGCAGCAGCGGCGGTGATTCAGTGGGCGGGGCCTCGTGCGGCCGCTAGTAGGCAGGCTGTCACAGGAAAAAAAATCCTGTCTACAGCTGTTACTGTGGGCCTATTTTGATGGGGCGGCCTGGAGCTGCAGCTCCATCCGCCCCATTGTTAATCCTGCCCTGCCTTTATCATCCACAGAAAGAACCTCAGTGTACCATGACATTCCATTTCAAACACTGATATGAGATGTAAGTTATAATTTATATACAGCTTCTTATTACTGGCAGGCCCGGACACACAGGTGTTATTTCACACTAGGGTTAATTTTTTTGTAGCCAATTAACCTACCAGTATTTTTTTGGATTGTGGGAGGAAACCGGAGTACCTGGAACAAACCCACGCAAGTACGGGGAGAATATACAAACTCCGCACAGTTAGGGCCCTGGTGGGAATCGAACCCATGACCTCAGTGCTGTGAGGCAGTAATGCTAACCATTATTACACCATCCATACTGTACCGCTACACCTTTGTATAATGCCCACGTGAACTCTCAGGTTCGTAAATGTCTGTGTAAATCTGGCTCTGATAATACCCATGGCCTCCCCTGCCATTTACCTCACCGCACGTCACTGCCTGACAGTGTTGCCTATCCTCCCAGATTCCACTTCCCTTATTTTTGAATAGGGTGGGATGGGGTCTGTGAGTCCTGTCATTACACAGGATCCGGTTTTTAGGTTGACAGTAAGTAGGTCGACACTGCCTAGGTCGACCACTATTGGTCAACACTAAGTAGGTCGACATGGTTTCTAGGTCAACAGGGACTCTAGGTTGATATGTTCTAGGTCGATATGACATTAGGTCGACATGAGTTTTTCCCCAATTTTTTTTTTTTTTTTTTCATTTTTAGAACTTTTTCATACTTTACGATCCACGTGGACTACAATTGGGAACGGTAACCTGTGCCGAGCGCAGCGAGTCACCTTGCACAAAGAATGGCAAGCGAAGCGAGCCATGCAAGGGGACACGGTGCACTAACTGGGGTTCCCAGTCGCTGTACGGAGAAAACGACACCAAAAAAAGTAAAAAAAACTCATGTCGACCTAGTACATATCGACCTAGAGTCCCTGTCGACCAAGAAACCATGTTGACCTACTTACTGTCGACCAATAGCAGTCGACCTAGACACTGTCGACCTAAGTCTTAGCTACCTAACATACCACACCCCATTACTCAGTGGGGCCATAATGATGCGAATAGTGTTCTCACTCCCAGCAGCAGACATAGAGTTTCTAGCGGGGGGGGGGGGGGGGGGGGGGGGAAGGGGGGGGAGGGTCCATGCAATAGCACCAGAGTGGGTCCCTGTGAACATGTGAATGGAATTATTGAACACTGACATAACGGCCATAATCCATCTGTTGTCCAATAGTATTTTATGGCTATAAAGTTAACATATACAGTAAAGTGTCCCATTGTGGGAGTAAGCCCATTATATCTAAATACAAGCTCCATAATGCCACCTCAAGCTTCAAACCTGTGCTACAAGTGATGACACTGTAATGCTTATGACCACTTACTCCTAAAAGTACAATTCTCACAGACCACATGCTGCTCAGGGTTGTTTATTTACTACATGTTTCCTGCTGTGTCATGTAGCGGCGGGCTGTGTAGCCATGCATCCTTGTGTTCTGTGCTGCTCATTGTCCACCAGGTGATGATGTCAGAAGCAGTTGGCACCAGTCACAGGAAGAAATGATCACATTTGTTTAATATGCCCGTCTCCGATAATAATAACGGTGTCTGCGATTGGGACCTGTAGTAATAGAAAGCAATGAGGGAGCTTAGAGTCAAAATTATAAGTGTTCCTTTTCTCGCTATAAAATAAAAATGTACAATGTTTTAGTATTTCAATGAGCCTATTGCAGTGGATCCCAAACTCGGTAATCAAGCACCATAACAGTCTAGCTGGATATCCCTCCCTGAGCATAGGTGACTAACGGCCCCCATACATCATAGATGTATTGGGGCAACGTCATGATTCCTGACATGGCCGTTCACGAATTGGTAATATTAAACATGTTGAAAAATCTGATTCTCCGATCTCGACCGTTTTCAGTTGGGATCGGATAATTGCCCATCTTAAACCTGTTTAATTGTGCAGGCGGGACGGGGAATCACAGCGGCTGATGTATGGGGGCCTTTTCTTAGTACCTCACTCATTCTGATGTAACCTATAATCTAAGATATCCTTTCAACCTGAAATGTTGGGATGCCCTTAGGACTTAGGGGCAGATGTACTAAGCCTTGGAGAGTGATAAAGTAGAGAGAGATAAACAGACAATCTGCTTCCTAACTGCCGTGTTACAGTTTGTGTTTGAAAAATGACAGTTAGGAGCTGATTGGTTGGTAGTTTATTTCTCCACTCAGGTTTGGTACATCTGCCCGAGTTTGGGAACCAATAGCCTGTTGTATTCTATAGTTAGTGACACTTACCTCTAGTACGAGGTCTCCTGTGCCTCCTCTGTTTGTGCATCCTGATCTGACGACGACGAGCCATGATTTCTGATGTTATCTGCTTTCAACAAGGAGCTGGTGGCTAATGTAATGCTGGCTCCCAGTTTCCTGCTCTATACTGTGAGACAGCTATGACACTGCCTTTGGGTGGTAGCTGTGAGGTCACACATGTGATGTGAGAAAATGTGTATACTGCTGATATAGCATATTTTAGTAGATGGCAGTTTTAACATTAGCCCTCTAAGACGAGTTGGCACATTGGCACATTGGCCTACGGGCGCTCTTCACACTATCGCAAGGGGCATGCAATATTTTTATTATATGGAGTATTACCTCCAATCATAATTTTGTGAGTGGTTAAATATTGCACGGACAAAGGGTGTGGGACGATTAAGGGGCCGTGAACATCGCACACAGGGCACGATGAATCACCTAGTAGGTGCTGTGGTTGGGGGAGTGGCGGGTGCATGGTTGACGCGGATGGGGTAGAGGGTCCGGGGGTGGGGGAGGGGCGGTTGCAGTGCCACCGGACCCCCACCTCCATCCATGGCATCCCCGCACCCGCCCCTCCCCCACCCAAAACCATGTGCACTGCAGGGGGGCAGATATAACATTTGCAGAGAGAGTTAGATTTGGGTGGGTTATTTTGTTTCTGTGCAGGGTAAATACTGGCTGCTTTATTTTTACACTGCAATTTAGATTTCAGATTGAACACACCCCACCCAAATCTAACTCACTCTGCACATGTTATATCTACCCCCCTGCAGTGCACATGGAGCCTAATTCAGACCAATCGCTGCCTACAGGGGAAGGGAGTAAGGGCTTTGCAGGGGTGTGATGGGCTGTGCAGTGAACAAAAGATTGTGCAGTTTCTGCACAGCCCAGGACTTACTCAGATGCAGCAATAATCGGGGCCGGCGGTGACGTCAAGATCCCTCCTCTGCAATGGCTGGGCATGCCTGCCTTTTGCACGACAATCCCAGAAAACGGTGAGTTGCCGCCCAGGAACGCCTCCTGCCTGTCAATCTTCTTGCGATCGTCCCTGCGATCACTTTTGTTGTTGAAGTCGTCGTTCTCCAGCGACCCTCTTCGCTGGGCAGCGATGCGCCTGCGCATTGCGGGTCACACACATGCGCAGTTCAGACCCGTTCGCATGGCTGTGAGAAAATGCAGCGTGCGAACGGGTCTGAATGAGGCCCATGGTTTTGCCCAACTGCTAACAAATTTGCTGCCCTTAGAGCAATGACCTAGATCTAAATGTGTGTGTATATTACAGTATATACACATAGGTGGTCATTCCGAGTTGTTCGCTAGCTGTTTTCGTTCACAGCACAGCATTTAGTCAAAAAGTGGCACTTCTGCGCATGCGTAATCGGCGCAATGCGCATGCGTGACGTACTTTCACAACAGGCGAAGTAGTTTCACACAAGGTCTAGCGATGCTTTTCAGTCGCACTGCTGGCCGCAGAGTGATTGACAGGAAGTGGGTGTTTCTGGGTGGTAACTGACCGTTTTCTGGGAGTGTGTTGAAAAACGCAGGCGTGTCAGATACAAACACAGGCGTGCCTGGGGAAACACAGGCGTGGCTGGCCGAACGCAGGGCGTGTTCGTGACGTCAAAACAGGAACTAAATAGTCTGAAGTGATCGCAAGCGCTGAGTAGGTCTGGAGCTGCTCAGAAACTGCACAATCTTTTTTTGTTGCCGCGTTGCAATCCATTCATTCGCACTTCTGCTACGCTAAAATACACTCCCAGAGGGCGGCGGCTTAGCATTTGCACGGCTGCTAAAAGCAGCTAGCGAGCGAACAACTCGGAATGAGGGCCATAGAGTATATTCTCATACATCTGGCCGCAATACACTATGCACCGTGAGATGCCTGGCGTGAGTGAGCCAGAAGTTCCCGGGCAGCTCTGCTAACGTCGGGCATCTTTTTTTGACGAAAATGTATCTTTTCTTGGAAAATACTGTAACGTAGCACTTCGTATGCAGATACAGACGCAGACACATACAGAATATAGGCATGCTACATGTCATTTTAATCAGCAAACATGTGCGTCTTATTTGCATAGTAATTCAAATAAAACACATTTTGGGGGGAAAATGCACAAAAAAGACGTCCAACGTTAGTAAACATACTTCCGACTAGACTCAAAGGGCTTTTTAACGTGACTGCAGCAATGATGTAGGAGGACGCATCCAGGTGCGGATTGGGATAGAAAACCAGCTCGGGAAATTTCTGGATGCAGCTGTATTGGAGGCAGAGTCTGTTGAGGGGGTGGAGTCTGTCACGTGGGGAAGGAAACTCGCTCCTCATAGGGCCTGATTCTGTTGGATGCAGTTTTAACTTTCCATGGGTCTTTTACAGAAATTGGGTCTGCTACTTTCTGCTAATGCAGCTCCGTAGTGTACATCCGTGCATAAGAATGACAAGGACTGAGACGCCCACTTGTAACACCCCACTGGTAGGTATGCAAAATCTGCAGTCACTGTGTATAGTGCATCACACTTATAGGCCCTACACACTTGTAGATAATACTGCACGATTTGAACGATCTCGTTCATTAATGAACGAGAACTTGTTCAAATCGTGCAGTGTGTATATACCAGCGATGAAAGATGCGCGGCCCCACGCTCGTTCATCGCTGGTCTATCATCGCTGATACATGCAAGTCAATCTGAACGATACCGACATATACAATGTGCGGTATCGTTCATTGTGTATGTATCAGCGATGAACGATACTCACAATAACGACGATCCTCCGCCCCGCCGCCTGCACGCCACGCCCGTCCGTCCGTCATCAGAGGAACTCCCGGCCGTCACTGAAGAGGAGCGCAGCCACAGCACAGCCAGCCGCAGCATCGTGGAAGAGGAGCAGCGCGTCTTTGGTAAGTATAGCACAGTGTTCCCACTGGCCACCAATGTATAAAACACTGGTCACCAATGACACACTGGCCACCAATGACACACTGGCCACCAATGAATTTAATAAAATCCACTGTCCACCAATGCATTATGTCCCCCGGCAGTGTGCATGCAGCATGTGTTCCTAGTACACAGCATGCATATTGATATGCTGTGTACTGAGAACACATGCTGCATGCACACTGCCGGGGGACAAACCGCTGCCCACCAATGTATATAATATATCCCCTGCCCACCAATGCATTATGTCCCCCGGCAGTGTGCATGCAGCATGTGTTCCTAGTACACAGCATGCATATTGATATGCTGTGTACTGAGAACACATGCTGCGTGCACACTGCCGGGGGACAAACCGCTGCCCACCAATGTATATAATATATCCCCTGCCCACCAATGCATTATGTCCCCCGGCAGTGTGCATGCAGCATGTGTTCCTAGTACACAGCATGCATATTGATGTGCTGTGTACTGAGAACACATGCTGCATGCACACTGCCGGGGGACAAACCGCTGCCCACCAATGTATATAATATACCCTGCCCAGCAATGCATTATGTCCCCCGGCAGTGTGCATGCAGCATGTGTTCTCAGTACACAGCATATCAATATGCATGCTGTGTACTAGGAACACATGCTGCATGCACACTGTCGGGGGGCATAATGCATTGGTGGGCAGGGGATATATTATATACATTGGTGGGCAGAGGTTTGTCCCCCGGCAGTGTGCATGAAGCACACCCATGGATACTACGTGGACAAGGGGACTGAGCCTCGTGTCAACATAGGTAAGTATGTATGAATGTAAGTGTGCATGTATGTAATAAAGTTGTACTGTCACGGTGTGTGTGTACTGTTTTTATTTGGGTGTTTTTCTTGTAGTAGAACTACAGGTACCAGCGGGCCCGTTTCCCCCCGCATGCTGGTACTTGTGGTTCTCCAAGAACCAGCTTGCGTGGGAGGCTTGCTGGGACTTGTAGTTCTGCTGCAAAAAACAATATTCTTTTATTTGACACAAGGCTATCAGCCCCCTATCCGCAGCCCATGGATGGGGTGACAGCCTCGGGCTTCACCCCTGGCCCTTGGGTGGCTGGAGGGGGGGGGACCCCTTGATTTAAGGGATCCCCACTCCTCCAGGGTACCCCGGCCAGGGGTGACTAGTTAGTGATTTAATGCCCGGGCCGCAGGGACCGATATAAAAGTGTCCCCCGGCTGTGGCATTATCTCTCTGACTAGTGGAGCCCGGTGCTGGTTCCAAAAATACGGGGGACCCCTACGCTTTTTGTCCCCCATATTTTTGGCACCAGGACCGGACGCAGAGCCCGGTGCTGGTTGTTAAAATACGGGGGATCCCATGTCATTTCCCCCCCCCCGAATTTTTACAACCAGGACCAGCTCAAAGAGCCCGAGGCTGGTT
This sequence comes from Pseudophryne corroboree, assembly GCF_028390025.1. Lineage (NCBI taxonomy): Eukaryota > Metazoa > Chordata > Amphibia > Anura > Myobatrachidae > Pseudophryne > Pseudophryne corroboree. The sequence continues at coordinate 615,618,221 of NC_086449.1, forward strand.
ATGCTTAGGAGGGGGGACCCCACGCAATTTTTTTCAGGTTTTTTTTAACACTTTTGTGCCGTCCATGAAGTCGAATCCAGGACGCACACTATCGTCAATTGGTCCGTTTTTCGACAGCGGGACTGTCGAATCCGTTTTTTATTGAATATGTTGAATTATTGACATATTGTCATTATGGGGTATTGTGTATAGAATTTTGAGGGAAAAAGTGTTTTTTATCCCTTTTTTGAATAAGGTTGTAATATAACAAAATGTGGAAAAAGTGAAGCATATATAAATATATATTTACACAGGAGCAAAGGACTGCCACTCCAGGAAAGCAGAAATCAAATCAAATCACAGTTATATACACATCACTGGGCTAATCTGCTTTATTAAGGTACGTTTTTGTATTATATATATAACAAGTCAAAACTAAATCACGCAAATTCACGTATCCTGTATTGTCAATTTTTAAACAGGCTTCTGATTTTCATCCACTGAATGATTTCCCTGCAGTGTCCTCCCGATAGAGCCGTACCACAGGTTCAATGCTGCACATTTAGAGAAAACAAATGGAGGGCGCAGGGAGTGAGTATACAACTAATAACTCTTTTAATACGAGTATATGTGTATACATACATCTAGTTTGAGTAACACAGCATAGAGGACTATCACTGGCGCCTCCGAACAGCACACACAGAAAGCTGCTAGCTGCTGCTCGTCAGATACTCCTGGTCTGAGACCGCACACCGTCAGGTCAGCCAAAGAGACGTAGTACGTCCAGTGTCCCACTATCATGCCAACATGTTTCGTCCCAAGGACTTCGTCAGGGGGTGTGACACCTCCTTTTGGCTGACCCGACGGTGTGCGGTCTCAGACCAGGAGTATCTGATGAGCGGCGGCTAGCGGCTTTCTGTGTGTGCTGTCCGGAGGCGCCAGTGATAGTCCTCTGTGCTATGATACTCAAACTAGATGTATGTATACATATTCTCATATTAAAAGAGTTATAAGTCGTGTACTCATTGCCTGCAGCCTCCATTTGTTTTCTCTACATATATATATATATATATATATATATACACACAAACATTTTTATTATATTATTTTGTGCATATATATATATATATATATATATATATATATATATAGCATACAGACGGTGCGGCACTCCAAGGAATTTCTCACCAAACAGCAGTTAGATCACAACGTTTCAATGCCTTTTATTAGTATGGCATTTTCGTCAGGTAATGATAAACAGTACAAAGATTCTTACCTTAAATAACAGAATCACCCGGTGGGGCGCCAAACGCCGCGACGGGACTGCACACCCGGCGGCCGCGCATAGAGAGTGACGTCATGACGTGCCACACAGCAACGTCTGACGGCACGTGACATACACCCGTAACCATAGAAATATAGTAACAACTACAACATGCACGCCAATGCTAGCATTATGGAACAGATTCATTCAATATAGTATAGTCACAATATAGTATATGTGGGCGAAATAACTAAGCGGTCAATAATCATGTAGACTAACTATAAACATAAAAATCAATGTCATTAAGGTAAACAGCGGGCAGTGCTAAAAAATATATACATATCATAGCCTGTACTATATATCAAGACAGAACATTAATAGAGCACCTAATAAGGGAACTCTAATAAAGAAAAGAGATATATTAACTTCAGCATAGTAATATCCTCAGTATAATACTGATGTTAGAACAATAGGTAAATTAATTATTAGAAGCTAGTATATTTATACCTGAATGTTCATTTAAACCCTTTGGGGCTAATGTCCCCAAGCGAAATATCCATCGTGCTTCACATTTTAATAATCTAAGCCCACGATTACCACCACGCATAGAATGAGGGATGTGATCAATCATTCTATATTTTAGTGTGGCAAGATTGTGTGCTGAATTAGCGAAGTGTCTAGCGACAGGCTGGTCACTTTTGCCTGATATGAGTGCGGCTTTAATAGCCGAACGATGTGCAGCCATTCGTTCCTTAAAGGGACGTTCTGTCTTCCCTATATATGACAGACCGCACGGACAAATAATCTGGTATACCGTGAACGTGGAGTTACAAGTAAGTCTATGCTTAATAAATAATGGTTTCCCGGTATGCGGATGGTAAAAGATATCACCAGGGATAAGATATTTACAAGTCACGCAAGTGCATCTAATGCACCCAACTTTACCACGATAGATACTAGGGGTTGGCTCAGTAATATCTGCCCTCACTAAGATATCACGAATATTACGGCCCCTCCGATAGCATGACATTAATTGTGTATCAGTAAGCCCACAATCTTTATCTGATTTGATGATGGGCCATAAGTTTTTCACTACTTTATTGATACTGGGGCTAGCTGATGTGTATTGCGTAACCCAAGGCAATATCGCTTTTTTAGGTTTAGGATTAGGCTGCAATAGTGACATTCTATCAATATTTAATACTTTATATTTAGCTTGTTGGAGCTGTGTATAGTCATAGCCACGTTTAAGAAATTTATCAAGCAGTATATTAATCTGGATTTCAGCTTGTTTATCATCTGAGGTTATACGTCTCACACGAATAAACTGTGAATATGGTAACCCTTTAATTAAGGGTACAGGATGACAGCTATTAGCCACAAGAAGGTTATTACGGTCTGTCGGCTTAGAATATAAGTTAGTGGAGATGTAGCCATCCACAATAGAAATAGCCACATCCAAAAAATGTATATCAGATGTACTAGAAGAAAACGTAACTTTCACTGGGCTAGTACCAGAATTATGTTCTTCAAGGTGTCTAATCAAAATCTGGCTGTCACCTCTCCAAAAGACAAGTAGGTCGTCAATGTAACGACAAAAAAAGATGATTCTATCTGCAATTGTAGGGTCAGAACCACCTCTGTCGGTGTCACTGGCTGACGAATTGAATTCGGTGGAGGAATCCATTTGCCTCCCTCCTGGTCTCCTATTATGTCTGAAGAACGGCCAGTGACACCGACAGAGGTGGTTCTGATACTACTCCCCGTAACCAACAAGACCCTTTAGGGGTGAATGCACGGGTATACTACACCCGAGGCAGCGCAAATACACAAGGCGCGGGCGCCAAAACAAAAGGCAGGGGACGTGGAAACAAACAAGCTACGAAGAAACCTTAATTGTCAATTTATCCTCCCACGAACTAACCCCTACTGAGACTGTTGTTCTATCTAAGGGGTTATCTTTTGTGCCCACGGCTAATTTTAATCCACTAGAGTGGAGTGTAGAACAACACAGACTTCATCGACAGCTGAAGTTAAGTGAATTTTATGGCAAACGCAGCGTCTCTAGTACTCCACTAAATCAGGAGCAACTTACTCCTGCCCAGCCTGAATTCCCGGCACAGCTTATGAAATTAGCTCCTAAATCATCGTTTGAACCACAATCTTTTAACCCCTCGATCAAAACTTTTATGCGTCTATTACATGATGATGTCCTGAGTACCATCTCAAATCAGCCGCCCCGTCGACATAACCTGTCCCTTATCGAACAATCAGCTCTAGAGGATTTAGCTACCAATAAGGATTTGATTTTCCGTCCAGCGGACAAGGGGGGTGCCCTGGTTATCCAGGACTTGTCTAAATATAAGAAGCAAGTTGCGTTACATCTGGATGACTCAACGACTTACCGACTACTCCCAGAAGATCCTACTAACCTTTTCAAAAGAGAACTGTCAGCCATTCTGAAACAGGCTGTAGATAATGGGACTATTTCTGAGCAATTAAGTAAAATCTTACTTCCTTCGTTCCCGTTGGTCCCCCTATTTTACTGTACACCTAAGATCCATAAGTCTGTAATTGACCCCCCGGGCAGACCTATCATTGCTGCTCGGGGTAGTCTTACACAACCATTGTCAGTGTATCTTGACACGATATTACAGCCATATATAAGATCACACCCGAGATACCTGCTTGATACTACTTCACTTTTGGTAAAATGATTAGCTCTTCCTAGATTAACCCCTGACGTTACTATGTTTTCTATTGACATAGTTAGCCTATATACTGTCATCCCCCATGATGCAGGCCTTATGGCCCTAAACCGTTTTCTTAATAATCAGGCATCGTATGATGGCCCTGATATTTCCTTTTTAGTGGAACTACTCCAATTTATTTTGACAAAGAACTTTTTTCTCTACAATGGGTCATTCTACCTGCAATTGGTGGGGTGTGCTATGGGGGCGGCGGTATCACCCTCATATGCAAACATTTTTATGTTTGATATAGAACAAGATTTATTTTTTTCGGACCCTACAATTGCAGATAGAATCATCTTTTTTTGTCGTTACATTGACGACCTACTTGTCTTTTGGAGAGGTGACAGACAGATTTTGATTAGACACCTTGAAGAACATAATTCTGGTACTAGCCCAGTGAAAGTTACGTTTTCTTCTAGTACATCTGATATACATTTTTTGGATGTGGCTATTTCTATTGTGGATGGCTACATCTCCACTAACTTATATTCTAAGCCGACAGACCGTAATAACCTTCTTGTGGCTAATAGCTGTCATCCTGTACCCTTAATTAAAGGGTTACCATATTCACAGTTTATTCGTGTGAGACGTATAACCTCAGATGATAAACAAGCTGAAATCCAGATTAATATACTGCTTGATAAATTTCTTAAACGTGGCTATGACTATACACAGCTCCAACAAGCTAAATATAAAGTATTAAATATTGATAGAATGTCACTATTGCAGCCTAATCCTAAACCTAAAAAAGCGATATTGCCTTGGGTTACGCAATACACATCAGCTAGCCCCAGTATCAATAAAGTAGTGAAAAACTTATGGCCCATCATCAAATCAGATAAAGATTGTGGGCTTACTGATACACAATTAATGTCATGCTATCGGAGGGGCCGTAATATTCGTGATATCTTAGTGAGGGCAGATATTACTGAGCCAACCCCTAGTATCTATCGTGGTAAAGTTGGGTGCATTAGATGCACTTGCGTGACTTGTAAATATCTTATCCCTGGTGATATCTTTTACCATCCGCATACCGGGAAACCATTATTTATTAAGCATAGACTTACTTGTAACTCCACGTTCACGGTATACCAGATTATTTGTCCGTGCGGTCTGTCATATATAGGGAAGACAGAACGTCCCTTTAAGGAACGAATGGCTGCACATCATTCGGCTATTAAAGCCGCACTCATATCAGGCAAAAGTGACCAGCCTGTCGCTAGACACTTCGCTAATTCAGCACACAATCTTGCCACACTAAAATATAGAATGATTGATCACATCCCTCATTCTATGCGTGGTGGTAATCGTGGGCTTAGATTATTAAAATGTGAAGCACGATGGATCTTTCGCTTGGGGACATTAGCCCCAAAGGGTTTAAATGAACATTCAGGTATAAATATACTAGCTTCTAATAATTAATTTACCTATTGTTCTAACATCAGTATTATACTGAGGATATTACTATGCTGAAGTTAATATATCTCTTTTCTTTATTAGAGTTCCCTTATTAGGTGCTCTATTAAGGTTCTGTCTTGATATATAGTACAGGCTATGATATGTATATATTTTTTAGCACTGCCCGCTGTTTACCTTAATGACATTGATTTTTATGTTTATAGTTAGTCTACATGATTATTGACCGCTTAGTTATTTCGCCCACATATACTATATTGTGACTATACTATATTGAATGAATCTGTTCCATAATGCTAGCATTGGCGTGCATGTTGTAGTTGTTACTATATTTCTATGGTTACGGGTGTATGTCACGTGCCGTCAGACGTTGCTGTGTGGCACGTCATGACGTCACTCTCTATGCGCGGCCGCCGGGTGTGCAGTCCCGTCGCGGCGTTTGGCGCCACACCGGGTGATTCTGTTATTTAAGGTAATGATCTTTGTACTGTTTATCATTACCTGACGAAAATGCCATACTAATAAAAGGCATTGAAACGTTGTGATCTAACTGCTGTTTGGTGAGAAATTCCTTGGAGTGCCGCACCGTCTGTATGCTATCCATTCCTTCCTTGTGAGGGCACCCAGGACATTACCTATTTATGTGGCTGTGCCGGACCATCACCTTTTTCTATATATATATATACATATATATATATATATATATATATGCGTGCAGAGATGGTGGCACTCAGAGACTTGAATAAAGTTGCAAGTAGTGCTTTTAATTCGACGTTTCGGGCATCAGCCCGTCATCAGGAGTAACAAACAGTGTGTGACAAGGTAACAAACATTTATACACTCACGAATAAACACATAATTACCTGATCTGCCGCGGCTGTGTGTGCGCCCCCGGGCTCCGGCGTCCGCGAGTCCTGCCGCATCATCAGAAGCGCGTCCTCGCAATGCCGTCATCCGGGAGCGACCACCACCCACAGCCTATCAGATAGACACAGCGTCATGTTGTCCCGGCAACCGGACGACAACAATAACAAAACAAGATAACGTGCAGATTAAAACATGATAAAAAGAAATCGAGCTGGAATTATTGGCAGATATGACACCCATTACTGCTAGTAACTATTACCAGCAATGTGCTGTAAATGCCTAATGCTTAATAGCAAATTTAATATGATAAACTATATATCATTGTTATAACAAATAATTGGCAATTATAGAAAGCATTGTAAGCCCAATGTATCATTCAGGTCTCTTGGCGACAGGGTACCCAGGGTATAGATCCATTTACTCTCAAGTTGTAATAACGATTTCTTCCTGTTACCTCCTCTTATATTGAGGGGAACGTGATCGATTAGCTTGGTTCTGAAACTGGCTATATTGTGCCTAGCTGCCGCGCAGTGGCGAGCCACCGGTTGGTCGCTAGTGCCAGTTTCAAGTGCAGCTCTAATAGCCGACCTGTGGCCGGCCATTCTTTCTCTGAACTGTCTTTCAGTCTTGCCCACGTAATTTAAACCACATGGGCAAGTGAGGACATATATAACAAATTTGGTGGTGCAAGTGAGGGCGTGTTTAATCTTATATTTTCTCCCTGAGTACTGATGTGCAATTGTATCACCTGGAATTAATGATCTACAAGTGGTGCATCCCAGGCATCGGTAGCATCCCGGCTTGTGACTGAGAAAATGTGTCTTGGCTGCTTGTTGTTTAAGTTTCATGATGTCTCTCTTAATGAGTAAATCTCCTAAATTGCGACCCCGGGTATAACAGGGTAATAATCAGGGCCGGCGCTTCCATTAGGCAGCTTTAGGCAGCTGCCTATGGGCGGGTGACCTGGAGGGGCGGCCCGCAGCAAGAGACCCCTGGCATCAGAAGTACTAGTCACGGGCACTAAAGAATAAGGAGGAGGCGGCCCGGCTGGAGAAGAGTAGGGGCAGCACAAGTACTCTACTTCCCTCCCCTGCTCCTCTCTATACTGGATCATTCTGTCCCTTAGCATGAAAAAAAGAAATATAGTGTTCCGGCGACATGATCTGCGCTACGGATCTCCTCCCCCTGCTTCTACTAGTGGCCAGGCGCCCGTCCTCCCCCTGCAGACAATGTCCTCCCACCCCGCCCCGTTCCTCAGTCCCCCCCTCCTGCTCTGCAGTCTGCACTCTGCACAGCCATAGGCATAGGCGTGTGCATGGGGCACCCTCTAACGTCTGGCACCCCCTTCAAGCATGCCTGCTGCTGCTAGAAATGCTCATGTGTCCCCCCCCCCCCCCCCCCCCCGTGCCGCACTCGGTGACGGTGGTCAGTGCCGCAGCACTAAACCTCCCTTGGGACCCTCCCACCTCCAGCAGCCACACTGGCACAGTTCCTCGACTCCCCCGGCTGCGTCGCAATGGGGCTGCATGCATGGACGCTGGAGCTCGGATCCTCCTGCTGCCGGCCTCCTCTTCAGGCTGTATCTGGATCCGCGGGAATGAGCTACTCTGCATCTGAGGTTTACTGGACATGCGGTGGTGAGTGACTGGAGAGCCCTGTGCCCTCCTGCCCCCACCCCTCCCCTGTGTGTGTGGCCCCTGTACCCCCTGTCTCTGTGTGTGTGTGTGTGTGTGTGTGTGTCCCCTCTTCCCCTCACCATGGTGTGTGGCCCCCTGTGCCTCCCTGCCTCTGTGTGTGTGTCCCCCCTCTTCCCCTCACATTGGTGTGTGGCCCCCTGTGCCTACCTGCCTCTGTGTGTGTCTGTCCCCTCTTCCCCTTACCATGGTGAGTGACCCCCTGTGCCTCCCTGCCCCTGTGTGTGTGACACCTTGTGCCCCCCACCCCTGTTTTTCCCTGCCCCTGTGTGTGACACACTGTGCCCCCCTCCCCCATGTATGGCACACTGTACACCCTCTGCCCATGTGTGTGTGTGACACCCTGTCCCGCCACCCCCCATGTGTGATTCATTGTGCACGCCCTGCATCCCTGTGTGTATGGCGCCCTGTGCCCCCTACCCCCCCCCCCCCCCTTCTTGTGGGACACACTGTGCGCCCTTTGCCTCTGTGTGTGTCGCCCTGTACTGACCGCAGGGTGTGTTTTTGATCTGTGGAAGGGGTTAAATTGGCATTTTTGTTGCCTTTTTTTTCTGCCCTTTGTCTTTTTTTTTTCTGCCCTTCTCCCTACTTATGTCCTATGTCCTTGTCTCCCGGTCGTCATCCATCGGTTCCTCTGTCCCCTGGTCACAACCAATCACAGTCCATCACCCAACACCCTTTGCCTCCATAGTCAGGGCCCATCAGCCCAAAGCCTCTGCCTCGCAGTCGCAGCCCGACACCCGTGATCAGGAATGTGCTCACCTCTGTCCCTCAGTCACAGCCCATTGCCCAGGGACCTCTTCCTCACGGCCGCAGCCTGTACCCACATCCCTCATGCCCCTGCTCACGGGCTCTCGCCTGGCACAGTCTGCCACCCGCTCACACCATCTGTCCACTGGTTGCAGCCAGTTGCCCCATGCATCTGCCCACAGGTCGCAGTCCATCGCCCCATGACCTCAGTCTCCTGGTCGCAGTCCACCAACCTGTTGCCACATTGCCTCTGAAACTTATAGGTGTATTTCGATGTGGATCTGGCATTTTGAGTGAGGTTTTGTGTGAATTTGTTTTTTTTTGTTTGTGAATTTTCAGTGGATCTGGATTTTTTTCTGTGTATTTTTCTGGATCTAGAGTCTCTGTGTATTTTTATGTGGATCTGGCTTTATGTGTTTTTGGTGGATCTGACTTTGGTTTGGTCTATTGTGTGTAGGGAGGCCAATCCCGGGGCATTTTTTTTAATCCCGGGATTCGGGATTGAAAAATGCTCAATCCCTGGATTCCCGGGATCCCGGGATTGCAGTAGGGATCAGTGTAGGGAGCACTGTAGGGAGCAGGGAAAGTATATGTGGAGGGCAGCAAGGCAGGGTGGATGTAGGGAGAAAGGGAGGGTGGGTGTAGGGAGCATGTAAGGAACAGGAAGGGAGGGTGGTTGTAGGGAGCAGCGGAAGCGTGGGTGTAGGGAGCAGCGGAAGAGTGGGTGTAGGGAGCATGTAAGGAACAGGAAGGGAGGGTGGGTGTAGGGAGCAAGGAAGAGTGGGTGTAGGGAGCAGTGGGAGGGTGGGTGTAGGGAGCAGCGGGAGGGTGGGTGTAGGGAGCAGTGGAAGAGTGGGTGTAGGGAGCATGTAAGGAACAGGAAGGGAAGGTGGGTGTAGGGAGCAGCGGAAGAGTGGGTGTAGGGAGCATGTAAGGAACAGGAAGGGAGGGTGGGTGTAGGGAGCAAGGGAGAGTGGGTGTAGGGAGCAGTGGGAGGGTGGGTGTAGGGAGCAGCGGGAGGGTGGGTGTAGGGAGCAGTGGAAGAGTGGGTGTAGGGAGCATGTAAGGAGCAGGAAGGGAAGGTGGGTGTAGGGAGCAGCGGAAGAGTGGGTGTAGGGAGCATGTAAGGAACAGGAAGGGAGGGTGGGTGTAGGGAGCAGCGGGAGAGTGGGTGTAGGGAGCAGCGGGAGGGTGGGTGTAGGGAGCAGCGGGAGGGTGGGTGTGTAGTGAGTATGTAAGGAACAGGAAGGGAAGGTGCCAGTGGGTGTAGCGAACAGAGGGAGGATGTCTGGAGCAGTGAGGGAGTGTGGGTGTAGGTAGCGATAAGAACACTTACTAATTAGGCGGGCCGCGGGCACCAGACATGGACACACACACACTGACTGCGCTGGCAGCATTTCAAACGTAGCGCTGGCCGCCAGCCAGTCAGAACTGTCAGTCCGGCAGCCAATCAGGAGCCGAGGCTGCTGCCGCTTCCCTGATTGGCTGCCGGTCTGCCAGCTCTGATTGGCTGGCGGCCGGCGCTACTGTACACCTCTTATATTGGTTCGTTTTATCAACACAACAGTACTCTATGATAAGGATACCTTTCGAACGACCCTCTTGAATTTTTACCGAAAGAGATTGAAGTATGTACTGTAACTTGTAGTTATAACTGAAACAATTTACTTTATTTATACAATATTTAAAGCTCATAGATACTTTAAATAAACATTTACCAATAGCAATATCACCATTAATGGCAATACAGAAAGCCCTATGTCATAACAGTAGTTATCGATATACAAAGGCAAATAAATACAAGGTTTATTGTACCGCAATTGACGATTTCCGTAGATTCTTCTTTCCTTTAGGGACAATAAGGGTTAATATACATGCAACAATATTTTTTAACATTAACCTTCAATGCAATACTTATAAAGCTATTATATATATATAGCTCAATCTCTTAATAGCTGATATCCCGTATATTGCATCTCCCTCAAAACAACTATGCTGCGCAGTAACCTATGGCCATTCCGTTGGTGCACATGAAGTCTCTAAAGGTCAATATCTTCCAGAGGAAATGTATGAGAATAATATAGTTATCTCTTGCAGTGCTGTTGTGGAATAAATATTTTTGGTAATCCTTGGTCGGTACTGTGTATTTATGTCCTGTATCCTTTAAGGCTAAGGGAATTGGCTGTAGTGCACTTCACTAGAGATTATGTTAATAATATTCTTTATTTGTGTCAGAATTACTGATATTGGTATCTTGGTTGTTTTAGCTGTCTACTGGGCGAAGCACTTTCTGACACTACCTCCAGCTAATTCACTGACAGGATGAATGACGTCGCTGTCCATCACTCTATGTAGCTACACTGTGGCTGCTGTAAGTATATCTCTGTGTGGACTTGAGTAACACAATGTAATTTAGTCAGGCCCGACAAATATTCGCTTGTAAATACTCCTGAAATATCTCCTTATGCTGAGTATCTGTAATATCCTTCGGTACTATATTTCAATAAATTCCCTTCTGTATAATGCCCTTTTTCTGACTGCTTAGCTTTCAATGTATGTTAGTGGTGAACTCCCTTCTATTAGAGGCCCTCTCTCTATCACTGTCTATTACGGGCCCACCCCTGACCTTATATGGGGTGTATGGAGCTTCCCATTGTTGAATCACTCACAGTTGCTATGATGCTTTAACCGGGATTGGTTAATTGGGGTGTTGTCACCTCCCGCAGGGCGTCGCTAAGGGACTCTCACCGCTCAGCTTCACTCCTCCGTCCCCGCTGTCTTTTCTTTTAGCTCACCTCACCACCGCACCACAGGGAGGAACCGGAGCGGGATTGAGGTAAGTATGACCGCTCTCTTTCTTCTGCTCACCCACAGCCGCTATCAGTTCTCCCGACGGCTCACGCTATTCCGGCAGCGCAGCTCTGCTGTCACCTCTCCTTCCCTCAGAGACTGCCAACGGTCCTCCGCACTCCTCCTTTTCAAACCTCCCCTCGGTTCCCCTGATCATTCCCGCCATCCACTCTCCTCCACGCGCTGGCTCTGCTCACCCTATTGGTGCTCCGATTAACCCCCACAAGTTTGTCAGTGGGCCAGTCCTGGGGGCCACGAGCCCATAAGCTCACTGAGACATCAATTGTTCAGTTCAAACTATTTGCCCTCTGTGAGGGTGATATACTTGTTATTTATAATTATAAATCTTTACCCTCTATGAGGGTATATGCAATTTAACGGCTTTTACCACTAAGTGGTATTTTTAATAAAGGGAATCCCATAAACTTTGACTTTAATCACTATACTATGCATATTTGTGACCACATATAGTTTTACATTACTGATGCAGGGTGTTACACTACATTTGAAATGCCGCCAGCGCGGTCAGTGTGTGTGTGTCCATAGCTGATGTAACTACATTGCTGACAGCCGGGCAGCGCTGTGCTATACTGCTCAGCGCTGTCCGGCAAAACTGCGCATGCGCACTCTAATCCCGTGAATCCCGGGATTGGAGGCTCCAATCCTGGGATTCAAATCCCGGCATTTTTGGGCCCAAATCCCGGGATCCCGCCGATCCCGATCCCGGGATTGGCGTCCCTAATTGTGTGGATCTGCATCAAGGATATGGCTTTTTTCAACGTCTTTGGGGGTCATTCCGACCTGTTCGCATGCAGCGGTTTATCGCTGTGGTGCGAACGGGTGCGGAATGCGCATGCGCGGTGGCCTCTGTGCACGTGCGCGACGTTGCCCAGCGACAGAGGTCGCTGGGTTACGTCGCATCTAAAGAAGAAAGCAGTCGCAGGACGGACCGCAAAGAAGATTGACAGGACGGAGGCGTGCCAGGGCGGATCCGGACCGTTTGGAGTAGTTTTCGGAGAGTGGTGAGTATAACGCAGGCGTGTCCAGCAGAACGGAGGGCGGAGGAGTGACGTCAAAGCCGAGCCCATCATCGCTGGATCCATCGCACAGGTATGTCCAGGGCTGGTCTAGTTTTGCTTGACATTTTTTTTTGCTAAGCAGGGCTGCACAAGCGATCGCAGCCCTGCTAAGCTAAAATACACTCCCCCATAGGCGTGGACTATTGATCGCAGCAGCAGCAAAAAGTTGCTGGCAGCGATCAACTCGGAATGACCACCTTTATGTGGATGAGACATTTTTGGTGTATTTTTATGTAAAACTGGATTTTTTTAGTTGTATTTGTATATAGATCTAGCTTGATTCAATGTGGTTTGTGTGAATCTGTCACTTTCAATATATTTTTATGTGGATCTGGCTTTTTATGGGTTTTTTTTCCGTGAATCTGGCATTTTTCAATGTATTATGTGAATTTGTTTTTTTTCCGTGTATCTTTATGTGGATCTGGCTTTTTCAATTTGCTTATGGGTCTGTCATTTTCAATGTATTTTTGTTTGGATCTGGCTTTTTTAAATGTGAGACAGAATTTAGCATATTCCGCCATTCAGTCTGGGTTTGGGGATGGCCATGCTTGAGCACAGGTGACTTAGTAGCCATGCTTGAGCACAGGTGATTTAGTACCTCCCTGTTATTTAGCTATCTGGACTCAAGCATGGGTTTCCTGGGGACCTGGACTGTAATGGCGGAGTATGGGGGGCTGTGATGGGATCCGTGGTGGCGATGTCACCAGTTCATAATTCATCTCTTCCAGTTGCTGCCTGCCCGTAGATTGCTTCCTTGTATCTCAGCTGTAGATTGTAAGCTTGCAAACAGGGTTTCCCTACCTCTCTGTTATTACCCAGTTTTGTTTTATTAGTGTTGTTTCCAATTGTAAAGCGCAACGGATTTTGCTGCGCTATGTAAGAAACTGTTAATAGATAAAATAATATTGTGTACTGAGAATTGTGATGCTATTTGTTACCTGTGCTCTGGTTTTAGTTTTTTAGTTACTGTAATGTTAAAATCTGTGAACCCTGTGTTGTTCTGGGGTGTGCCGTATGTACGGTGCTGCAAAACACTTGTAACGCCTTATAAAGAATATATAATAATGATATGGGGGGGGGGCAGCAGGTTAAAGTTTTGCCTAGGGTGTCGAGAAACCTTGCACCGGCCCTGGTAATAATCTAGTGCCCGCGAGTGCAGGCAAGTTCTTGTCTGCATTTAAATAATAGGCCAGAATTTTTTGGCTATATGTTGAGTATATTTGCTCTTAGTGTTAAACCTGTTTACCCAGGGTAACACCCGCATATTGTCAGCTGGTGTTATGCTAGTATGGAGTGAATCATGTCTGGGGGTACTCAGAACCTTAGATCTAATTTTCTCTGACAGTCTACGTGGATAGCCCCTCTCCTGAAATTTATGGACCATATCGTCCAAGGCAATCTCAGTTTGTGTGGAATCACTAGTTATTCTTCTTACTCTCAGCATCTGAGAGTAGGGGAGCCCTTCACGTAATGGTTGGGGATGAAAGCTATCGTGTCTAAGGATGGTATTCCTATCAGTTTCCTTTACATAAATGGTAGTATTAATACCTGTAGGGGTCAGGGTGATGTTTACATCTAGGAAGTGTATCGTGACAGGTGAGATGCTATAGGTAAGTTGTACCGCATGTCGAGTGACATCATGTTGATCAAACAGATCTCTCAATGATACCTCAGATCCTGTCCAAAAGATGAGTAAATCATCTATGTATCTGAGATACAAAGCTAGATGTTCCTGCTGCCTGAACATCATGTTTTAATCTGCACGTTATCTTGTTTTGTTATTGTTGTCGTCAGGTTGCCGGGACAACGTGACGCTGTGTCTATGATAGGCTGTGGGCGGTGGTCGCTCCCGGATAACGGCATTGCAAGGACGCGCTTCTGATGATGCGGCAGGACTCGCGGACGCCGGAGCCCGGGGGCGCACACACAGCCGCGGCAGATCAGGTAATTATGTGTTTATTCGTGAGTGTATAAATGTTTGTTACCTTGTCACACACTGTTTGTTACTCCTGATGACGGGCTGATGCCCGAAACGTCGAATTAAAAGCACTACTTGCAACTTTATTCAAGTCTCTGAGTGCCACCATCTCTGCACGCATACATTGGGTCGCCATACCCGTGGAAGGCACCAGAGCATCACTTCTGCTTTTTGCCAGAGTCACTAGTGCCGGATTTTTGGATCCATATATATATATATATATATATATATATATATTGTAACATGGGTATTGTAAATAAGGACTCGTAGGCAGATTTTCAGGTTATAACCACAGTGTCTTTAATGACATCAGACACTGTAGCACAGCATACACAGGCTTGGGCCTGGTCACAGAGGTACATAGAGAAAATAAACAGACAAACATAAAAGGTCCTAGCAATTCCCATACTGAAAAGTAACTCTGCTGCAGTGGCTTGCAGCTACACATACCATGGTCTCCTGGCACGGCCAATGTCCACAGTCCATGGCGCTATAAACTCAACCCGGCTCACTGGCATCTAACAGGCACCAGCGCAATGCATTTTGGGTAAGAGGGATATTTAAACCCATTTCGTGCTCCTGACTTCCTGCTGTCTCTGGGTGAGCATGAAATCACGGACATCTGTTTCTCCAGCTGCAGCTGTGCAGAATGTGCAGGACTTGTTTTCTTCTCCCTCGGAGAGAGCTGATTCCACCAGAATGTGGGCATTTGTGGTGAGACACAAGCTCTCTCACCACGATATATATATAATTAGTTGAACTTATTATATCTGATTACTGTGTTAAGTTCTGATTTTAATATTTTAAAATTAAATCTCACCTTTCACAGAGACATGGATGCAAACCGTGAGTTCTGGGCTGGATTCATCGATCTATACCAGACCAATGAGTGCTTGTGGCGTGTGGGAACAAGGGATTACGCCAACAGAGGAAAGAAAAATCTGGCATACCAGCAACTGGCCAGGTACAGCCTTGTCCAAGATAGTGGTGCCGACATCAAGTGGGTGAAGAGGAAGATCCAGAATCTGAGGACAGTATTTCTTAAGGAGCACAGGAAATACAAAGATTCCCAACGTTCAGGAGCGGGGTCAGATCAAGTCAAGAAGCCAACATTATGGTATTATGACTTGATGAAGTTCGTATTGGATGAGGAGCCTTCGAGGACAGCGCGGAGCACGGAGGAGCCGAACATGCCCGAGATGTTCGAGCCTGAGGAAGAGGAGAGTGTGGATCCGGTAAGTGTCCGCACAATACAGATGTCACTGTTTCTTGTTTAATTTGTTGCCTTATTATTTTCATATATTTTTCTTCATTTTTTTGGATAACTCAGCTGTCTTCGAGGGAGCTGGACGTGGAACCTGCAGTGGATGAGCCGGCAGACCAAGCCACTGTAATGCCGGAGCTGCAGGAGAGTGAGGCGGCGATGGGAACGCCCCAGCCTCTGGCTAGAAAGAGACGCCGGCCAGCTATCCCTGGAAGATCTGTCTCATCCAGCAGGTCAGATACAATTCTGAGGCAGGCAGAGGAGGTCCTAAAAAACAGACCGGATAGATTTGAAGCTATTGGAGACCATTTAGCCTGTGAGTTGCGGGAGATGAACCCCACTCAGCAAAAATACGCCCAGCGTCTGGTATATGCCATTATATCACATGGCCAGGATGATGAATTGACCAACCACAGTGGCGTTGTGTTAGATACCAGACAGGTGCCTAGTACATCTTATGCCCCTCCCCCCAACTCACCCTCCCATGTATTCTGCGCCGGTAATTCCTCCTCAACAATACCCCACATATCCTGCTCCGGGTTACCAAATGCCACAATCCCCCTTCCCTGGCACCTCTTCAGGTGGAGTGTTCACCACTCTGTTGAGTGCACACTCCACTGTTCAAGGCGACCAAAATTTTTAATCAAAATGTTTTTGAATTTTTGAATTTGCGTTTTTGTTTGCTGTCTTCAGATTCGTATTTGACCTTCCTCATCCAATATGTTTTTTCTTGAAGTCAATTGTACCATAATGTTGGTTTTCTACACTTCATTTGACCCTGTAATAGAACGTTGGGAATGCTTTTATTTCATGTGCACTTTTGAAATACTGTCCTCAAATTCTTTTACTTCTACTTCATCCCAAGTTATGTTGGCACCACTGTTTTTGCTGCACTGTATCTGGCTAATTGTTGGAATGCATGATGCCTCTATTGGTGTAATCCCTGCTGTCATGGCACTCATTGGCTCAAAAATCGATGAATCCAGCCCAGAATGTTTCTAATTTATTATTTTTCTAAAATTTATCATTACAAATTGTTACTAAAAATTGTGTGGAGTCTTTATTTATGGGTAGTGCTAAAAGGTTTACCGGGTATACACTGCACCAAACAAACTACAGAGCAGATATGCAGTGATATTAAATGGATGCTGTTATTTATTGTACAGAGAAGACCTGCCCACCTTCCTAAAACCATGCCCAGTATTTAAATGAAGCTGGATCTTTCAAATCTTTCATCAGACATTGTTCAGTGTGTATGCACATAATCGTTCATGGGAAATCTTTCATCTATCATATCTTTCATCTTTTAAATCTTTCAAATCTACAAGTGTGTAGGGCCCACAGATACCAGAGGGCGCCCTGAATAATCAGGTGTTTAATTACAAGTGCATTGTGGGTGTGGACTACAGGTGTCGGTGCAGCGCATAAAGAATTGGGCGCCAGGCCATCTCAGAAAAACAGCATAAAGTTTATTTTAACATCAAACAGGGATATTGCAGGGATAACTTGTGAACACTCCTCCAGCACAAAGCATAACAGTTACAGTGGATCCCATATCAGGGCACCTCCTCCAGCGCATCACTTAGTCGCAGCGGCATAAACAGGGTGAACAGCATTACGTACCAGGGCATTCTGTGACCAGTAGTGCTACACATCAGGTTGCCGTCTTTCTCTCTTACTTAGCGAGGATTCTTTTCCATAGGGGGCTTCTAATCACGCCGTGTGGCTTTCCGACCACTTCACCCAGATACCTCTCGAGATTCATTTCCATGGGGGCTTTTAATCACGCCGCGTGGCTTCCGACCACTTCACCCAGATACCTCTCGAGAATCACACCTTTAGCACACTTTTCTCCTGGCATCACCCTTTCACTGCATTCTGAATACTGCTGCTCTCACACTGCGATGTCTCCCTCTGTCAAGTGCCTTGCTGTGGCTGGCATCACTCCCCACCAAAACATGTGGGGAGCCCTCACTGGGGCTACATCTTTCTAGCTAATCCACCACACTTCTGCTAGCTAATACACGTGCTTCTCCTCACTGTCTCCTCACTGTCTGTCTGCTCTCTGTTCTCTGCTGTAGTTGAGTCCTCTCTCACTGCAGGACAACCTTTTTTATAACCTTGCATTCCCAGGGACACATTCCATCTGGGATCTCCCGCTCTGAGTTTCCCGCTCTCAGTTTCCCGCTCTGAGTCTGCAAATGGGTGAGTCATGCCCTTTGCATTTTGCAGACTGATCTGTATTGCTGTGAGCTGGGCTGTTAACTCCTTCTGTACTGCAAGCTGTAGGCTGCTGGCTCAGTTCTATATTACACAGCCATGCTGGCACCTGTAGTGCCACAGTTGATTTGTGCTTGCAGTTCCAGGGTATTACACACTGTCAGTGTCTACAGACACTGCTCTGTGCGTCATTAGACGCCACCATCGGTCACACCACTGACACTTTCACTAGCCCTATGCTAGTTGCAGATCATCCGTCTGAGTATGGCCAATGTGAGCAATTCATTGTCCCTATATGTAACCACTATCAGCAACACGCCCGTGTCATTCCTATTACATGTCCATACTATGTTACAACTGTGTCTGATTAGACAACTGCCTGTAACCGCCTAGGAACACACAACAGCAATACTGGCAGTTATGGTGGGCTGTGTGTCAGTGGGTGAGGTGCTGTGTGTACAGGGAGCTGTGCATCAGTGTGTGGTGCTGGGTGCAGGGGGTTGTGTGCGTCAGTGTGTGAGGTGCTGTGTGCACAGGGAGCTGTGTGTGTCAGTGTATGTGATGCTGTGTACAGGGGGGCCTTGGTCAGTGTATGAGGTGCTGGGTACAGGGGCCTGTGTTTGATGTGCTGACGAGGGGCTGGGTGCAAGGGGCTGTGTGTAAATGTGTGTGTTTCTGGGTGCAAGGGTCTCTGTGTGTGTGGTGCTGGGTACAGGGGGGCAGTGTGTGAGGTGCTAGTGAGGGGCTGGGTGTCAGTGTGTGAGGGGCTGGGTGCAGGGGGCTGTGTGTGTGGTGCAGGGGGCAGTGTGTGAGGGGCTGGGTGCAGGGGCCTGTGTGTGTGGTTCTGGGTGCAGGGGGCAGTATGTGAGGGGCTGGGTGCAGGGGGCTGTATGTGTGGTGCTGGGTGCGGGGTAGTGTGTGAGGGACTGTGTGTGTGGTGCTGGGTGCAGGGGGCAGTGTGTGAGGAGCTGGGTGCAGGGGGTTGTGTGTGTGGTGCTGGGTGCAGAGGGCAGTGTGTGAGGTGTTGGGTGCAGGGGGCTGTGTGTGTGGTGCTGGGTACAGGGGGAAGTTTGTATGGTGCTGGAGGCAGTGCTTCAGATGCTGGTGTGGTGCTGGGTGCAGGGGTCTGTGTGTGTGTGTGGTGCAGGGTAAAGGGGAGCAGTGTGTGAGGTGCTGGTGAGGGGCAGCGTGTCAGTGTATGTGGTGCTGGGTACACGGGTCTGTGTGTCTGTGTGTGGTGCTGGGTACAGGAGGCAGTGTGTGTGGTGCTGGGTACAGAGAGCAGTGTGTGTCAGTGTGTGTGGTGCTGGGTGCAGAGGGCTGTGTGTCTGGTGCTAGGTGCTGTGTGTGGTTCTGGGTACAGGGGGCAGTGTGTGTGGTGCTGGGTACAGGGGGCAGTGTTTGAGGTGCTGGGGAGGGGCTGGGTGCAGGGGGCTGTGTGTGTGGTGCTGGGTGCAGGGGGCTGTGTGTGTGGCATAGGTGCCGATTAATGTTTTTGCTGGTGGGCGCTCGGAAGGAGCAGTGCCAGATTAAGGTCCTCATGGGCCTGGAGCTGTAATTTATGAAGGGCCTATTGTGCGCCGCTGCAGGCGGTGTGACCAGCGTGGTGAGGGTGTGACTACCGATATGGGGGTGTGGTGTGGCTAGCACCATGGAGGGGATAGCTACCCACCTACCTAACTATGGTTTATTTTTATGCTGCGAGCTAACGTACTGGTATATACGGTATTTGGATTGTGGGAGGAAACCCACGCCAGTATGGGGAGAATATACAAACTCCACGCAGTTAGGGACATGGTGGGAATAAAACCCATGACTTTAGTGCTGTAAGGCAGCAAAGCTATCCATCACACCATCCGTAGACCTGTTAGTGGTGGCTGTCCAATCCACATGGAAATTTTTCCACCAGAACATTTACAAAATACTATCCTATGACTAAATTCATTAATGAGCATGTACTGCTATGGTTTTTCTAATATGCATTTTCAGTTTCTTTTAACATGCCACTACCATGTAAAAAAAAAAAATATGCATTAACGAATATGGTAAAAACCAGGATACAAAAAACAAAACAAAAACAGACAGAATACAATTTGAAGTTTCCAATTAGCTTCATTAGTCACACCCGCTCCCCGCACACACTACACTACCCCTAACCCTGCACCCGCTCCCCGTACACACTATACTACCCCTAACCCTGCACCCGCTCCCCGTACACACTACACTACCCCTAACCCTGCACCCACTCTCCGTACACACTACACTACCCCTAATCCTGCACCCGCTCCCCGTACACACTACACTACCCCTAATCCTGCACCCGCTCCCCGTACACACTATACTACCCCTAACCCTGCACCAGCTCCCCGTACACACTACACTACCCCTAATCCTGCACCCGCTCCCCGTACACACTATACTACCCCTAACCCTGCACCCGCTCCCCGCACACACTACACTACCCCTAACCCTGCACCCGCTCCCCGTACACACTATACAACCCCTAACCCTGCACCCGCTCCCCGTACACACCATACTACCCCTAACCCTGCACCCGCACCCCGTACACACTACACTACCCCTAATCCTGCACCCGCTCCCTGTACACACTATACTACCCCTAACCCTGCACCCGCTCCCCGTACACACTACACTACCCCTAATCCTGCACCCGCTCCCCGTACACACTATACTACCCCTAACACTGCATCCGCTCCCCGTACACACTACACTACCTCTAATCCTGCACCCGCTCCCCGTACACACTACACTACCCCTAACCCTGCATCCGCTCCCCGTACACACTATACTACCCCTAACCCTGCACCCGCTCCCCGTACACACTATACTACCCCTAATCCTGTACCCGCTCCCCGTACACACTATACTACCCCTAACCCTGCATCCGCTCCCCGTACACACTATACTACCCCTAACCCTGCACCAGCTCCCCATACACGCTACACTACCCCTAACCCTGCATCCGCTCCACCTACACACTATACTACCCCTAACCCTGCATCCGCTCCCCGTACACACTATACTACCCCTAACCCTGCATCCGCTCCCCGTACACACTACACTACCTCTAATCCTGCACCTGCTCCCCGTACACACTATACTACCCCTAACCCTGCACCCGCTCCCTGTACACACTACACTACCCCTAATCCTGCACCCGCTCCCCGTACACACTACACTACCCCTAATCCTGCACCCGCTCCCCGTACACACTATACTACCCCTAACTCTGCATCCGCTCCCCGTACACACTACACTACCCCTAAACCTGCACCCGCTCCCCGTACACACTATACTACCCCTAACACTGCACCCACTCCCCGTAACACACTACACTACCCCTAACCCTGCACCCGCTCCCCTAACACACTATACTACCCCTAACCCTGCATCCGCTCCCCGTACACACTACACTACCCCTAAACCTGCACCCGCTCCTCGTACACACTATACTACCCCTAACCCTGCACCCGCTCCCCGTACACGCTACACTACCCCTAACCCTGCACCCGCTCCCCATACACACTATACTACCCCTAACCCTGCATCCGCTCCCCGTACACACTACACTACCCCTAATCCTGCAACCGCTCCCCGTACACACTATACTACCCCTAACCCTGCACCCGCTCCCCGTACACACTACACTACCCCTAATCCTGCACCCGCTCCCCGTACACACTACATTACCTCTAACCCTGCACCCGCTCCCCGTACACACTACACTACCCCTAACCCTACACCCGCTCCCCGTACACACTACACTACCCCTAATCCTACCCCTGCACCCCGCGCACACTATACTACCACTAACCCAGCACCCGCTCCCCGTACACACTACACTACCACTAACCCTGCACCCACTCCCCACACACACACTACCGCTAACCCAGCACCCGCTCCCCACACACACTACATTACACTACCGCTAACCCTGCTCCTGCTCCCCGTACACACTACACTAACCCTGCACCCGCTCCCCATACACACTACACTACCCCTAATCCTGCACCCGCTCCCCGTACACACTACATTACCCCTAAACCTGCACCCGCTCCCCGTACACACTACACTACCGCTAAATCTGCACCTGCTCCCCGTACACACTACACTACTTCTAGCACCCGCTCCCCGCACACTATACTACCGCTAAACCTGCACCCACTACCCGCACACACTACACTACCCCTAATCCTACACCCGCTCCCCGTACACACTACACTACCCCTAACCCTACACCCGCTCCCCGCACACACTATACTACCGCTAACCCTGCACCCGCTCCCCGTAAACACTATACTACCCCTAACCCTGCACCCGCTCCCCGCACACAATAAACTACCCCTAATCCGCTCCCCGCACACACTACACTACCCCTAATCCTGCACCCGCTCCCCGCACACACCATACTACCGCAAACCCTACACCCGCTCCCCGTACATACTACACTAACGCTAACCCTACACTTGCTCCCCGCACACACTATACTACCGCTAACCCTACACCCGCTCCCCACACACACTATACTACCGCTAACCCTGCACCCGCTCCCCGTACACATTACACTACCCCTAACTCTGCATCCGCTCCCCGTACACGCTACACTACCCATAATCCTGCTCCCGCTCCCCGTACACACTACACTACCACTAACCCTGCACCCGCTCCCCGTACACACTACACTACCCCTAACCCTGCACCTGCTCTCCGTACACACTACACTACCCCTAATCCTGCACCAGCTCCCCGTACACACTACACTACCCCTAATCCTGCACCAGCTCCCCGTACACACTACCCCTAACTCTGCACCCGCTACCCGTACACACTACACTACCCCTAACCCTGCACCTGCGCCCCGTACACACTACACCACTCCCTACCCTGCACCTGCTCCCCACACACACTACCCCTAACCCTGCTGGGGGCGTATTAATGAGCAATGGGGGCATGGTCACCTATGTAATCTGTGAAGGGTGGGTCAGGGTGACAAGGCCGCTAGCAGGATGGTGGCTGTGTCACTAATATACTGAGCACAGTCAGTACCTCACTCCTGCTGCCGCCGCCCCCCGCCACTTGCTGTACAGTGCACAGAGCCATAGCAAACAGTCCCCTCGTGTGATATGGCCGCCTATGCACAGCAGCGTACAGCCGTATCACAGATTGCGTATCTTTTAATTGTGTCCTACAGGGCTTCCGTAGCCCTGTAGGACACACAGTAAGAGAGCCCACATGGCTGCCGCCGCGCACACTGGACCACCTGTGCCCTTTTGCAATGGAGTAGGCTGCGTCCCGTGGCGATAGCACAGCCCAGGGGGCACCTGGCACTCTGCCCCCCTGGCCAGCCCGCCACTGGACTGGACTGAGGGTTGTAGATGGGAGGGTACTGGGATGGGTGCAGTGGGCTGTTTGGGGAGGGAAGGCAGGGAGACACTGGGATGGGGATCAGTAATGGTGGGGACACTGAGCTGGAGAAGGGGCAGACACTGGATGGGTACACTGACCTGCTGCACCTGCCCATTCACGTTCACAACAGCCTCTTGAGCAGCTCTTCCTGCATCATCTGCCATACAGTGTGGGACGGATACAGTGCGGGACCGATACAGTGCGGGACCGATACAGTGCGGGACCGATACAGTGTGGGACGGATACAGTGCGGGAGGGATACAGTACGGGTGGGATACAATGTGGGACGGATACAGTGCGGGTGGGATACAGTGTGGGACGGATACAGTGCGGGTGGGATATAATGTGGGATGGATACAGTGTGGGACGGATACAGTGCGGGTGGGATACAGTATGGGATGGATACAGTGCGGGAGGGATACAGTGCGGGTGGGATACAATGTGGGATGGATACAGTGTGGGACGGATACAGTGCGGGTGGGATACAGTATGGGATGGATACAGTGCGGTAGGGATACAGTGCGGGAGGGATACAGTGCAGGTGGGATACAATGTGGGATGGATACAGTGCAGGTGGGATACAGTGTGGGTGGGATACAGTGCGGGAGGGATACAGTGCAGGTGGGATACAGTGTGGGTGGGATACAGTGTGGGTGGGATACAGTGCGGGATGGATACAGTACAGGTGGGATACAGTGTGGGTGGGATACAGTGTGGGTGGGATACAGTGCGGGATGGATACAGTGCAGGTCAGATACAGATGGTGTGTGGGACAAAGGGAAGCAAGCTCTCCCCCGACGCACACCTGATTTAAATTGTAGAGCGTTATGCTGTGCGTTGGTGGGCAGAGAGGGGAGGACGTTGGTCTCAGGCAGCGATTGGATGAGATCGCTGCCAGCGGTGAGAGACTGACTGCACAGCACGTCCTGCAGGGTACACTCATTTTTAAAAAGAGGGTCAAAAACTGCCTATCACTGAATCTCTGATATCACGTGCTTGTCTTCTTTTCTAATCTCTCACAGTATCTTTCTTTAATTTTCTAACACAACTTAATCACCTACCTGTCTATCTCAGGTGCATTACTGTTCCTCAACTGCACTCATTCCTTACATTCCCCCTTTCACTTTCCCTCCCGTGTTAATTCTCTCTCTCTTACCTTTTCCTGCCTCTGCTCAGTATAGTAGTGTGTGACATGGATCATGGCAGCAGTGTCGAGTCTTGGCCACGCCCCCTGCACGATGTCATGTAGTGGGCGGAGCTTGCAGTATCAGGAAGTGCTGCACAGCCCACTGACTACTGAGCCCAGCCACCGAGCAACAGCAGAGGCTGCAGCATCAGGGATACTGGCAGCGCGGGGTGCTGTTACCATACGCTGCCTGATCGGGGTTGAGCTCCGATCACGGCAGCCGGACCAGTGGAGGGGTAAGTGCAGGCCTCTGTGGGGACAACGCTATGCAGCCAGTGTTTTTTTTACTGTTAACACTGGCTGCATTGCAGGAGATCCTGTGGGCCTATTTTCAATGGGGGGCCTGGAGCTGCAGCTCCATCCGTCCCATTGTTAATCCGGCCCTGGGAAGGAGGTGGCAGCGGGAATGAACGGATGGCCGCGGCAGTGACTAAGGCCCATTACACATTATGCCACACACTGTAATGCCCATTACGCAATATGCCACACAACGTGTGGGGACTAGTGGTAACTTTAATGGGGCAGCGGCTGGGTCTGTGGGTGCACCTCATTTTCCGTGGGTGCTTGGACCCGGGAGCACCCACGGAATCGGCAGGGGGCTGTGTGTGTGGTGCTGGGTGCAGGGAGTAGTGCACGGCCGGCTCCAGGCCTACTAGCACCCTGGATTTGATGTCCCGTCTCC
This sequence comes from Pseudophryne corroboree, assembly GCF_028390025.1. Lineage (NCBI taxonomy): Eukaryota > Metazoa > Chordata > Amphibia > Anura > Myobatrachidae > Pseudophryne > Pseudophryne corroboree. The sequence continues at coordinate 615,643,630 of NC_086449.1, forward strand.
CCCCCGCCAGCGAGTGCGCTCCTGAGAAAGTCGGCGTGGCCTCACAATTTTATATCGATATCAAACTATAAATATATAATCACACACCCCTCTACACATGCGCACATACTTAGCAGCTTTACACACAATGGGGGTGATTCAGACCTGATCGCTGTGCTGCTAATTTAGCTGTCCTGCGTTCAGATAGTCACCACCAAGGGGAGTGTAAATTCACCCGTGCAAGTGTGCGATTGCATGTGTGCACCGTGCAACAAATGTCCCTCACTCAGCGGACAGCTGCAAATCCGTTCACACCGAACTCACCATTGAATAATTTTACCAGTGTGTGCAGTCTGTGCGTAGCCCAGGACTTACTCCTACAGTGCGATGAGAACAGGTTGATTGGGTCCGAAGCTGACGTCACACACCCTCCCTGAAAACGCTTGGGAATGCCTGCGTTTTCCCTGACACTCCCAGAAAACGTTCAGTTACCACCAAACGGACTCTTCTTGTCAATCAGCATGCGAATGGCTGTGGGATCAAAATTTTTGCACCAGCCTGTTGCTGTTCGGCGATGCTTGTTGTTGATTGGTGATGTGCGTGCGCATTGCGGTGCATAAGCAGTCTATTGATAATCACCTACTGTGCAAAAATGCACAGCAGCGATCAGGTCTGAGTCAGGTCCAATGCCCACGTAATGTCCCCAGTATACCTATGCCCCCAGTATAGTGTCAGATACACCTATGCCCCAGTATAGTGACAGATTCACCTATGCCCCCAGTATAGTGCCAGATTCACCTATGCCCCCAGTATAGTGCCAGATTCACCTATGCCCCCAGTATAGTGCCAGATTCACCTATGCCCCCATAGGGTCAGATTCACCTATGCCCCCATAGGGCCAGATTCACCTATGCCCCCATAGGGCCAGATTCACCTATGCCCCCATAGGGCCAGATACACCTGTGCCCTCATAGTGCCAGATACACCTGTGCCCTCATAGTGCCAGATACACCTGTGCCCCCGTAGTGCCAGATACACCTATGCTCCCATAGCTCCAGATACACATATGCCCCCAATGCCAAATACAGATATGCCCTCAGTGCCAGATACATATATGCCCCCAGTGCCAGCTAAAGATATGCCCCCAGTAGCACTGCTCACCGCCGCCGGGCTCCTCTTCTTATGTCACTGCAGCCAAGCTCCTCTGTCACTGGCTGCCGATGGGCTCCTCTTCTACTGACACTGCCGCTGGGCTCCTCTTCTCCAGACACTGCCGCTGGGCTCGACTGACACTGGCTGCCGTCCCTGGGGCAGTGTGTGAGGGGCTGGGTGCAGGGGGCTGTGTGTGTGGTGCTGGGTGCAGTGTGTGAGGGGCTGGGTGCAGGGGGCTGTGTGTGTGGTGCTGGGTGCAGTGTGTGAGGGGCTGGGTGCAGGGGGCTGTGTGTGTGGTGCTGGGTGCAGGGGGCAGTATGTGAGGCAGTGCGTGCGGTGAGGTCAGTGTCTGGTGAGGCACTGCAGCCATAATGTTCGCTGAGTCCTGCCGATGATGCAGAGCAGGGAGGGCAGGATGGGAGCAGTGGTGCGGGGCAGGTTGGGAGCAGTGGTGCGGAGTGGGAGGGGGGCAGGATGGGAGCAGTGGTGCAGGGCAGGAGGGGGCAGGATGGGAGCAGTGGTGCGGAGCAGGGGGGGGCAGGAAGGGAGCAGTGATGCGGAGTAGGGAGGGCAGGATGGGAGCACAGTGGGAAGGATGGGAGAAGTGGTGCGGATCACAGGGGGCAGGATGGGAGCAGTGGTGCAGAGTAGGAGGGGGCATAATGGGAGCAGTGGTGCGGAGTAGGGAGGGCAGGTTGGGAGCAGTGATGCGGAGCAGGAGGGTGTAGGATGGGAGCAGTGGTGCGAAGCAGGAGGGGGCAGGATGGGAGCAGTGGTGCGGAGCAGGAGGGGGCAGGATGGGAGCAGTGGTGCGAAGCAGGAGGGCGCAGGAAGGGAGCAGTGGTGCGGGGCAGGTTAGGAGCAATGATGTGGAGTGGGGGGGGGGAGGTTTGGAGCAGTGGTGCGGAGCAGGAGGGGGCCGGATTGGAGCAGTGGTGTGGAGCAGGAGGGGGTAGGATGGGAGCAGTGGTGCGGAGCAGGAAGGGAGCAGTGATGCGGGGCAGGTTAGGAGCAATGGTGCGGATCACAGGGGGCAGGATGGTAGCAGCGGTGCGGATCACAGGGGGCAGGATGGTAGCAGCAGTGCGGATCACAGGGGGCAGGATGGGAGCAGTGGTGCGGAGCATGGGAGCAGTGGTGTGGCGCATGGGGGGCGGATGGGAGCAGTCGTGCGGAGCAGGGGGGCAGGTTGGTAATGAAAGGTACTCGCTCGCTAAGTTAAACAACAATGCCACCTGCTCCCTGTAGCTCCCGGGTCCCGGCTGCTGTCATTCCCTCCATGGACACTGCTCCCAGGGCCGGATTATAGGAAGGGCGACATGGGCCCCCACACAGTAAGGGCCCCCACACTCTGCTATTTAAACTGGAGTACTCCACAGCTGCATAGCAGAGAGGGGAGTGGTGCCCTGCGCTACCCTACACATGGAGGGCGGGACTCCTGCTCCTGGCGCTGAGCGCAGCTAAACAGCCTTAGTCACAATGGGGGAGTGACCGTCACTAGAAGAGTGGCATATCCTGGCGGACACACTACTCCCGCCATCATCGTGGCTCACCTCTGAAGACGTGACTCCCTCCCTCCAGGAGGATGTGCCCCGCTGCCCGCGGATTATCACTGTCTGTCCACATGCTGGAAGCACCTGGCTGCCCCAACCCTCTATGCTCTTGCCCATTGATGTAAGTGAGTCACCGCCCCCCCTCTCAATCCGCAGTGGCCGCCCTGTCTCCCTTCTCACTGTGAGGTGACGGACCCCATGCAGGCAGTGTTGGAGCTGTGTGCCCCTGCTGTGCGTATGTACACAGGTGAGTTTGGAGGGATGGGGGGGAGTGCTGTGTCTCTGTTGTACAGTATGTGCACAGGAGCTCCTGCTGTGTGTGTGTGTGTGTGTGTGTGTGTGTGTGTGTGTGTGGGGGGGGGTGATGTGTGTCCCTGCTGTGGGTGTGGATGGGGGGGCTGTGTGCCCCTGCAGTGGGTGTGGATGTATGTGTGTGGGTGTGTGTGTGTATGGTGGGTAGGCTGTGTGCCCCTGCTGTGTGTGATTAGTGATGGCCTCCACATGCCCCTGGGCCCCCACATGCCCTAATACAGCCACGACTGCTGTCCATAGCGCCCAGCCGCCTTGGCCCCCTCTATGGACTGCTCCCCGCTCACGCTTGCCGCCGATCAGTGTCGTGTGTCTCCCCCAGCAGGCACCAGGTCGGAATGAGGATGACGGCTGCTGCGTTGATGGAACTGAGGAGCGGGACACGGCGGGAGCTCTGCTCACACTTGCTCCGGCTATCTGTCTTAGCGCTGCAGCTCCTGTGTGAGGCTGTCAAAACTAGTAAAACATAGATTCAGCACAGGACAATCTCCTTTTTTCGTTATAAAAGGTTTTTAAAGTTGTAATAAATAATAATAATAATAATAATAATTTTATTTATATAGCGCTCTTTCTCCAATAGGACTCAAGGCGCTTAACAGATACATAGCATAATATAGAACAGAAAATAATGAAGTACAGAAAAGCTTTTCATAAAATACAGAAGCATGTAGATACTAAAGGGACATTATGGAAATGCTTCAGTAAACAGGAAAGTCTTGAAAGTCAACTTTTGAAGGATTCTATAGTTGGGGCCTCTCGCACTGTGTGGGGAAGTGAGTTCCATAGAGTCGGAGCCGCATGACTAAAAGCTCGACCCCCAGATGAATTACGGGAGGTTCTAGGTACTGCTAAAAGTCCTTCATATACAGATCGCAGTAATCGAGTGAGGCAGTATGGGGTCAGAATTTGCTTTAGGTACCTTGAAACTCAGTAAGCCAATCTTGAAGATGATTCGCCATCTTACAGGCAGCCAGTGAAGGGAGTAGAGGATGGGTGTTATGTGGCTAGAATGGGGCTGGTCGGTTAACAGCCTGGCAGCTGTGTTTTGCACCAGCTGTAAGTGGTGCAGTGGCAGAAGTTCCGGAGGCAATGGAGTCGGTCGCCGCCGGGCTCCAGCACTGAAGGGGGCACACGGACCGACCATCTCCATTGCCTCTGTTTAGCTCCACGTCTTGCGTCTGTGCGGTAGCCACTTGTAATGTGCTGACCGCATCCCATCTAGAGCAGCGCTGCAGTGCAGCAGTGTCACTCCAGAACGACTGTCGGGGGCCGGAGGCGGAGTTTGCCGGGACTATCAGGCAATGCGCCTGTCGCCTGACAGTCATGCAGCCTGTCTCCCGGAAGCTCTGTCTTCCTCTGCCCCCACCCGAGTGGCTCATGCTCGGCGGGAAGTACTCCCTCCGCACTCTGCTCTCTTTGCCAGCTGTTCTGGAGTCTGTTGGTGTCAGATGGTTGTGCTTCCATGTGAGAAACGACAGCGGAGGCTGCAGTGTTTGGTGATCTAACTGTATGTGTCATATATATATATATATATATATATATATATATATATATATATATACTGTATATATATATATATATATATATATATATACAGTGGTCGAAGTGGGGTGGTATACGGCGGTATGGTATACCGCTACTTCTTCCACTGACCCGGAAATGAGCCCAGAAAGTGTAGCAGGAGGCGAGGGAAGTGGCATCCTGCTGCACATGATACTCCCCGTCCCTGCGCGGCGGCTATGTAGAGCGCTGCATTAGCTCACAGCCAATCACCGTTGCCAGCTGCCCACGCACCCTGCTCACCAGCCGCCCGCCGCTCCCGCTCACCAGCCGCCCGCCGTTCCCGCTCACCAGCCGCCCGCCGCTCCCGCTCACCAGCCGCCCGGCGCTAGCTCACTGCTGCCAGCAACATTTAAGGTAAAGTTCCCCTGCTGTCACCTCTCTCCCTGCTGTCCCTGTCGTCACTGTTCCTGTCTTCACCCTCCCTGTCGTCACTGTCTCTCCCTGTCGTCACTCTCCCTGTCATCACTGTCGTCACTTTCCCTGTCGTCACTGTCGTCACTCTCCCTGTCGTCACTCTCCCTGTCGTCACTGTCGTCACTCTCCCTGTCGTCACTGTCGTCACTCTCCCTGTCGTCACTCTCCCTGTCGTCACTCTCTCCCTGTCGTCACTCTCTCCCTGTCGTCACTCTCTCTCCCCCTGTCTCTCCCCCTGCCTCTCTCCCTGTCGTCACTGTCTCTCCCTGTCGTCACTGTCTCTCTCTGTCGTCTCTCTCCCTGTCGTCACTGTCGTCACTCTCCCTGTCGTCACTCTCCCTGTTGTCACTGTCGTCACTCTCCCTGTCGTCACTCTCTCTGTCGTCACTCTCTCTGTCGTCACTCTCACTGTTGTCACTCTCTGCCTGTCGTCACACTCTCTCCCCCTGTCTCTCTCTCTGTCGTCTCTCTTCTTGTCGTCTCTCTCCCTGTCGTCACTCTCTCCCTGTCGTCACTGTCGTCACTCTCTCCCTGCCGTCACTGTCATCACTCTCTCCCTGTCGTCACTCTCTCCCTGTCGTCACTGTCGTCACTCTCTCCCTGTCGTCACTCTCTCCCCCTGTCTCTCTCTGTCGTTACTCTCCCTGTCGTCACTCTCCCTGTCGTCACTGTCGTCACTCTCACTCCCCCCGTCGTCACTGTCGTCACTCTCCCTGTCGTCACTGTCGTCACTCTCCCTGTCGTCACTGTCGTCACTCCCTGTCGTCACTGTCGTCACTCTCTCCCTGCCGTCACTGTCATCACTCTCTCCCTGTCGTCACTCTCTCCCTGTCGTAACTGTCGTCACTCTCTCCATGTCGTCACTCTCTCCTTGTCGTCACTCTCTCCCTGTCGTCACTCTCTCCCCCTGTCTCTCTCTGTCGTTACTCTCCCTGTCGTCACTCTCCCTGTCGTCACTGTCGTCACTCTCACTGTCGTCACTCTCACTGTCGTCACTCTCTCCCCCCTGTCGTCACTGTCGTCACTCTCTCTCCCCCCGTCGTCACTGTCGTCACTCTCCCTGTCGTCACTCTCCCTGTCGTCACTGTCGTCACTCCCTGTCGTCACTGTCATCACTGTCATCACTTTCCCTGTTGTCACTGTCATCACTCTCCCTGTCGTCACTCTCCCTGTCATCACTCTCTCCCTGTCGTCACTCTCTCCCCCTGTCTCTCCCCCTGTTGTCACTGTCTCTCCATCGTCACTCTCCCTGTCGTCACTGTCTCTCTCTTCCTGTTGTGACTCTCTCCCTGTCTCTCTCCCTGTCATCACTGTCTCTCTCACTGTCATCACTCTGGCTGTCCCTGCTGTCACAATTTCAGCTCATTCAGTGTGCTACAATGTGAATTTCGGCTCATTCAGTGTGCTACAATGTGAATTTCAGCTCATTCAGTGTGCTACAATGTGAATGTCAGCTCATTCAGTGTGCTACAAGGTGAATTTCGGCTCATTCAGTGTGCTACAATGTGAATTTCGGCTCATTCAGTGTGCTACAAGGTGAATTTCGGCTCATTCAGTGTGCTACAAGGTGAATTTCGGCTCATACCGTGTGCTACAAGGTGAATTTCGGCTCATACCGTGTGTTATAATGTGAATTCCGGCTCATTCAGTGTGCTACAATGTGAATTTCGGCTCATTCACTGTGCTACAATGTGAATTCCGGCTCATTCAGTGTGCTACAATGTGAATTCCGGCTCATTCAGTGTGCTACAAGGTGAATTTCGGCTCATACCGTGAGCTATAATGTGAATTTCGGCTCATACCGTGTGCTAAAATGGGAATTCTGTCTCATTCAGTGTGCTACAATGTGAATTTCAGCTCATTCAGTGTGCTACAATGTGAATTTCGGCTCATTCAGTGTGCTATAATGTGAATTTCAGCTAATTCAGTGTGCTATAATGTGAAAGGGGCACCAGTACTAGATAGTATAAGGGGTTCCACTACACAGGACATGCCCCTTTTTTGGGTGACCACGCCCCCTTTTGGATAACCACGCCCCCCCTTTCTGGAGCGCGCGCGCATAATTACATCCTTGACTTTTGCATACCCCCACTTCAAAATTTTCACTTCGACCACTATATATATATATATATATATATATATAAAAGGGGGAAAAATTGAGTGGTTCTAAGCGACCAATGGTGTTTATATAGCTATTAAAAGAATAGTACCCAGTGTATAAAAAATATATATACAATTTATTATAATCACAGGAGCCAATAAAAAAGAAAGAAAAATAAAACTTACATAAAAATATTCACATCTGACATACCAATTTAAAATATTGGTTTAGAAACACAAAAAATAAAAAATATAAATATATGGATAAAAGCGCATATATATAAATAAAAGATATGTGTATATCTTATCTTTGATAGAGGTCATCAAGGGTTAGCCCAGCACGTGTCGTCTTCAATAGACTTCCGCTTAGAACCCCTCAATTTTTTTTTTTCCTATCTAAAACTATTTCCAGGAATTTTCCACCCCTGTACATCTGGGGAATAGCTGACGCCCATATAGTTGTGGAGTGTTGTTTTATATAATATATATATATATATATATATATATAAAACTATTTATTATTACTTTTAACTGCCAGATAATACATAGGTGATATTTTCCTAACAAGTGGCACAATTTTTTTCATTGTAGACAAATATATATATATATATATATATATATATATATATATATTATTTATTGGACTCTGTGTGTATGTGTATAGTATGTATGTATGTATGTATATAGGGCTGTGTGTGTGTGTGTGTGTGTGTGTGTGTGTGTGTGTGTGTGTGTGTGTGTGTGTTGGTATGTATATATATGGGGCTGTGTGTGTATGTATGTATATGGGCTGTGTGTGTGTGTGTGTGTGTGTGTGTGTGTGTGTGTGTGTGTGTGTGTGTACAATATGAATGTATGTATGTATGTGTGTGTATATAGGGTTGTGTGTGCGTGTGCATATATATATATATGAGGCTAAGTGCGTGTGCACATATGCTACTAGAAAAAAATATATAATGAAGGCGCACAATTGTGTGGACAAATAAAAAAATAATTTTTCTAAAAAATAAGCAGCTGCTGGTTTGATGAAAAAAAAATACTATTGTTTATTTATATTAAAAAATGTTTGCTAAAAATAGCTCATTAAAAGAGTGATTTATCAAACGCATACATGAACAACAAGTGGGAAATCATTGCACTGTGTGTCCCCACATAGAATAAATATCAGTTTTTAATAAATAAACAATAATAGTGTTTTCTAATCAAACCAGCAGCTGCTTATTATAATTTTTTAGAAAAATTATTTTTTATATTTGTCCATACAATTGTGCGCCTTCATTATATATCTATTTATTTATTTTAATTTTAATTTTTAAATCTGTTTATTGTTTTATTTCATTTATCTATTTCTATTACCTATTGGCTGGTGGATACCCAGATCCACTTTGTGAGGGCAGCCATCAGATGGTGATTAATATAATTACATTTACTTTTTATAAATTTAGAGCCCACTTTAATATTGCATGCACATATGGAGCTGTGCATGTCCGCATATGGGGCTGTGCATGTATGGGGCTGTGCGTGTACGGGGCTGTTTGTGCATATGTGGCGGAAGTATTGGAGACAATGAAGTCAGTCGCCAGTTCAGAAAGGGGCACCCTGACCTTTTTGCATTGCCTCTGGTGAGCTCCCTCCAGTCTCTGTGCACCAGCCACTATGTGTATGGACAACGCTGCAGTAGCAGTGCACAACAGCATCATTCTAAAATCTCAGTGGCTGGGAGGAGGTGGTGCTTGCCAATAGTGTCAGGCACCCGACAGGGTTGGTTCTAAATCGGAGTGGGAGAATGGACCTTCTGACGTCACTAGGGGGGGGGGGGAGAGACACGTCACCAGGGGGAGGAGCTACGGCCGAACAGGGTACCCGAACAGTACACTCGCGTGCTCGCTTCGCTCGCCACCGGGTTACTAAAGGTAATAGTTGGTGGTATGGATAGTAGAGGAACTATCCCGCTGGCCTAGCTCCTCCTCGTTGTGTCATGGCTCCTCCCCCTGACATAAAAGGTCCCTTAGGCCACTTGAATCTAGCATCTACCCTCCCAACAGCCATGCTGCCCGTCTCCTGCAGCCCACCAGCTTTCTTCTTCCGCCAATTCCCCCTCCAAATGGCTCATGCTGCTTAGGAAGGTTCTCTTGGAAGATGCCTTTCATTCATATCTGCTATAGGTGAGGAGACTGTCTGTATATGTGGCTGTGTGTGTGTGTGTGTGTGTGTGTGTGTGTGTGTGTGTGTGTGTGTGTGTGTGTATATATATGTGGCTTACTGTGTGTATGTGTATACAGTAGGGATGTGCACTTGAAATTTTTCGGGTTTTGTGTTTTGGTTTTGGGTTCGGTTTCGTGGCCGTGTTTTGGATTCGAACGCGTTTTGGCAAAACCTCACCGAATTTTTTTTGTCGGATTCGGGTGTGTTTTGGATTCGGGTGTTTTTTTTACAAAAAACCCTAAAAAACAGCTTAAATCATAGAATTTGGGGGTCATTTTGATCCCATAGTATTATTAACTTCAATAACCATAATTTCCACTCATTTTCAGTCTATTCTGAACACCTCACACCTCACAATATTATTTTTAGTCCTAAAATTTGCACCGAGGTCGCTGGATGGCTAAGCTAAGCGACACAAGTGGCCGACACAAACACCTGGCCCATCTAGGAGTGGCACTGCAGTGTCAGGCAGGATGGCCCTTCCAAAAAATACTCCCCAAACAGCACATGACGCAAAGAAGAAAAAAAAGAGGCGCAATGAGGTAGCTGTGTGAGTAAGATAAGCGACCCAAGTGGCCGACACAAACACCTGGCCCATCTAGGAGTGGCACTGCAGTGTCAGGCAGGATGGCCCTTCCAAAAACTACTCCCCAAACAGCACATGACGCAAAGAAAAAAAAAAAAGAGGCGCAATGAGGTAGCTGTGTGAGTAAGATAAGCGACCCAAGTGGCCGACACAAACACCTGGCCCATCTAGGAGTGGCACTGCAGTGTCAGGCAGGATGGCCCTTCCAAAAACTACTCCCCAAACAGCACATGACGCAAAGAAGAAAAAAAAGAGGCGCAATGAGGTAGCTGTGTGAGTAAGATAAGCGACCCAAGTGGCCGACACAAACACCTGGCCCATCTAGGAGTGGCACTGCAGTGTCAGGCAGGATGGCCCTTCTAAAAAATACTCCCCAAACAGCACATGACGCAAAGAAAAATGAAAGAAAAAAGAGGTGCAAGATGGAATTGTCCTTGGGCCCTCCCACCCACCCACCCTTATGTTGTATAAACAGGACATGCACACTTTAACCAACCCATCATTTCAGCGACAGGGTCTGCCACACGACTGTGACTGAAATGACTGGTTGGTTTGGGCCCCCACCAAAAAAGAAGCAATCAATCTCTCCTTGCACAAACTGGCTCTACAGAGGCAAGATGTCCACCTCATCATCATCGTCCGATTCATCACCCCTTTCACTGTGTACATCCCCCTCCTCACAGATTATTAATTCGTCCCCACTGGAATCCACCATCTCAGATCCCCGTGTACTTTCTGGAGGCAATTGCTGCTGGTGAATGTCTCCATGGAGTAATTGATTATAATTCATTTTAATGAACATCATCTTCTCCACATTTTCTGGAAGTAACCTCGTACTCCCATTGCTGACAAGGTGAGCGGCGGCACTAAACACTCTTTCGGACTACACACTGGAGGGAGGGCAACTTAGGTAGAATAAAGCCAGTTTGTGCAAGGGCCTCCAAATTGCCTCTTTTCCCTGCCAGTATACGTACGGACTGTCTGACGTGACTTCACGTGTGGCAAGTTCAAAGGGCAGCAGAACCTTGCACAACGTTGAAATCATTCTCCACTGCGCTTGAGACAGGTGCATTCCACCTCCTTTGCCTATATCGTGGCCAGATGTATAGGCTTGAATAGCCTTTTGCTGCTCCTCCATCCTCTGAAGCATATAGAGGGTTGAATTCCACCTCGTTACCACCTCTTGCTTCAGATGATGGCAGGTTCAGGTTTTTTTGGTGGTGCTCCTGTCTTCTGTACGCGGTGCCTGCACGCCGAAAGTGGCCCGCAATTCTTCTGGCCACCGACAGCATCTCTTGCACGCCCCTGTCGTTTTTTAAATAATTCTGCACCACCAAATTCAAGGTATGTGCAAAACATGGGACGTGCTGGAATTTGCCCAGATGTAATGCGCGCACAATATTGCTGGCGTTGTCCGATGTCACAAATCCCCAGGAGAGTCCAATTGGGGTAAGCCATTCTGCGATGATCTTCCTCAGTTGCCGTAAGAGGTTTTCAGCTGTGTGCGTATTCTGGAAAGCGGTGATACAAAGCGTAGCCTGCCTAGGAACGAGTTGGCGTTTGCGAGAACCTGCTACTGGTGCCGCCGCTGCTGTTCTTGCAGCGGGAGGCAATACATCTACCCAGTGGGCTGTCACAGTCATGTAGTCCTGAGTCTGCCCTGCTCCACTTGTCCACATGTCCGTGGTTAAGTGGACATTGGGTACAACTGCATTTTTTAGGACACTGGTGAGTCTTTTTCTGACGTCCGTGTACATTCTCGGTATCGCCTGCCTAGAGAAGTGGAACCTAGATGGTATTTGGTAACGGGGGCACACTGCCTCAATAAATTGTCTAGTTCCCTGTGAACTAACGGCGGATACCGGACGCACGTCTAACACCAACATAGTTGTCAAGGCCTCAGTTATCCGCTTTGCAGCAGGATGACTGCTGTGATATTTCATCTTCCTCGCAAAGGACTGTTGGACAGTCAATTGCTTACTGGAAGTAGTACAAATGGTCTTCCGACTTCCCCTCTGGGATGACAATCGACTCCCAGCAGCAACAACAGCAGCGCCAGCAGCAGTAGGCATTACACTCAAGGATGCATCGGAGGAATCCCAGGCAGGAGAGGACTCGTCAGACTTGCCAGTGACATGGCCTGCAGGACTATTGGCTTTCCTGGGTAAGGAGGAAATTGACACTGAGGGAGTTGGTGGTGTGGTTTGCGCGAGCTTGGTTACAAGAGGAAGGGATTTACTGGTCAGTGGACTGCTTCCGCTGTCGCCCAAAGTTTTTGAACTTGTCACTGACTTATTATGAATGCGCTGCAGGTGACGTATAAGGGAGGATGTTCCGAGGTGGTTAACGTCCTTACCCCTACTTATTACAGCTTGACAAAGGCAACACACGGCTTGACACCTGTTGTCCGCATTTCTGTTGAAATACTTCCACACTGAAGAGCTGATTTTTTTGGTATTTTCACCAGGCATGTCAATGGCCATATTCCTCCCACGGACAACAGGTGTCTCCCCGGGTGCCTGACTTAAACAAACCACCTCACCATCAGAATCCTCCTTGTCAATTTCCTCCCCAGCCCAAGCAACACCCATATCCTCATCCTGGGGTACTTCAACACTGACATCTTCAATTTCACTATCAGGAACTGGACTGCGGGTGCTCCTTTCAACACTTGCAGGGGGCGTGCAAATGGTGGAAGGCGTAAGCTCTTCCTGTCCAGTGTTGGGAAGGTCAGGCATCGCAGCCGACACAATTGGACTCTCCTTTGGGATTTGTGATTTCGAAGAACGCACAGTTCTTTGCTGTGCTTTTGCCGCAAGTCTTTTCTTTTTTCTAGCGAGAGGATGAGTGCTTCCATCCTCATGTGAAGCTGAACCACTAGCCATGAACATAGGCCAGGGCCTCAGCCGTTCCTTGCCACTCTGTGTCGTAAATGGCATATTGGCAAGTTTACGCTTCTCCTCAGACGCTTTTAATTTTGATTTTTGGGTCATTTTTTTACTGATCTTTTGTGTTTTGGATTTTACATGCTCTGTACTATGACATTGGGCATCGGCCTTGGCAGACGACGTTGATGGCATTTCATCGTCTCGGCCATGACTAATGGCAGCAGCTTCAGCACGAGGTGGAAGTGGATCTTGATCTTTCCCTATTTTTTTAACCTCCACATTTTTGTTCTCCATATTTTGCGCACAACTAAAAGGCACCTCAGGTATACAATGTAGATGGATGGATAGTATAGTATTACTTATACTTATGGACGACGAGTGACGACACAGAGGTAGGTACAGCCATGGCCTACCGTACTGCTGCTTAGTGCTTATATATATGATATACTGTATAACGGACCTGGTGGACACTGTCAGCAGACTGCTAAACAAACTAGTATGAAGAAAGAAAAACAAAACACCACAGGTATACAATGTAGATGGATGGATAGTATTGTATTACTTATACTTATGGACGACGAGTGACGACACAGAGGTAGGTACAGCCGTGGCCTACCGTACTGCTGCTTAGTGCTTATATATATGATATTATACTGTATAACGGACCTGGTGGACAGTGTCAGCAGACTGCTAAACTAGTATGAAGAAAGAAAAAAAAAACACCACAGGTATACAATGTAGATGGATGGATAGTATAGTATTACTTATACTTATGGACGACGAGTGACGACACAGAGGTAGGTACAACCGTGGCCTACCGTACTGCTGCTTAGTGCTTATATATATGATATTATACTGTATAACGGACCTGGTGGACACTGTCAGCAGACTGCTAAACAAACTAGTATGAAGAAAGAAAAAAAAAACACCACAGGTATACAATGTAGATGGATGGATAGTATAGTATTACTTATACTTATGGACGACGAGTGACGACACAGAGGTAGGTACAGCCGTGGCCTACCGTACTGCTGCTTAGTGCTTATATATATGATATACTGTATAACGGACCTGGTGGACACTGTCAGCAGACTGCTAAACAAACTAGTATGACTATGAAGAAAGAAAAAAAAAACACCACAGGTATACAATGTAGATGGATGGATAGTATAGAATTACTTATACTTATGGACGACGAGTGCACTGACGACACAGAGGTAGGTACAGCCGTGGCCTACCGTACTGCTGCTTAGTGCTTAATTATATATATAATATACTGTATAACGGACCTGGTGGACACTGTCAGCAGACTGCTAAACAAACTAGCATGAAGAAAGAAAAAAAAAAACACCACAGTGTTTTTCAGGCAGACAAACGTATACTGGACTGGTGGTCACTGTCAGCAAAACTGTGCACTGTACTCCTGCTATAACTGCTCCCCAGTCCCCACAATTAGGCAGTGTGAGCAGTGCACTCAGCACAGATATATCATGCAGCAGTGCAGCACACTGAGTGAGCACAGATATGGTGGAGCGTTTTCTTTCAGGCAGAGAAACAACGGATTAAACTCAAAACCCTGCACTGTACTCCCTAACAGCTGCTCCCCGTCCCCAATCCTCCCCACAATTAAAACTAAGTCACTCAGTTTTTGTTTTTTCTAATACGACTGAGAGGACGCCAGCCACGTCCTCTCCCTATCAATCTCAATGCACGTGTGAAAAATGGCGGCGACACGCGGCTCCTTATATAGAATCCGAGTCTCGCGAGAATCCGACAGCGGGATGATGACGTTCGGGCGCGCTCGGGTTAACCGAGCAAGGCGGGAGGATCCGAGTCGCTCGGACCCGTGTAAAAAAAAGGTGAAGTTCGGGCGGGTTCGGATTCCGAGGAACCGAACCCGCTCATCACTAGTATACAGTATGTGGCTGTCTGCTTCTGTGGCAATGTTTGTATGCGTGTGTGTATATGTGGCTGTGTGTGAGCAGGGAGGGGGCACGCTATTGTCTAATTCGCCTCCGGGCAACTTGTTTGAACTTACGCCCCTGAAGCGGTGCAATTCTTTTGCTGGTGGATCAAGGTAGAGGGCACTACAGTAGTCTAATCGAGATGATACAAATGCATGGATGACTTTTGGCAGATCATCTGAGGGAATTAAGGGGGTAATTCCAAGTTGATCGCAGCAGGAAATTTTTTAGCAGTTGGGCAAAACCATGTGCACTGCAGGGGAGGCAGACAGGGGCGTCGGAACTGGGGGGGCAAGGGGGCAGCTCGCCCCCCCCCCCAAACATAGAGAGGCGCCGAACATGTACAGGAGGAGCAGAGGTGCGATCAGGTGAAAGACCGCACATTACAGCCTCCGCTCCGTGCAGTCAGTTAATGAAGCCGCAACAGAAGCAGCATCATGTATGTTGCGCCCCTCCTACTACCCGCTGGTCCCGGCTGCCAGCCTCACCTCTACACGATGCACTGCTCCTGTGCGCTGGTCCCAGGCTCCTCCTCCCACCACTGCAGCGCCTCCATCCCTGGAACTCCCGTCCCGGACACTTCTCCACTGTACTGGCTTCTGCTATCTTAGTACCGCCTCCGCTTCCTCGGTGGCTCCGCCCCCAGGTCTGTTTGAGGACTCCTCACATCTGCAGCACAGCGATCACCGAGCGCCCGACCCATTCCTGTGGCCCTCCCAGCTGTGCCCGCCACCCAGTCAGCACAGAATGATATGCCATATGTACAGAGCCAGAGGGAGGGAGGGAGGGGGGCAGGCAGAGTCCGTCCTGCACAGCCAGCTCGCGCCTCCTAGCCCCAGCTTTACGCAGGCTGCATGTAAATGCAAAGGCTAAACCCCCATCCAGCATCCTCCTGCTCCAGCATTCCCCTGCATACTGCAGGGAACTGCTGCCACAATGATCCCACCTCCCTGTTGGTATCCCCCACAGCTAGCCAGCCGCAGACAGCTCCCTGCTCTGGCAGCAGGCACCTATGTCACCCACCAGCTACCAGATCATTTCCCAGATAGCCCGGCCGGGCAGCCAACCCATCCTGTGGAGCAAGGAAACTGGCGATTAGATAAAGGGCAGCGGGCTCCGCGACACAAGTCCCGGAACAGTTAATTTAGGGAGCTAGCTGTGCCCCTCAGCGGCCGCCCCCAGCATCTCCATATAGTACACCAGGGACTGTGGCCACCATTAGTCCCTCCTTTGGTTTTGCTTATGTCTTAAGTGCCCTGAGCGCCCCCCTTCCTCCCGAAGGCTTAATCCGGCCCTGCATATGTGTGAGTGTACTATTTACTTTACTGGCCAGTGGCCGCACTGGGTGCACTGACGTTAGTACATCCTCCCGGCTCCATCTAGCGATGTGACGTGATGGTCCCGCCCGTACTCTCCTGCCCGCGCTCTCTCTCTCCTTGTGTGCCGCCACGCCACAGCGCCCCTCTCAGGAGGACTTGGGAGGATGAATTCAGCAGACAGAGACAGTTCAGCAGAGATTGAGACAGTAAGTAACCCAACACTCAGTCAATGACTAAGTAAACTGCAGTGCTGCAGCTGAAGAGTCTGCCCTGCTCTTGCATGGGAAAGAGAGTGGCCCAGCAATAATATACTGTCTGGGTGTATACAGTATATATATATATATATATATATGAAGTTACCAAAATTTTTTGGCTCATACTGTGTGGCGTAATGTGTATTTGGCTCATACTGTGTGGGGTAATGTGTATTTGGCTCATACTGTGTGGGGTAATGTGTATTTGGCTCATACTGTGTGGGGTAGTGTGAATTTTGGCTCATACTGTGTGGGGTAATGTGAATTTCGGCTCATACTGTGTGACGTAATGTGAATTTCGGCTCATACTGTGTGGCGTAATGTGAATTTCGGCTCAAACTGTGTGGGGTAATGTGAATTTGGCTCATACTGTGGTGTAATGTGAATTTCGGCTCATACTGTGTGACGTAATGTGAATTTCGGCTCATACTGTGGTGTAATGTGAATTTGGCTCATACTGTGTGGCATAATGTGAATTTCGGCTCATACTGTGTGGCGTAATGTGAATTTTGGCTCATACTGTGGTGTAATGTGAATTTGGCTCATTCTGTGTGGCGAAATGTGAATTTCGGCTCATACTGTGTCATTTCCTCTCTGTGCATCTGTCTCTCCATTACTGCATCTCTCTCTCCTCTCTGTCCCTCTATCTCTCTCCTTTCTATGCCTCTCTCATCTCTCTCTGACCCACTCCTCTCTCAGCATATTTCTGACGCTCTCTCTCTCTCCTCTCTCTCTGCCTCTCTTGCTCTCTCTTCATAAATGTCTACCACCAGCTCCCATCTTGTTCCTTGCACCTGTTCACAATCTCTTTCTCTCCCCTTTGTTGTTGTTCCCCTTTGATTTCCTTCTCTCTCTCTGAACCTGCAACACAAACCTCAAACAGTGGGTGATGTCAATTGCCAGCTCCACCTAAAGAAAATAATAGAACTGGCCCTGTTGGTGCTGCTCTTTGGGGACAATTGTGCTAATCTCCAGTCTCCACTACCAGCAGCTCTCCAAGCAGCAGTGTGGCTACTAGGGGAGCTGCTGCTGGTTTGAGGGGGTGATATTTAGCGATTCAGCAATTTAGGGGTGCCAAAATGAGATTATATCATGCCCCCCCAACCTAAAAACGTTCTGACGCCCTTGGAGGCAGATATAACATTTTGCAGAGAGAGTTAGATTTGGGTGGGTTATTTTGTTTCTGTGCAGGGTAAATACTGGCTGCTTTATTTTTTACACTGCAATTTAGATTGCAGATTTAACTCACCACACCCAAATCTAACTCTCTCTGCACATGTTATATCTGCCTCTCCTGCAGTGCACATGGTTTTGCCCAACTGCTAAAAAATTTCCTGCTGCGATCAACTTGGAATTACCCCCTAAGTGCTTGATTCTGGCTATGTTCCTCAGGTGAAAGAATGAGGATTTGATTGTGGCTGATATCTGATGTTTAAGTGTCAAGCCACCATCCAGGACATCGCCAAGATTCCGCACACGACCAGTGGTTTGTAATTCTGAATCCCCAAGTGTAAGTCCAGTTGGTTGGCTATGCTGCAGTCTTGTTCTTTGATGTTGCAGTCCTATCATAAGGACCCCTGTTTTATCCGGGTTCAGTCGCAGCCAACTGGCACTCATCCACTCCTGGAGTTCAGCTAGACAGCCATTTAGGGTTGCTATTGGGTTATCAGTGTCCGGAGCAAAGGACAAGTACAGTTGTGTATCATCTGCATAGCAGTGGTAGACCAGCCCATGGCGCCTGATTATTTCACCCAGCGGGAGCATGTATACTGCAAAACGCATGGGGGATAGTATTGAACCTTGTGGGACACCACATGCAATGGCACTGATGGTGATGAGTATACTCCAGACGATACTCTTTGTGACCTGCCTGTGAGAAATAATTTGAACCAGCTTAGTACTGTGCCATCCAGTCCACAAAAATGTATCAGTCGCTCAATCAGAAGCCCATAGTCCACTGTATCAAATGCTGCAGAGAGATCCAGAAGGATCAATATTGAACAGTCACCTTTATCTCTTGCCATCAGAAGATCATTTAACACACACACACACACACACACACACACACACACACACACACACACACACACACACACACACACACACACACACACACACACACACACCAGGCCTGTTTCAGTGCTATGTCTTCTCCTGAATCCTGATTGGAATGGATCATAGATATCATGGGTTGTCAGGCGGGTTTCCAGTTGATTTGCAACCACTTTCTCAATAACCTTTACTAGAAAAGGAAGGTTTGATACCTGTCTGTAGTTGGTCATGCAGTCGGGATCTAAATTAGGTTTTTTAAGAAGACGTCTAACAATTGCTTCCTTTAGGGGTCCAGCAAAGATGCCTGTCTGCAAAGAGCATTGAACAATTTTTGCAAAGACAGGACCAATTATACCCATACAACCTATTAGAAGCTTGGTTGAGGCAGGGTCCAGATCACAGGTGGTGGGATGCAAAATCCGAGCAATTTCAGCAATGTCCTTTACATTCACTGGGTTAAAGCTGGTCCATAAAGGCAGGTGGCTTATATTGGTAGGCTTTGTAGTTTGGCACTCCTTTGATGGCACTGTGGAGATTCCAGCCGGATGGTGGATATTTTATCTGCAAAGAAGTTTGCAAACTTGTTGCATCTTGCCTGGGAGAGGGTTTCATCTGTCTGCAGGCATGCTGGCTTGCAAAGCATCTCCACTGTGCAGAAAAGTTGAGTTGGCCTATTTTTTGCTGCCGTGATCTCATTGGACAGGAACTGTGATTTCTTACGGGTGATTGTTGATTGATATTCTTGGTTATGCTTTATTAGTTTTATTTTGTCATCCACTGGGTAAGTCTTCCTCCATCATCTTTCCAGACTACGCCCCCTTTTCTTGAGCTCACTAACACTGTTGTCGTACCAGGGAGATCGATGTTGTGGTTGACGAGGTCTTATACGCACAGGGGCGATAATATCAATTGCTGCCATAACATCCCTATTATAATAACGGACTAGTGAACAGGGATCTTCACAGGCACCCAGTATAGCAGAGAGATCCAGATTTGCTGCTAGAGCCTGGGGAGTCATACCCCCTCTTCGACGATACCTGGTTAATGTTATGATTCCAGCACTCTGGTCTGGGGAGATCTTATAGCAAGGACCTGAGCACTTGAACGTAATGCTGGTAAAGGGAACGGGAATAGCCCCTGGCGCCCTAACTCCGTTGTCTCGCCCGTGCTGTCAGAAATCTCTTGCAAGACTATGGTTGCTTGAGCCCATGGCAGCCGCGTTTGAAGGGCGGATTACGTCTGCCCAACTCCGATGCCCCCTCAGGTCTTAATGGGAGACAAAGAGAAATCCGAGACAGGGTGATAACAAAGGGCCCTCTAACTAAACAACAAAGCCAGGGGCTACAGACTAACCTAAAACTAGAATATGTGCGGAAAACCGCCAGGGAAAAGGACAACCAAAATACCCACTTGTCCACTCTCCTACCCGGCACCGCCGAGTTCCGGAGAGGACTTGTGGAAGCGGAAACCTCCGCAAATGCTCCGAAACAGAATACAAAATGAAGCGGGCTAGGCCGCAGCACGCGGCAGAGCCGCAACTCACGAAAACCACACGAGATCCTCTGGCGACTATTGCGGGCAATTGAGGACCAGAAGACTCCTTGGGATGAGATGACAATTTCAAGATTCAGGAACTCTGAGGACAGGAATGACCGGACACAGCAGGACTGGAACAGACGTTCAGCAAACCTAAGCAGCATGCAGGAAGCTATTACCGGCGTCTGTGTGAAGCACTGAGAAGGTATTTAGCAGGGAGTCCTCTAATCAGATGTTCAGAGCCTGATTAGCATAAATGCCGTGCAGCTGCCTTGCTGCACAACCAGAAGACAAGTGTATGTGGTTAACTTGATTGACCCTGCAACGGGGAGCGCGGTCCGCCCGTGGCGTCCCCGTTGCTAGGGTCCAGGCGGCTCAGCGCGCCCGGCGTCCCAGCGTTGCTAGGGAGCCGGCGGCTCAGCGCGCACGGCGTCCCACCGTTGCTAGGGACCCGGCGGCTAGCACGCTCGGCGTCCCTAGTTGCTAGGCGCCGGGCCACGAGGACATCGCGGACCACGGTGCCTAACAGTACCCCCCCCCTTGAGGAGGGGTCAACGAACCCCTAAAGCCAGGTTTCTGAGGAAATTCCAGAAAAAATGCTCTCTTGAGCTTAGGGGCATGAAGATCCTTATCCAGGACCCAAGACCTTTCCTCCGGACCATAGCCTTTCCAGTGAACCAAAAAATAAAGCCGACCCCGGGACATTCTAGAATCAAGAACTTTCTCTACCAAGAACTCCTGTTGTCCCTGCACATCCACTGGAGATCTACCCTGAGAGATCCTCCGAGGAAATCTACTGGAAGAAACATATTGTTTCAACAGGGAACAGTGAAAAGTATTTCCAATTCTGAGAGATCTTGGTAAACGTAGCCGAAAGGCAACTGGGTTGACCTTCTTAATAATAAGAAACGGTCCAATAAATTTGGGTCCCAGTCTAGCCGAGGATTGTCGAAGCTTGATGTTGCGAGTAGACAACCACACCTTATCTCCCACCTTAAAAGTGCAAGGACGTCGGAGCATGTCAGAAAATTTCTTCTCTCTGAAGGCCACTTTTCTGAGAGCAAGGTGCACTTTTCTCCAAATTGCTCTGAGATGGGAGGTTAAGGTCAGCGAGGAGACTGGAGAATGATGAAAAAAAGAATTGGCTCTGGGGTGAAAACCAAAAACTGAAAAGAATGGAGACTCTTTGGTGGAGGAATGACAAGAGTTATTATAAGCAAATTCAGCCAAAGGGAGAAACTCGGACCAATCATTCTGGAGTTTGGCTGAATACAAACGTAAATATTGTTTTAATGACTGGTTGACTCGTTCGGTTTGCCCGTTAGACTGTGGGTGATAACCAGATGTTAAAGACAGTTTCATCTTCAAAGAGGCACAAAAACGTTTCCAGAATTGTGCGATGAATTGTGGACCCCGATCAGAAACAATATCAGTGGGCAAACCATGAAGCCTGAACACATGGCGGAGGAACAAAACTGCCAACCCTTGAGCAGAAGGCAATCGGGGAAGAGCAATAAAATGAGCCATTTTACTAAAACGGTCCACTACCACCCAAATGACTCGGAATCCGGCTGAAAGGGGAAGGTCAACCACAAAATCCATGGAGATATGAGACCATGGCCTGAGAGGAACAGTTAAAGGCATGAGTTGCCCGATAGGCAACGAACGAGGAACCTTATGCTGTGCACAAACCTGACAGGAATGGACGAATTCCTTAACGTCTTTAGAAAGACTAGGCCACCACACAGAGCGAGAGACTAACTCCAAGGTCTTAGTGATACCCGGATGCCCTGAGACTTTGTTGTCATGAAACTCAGATAAAACAGTGGCTCTCAAAAATTCAGGGACATAAAGACGACCAGCAGGAGTAAGTCCAGGAGCTTGGTGTTGAAGCTGGTTTAACTGGGTAAATAAATCCTGTGTGAGGGCTGCCCGGATGACCGAAGATGGAACTATGGGGGTAACAACAGGATTGCTATTGTGAACCGGAAGAAAGCTACGTGACAGGGCATCAGCTTTCGTATTCTTGGAACCAGGCCTGAAAGTGATGATAAACCTGAAACGAGTAAAAAATAATGCCCAACATGCCTGCCGAGCATTAAGCCGTTTAGCTGATTCAATATATTGCAGGTTCTTATGGTCAGTTAAAACCGAAATAGCATGTCTAGCTCCCTCCAGCCAATGCCTCCATTCCTCGAAAGCCCATTTTACTGCCAGTAACTCCCGATTACCAACGTCATAGTTGGATTCAGCGGAGGAGAATTTCCTGGACATAAAGGCACAAGGATGTAACTCCAGAGACTCCGGATCTTCTTGAGAAAGGACAGCCCCCACTCCAACCTCTGAGGCATCAACCTCTACAATAAAGGGCAATTCCGGATTAGGATGTCTGAGGACAGGAGCCGAGACAAAGGCTTGTTTCAAGGCCTGGAAAGACAACTCAGCTTCATGTGACCAATTGGAAGGATCCGCTCCTTTTTTAGTCAGAGCTACTATGGGAGCAACCAGGTCAGAAAAAGAATAAATGAACCGCCTATAATAATTCGCAAACCCTAAAAAGCGCTGAATTGCTTTTAAATTAGTGGGTTGCGCCCAATTAAGGATGGCCTGGAGCTTCTTCGGTTCCATGGAAAATCCCTGGGGAGAAATCATGTACCCTAAAAAAGATACTTCTGTGATGTGAAAATCACACTTCTCCAGCTTGGCATATAAATGATTCTCACGTAACTTTTGAAGAACCAGACGCACCTGGGTAACATGTTGTTCCATCGATTCAGAATAAATCAAGATGTCGTCTAAATAAACGACCACGAATTTCCCTAGGAAGTCACGGAGAACATCGTTAATGAGGTCTTGAAAAACTGCCGGAGCATTTGACAGGCCGAACGGCATCACCAGGTATTCATAGTGACCCGACTGAGTGCTGAAAGCCGTCTTCCACTCATCCCCAGATTTAATTCGGATGAGGTTGTAAGCTCCCCTAAGGTCAATTTTAGAAAAAATCACGGCGGAACGTAACTGATCAAAAAGCACAGAAATTAACGGCAAAGGATAGGTGTTTTTAACGGAGATCTTATTCAGAGCCCTAAAATCAATGCATGGTCTAAGCGAGCCATCTTTTTTCTCCACAAAGAAAAAAACAGCACTTAAAGGAGATTTCGATGGTCTAATAAATCCCTTCTTTAGGCTTTCCTGAATATAATTATTCATGGCCGTGGTTTCTGGCCCGGACAAGACATATAATCTCCCCTTAGGCAAAGTGGCACCTGGAACTAGCTCAATTGCACAATCATAGGGCCGATGGGGAGGCAGAATGTCCGCATTGCCTTTGTAGAAGACATCGGCAAACTCCTGGTATTCCACAGGAATGAGCTCTGGGACGACTGCTGCAACTCTGACTGGATACGAAATACATTCTTTAACACAAAAAGTACCCCATTGGGAAATCTCCCCGGACCGCCAATCAATGGTGGGATTATGAAAGGCAAGCCAAGGGTGACCCAAAACAACAGGAACTGCCGGGCAATGTGTAAGGTAGAATTCAATATCTTCAGAATGTAAGGCTCCTACTGTAAGTATTACTGGAGGTGTACGGTGAGTAATTACCCCATTGGAAAGTGGACCCCCATCTAAGCCGTGCATGGTGATACATCTATCTAACGGTAAATGTGGAATGCCTAAGGCCTTAGCCCAAGTTAAATCCATTAAGTTTCCTGCAGCTCCACTGTCGACAAAAGCCGACACCAAAGAACTGAGGCTGCCCAAGGAAACTTTAACAGGGATTAATAGAGAGTTGTTTGAGGAGATAAGCTGCAGACCTAAGTGAACCCCCTCACCATTCACCTGGTCATAGCGTTTCCCAACTTGTTCGGGCAGTTACGAGCAAAATGTCCCTTATCCCCACAGTACAAACAAAGACCGGATTTTTGTCTTCTGGTTCTTTCCTCAGGAGACAGCCAGGAGAGACCTATCTGCATGGGCTCCTCGACGTCCTCTGGGAAGGTATAAACACAAGGACTAGACCTTACAGTTGTTCCTCTTTCAGCCCTCCGCTCTCGGAGACGACGATCAATCTTTATAGCAAGCTCCATGAGTTTATCGAGAGTCTCAGGAGCGGGGTACTGGAGGAGACTGTCTTTAATAAATTCAGATAAACCGAGGCGAAACTGACTGCGCAGGGCCGGGTCATTCCAGCCACAGTCGTTCGACCAACGGCGAAACTCGGTAGAATAAACCTCCGCTGGATTTCTACCTTGTTTGAGAGCGCGCAGATGACTCTCAGCGGACGCCTCTCTATCTGGGTCATCATACAAGAGCCCTAATGACTTAAAAAAGGCGTCTACAGATAACAACGCAGGATCCTCAGCTTTTAAACCAAATGCCCAGGTCTGAGGATCCCCCTGGAGTAAAGAAATAATAATCCCAACCCGCTGAGATTCGGTACCAGAGGACGTATGTCTTAAACGAAAATAAAGCTTACAGGCTTCTTTAAAATTAAAAAAATCTTTTCTGTCACCGGAAAAACGGTCGGGCAAATGCATCTTTGGTTCAGGGACTACCTTCGGGGAGGCTCGCAAAAGATCTTCCTGCGATCTCACCCGAAGAGAAAGATCCTGAACCATCTGAGTAAGTTCTTGAATCTGGTTGACTAAGAGCTGACCGGGATTTGGCCCTAAACCTGTCGGATTCATGAGGCCGATAAACTCTCACAAAAACAGAATGAGAAAAAATTAAACCCCGTTTAATTTTAAGTTTTGGTATGGCCGGTAATAATGTTATGATTCCAGCACTCTGGTCTGGGGAGATCTTATAGCAAGGACCTGAGCACTGGAACGTAATGCTGGGAAAGGGAACGGGAATAGCCCCTGGCGCCCTAACTCCGTTGTCTCGCCCGTGCTGTCAGAAATCTCTTGCGAGACTATGGTTGCTTGAGCCCATGGCAGCCGCGTTTGAAGGGCGGATTACGTCTGCCCAACTCCGATGCCCCCTCAGGTCTTAATGGGAGACAAAGAGAAATCCGAGACAGGGTGATAACAAAGGGCCCTCTAACTAAACAACAAAGCCAGGGGCTACAGACTAACCTAAAACTAGAATATGTGCGGAAAACCGCCAGGGAAAAGGACAACCAAAATACCCACTTGTCCACTCTCCTACCCGGCACCGCCGAGTTCCGGAGAGGACTTGTGGAAGCGGAAACCTCCGCAAATGCTCCGAAACAGAATACAAAATGAAGCGGGCTAGGCCGCAGCACGCGGCAGAGCCGCAACTCACGAAAACCACACGAGATCCTCTGGCGACTATTGCGGGCAATTGAGGACCAGAAGACTCCTTGGGATGAGATGACAACTCCAAGATTCAGGAACTCTGAGGACAGGAATGACCGGACACAGCAGGACTGGAACAGACGTTCAGCAAACCTAAGCAGCATGCAGGAAGCTATTACCGGCGTCTGTGTGAAGCACTGAGAAGGTATTTAGCAAGGAGTCCTCCAATCAGATGTTCAGAGCCTGATTAGCATAAATGCCGTGCAGCTGCCTTGCTGCACGACCAGAAGACAAGTGTATGTGGTTAACTTGATTGACCCTGCAACGGGGAGCGCGGTCCGCCCGTGGCGTCCCCGTTTCTAGGGTCCAGGCGGCTCAGCGCGCCCAGCGTCCCAGCGTTGCTAGGGAGCCGGCGGCTCAGAGCGCACGGCGTCCAAGCGTTGCTAGGGACCCGGTGGCTAGCACGCTCGGCGTCCCTAGTTGCTAGGCGCCGGGCTGCGAGGACATCGCGGACCACGGCGCCTAACAGTTAACTCCACGGGCAGAGATCTTATTTGAGGGGTTGCAACTGAGAACCAAATGGAGTGGTAGTCTGACCAGATGACTGGGTTTATTTTTAGGTCAGTGACTTCTAATCCAATCTGAAAGACAAGATCAACAGTGTGACCACATTTATGTGTGGCAGAAGGAATGACCTGTGTGAAGCCCAGACCATTCATTGTGCACAGGAGGCCTTGGCCAAGGCGTGAGAGCTCATCATCCACCCATGCATTGAAATCCCCGGGAATGAGCCATCTTTGATGTCCCAGAACCAAGCCAGCCACAGTGTCTGCAATTTCTTGTAGAAATATCTTTCCATCTCCAGGGGGCCAGTAAATGAGAAGTACTCTGAAACCTAATCCTGTCGAACTCTGGGCAGCAATGCACTCGAATGAGCGAGTAATTTCAGTAGGGTGGACCCTAAGTTTAAGGTCTTTTATGAAGCAGATAGCCACCCCGCTACCCCTGTGGTCCAGTCTTGGGTCATGGATGACAGAGTAGTTTGTTGGGACTGCAGCCTCCAATATAGGTGCTGCATTTTCATCTAGCCAGGTCTCTGTAATACAGGCTAGATCTGCAGATTCAATAAGGTCAGCAATTGTAGCAGTCTTGTTTCTTATAGATCTGGCATTACAAAGGACTGACCTGATATGGCATACCAGAGGGCCTTCAGTTTTCTTTATGTTAAGTGCAGACGCTCTGAGTATAGGGGTCACAAAGCGAGAATTGACAGTTCTGTTCTTCCAAGCACAGGGCCGTCTGATTTGATTGTTCTTTGAAGCTGGGGGTGAGCAGGTGGGCAAAAGACTTAGGTGGTTACCGGGGAAAAGAAGTTTCCGGCCTGCTCGCTTCCCACGAATGTGCCTGTGTTTTCTTTTTAAAATGCCAAGGGATTGGAGGATAGAAGCCTTTGATGATGTAATAGGAACTGCGGAACGTGGTGGGCGAAGTGAAAGAATGAAGCTGGAGGAATACGTATACATTGGGTCATCAATGGCAGATTACTGAGCTGCATATGATGATGAGAGAGGGAGAGAAAGCTGTATATATATTCCCCCCCCCCCCCTTAATTCGGTATGTGATCCAAAAATTATAATGGGTTCATGAACAGAGTTATTGCTATAACCTATTGCTGTTCCAATAATCCAATGTGTATATTTGAAACAAGTAATAAATAAAATAACTTTCCTTTTCTGTTGCTGATTTAGTCAATTATTCCAGGACAGAGCAGGCTCGTGGAAAGGTGATAGAATCCAATTCCTATTGTGTAGGTGTGAAAAGTCTCAGTGTGAGAGGCCTTTGAAGTAGATTTCTTGTGGGGGTAGTTATATCATTTGTCCTGGGGAATGGCTGGGATCCTGCAAATTGAAATGAACAGTGACCCTTCACCCATTCAGAGCCTGAATATACTGAAAAATGCAGGAAGTCAGAGTTATTTGTTGCTCAGAGAACAGAGGTGGATGATGTCTAAGTGAGGGGCTGGATAGAGCCAAATATAGGTTGTAGTCCACAGTACATTGTCTGGGATGTCCAATGCAGAGTACAGTAGATTCCAAACTGAAGGACTTCTTAATGGAGAGATGCAGAGGATTCAATCTAGTCTGTATCTCAGTGCAGGAATACAATCCGTTGGTTATGATAAGATATCCGTGTAGAGTAGTACAAGTTAAAGGTAAGTCCTCGGATATTTATGATGATTCATAGGTCAGTTGTGGAGAATTTAAGCTGTTTTATGGAGATGATCAGGAGCATGGAAAAGGTGAGGCAACCATTTTGGTCATGAAGCAGCTACACTAAACATGTGCCGATTGTGACCCTAGAAGACTCTTCTATGGATGTTCAGTAGTTAAACGTACAGACTCTCCAATTTGTTAGACAAATCCCTGAACGGTGTACATCAAATAAATAGTGTACACCTTTTGGTCCCCAGCACATGCTTTTACGTTGAACATATGTATGTACACAATTTTGTGGCCCAAATGTAAAAGCAACATACAGAAATCACCACAATAGGCCAGGCAAACCTTGACAGACAGAGGCCTCACATTAATGCCACATTTTTCTTGTAAGCAAGACCGCTTTCTGGTTGTTTTATTAATGATTAGCTATCATTTTAGATTATACCCATCTATCATTTATGTTATTAGGCAGTTCTATTTCTAGTCTTCATTGTCTTGTTCTATGGAAAAATGATGGGCGTTAACAATTCCACAAATATGTAAAACAAGTTTTGTATTGCAAAATTTGTGGACATGCAATCATACTTGCCTACTGTCCCAGAATGGCCAGGAGGCTCCCGAAAATCGGGTGGCGCAAGTCTACTGACCGGACGCCCACCACCTGCAATCCCCCGCTGTCCAGTGGGGGAATCCGATGACGTAATTAGCGCTGAATCACACCATCGTGGCCCCACCCCCTCACTCACTATGCGGGTAATCTCGGCATTGTGCCCCCATTCGGCACCACGGACCCATGTCACGTTCCCGCAACGCCCAGGAGGGTGCAGCCAGAATGTCAGCATGTATGCGTGCAATATAGTTCTGTTAGTGCAAATGCATGAAATTGTGTGCCTCAAGTATAACACGCCCACAATTATATTACCAATAAACAATAGTGACAATAATAATAATAATAATAATAATAAGCAGCTTTCATTCTGTCTAGTATTGCCACAGTAGAATCATTCTGGGTGGAATTCAGTTCAGCATAACTTGGGTCAACCTTGGTTGGTGATGATAATGGCTGGCTGAAACTGCTGTTCATGCGAATGTTACTTCCTCCCGAAGATTCTGGAGAGGAAACAATAAGTGTCTCTCCTACAGCTGAGAACCTTCTCCTTAATAGCCCTATGAGATAACTGACTTTAACAAGTGATGAGTGACCCAGAGATCAGCGTGTCTGTCAGTCACTGATTCCACTACTGGTTGATAACCATCAAAAACATTTAATGAATCGAAAGAGAATAGCCCAGAAAATGTTCCAGTATCAAACATTCTGCAAGTACGTAAGCCCTCTAAGAAGTGTCCTCCCTCTACATTATGCTCTTAGGTCTGCAAAGGGATTTCTGGAGGTCTGGTTACAGTCATGCCCAGAGCCGGCGCTACCCGCTCAGCAAGGGGATGCAGTGCAGGGAGGCGCCGTGCTGAAGGGAGGCGCCGTCCTGCTCTGCAACCCCGCTGATGCTGGCAGCGTGGCTCTCTCCCTGCATCCTTCCCCAGAGAGCGGCCTCAGGCCGACGGGTATCATTTTGGGGGCGTGGCCTAATCGCGGGAGGCGTGGCCACGCCCCCTTGTGAAAAAAAAGTTGTTTTTTTTATAACTTTGGCGTGTCGAGCAGGGTGTAGGGGTTCGTGGCGTGTGTGGGACTGGAGGAGTCCTGAGTCCTGAGCCAATTTGAGGGGGGAGTGTGATCACTTCCCCCCCACTACCCAAATAGGCATTGGCTCAGCAGTAGCAGCAGCCTCACAGCAGCACAGCACACTGCAGCATGTGCTGTGCTGCCAAGATGCGTGCTTATGCTGCTGTCCAGTAAGAAGGGAGGGGGTAGGGAGTGCGGTGGACCAGGGCCCCACCGGGCCCTCCATCAGTCCGTGGCCCGAGAAATTAGTACCCGTTCCCTCCCTCTCGGCATAACTGCCGACATCCTACAGAGCTGCTGCTGCGGGGGTAACGGTGCCTCCAAGAGACATGAGGAGAAGGCAGAGGAGGAGCAGCGCCGGAGTCGGGGACCTCCTGCAGGTACTGGGGCTGTCCTGTGGAGGGAATGAAGGATGTACCTTGCATAATATGTATAATGGGCTCTACCTGGCCGCATAATGTGTATAAGGTGCTCTCCTGTGTGGGTACTACTGTGCGG
The DNA here is from genome assembly GCF_028390025.1 of Pseudophryne corroboree. Lineage (NCBI taxonomy): Eukaryota > Metazoa > Chordata > Amphibia > Anura > Myobatrachidae > Pseudophryne > Pseudophryne corroboree. Next base: position 615,673,163 of record NC_086449.1, read on the forward strand.
TGTAATGTGACGGACACTACTGTGCGGTGTAATGTGAATAACGGACGCTACTGTGCAGTATTATGTGAATAACGGACGCTACTGTGCGGTATTATGTGAATAACGGACGCTACTGTGCGGTGTAATGTGAATAACGGACACTACTGTGCAGTGTAATGTGACTGACGGACACTACTGTGCAGTGTAATGTGACTAACCGACACTACTATGCTGTGTAATGTGACTAAAGGGCATACTATGCGGTGTAATGTGACAAGTGAACAACACTGAGCAGTGTAATGTGACTAGCGAACACTACTATGGGGTGTAATGTGACTAACGGACACTACTGTGCAGTGTAATGTGACTAGCGAACACTACTATGGGGTGTAATGTGACTAACGGACACTACTGTGCAGTGTAATGTGACTAATGGACACTACTATGAGGTGTAATGTGACTAGCGAACACTACTGTGCAGTGTAATGTGAATTGGTACTATTCTGTGGTCCCTATATTTTTGGCGCTTCCCCCTGCTGGGGGAAGCTGCATGTGTAAAAGGAAACTCTACCTGGCGCAAAGTGTAGAAGGGTGCTCTACCTGGAATAATGTGTGACTGGCTCTACCTGGTGCAATATGTAAAAGGGGGCTGTATCTGCCGTAATGTATATAAGGGGCACTACCTGGCGTAATGTATGTAAGTGGTAATACTGTGTGGCGTAATTTTGAATAATGTTGACTACTATGTGTCATAATTATTTTACGCCCCTATATTTTATGTCTTTTTTTTATGACCCTATATTTATGGATCTTGAGGGGGGGCACCAAAATGTCTAGTTACAGCTCTAAGGATGAGATCGGTCACATTTGTATTTGTAGAAAGGCGCAAAATTGATAGTTTGCACTGCAGGAGGGCGCCGAACACCCTAGCACCGGCCCTGGTCATGCCGCTCTTGGCAGCTTTACTTTCTTGGAAGCTGCCTGTAGTCTTCTCTAGTGATTGGGTCTTGACATTAGTGGTGTGTTCTATTGCCTAATACACACCAGTGACACCATTATTCCTTATTTCCTTATTTTAAAGGAATTCTTACTGTGAAAATTTGCAGTAGCTCAAACCATTGTTCTGCCTTTAACAGTTTAACTTTCAGTCACCATAAATCTTTTATAAGAGTTTGCAATCTGAATTTATAAAGTTCAGTGCTCATCTCATGTGTGCTTACACTAGGATACACACTGATAAAATACATGTGTAAAAAAGTTTCATTGTCATATTACATAACTCTATAAGGAAACACTGACCTCTAGTGATAGGTTTGTGAAATAATAACTATTATTATTATTATTATTAACAATAATAAGTAATATAACATGTACTGTATATTATACCAATAAATGAACTACCAATTAATGGGGTTTATTGTAAATTAGTTTATCTCATAATCTCTCCCCTCTGTGTCACCTCTGTCTGTCTACCCTCCCCTATAGACTGTAAGCTCTCATGAGCAGGACTCTCTTTCCTCATGTGCTTTGCTTTCCCTCACTTCATCATCACATCATCTCCTCCCCTGTGCCTACAATGGCACCTACCCCTTCGTTTCTGCCACCCTGCTGCGTATTAGGTATTAGGACTGCTGATGCAGCAATGTTTATAAATCTTGTCCAGGGACCTTATTCAGCTTCAGTTGCAGTTTTGCTAAAAAAAGAAGAAGCAATACTGCTAGTATTCGCATGCTGGGGGCCACACAGGGCAAGGCCGCCCAGCATGTGAATGGCGCCCCGTATTGCGTTTGCAAACACAACTCAGGCATTGGGAAATACCTGTAGTCTCCTGTATACTCAGCCATGAGTAGCAGCTCTTGCCACAGGCAAGCAGACTATTTGCCCGGGGCGCCGCTGTCCCGAGGGCGTCGCCGCCGCTGTGGCAAGAGCCTCATCCTGATCCCAGCTCCCCACTCCCCGGCTATAGCAGGCGCCACTGACTGACGCTAGAGGTCATATTTGACCTCTAGTGTCTGTGGGGCGCTGCTATGGGAGAGACGTCATGACGTCTCTCCCATAGAGAGGAGCGGGCGACCAGAGGCGGAGGGTAGCGCAGCAGCGGTTGGGAAGCAGGTGCGGGGCTGGTGAGTATTGTGTTTTTTTTTTGTCTGTTTGTAAGCGGCTCAACTGGGGCAGAGCTACAGGGGTCACAACTACTGGGGGCACTGCTACAGGGGGCACAACTACAGGGGGAACAACTACAGGGGGCACAACTACAGGGGGCACAGCTAGGGGGAAAGCTACAGGAGGCACAGCTACAGGGGGCACAGCTACAGGGGGGCACAACTACTGGGGTCACAGCTACAGGGGTCACAGCTACTGGGGTCACGGCTACTGGGGGGCACAAGTACAGGGGGATAACTGTGGCCATGCCTCTTCCCTATGAAGAAGCCACACCCCTATTTTTGGTCGCGCACAAACTCTATTTTACCTGGGGGGAGCGCCACAGGAAACTTTCGCCCTGGGCGCCACAAGGTCTAGAACCAGCCCTGTCAGCTAGGCTACGTATGCAGGCGTTCTGGTGCCATCTTTCCTGTGTGATGTCATGCGGCCGTCCTGAAAACGGCATAGACCTGCCCGCGTTTTCATCACCATGCTCCTGCAACGCTGCGTCGTCACCCCTGACCGTCAATCAGGCAGAGGTGTTCACATCACTGCGATGCGATCACATTTCCTGGGCCGCACACTCGCAGAACGGGCCCTGCGTGTGCACACTGGCCCAAAAATGCAATTGTATTACCGACTGCTGCTGAATAATGTCCCATGTCCTGCAATGTAAGCCACTTTTTTCTTGTTTTATTCATATTGTTTCTGTTTATGTACTCTGTAAGGTGCTGCAGACACCTTGTGGTGCTTTATAAATAAAGAATTATAATTTGGTAACCATCTTTATGACTATAATCTCCAATTAATCAATATACCCATGATTTAGCCCAACCTTTTCTACACCTAAAAAATATGAAAGTCACAATATATGGATAAAGGGGGTCATTCCGAGTTGTTCGCTCGTTGCCGTTTTTCGCAACGGAATGATTAGGTGGAAAATGCGCATGCGAACGGTACGCAGCGCACGTGCGTTCAGTAATTTAACACAAAACTTTGGAAATTTGCACAAGCTCGAACGACGTTTTTTCATCGCTCGAGTGATCGTAGTGTGATTGACAGGAAGTGGGTGTTTCTGGGTGGTAACTGCCCGTTTTCCGTGAGTGTGCTAAAAAACGCAGGCGTGCCAGGTAAAAATGCAGGAGTGGCTGGAGAAACGGGGGAGTGGCTGGCCGAACGCAGGGCGTGTTTGTGACGTCAAACCAGGACTGAGGTGATCGCAATCTAGGAGTAGGTCTGGAGCTACTCAGAAACTGCTTGAAAATGTTTAGTAGCAATTCTGCTAATCTTTCGTTCGCAATTCTGCTAAGCTAAGATACACTCCCAGAGGGCGGCGGCCTAGCGTGTGCAATGCTGCTAAAAGCAGCTAGCGAGCGAACAACTCGGAATGACCACCACAGTGTGATAAGGATAATAATTACATCCTCTCTGTACAGTACACATAACATCACATATTTTGTCTTTCTTTACTCACACCCTCCTGACCCCTGGCCAACATTGCTGGGTGATCATATCATACAACCCATTAAGAACCTAGCAATCTGGCTGGACTATTATGCAATAGGTAGCACCTATTCTTGTGTATTAATGCCTATTTCCCTATAGATTGTAAGCTTGCCAGCAGGGCCTTCCTACCTTTATGTCTGTCTGTTTTTGCCCAGCTTTGTTCTATGACTGTTGTTCTAATTGTAAAGCGCAACGGAATATGCTGCGCTATATAAGAAACTGCTAATAATAATAACATCAAGGAATAGATACAGTAGGGATTATTTAGGGATTAAACCTTTACTTGCAGTAAGTGAATGCTTCATCATTTACCCTTGACCCATTATATTGTTTTATTAATCACTGATGGTGCTCACAGATTTGGGTCTTGTCTATTTTAAAGAGAGCATTTGAACATCCATTAAAAGCAATGTTGTCGAGTGTTGACTATGGGGAAGGGCCGGCTGCTCTGAGAAGTAGAGCACTACCTGGAGCTTCCTATGGAAGCTGCAGAGTGCATGCCCAGAGCGTCTGCAGTAGTACTGCAGGCAGAGCCGGATTAAGGAAGGGGTCCTGGGGATACGTACCCCGGGCCCCCTTTTCCAAAAGGGCCCCCTGCCACACCACAGATCGGATCTTTCTTCAATCCGATCTGCGGTGCTGCGCTCACGAGCCCCGGCTCCCCGCTGCCCTGTCCCTCCTCCTCCTTCAGTTCAGCGTGCGGCGCACCAATGACGGAGCCGCATGCTTGCTGAGCCGGACAGCAATTGGACAACTGAGCCGTCGCTCAGCTGCGCTGACTACAGCTCTAAGAAGAGTGCTCTAACAGTTGTAGTCAGGGCAGCTGAGCGACGGCTCAGCTGTCCAATTACTGTCCGGCTCAGCAAGCCTACGGCTCAGTCATTGGCGCGGCGCATGCTGAACTGAAGGAGGAGGGATTCTTAGCGATATATATATATATATATATATTTTTTTATTTTTTTTTATTTTTTTTTAGTTTTTTAGTCCATGGGGGCCCCCTGCTCTTTAGTACCCCAGGCCTTCCGGGGCCTTAATCCGGCTCTGACTGCAGGGTGCATATCAGACACACCGTGAGCCACATACAGGTGCCGTGGGGCAGTGACAGTGCCTACCCCAGAGCCCTATGCGATGGCACCACTCTCACACCCCTAGTTTCTGCTCTGTTTTCCACATTGTTTGACACAACTATTATCCTTAAAGGGGCAGACTAGATGGGCCAAGTGGGCTTTATCTGCCGTCAAATTCTGTGTTTCTACGTTACTGATCACAAAATGTTCTGAAGTGCAATCTTGTTAAACCTATGCAGTTAGTAAACAATGAATAAAATTTACAGCAGTACTACTGTAATAATGAGCCAGACTCACTCATTACAGTGCGCTGTGGTCGGCAGTGGGCCATAACAAAACAGAAGGAGTGAGTCTGGCAGGTCCAGCCTTTTCCCCTTCCCTCCCATTTCCTCTTACCTCCTCCTCTCTGACACTGCTTGTTGCTGGGGCTCTGTGACCTTCCCTGACACGAAAACCACAGGAGAGGATCTGGCCTGCCTTCCTAGTTGCCGCTAATGTCAGGCATGCCGGTCTGGGTCTCTTCTGTCACTTGTTGGGCCCAAGCTTTTGTGTAGGCTGTGTTCTCTACATGCATATGGATCGGTGACTGAGTGAAAGGTCAGTTCTTGACTCTCAGCATACACTATCTCACTCACCCCCCCCACTCTGCTTTTATCTTTGTCTCTCCATCTATCTCCCTCCTCTCTCTCCTTCTCTACCCTCTCCTCTCTTCCCCCTCTCCCTTCCTCTCTGTCTTCTTCTCTCTCTCACCTATCTCCTTTCTCTCTCTCTCTCTCTCTCTCTTCATCTCTGTCTCTTCTCTCAGCTCTCCCCTTGTTTCTTGTGTCTGTCTCCCCAACTGATATGTTCCCTTCATGTCCCTGTGAACCTTTTCAGCCTAATTTACCCTCTTTACTCCCTCGTACAGAAACCGGATACCCTCTGCCCGTTACCCTCTGCCCCTCACACACTGCCTACTTGTCACCATCTCTCCATCACGCTCAGCCTCTCCCTGTTACGCTCCATCACCCTGTGCCACTCCCTACCACCCACTGATTCTTCCTGACACCCACTACTTATCACCCTCTTCCTGTCACCCTCTCTCCATCACCCTCTGCCTCTCCCCATCACCCTCTGCCTCTTCCTGCCACCCACTACTTTTCACTCTCTCCCTGTCACCCACTGCTTCTTCATCACCCCCTGCTTGTCCCCCTCTCCCCATCACCCACTGCTTCTCCGTGTCATTCTCTACATCCTCGTCACCCGCTGCCATGTGTCATATTGTGAACTTGGGATGGGGTGGAGGGGGACCAAATCATGTTTTTCACCTGGTACCACCATTCACAAGTTCTGCCACTGAGTTTGAAGTATCAAAGAAAAAAATTAATAAAGGATGCACTGGACTGTTGGGACATGAAGGTCACTGCGTCCACAGGCATTGTCCATTAGGAACTGCAGCAGTGTGGACCATATCTGGAAGAGATCTCCAGGTACTGATATTCCGCATATCCTGTGAGGTCACACTCCTGTTCTGTGAGCGTGGCACCATAAACCCCCCACCCCTTCCCCTATCATGAGGCCCCCTCCCGTCATTTTCTTCTGCATCCAACCTAAGCTCTTCCGATGCATCTAACTGAGCTCAATGAGAAGGTGTCACCACAACATTATTGTAAATTATACCTATAGCGAGTGCAGCTAGAGCACTTATCAAATTATGTGGAAGCTGCAGTGAAGAGTCCAATTATATCAGAAAATGTGCAGGAATGCAGTATGACGATGATGTGCTTGTCATCTGCTCAAACACAAGGGTTAGAGGCTGACTAATAAAGGATTGTGGGGCAGATGTACTAAGCCTTGGAGAGTGATAAAGTGAACAGATAAAGTATCAGCTCTTAACTGCAATGTTACAGGCAGCGGAGGTAATTCAGAGCTGATCGTAGCAGCAAATTTGTTAGCAGTTGGGCAAAACCATGCAGAGCCGGTCTTAGGCATAGGCAAACTAAGCCAATGCCTAGGGCATTTGGTATGCTTAGGGGTACCAGCAGCTTCTGCTGATTAAAATGATATGCAGCATGCCTATATTCTGTGTGTGACTGCGGCTGTATCTGCATACGAAATGCTATGTTGCAGTGTATTCCTGGAAATCACTGTAATGTAGCATTTCGTATGCAGATACAGCCGCAGTCGCAGACAGAATACAGGCATGCTGCATATCATTTTAATCAGCAGAAGCTGCTTGTGCATCCTAGCCTCATAGTAATGCAAATAAGAGGCATTTTCATAAACAAAAGGCGCACGATATTAGCAGAGCTGCCAGCTGACTCATGCCAGGCATCTCCTGCAGAACTAGCGGCGGTGCAAGGGGGCACCAGCCAAAATCTTGCCTATGGCATCATATTGGTTAAAGCCGGCCCTGAAACCATGTGCATTGCGGGGGGGGAGATATAACATGTGCAGAGAGAGTTAGATTTGGGTGGGGTGTGTTTAAACTGAAATCTAAATTGCAGTGTAAAAATAAAGCAGGCAGTATTTACTCTGCACAGAGACAAAATAACCCACCCAAATCTAACTCTCTCTGCAAATGTTATATCTGCCCCCCTGCAGTGCACATGGTTTTGCCCAACTGCTAACAAATTTGCTGGTACGATCAGGTCTGAATTACCCCCCGTATCCGGATGATAGATCGACAACGTATATAGGTTGACAGTCATTAGGTTGACATCTATTGGGAATAGTAACCATGCCCGAAGCGTGCTGAGCGAACACGTTTGTACTGATGGTGCTCAGATAGTAGGAAATACCATACATTTGTGACAAAAAAACAAAACAAAAACCCTGTATGAATATTGAACTGCACTGCAACTCTGGTGCCGCCACTTGGTAGGAGTAACGCAGAAAAGAACACAGACTGTAGATGTACACCTTTGTAAAACTATGTTTATTAAGAAATGAACCACCTACTTTCAGGACTATCCATAGTTGTCTGATTTTATGTTGAATTTGTGTTTATTAGTATTGGCCACAAGATGGTGCTTTAACATTAGCATTCAGCACGGTTGTGCTATTCAGAATGTAAAAAACAATATTATGGTTAAAATAATGATAATGCAGATTTATTTTATAGAACTTAACAATATCATTATAGTAACTTTTTTTAGTGCAGAATTTCTTTATTGGTTTTTAGGGAAATACAAGGCAATCACAAGACAAAGTAAACAAGCGTAAACAGGCGAGTCACATGCAGGTCAGCAGTATACTGCACATATAGGCGTGCAATAACAAACATCATATAAGCATCTGTGCAGCCAATAAAAACAACTGACTATTTACCAAAAATGCTAATGCCCACTAATAAAGGGGCAAATAAGAAGGCCAGTCACAGTTAAAAGTCAATGTAAAGAAGGAAAAAAATGGAGAAGTAAACTGACAAGAATTATGCAGATGGTGATGTGGGAAGAGAAGAAGAAAACATAGAAGTGAAAAGAGGGGCAACTAGTGGTCTGTAAAAATAAAGGGGCATCTATGATGTGAAGAATCATGTACCTATCCAATAATGAGGGAAATAAAGAATGTAAAAAGAGAGAAAACTGATATTTCAGGTTAAGGTCTCGGAGCCTAGACAATCATTCTCTCTTAGAGAGCCAAATGCACAGGGCCTGGTTCTGAATTGCTTGCAATGGTGATATACAAACAAATGCTCAATGTTCTTCAGTATCAGTATGCGTCAAAGGGGGACATTTACTAAGCAGTGATAAGAGCGGAGAAGTGAGCCAGTGGAGAAGTTGCCTATGTCAACCAATCAGCACTGAAGTAACATCTATAATTTGCATACTATAAAATTATACAGAGCTGCTGATTGGTCGATGGGGCAACTTCTCCACTGGCTTACTCTATCTAGCTCTTATCACTGCTTAGTAAATGTCCCCTAAGTTGATAAAAGTTGTACAGTGCATGTGTCCCACTGTATGTACACACAGAGTCGTAGTAGTGATAGAGACGCACGTTCTCAGGAATGTATTCCCCGGTGGCAGTGCTATTTTTCTAGGAAAATAGGTGCAGAAACTGCGGGCGGGGCAGAGGTGGGCAGGGATATGGGTGGAGCTACCAAAGGGGTGGGGCAGCAATTGGTGCATAAACTTTTTTTTAAACACAGTTTAGGGTATGTGGGTGGCGCCCCTTGATGGGATAAATATCTTAAAGGGATTAAGCGCACATAACGCACGCACCACAAAAAAGGGTGTGGTCTCACAAGGAAGGGGCATATTATGCCCCACACAGTAATGCCCCTAACACCATATTAAGCCCCAGACAGTAATGCCAGACAACATATTACACCCCACACAGTAATGCCCAACACCATATTATGCCCCACACAGTAATGCCCAACATCATATTACACACCACACAGTAATGGCTGACAGCATATTACGCCCCACACAGTAATGCCCAACACCATATTACACCCCACGTAGTAATACCCGACACCCAGGCCCGGCGCTACCCATTCAGCAAAGGGATGTAGTGCAGGTAGGCGCCAGGGTGGAGAGGCGCTCTCCCTGCCCTGCATCCCTGTGCTGCGCCGCCTGTCCCCCAAGCTGCTGCTGCTGTGCCTGTCACACTGTGACAGGCAGCAGCGCCGACAGCTTTAAGTGTCCCCTCCCCTCCCTGGCTGTGCGACAGCACGGCCACGCAGTGTGCACTGTGCAGGAACTGAAGACCCGAAAAAGGGGTGGAGCTACATGGAACGGAGGGGCGGAGCTACACTGGACCAGGCTGATCGTGATGAGGAGGAACAGGAGAATGGACAGCTCTGGCCAGCACTTCCTTTAGTAAAGAGAGTGAGTGAGCTTGAGAAAGTGTGTGTGTGTGTGTGTGTGTGTGTGTGTGTGTATCTATATGTGTGTGTGTGTATATCTGTATGTGTGTGTGAGTGTGTATATACCTGTAGGTGTGTGTGTGTGTGTATCTGTGTGTATGTATGTGTGTGTGTGTATCTGTTTGTGTATGTGTGTATGTATGTGTATCTGTTTGTGTATATGTGTGTGTATGTGTGACTGGGTGGGCAAAATGTGTGTAAGCGGCATTACCACAGGTGGAATTTTGTGTAAGCGGCACTACTACAGGGGGATTTTGTGTAAGCGGCACTACTATGCGAGGATTTTGTGTAAGCTGCACTACTATGGGAGGATTTTGTGTAAGCTGCACTACTATGGGGGGATTTTGTGTAAGCTGCACTACTATGGGGGGATTTTGTGTAAGCAGCACTATTACAGGGAGCATTTTGTGTAAGCGGCACTACCACAGGTAGAATTTTGTGTAAGCGGCACTACTACGGGGAGGATTTTGTGTAAGCGGCACTATTACAGGGGGCATTTTGTGTAAGCGGCACTACTACAGGGGGCATTATGAGTATGAGCTGTACTACTACAGGGGGAATTTTGTGTATAAGAAGCACTACTAGGTGCGGTGTTATGTGAATAAGATTGTGCCACTGTGGCGTAATTTGAAATGGGGTTACTATTGTGTGGCCATACCCCTTCTGTGTAAGATCACGCCCCTTTTTCGGTGTGCACCAAAGATGTGCGCTGTCCCTTTGTAAAGTATGGGAGGGCGCAAATTTATAGTTTGCAGGGGGGCGCCGAACACCCTAGCACCGGCCCTGCCGACACCATATTACGCCCCACGCAGTAATATCCAACACCATATTACGCCCCACACAGTAATGCCTGACACCATATTACGCAGATGTTAAAGGCAGGATCGGGATCTCAAATGGCATGAAGATTCGTCCACTTCATATTAAGGGAAATAAGGTGTAGTGTGGCAGACATACAGAGAAACATAGATATTACTAGTGATATGGCAAGCTATGAAGAGGAACAAATATAAGTAAACTTCATTATATTGTTGACTCCCCTGAAGACCCCAGGTCTGCTGCTGTTTTCTTAGAGCATTGGGCCATTTTCTAATGTGCACCGAAAGACAGACCAGTCAATGGACTGAAAGTGCTCTTGCCAATCAGGAACAGTGGTCTTATCCAGACCTGTACATCACTTGGAGATTAAGATGAAATAATTATCTGTATTTAAGGTTACAGTACATTTGCCTAGCTTCTCTGTTAAGGAGTTCAGCAATCTAGACTGCTGTAATGAAAATTTGTCGCTTGTGGCCATTGATTTCCATGCCATACAAATTTGACATTTTCTGGAAGAGTTCTTTCTTTTGTGAGAAGAAATGGAGGCTGCAGGTTACATCTCTGGGGTGATCTACATACAGACTTCTTGGTCATAATGTCCCGTGGACACTGTTGAACACAGCAGGGTTGCTGGGGTCCAAATGTAGGAGTCCCCCCAAAATATTGTAAGAGTGGTAATGAGGCTGAGTGTGGGAACATATTTAGGGAGTAGTTGAATACAAATATTGCTAGGCCGACCCTTATTACAGAGGTCATCAATTTGGTGTTGTATGACCTTCATCCCAAACACTTGGTCGGTCATCTTGTCATGTAATTAACAAAAGACTGGTGGAGGTATCATTACCAATCTTCAGGGTGGCAACTGCTGATGGAAAAAATGGAGAAGAACCTTGATGGCAGGAGGTTTCAGTTACTAATGAGCAAAGCAGCATTTTAGTGCATCAGCCATCTTTTGCAGACAAGCCATGCTCCCAATACAATTTCTTTTTGTTAACCCAAAACATTTCATATGGTTTATAATAACTGAAATATACAAGGGCATCATTTGTAAGACAGCAATTATACTACCAACCTCCCCCCAGTGTTTCAGTCTCTAGCCAACCATTCACAGCTGTAGCACAGTAGCTGACACGGTGAGTAACAGGGAGTGGTAAGAAACTTCCTCAAGTAGTCAGTGACTTTAGTGCTTAGAAAGGTGAGACTCTCCATGTGTTGTTAGGATCTGGCTGCCTGAGACAAGGTTTTTATCATACCTTAATGAAAGATTGGCTGTGTAGTATAGTAATAACATATAGCACCTTTGCCTTACAGTATAATTCAATGTGGAAGCCAGGAATAATAAAAGACAGAATGGGTGTTATTGATGACATGTGTGTCATCTAATGGGCAGGGCAAGCCGAATGTTGATGTGATTTGCATAACCATAGTACATCCACACCCACTTTACGGAGAAGTAATGGCTTTCCAGGAGCCTGGAATACTCATCCCAGAGTTTATGAGTCTCACAATAATCTGTAAATGTTACAGACTTTCCAGAACCTTTGGCCTTATTATTATTAGTTTGAGCATAAAAATGTTTTATTATAACATAAAATTATCTGTGCTTTTAATAGTTAAACTTTTGTTTCCTAAAAAGAGTGTGACATGTGGTTGTATAAAGTATGATTTACCGACGGACACAATACCGACGGTCATAATCCCGACAGCCATTGATCTACAGTTAAAATACCGACATGGTCAAAATACCGACATGAGTTTTTCTGTGTTTTTTTGTGTCATTGTTGACATAGGTCAACATGGACAACATCTAAGTGTACCGAGTGCGCTCGCCATGCTTCGGGCATGGTGCCTCGCTGCGCTCACCACACTATTATATTCCCACTCCAGGTCCACTGGGATGGAAAAGATGAACAAGTCTGTTTTTGGGCAAAAAATCCTTAAATGTCAGTATTTTGACATGTCGGCATTTGTCGGTATTCTGACTGAGGGCATTTTTTACATGTTAGCATAACGAATGTCGGTATTTTGACCATGTCGGTATTTTAACTGTAGGTCAATGGCTGTCGGGATTATGACCGTTGGGATTGTGTCCGTCGGTAAATCAACTGCTACCCCTTAATATGTACTCCCTGCCCATGCCATCCACATAAGCTCTGTCCACCCCAGGAAGAAGCGAGGAGGCAGAGGAGCTATTGCAAGCTGGTACCGCTGCTGGAAGAATACAGTCATCACTGCAGCCACTGAAGACCACCAGTCTCCTAAACTGATGAAACGTGCCCAAGTATGCTAGGAAACTCAGGGGGAGATGTACTAAGCAGTAAAAAGAGTGGAGAAGAGAGCCAGTGGGCAAGTTGTCCATGGCAACCAATCAGCTGCTCTGTATAATTTATATAGTATACAAATTATAAATGTTACTTCAATGCTGATTGGTTGCCATGGGTAACGTCTCCACTGGCTCACTTCTCTGCTTAGTACATCTCCCTCTCAGTGCGAGTCATGTTTTTCCACACGAGTTAACCCAGAACCCTCATTTGTAATAAGCAGAAAAAGGAGTGCAATGTCATAAAACTAAAGGCACCTGTAAATTGTACCAAAATAATATTAAAACATAATATATGACAATGTCTTTATTAAACTAGAAACATGAATAAATCTTATGTAACAAAAACATATTCCACAAAGGATCTACACAGTCGCACATACTGTATATTGTTGGCTCAGCTGTTTGTTATACTTTCAGAATTATTTATTTAGGATTTCCTATCTTGTTTAATTGTAATATTTATTATCATATGTAATGAACCTGTAAATTGGAATCAGTGCAATCAATGAACCTGCAAGTGTGTCTGGGAGTGGAATGGTAAGGTTGTAAGGTACCTACTGTATGAATACCATACAGTACCATACTATACCTTTAAACCAGGGATTGGGAACCTTTGGCACTCCAGCTGTTGTTGAACTACACATCTCAGCATACACTGCAACAGTTTTAGCAGGGCCAAATTGCAAAACTGTTGCAGGGCAAGCTGGTATGTGTAGTTCAGCAACAACTGGCGGGCCAAAGGTTCCCTGCTTTAAACCGAGACACTAATGAATTACACAGGCTCTGTGACCGGCTGACTTATACCCTGCATTTCACATGGTTTTAATCAGCTACAGAACCTGTGTAATTCATGAGCTTCTCGGTTTAAACGCAGGCATGTTCAAACTGCGGCCCTTCAGCTGTTGTGAAACTACATATCCCAGCATGCCCTGACACAGTTTTGCTGTCAGAGAATGCCAAAGCTGTGTCAGGGCATGCTTGGATGTGTACTTTCTCAACAGCTGGAGGGCCGCAGTTTGGACATGCCTGGTTTAAAGGAATAGTATGGTAAGCATTCCTATGAAATAGGAATGCTTGGGTCACATGCATTCCCTGAGATTTATCTGCTTATGCTGCATTTGGTATGCAGCCATTTGTATAGCGTAAGATATGCACATTTGAGAGTGATAAAGTGGAGAGAGCCAACCAATCTGACATTATTCTTGCACAGGGCAAGAGGCATGAAGAAGGCGGAATACATTCTGCCAGACTTCGCACTGACATCGGAGGGGTACCATTTGCACATGCACTAACATATGTTATTAGTGTTTTGTTCATATGTTTGTAAATCCAGTCATCAGGACACAGAGACATGTGAGTTCACTGCTGTGCTGTTTATTCCATCACCAACTCCAGACACACTGCACACTGGACCACCCACTTCCCAGCATCCCCCTGGTCCCAGGGACCATCACTGAAGATTCAGGCTTACACATGTTAGTAAGGGAGTGTCTACAAATACTAAGCATTCTAATACGCTAACATCACATCCTCTTTTCTTTAAAGATAAGCCCTGTACGCTTCAATGCAACAATTAACAACGTCATATTAAGAACATCATCTAACACGTTTCAATGAGTCTCTCAGGTCTGCGTATTTCCCTTTTGGGTCTTTCATACACAGTCTGTGTTTCATTGACCATGTTGGACCTTTCTAGAATCGTGATTTGTTCACCATTATGAGGATCATCATACATGTCAGATGAAGGGTATTCTTCAGTCATGTTGTCTTCATTATGGTTAGGTTGAGATCTTAAATCCACCCGATTTCTTCTTACTTCCGTTCCACGCTCTGTACGTATAGTATAAGATCTTGGTGCTACTTGTGCTTGCACAATACCTTTCTGCACCCAAATACCTTTCTCGTGATCTCTGAGACGGACTTGGTCACCCGATTTTAGATCAGATAAGCTTTTTGCTCGCCTGTCATGGAACAGTTTCTGTTTCGCCTGTTGACATTCCTTACTCAGTCTGACCAACGCTGAGTTTTGTGTATTAAGCAGTTCATCATGTATCGGGAGATTAGCTCTAACCCTCCTTCCCATCAGCATTTGTGCAGGAGAAAGTCCATTCTGTAAAGGTGTACTGCGGTAGATTAAAAGACTTTTGTAGAAATCTTCTTTACCTTCTTGAGCTTTTTTCATGAGACTCTTTACAGTTTTTACTGAACTTTCCACCAACCCATTTGAGCGTGGATAGTGGGGACTTGACGTAGTATGGACAAATTCCCACTCATCAGCAAATTGTCTAAATTCAGCACTGGAAAACTGAGGACCATTGTCAGTGAACACTTCCATAGGAACACCATGCCTTGCAAAGATTGACTTCATGCAATTGATTACGGCTTTACTAGTATTTGTATGTAGTGTCTTCACCTCAGGGTAGTTAGAGTAATAATCAGTCACGACAATGTACGTTTTCCCATTACAATCAAACAAATCTGCGCCAACTTTCTGGTACGGTCTCTCTGGCACTCAGTGAGGACTCAGTGGCTCGACTTGTTGTTTCGGTCTATACGTAAGACATAATTCACAAGTAGCTGTAGTCTGTGGTATGTCTTGGTTCATTCTTGGCCAATACATAACTTCACGCACTCTCCGCTTACATTTTTCTTCTCCTAAGTGGCCTTCATGTATCTTGCACAGCATAGTTTTTCTTAGTCGTGCAGGTATGACAAACCTATTGCCTTTGTAAATAATACCATCGACAACTGTAAGGTCACTGCGGTACATCCAATAATCATGGATAGACAGTGGGCACGCATGTTTTTCTGCTGGCCAACCTTTCAGAATGATATCTTTCAACACTTTAATTGTGTCATCTGTCTCAGTTTCTTTCCTAATCTGTTCTTGTCTTGCAAGAGACACTGGTAGAGAAGCTACGATCAAATTAACATAGGCTTCTATCTCTTCATCCATCAGACTTTTGGAACCTTCACTTTTGTCCACAGCACGAGAAAGTGTATCAGCAATGTACATGTATTTGCCGGGACAGTACAGCAAGTGTACATCCTATTTCTGTAGTCTGATAAGCATTCATTGAATTCTCATGGGACAGTCATGTAATGATTTAGTCATGATAGCTACCAATGGCTTGTGGTCAGTTTCCACTGTAAATGTTTGACCATACACAACTGATGAAATCGCTCACATGCATATGTGATCGCTAGAAGTTCTTTTTCTATCTGAGCATACCTTGTTTCAGCACTTGTCAGTGCTCTTGATGCATAGATTACTGGTTGCCATGTATCCTCATGTTCTTGTAACAGCACTGAGCATAGGCCAAATTGTGAAGCATCTACTGAAATTCTTATTCTTTTCGCAGGATCAAAGAATTTTAGCACTGGTTGCTCACTGTTTGAAGAGAGGAGCACACGGCAGGCTTTGCAGACACTGATATCACAGCCTTACAGACTTCTGCAAGATTCTTTCACACTCTGAGAGCACTAGCAGTCCAAGTTAAACTGACACCATGTTTTGTTCATATGTTTGTAAATCCAGTCATCAGGACACAGAGACATGTGAGTTCACTGCTGTGCTGTTTATTCCATCACCAACTCCAGGCACACTGCACACTGGACCACCCACTTCCCAGCATCCCCCTGGTCCCAGGGACCATCACTGAAGATTCAGGCTTACACATGTTAGTAAGGGAGTGTCTACAAATACTAAGCATTCTAATACACTAACATCACAATTAGTGCTGCAAAGGACAACTCTTCTGTTAAGAGCTGCCCTTTGCAGTTTCCTCCCGTCACTGGACTTCCGGGTTATGGCCCCGGAGTTCATCTGCGCATGAGCAAAGTAATGCGGCAGCCGCGGGGCATGCTGAGAGGGATCCAGTAGTGGAAAGAAGCTTCTATAGGGTGCTCTCCGCAGTGAAGCCCCTGGGATGTGGGGCTAAGTGCATATGTAAATGCTGTAAAAACCCAGAAAACAGGGTTTTTACTGCATTTTTCTTTTAGTGTATCCCGCCCTCAGTCTGTAACATGGCAGTTAGAAGCTGATAGGTTGGTACTTTATCTCTCGCCAAGATCTGTTAAATTTCCCACTTAAGCTTAGAGAGGTGGGATACATCCATTCTCTGATCTCAGCCTTGAAATGATAGGTGTACTGATACCTTAACGAGCCCTAATCTCTGCATAACCCAAAATTTGTGTACTTTTGCGGGTTTTCACCTCGTGGGAAATGTGCAGAGCTGAAACAATAGTAAAGGTGGGTACACATTAGAAGATCATTCTAAACAATATGCACAATATAGATATTGTTAATGGTAATGTGTACACACTATGGGGGTAATTCAATGCGACTGCAATAACCCTGTCCTTGGCGGCATTGCTCATGCGTCCTGCATGTGCGCGGCCGCCGAATGCGTTAAGGTCGCAGTGGGTGCGATAGCCTCTGCCTGAATGACAGGCAGAGGTGTCCGTGGGGAGGGTAGAGGGCGGCAGTGGAACATTGCAGGGGCGGCGTGGGGAAAAAGGGGGCATGTCGGTGGCTGACATGTGTAGAATGGGTCTTGCACCTTAGCAAGCACCTAAACATCGAATTTGTACATAAACCATTGGTTTTACATACAAATTTTAATTAGGCCCCGTGTCCCAACATGGAGCAACACTGAATTCAGTTCTTATTCCTAGTGAGCTCCAGCAGCCAATTACACTTTATTGAACTCAGATTTGCTGTTGGATTTGTTGATGTAACATTCTGGATTAATCAATGGCTGGTGGTAGCTTGTTTAATGACAGTGCATCGCAGGACAGGAGATTATTTCTAGCTGCATTGCGATTATTTTCTTGCTGTGACACGCACACGCATAACTTCTGACCTTACTGACAATTGCGCTCTTAATTTTTTCTGGCAGAGATGAATAAATAATATAACTGACAGAGCCAACAATATTTAGAATCTGTAAAATCCCTCTGACAAAAGGACACAATTTAGATAAAACAAAAAAACATAAGTATTTGCCATTCCAATTTCTAACTTCTTGTTTTTTTTTACTTAATAGTGATTAAATCACGCTGACAAGGCAGTCTCCTTGTTCTAATCCACATGGAGATCTAGTGCTTATCTGAACCTCTTTTTAGGGCACATAAACAGTTGTGGCAGCTTAACACAAACAGCAGTTTAGCAGAGGCAAAGTGAAACTGTACACATCTGTCTGTGCTGCATCCGGGCAGGGTCCACTGACATTTAGTACACTATTTAAAAAAACAACCGGTAACTAAGTTTCCAATAAAGTGTCAGGGAGATGTACTAAGCCATGAGAGAGATAAAGTGTCAGGGAGATGTACTAAGCCATGAGAGAGATAAAGTGTCAGGGAGATGTACTAAGCCATGAGAGAGATAAAGTGGGGAATTCACTCAGCATCCAACAGCGGCATTTCTAGAGAGGAGGGGACCCGTGTGCAGACTCCATGTGTGGGCCCCCTCCTCTCCTGTAGCCGTCACCGCCGCTGCTAGCGCTCTCAGCGCTGAGACTCTGGCACAGTGCCAGAGTCTACAATGCATGCGCAGGACTCCGAAAAATGGCCGCCGGACCATTTTTCCAGAGTCCTGCGCATGCGCTGTAGACTCTGGCACTGTGCCAGAGTCTCAGCGCTGAGAGCGCTAGCAGCGGCGGTGACGGCTACAGGAGAGGAGGTGGCCCACCCACAGTCGCTGATGGATGCCGGAAAGGTAAGTATAGAAGAAATGGGTGCAGTGTGCGCGGTGTGGGCCCCCTCTGGACCCAGGGGCCTGTGTGCACCGCACACATTATAGATACGCCAGTGGCATCCAATCAGATTCTGTCATTTAATTTCAAATTGCTGATTGCTTACTTCGGGCAATTTCTCCACTTTATCCCTCTCCAGGGCTTGATACATCTCCCCTAAAGAGATTGTGTTATTATTAATACTTTTAAATTCACCCTCAGACAAGTTATTGGGAAATGCATTATCCGAAACGCCGGTCACCCGAACCCAACCCATCACAGCAACAAAATAATCGCCATGCAGCTAGAAATAATCTCCTGTCCTGCGATGCACTGTCATTAAACAAGCTACCACCAGCCATTGATTAATCCAGACGATGTTACATCAACAAATCCAACAGCAAATCTGAGTTCAATAAAGTGTAATTGGCTGCTGGAGCTCACTAGGAATAAGAATTGAATTCAGTGTTGCTCCATGTTGGGACACGGGGCCTAATTAAAATTTGTGCGTAAAACCAATTTAAATAAAAATAAAGGGAAAAATAAGGAAAAAATATAGATAAATAAATTCCTGTGCATATATTCTGAGCACCATCATATGCCCCACAAAGTAATGCCCCTTGCACCATACAGTATTAAGCGCCTACAGTAATGCCCCTGATGCCATATTAAGTCCCTACAGCAATGCCCCGATACCATATAATGCCCCCACAGTTATGCCCCTGTCACCATATTATGCCCACACAATAATAATGCCCTATGGCCACTGGCATATTTTATAATGGGTGCAGTGTGTGCGGCGCACACGGGCTCCAGGGGGGCCCACACCGCACACCCTGCACACAAATTTAAATACTTACCCTCCGAAGTCCCGTGGCGCAGCAGCAGCACTGCCGAAATCACTGGGAAAATAGTGCGGCACCATTTTCTAGGTGATTTGCGCATGCGCAGTAGGAATTTTTTTTGCGTATGTGCTCTAAGCTCTGGGACAGCGCTAAGGTTCCCTAACTGTCTCCTCTGAGGCATTGACTATTTTGTGAAGGACATTTTCAATAGTATTCCGTACAGCATACTGTCTGCTGCACTGACTGTATTGTACAGCGGGTGCCCTCTCATTAGTATTTTTCTACTTTGCTGCATCATGGGCAGTGGGTGGCGGGCGAACAAACAATGCTGCAATGCTAGGGATGCAAATACATTTCTTTTTTTTTGCATACCCCAAAAATAGTTGCTGCTATTACTAGTACTCGATCCTCAAGGCACACATAAAATAAAAATAATATAAAAACTAAAATAATAAAAACATAAAATAATAAAACATAAAATAATAAATAATAAAAACTAAATAATATTGGGAATTTGATTAAACAGAGTGTACAGTGAGGGCTGGCTCATTAGATAATTATTAAACCCAAAAGCTGTAAACCTGCATTTTTTTCGAAACTTCTCAATAAGAAACTTTTGTTTTCGGTATGCCGTGAAAAAAGTTTTGATACTCTAGGTGCCAAGATTCAAAAAAAATGTGGAAACTACTGGTATAGTCCATCCATAAATGGCTCTTGATAAAGAAAAAGGGGACTAAGGGGCCCATTTGTCAAACAATATTTACGGCTATTTCCCAAAAAAGCACACATTTTCGGAGGTTAGTCAAAAATGTTAAGTATACCTCAAATGTATGAAGGAGGCACCAAGGCAGATCTCTCTCCATTGGCAGTTAATGTGGTGGATGCGATGCTGCCCATTTTACCAATATCTGGAATGCAAAGCATTCCCAATATTGGCTGCCGCTATCTAAAAATGTCGGTAGTCCAGTGTAGCCTGTGGGCTACTCACTGCAATCTCAGCCATCTGATGGTTCCTCTTCATCAGAACCATCACTGGAATTGGTGGCTGTGCAAGTACGGAAACACTGACCGTGCATGCTCAGACTACCCCCCCCCCCACAAGCTCACTGAGCACATCACAGGGATGGCCTCCTTTACAGAATCCCTGTCCTTGTCTGAGCTTATTAATACATTCAAGTACCATATACAGGTGGTAGGGGTAAATATTAGAGATGTGCACTTGAAATTTTTCGGGTTTTGTGTTTTGGTTTTGGGTTCGGTTCCGCGGCCGTGTTTTGGGTTCGACCGCGTTTTGGCAAAACCTCACCGAATTTTTTTTGTCGGATTCGGGTGTGTTTTGGATTCGGGTGTTTTTTTTAAAAAACACTAAAAAACAGCTTAAATCATAGAATTTGGGGGTCATTTTGATCCCAAAGTATTATTAACCTCAAAAACCATTAATTTACACTAATTTTCAGTCTATTCTGAATACCTCACACCTCACAATATTATTTTTAGTCCTAAAATTTGCACCTAGGTCGCTGGATGACTAAGCTAAGCGACCCTAGTGGCCGACACAAACACCGTGCCCATCTAGGAGTGGCACTGCAGTGTCACGCAGGATGGCCCTTCCAAAAAACACTCCCCAAACAGCACATGACGCAAAGAAAAAAAGAGGCGCAATGAGGTAGCTGTGTGAGTAAGATAAGCGACCCTAGTGGCCGACACAAACACTGGGCCCATCTAGGAGTGGCACTGCAGTGTCACGCAGGATGGCCCTTCCAAAAAACCCTCCCCAAACAGCACATGACGCAAAGAAAAAAAGAGGCGCAATGAGGTAGCTGTGTGAGTAAGATAAGCGACCCTAGTGGCCGACACAAACACCGGGCCCATCTAGGAGTGGCACTGCAGTGTCACGCAGGATGGCCCTTCCAAAAAACCCTCCCCAAACAGCACATGACGCAAAGAAAAAAAGAGGCGCAATGAGTGTTAGGGTCTCCTGCCCTGTGCGGCCACGGCGTCATGGCAACCGGGAGACAAGTGCTAGTGGAGTAACCTGAGCGCAGCTGATACTCCGGTTCGGGTCTTTTGCTGTGCAGTGGTTATAGGCTCTGTGCACGGCAGGGGATCCGGTGCTGGTTTTTGTGCTCACAGTCTGTGAGGTCTGAGTGGGGCGTGAACAGCACCTGCTTTATAAGGCCTCTTTTCAGGGTAAGCAGATGCTGCTGAATCTTTGTTGGTTAGTCAGTTCATGAAAGTTAGCCAGTACTGTGTAGCTTTGTATTTGTTTGTTGCTTACTGCAAATAGGCCTGGGGATTTGGTATTACACTCTGCCAATCCAGACCTAGCAGTAAGACTGGAGTCAGTCGTTTAGCTTGCTGGGGTTCTGTTACTACTCTGTGAACTTAGCAAGTTTGCGGCTGTATTCTAAGACTTGCCTGTCTAATCCTGTCTCACTGTGCTAGGTGTCAGGGGCCAGTTTAGTGGCAGTAAGCTAAAACCTGTGCACTGCAAGTGAGAATTAGGATTGTGGGGACTCTCCTTGTGTCTATCATTCCATCTCTGACCAAGGAGTTTACTGCCACACCCGTTGGTAACCCTTTAGGGTTTTGCTGTTGCCCTTAGCAACAGCATTTCGGGTTCTCTACGTATTAAAACACAACATCTTGCTTTTTCCATCTTAGCAGTTCTAATGCAAGGGAGATACCCAGTTCCTTAGCCTCTGGGCTTCTCTGTTCACTTTGTGTGTATTTTGTTACCCTATCACCTTCTGTGTAGTTTATGTCATATTCCCCAGTTTGTCTGTGAGTCCATTTGTTTTGCATAACAGTTCAAACACCAGTACATTCCTGCAGACACTGGAGTGCATAACAGTTCTGACACCAGTACTTTCCTGCAGGCACTGGTGTGCATAACATATTCAGCAGCCAAATACTCCTGTTGAAATTTTGTGGGAATATGGAGCATACCCCTCAAAATACGTTGCAACAGGTGGTCGATCAGGTGCAGGTCCTGACTCGACAATTTAATGATTTGTCCATTAAAATGCACACCTCCCAGGCTGCTGGCAGAGCTCCCGCAGCAGCAGCACCTGCAGGGGTTAAGGAGCCGAAAGTAAATCTCCCGGATCGTTTTTCTGGAGATCGCTCGCAGTTCTTTTGTTTCAAGGAGAGCTGCAAGCTATACTTCCGGCTTAGGCCTCAGTCTTCTGGGTCAGAGATTCAGCGGGTGGGCATAGTGATTTCCTTGCTACAAGGAGACCCACAGGTCTGGGCATATGGGTTGCCGCCTGACTGTCCGTCGCTTAAAAGTGTTGATGCTTTTTTTACGGCACTGGGCATGTTGTATGATGACCCTGACAAGACGGCCTCAGCCGAGGCTCAGATTTCGATCCTTAAGCAAGGGCGAAGGCCAGTTGAGGTTTACTGTACGGAGTTTCGGAGGTTGGCCCATGATACCCAGTGGAATGACCCAGCCCTGAGACACCAGTACCGAAGAGGTCTTTCTAACCAGATAAAGGACCAACTGGTACAATATCCCTTGCCTGATAGCTTGGATCAGCTCATGCAGTTATCCATCCGGGTGGATAGACGGCTGAGAGAGCGTAGGCTTGAAAGGGAGACTGAGATTTCCTTCCTTCCCAAGGGAACCTCAGACTCTGAGGAATTTTCTGAGGAGCCTATGCAGATTGGGGCTACCCGCCTCTCCTCGCGTGAGAAGACGCGGAGGAGACAGCAGGGGTTGTGTTTGTACTGTGGGAATAAAGGTCATGTGGTAGTATCATGCCCAGAAAAGCCGGAAAACTTCAGGGCCTGAGGGTGATGGGAAATATCCTGTCAGGCCAGAAGTCAGAATTTCCCAAGAAGACTTTTATCATTCCGGTGACCTTGAAGATCCTCGGTCAAACTGTCAAGACTGAGGCCTTTGTGGACAGTGGGGCCGACTGGGTTTTTATGGACCGCCAATTCGCCCTGAAGCACTCTGTTCCCTTAGTACCCTTGGCATCGGAAATTGAGATTTGTGGGTTAAACGGGGAACCATTATCCCAAGGTAAAATTACCTCTTGCACTAGCCAGATTTCTTTGTTTATTGGAGCCACACACTCTGAAAAATTGTCCTTTTATGTGACTGTCTGTACTTTTGCCCCATTGGTGTTGGGGTTACCCTGGTTAAGGGCCCACAATCCTCAATTTGACTGGGTCTCTGGGGAGATTCTTAGTTGGGGTACTGATTGTTTCAGGAGTTGCTTGAGCCTTCCAGTCAGGCTCTCGCAGCTAAGTTTGCCAGGATTGCCAGGGTGTTATGCAGATTTTGCGGACGTGTTCTCCAAAAAAGTTGCAGAGGTACTACCTCCCCATCGCCCCTATGACTGTGCCATTGATTTGTTGCCAAATGCTAAGCTTCCCAAGAGCAGGTTGTACTCCCTGTCACGTCCTGAGACTCAGGCTATGGCAGAGTACATTCAGGAGAACTTGGCTAAGGGATTTATCAGACCTTCACAGTCTCCAGTTGGGTCGGGGTTCTTCTTCGTGGGTAAAAAGGACGGTTCGTTGCGACCCTGCATCGACTTCAGGGAATTGAACCGTATCACGATTAAAAACTCATACCCACTGCCTCTCATTTCGGTCTTGTTTGACCAGCTTCGTACTGCCACCATTTTTTCTAAGATTGACCTACGCGGTGCGTACAATCTAATCCGAATAAGAGAGGGGGATGAATGGAAGACTGCCTTTAATACCCACTCAGGGCATTATGAATATTTGGTGATGCCTTTTGGGCTCTGTAATGCCCCGGCAGTCTTCCAGGATTTCATGAATGATGTGCTCAGGGAATATTTGGATAGATTCTTAGTTGTATACTTAGATGACATCCTAATCTTCTCCCATTCCCTGGAGGAACATCGGAAGCATGTACGCTTAGTCCTCCAGAAACTCAGAGACCACCGGCTTGGGGCGAAGCTGGAGAAGTGCGAATTTGAAGTTCAGCAAATCGCATTTCTAGGATATATTATCTCCCCAGAAGGTTTCCAAATGGAGGGTTCCAAGGTACAGGCAGTCCTGGATTGGGTGCAGCCCACTAGTTTGAAGGCGCTTCAGCGTTTCCTGGGCTTTGCGAATTTTTATTGACGATTTATCGCTGGATTTTCGTCTATAGTGGCGCCCTTGGTGGCACTCACTAAGAAAGGGGCGGATGTTGCTCACTGGTCTTGTGAGGCTAAAGCGGCTTTTGCCCGTCTCAAAAGGGCATTTGTTTCGGCCAAGGTGCTGCGACACCCAGATCCAGAGCGTCCTTTTGTGGTGGAGGTGGATGCCTCTGAGATGGGTATTGGGGCAGTGCTTTCTCAGATGGGAGTGTCTGATAATCGCCTTCATCCCTGTGCTTACTTTTCCCGTAAATTTTCGCCTGCCGAGATGAATTATGACGTGGGTAACCGGGAATTGTTGGCTATTAAGGATGCACTCGAGGAGTGGAGACACTGGCTTGAGGGGGCTAAGTTTGTGGTCTCAATTCTCACTGACCATAAGAATCTGGCATATTTAGAGTCAGCGAAGCGTCTCAATGCCAGGCAGGCACGATGGGCTTTGTTTTTTGCTCGCTTTAATTTTTTGATAACATATCGCCCTGGGTCAAAAAACATCAAGGCTGATGCGCTCTCGCGGAGTTTTGCTCCAATCCAGGAGACCACCGAGGAGCCGTTGCCCATTGTTTCCCCATCATGTATTAAAGTGGGCATTACCCAGGACCTCTTATCATTAGTCCTTAGAGCACAGGAGCAGGCTCCTCCAGACCTTCCGGTAGGTCTTTTGTTTGTGCCTCCTAGGTTAAGACAGCGAGTGTTCCTGGAATTCCATGCCAAGAAGTCGGCAGGTCACCCGGGTATTGCCAGAACTCGGGAGTTGCTATCTAGGGCGGTGTGGTGGCCCTCGGTGGCTAAGGATGTGGATCAGTGGGTTCGGGCATGTGACATCTGTGCCCGAAATAAGACTCCTAGAGGGGTTCCTGTTGGCCCATTACATCCACTCTCTATCCCATCTAAGCCATGGACCCACATTTCAATGGATTTTGTGGTGGACTTGCCCAAATCCTCGGGGATGACAGCCATCTGGGTTGTCGTTGACAGGTTTTCGAAGATGGCGCACTTCGTTCCACTGGTTGGGCTGCCATCAGCCAGACGCCTGTCTGAATTATTTATGCTGCATGTTGTGCGTCTCCACGGGTTGCCACTTGATGTGGTCTCTGACCGCGGATCCCAGTTTGTGGCCAAATTCTGGAGGGCATTTTGTTCCGATCTCCAGATTTCTGTCAGCTTGTCGTCAGGCTACCATCCGCAGTCTAATGGGCAGACTGAAAGGGTGAACCAGTCCTTGGAGCAGTTCCTCAGGTGTTATGTCTCCAAGTGTCAGACTGACTGGGTTGCTCATCTGTCCATGGCGGAGTTTGCCTATAACAACGCGGCTCACTCTGCTACAGGGATCTCTCCCTTCCTTTGTGTGTATGGGCATCATCCTAAGGCCAATTCTTTTGACCCCCTGGACTCCACGCCTGGTGGTTCCTCTGTGGTTTCGGTCCTTAGAGGTATTTGGCGGAAAGTGAAGAAAGCCCTTGTGTCTGTGTCATTAGTGACCAAAAGGGTTTTTGATAAGCGGAAAAGACCCTGCAGCTTCAAATTAGGAGACTTCGTCTGGTTGTCTACCAAGAATTTGAAGTTGAGACAGCCATCTCATAAGTTAGGGCCCCGGTTCATCGGCCCTTATAAGATCACCAGGGTTATCAATCCGGTGGCATTTCAGTTAGATCTGCCCCGTTCTTTGGGTATCAATAAAACATTTCATTGTTCCCTTTTAAAACGGGCGATTAGTAATCCTTCTTCCAGTGGAAGACCTTCCCCTCTTCTGATACGTGGCCAGAGGGAGTTTGTTGTTGAAAGGATTCTTGACTCCAAGGTGGTTCGGGGTCGGCTGTCATTTTTGGTGCACTGGAAGGGGTATGGCCCGGAGGAGCGGTCGTGGGTGCGCAGTTGTGATCTTCATGCCCCCAGACTGATACGCTCTTTCTTCTCGCAGTTCCCCGATAAACCCGGTGGTAGGGGTTCTTTGACCCCTCGTCAGAGGGGGGGTACTGTTAGGGTCTCCTGCCCTGTGCGGCCACGGCGTCATGGCAACCGGGAGACAAGTGCTAGTGGAGTAACCTGAGCGCAGCTGATACTCCGGTTCGGGTCTTTTGCTGTGCAGTGGTTATAGGCTCTGTGCACTGCAGGGGATCCGGTGCTGGTTTTTGTGCTCACAGTCTGTGAGGTCTGAGTGGGGCGTGGACAGCACCTGCTTTATAAGGCCTCTTTTCAGGGTAAGCAGATGCTGCTGAATCTTTGTTGGTTAGTCAGTTCATGAAAGTTAGCCAGTACTGTGTAGCTTTGTATTTGTTTGTTGCTTACTGCAAATAGGCCTGGGGATTTGGTATTACACTCTGCCAATCCAGACCTAGCAGTAATACTGGAGTCAGTCATTTAGCTTGCTGGGGTTCTGTTACTACTCTGTGAACTTAGCAAGTTTGCGGCTGTATTCTAAGACTTGCCTGTCTAATCCTGTCTCACTGTGCTAGGTGTCAGGGGCCAGTTTAGTGGCAGTAAGCTAAAACCTGTGCACTGCAAGTGAGAATTAGGATTGTGGGGACTCTCCTTGTGTCTATCATTCCATCTCTGACCAAGGAGTTTACTGCCACACCCGTTGGTAACCCTTTAGGGTTTTGCTGTTGCCCTTAGCAACAGCATTTCGGGTTCTCTACGTATTAAAGCACAACATCTTGCTTTTTCCATCTTAGCAGTTCTAATGCAAGGGAGATACCCAGTTCCTTAGCCTCTGGGCTTCTCTGTTCACTTTGTGTGTATTTTGTTACCCTATCACCTTCTGTGTACGTTATGTCATATTCCCCAGTTTGTCTGTGAGTCCATTTGTTTTGCATAACAGTTCAAACACCAGTACATTCCTGCAGACACTGGAGTGCATAACAGTTCTGACACCAGTACTTTCCTGCAGGCACTGGTGTGCATAACAATGAGGTAGCTGTGTGAGTAAGATAAGCGACCCTAGTGGCCGACACAAACACCGGGCCCATCTAGGAGTGGCACTGCAGTGTCACGCAGGATGGCCCTTCCAAAAAACCCTCCCCAAACAGCACATGACGCAAAGTAAAAAAGAGGCGCAATGAGGTAGCTGTGTGAGTAAGATAAGCGACCCTAGTGGCCGACACAAACACCGGGCCCATCTAGGAGTGGCACTGCAGTGTCACGCAGGATGGCCCTTCCAAAAAACCCTCCCCAAACAGCACATGACGCAAAGAAAAAAAGAGGCGCAATGAGGTAGCTGTGTGAGTAAGATAAGCGACCCTAGTGGCCGACACAAACACCGGGCCCATCTAGGAGTGGCACTGCAGTGTCACGCAGGATGGCCCTTCCAAAAAACCCTCCCCAAACAGCACATGACGCAAAGAAAAAAAGAGGCGCAATGAGGTAGCTGTGTGAGTAAGATAAGCGACCCTAGTGGCCGACACAAACACCGTGCCCATCTAGGAGTGGCACTGCAGTGTCACGCAGGATGGCCCTTCCAAAAAACCCTCCCCAAACAGCACATGACGCAAAGAAAAAAAGAGGAGCAATGAGGTAGCTGTGTGAGTAAGATAAGCGACCCTAGTGGCCGACACAAACACCGGGCCCATCTAGGAGTGTCACTGCAGTGTCACGCAGGATGGCGCTTCCAAAAAACCCTCCCCAAACAGCACATGACGCAAAGAAAAAAAGAGGCGCAATGAGGTAGCTGTGTGAGTAAGATAAGCGACCCTAGTGGCCGACACAAACACCGTGCCCATCAAGGAGTGGCACTGCAGTGTCACGCAGGATGGCCCTTCCAAAAAACCCTCCCCAAACAGCACATGACGCAAAGAAAAAAAGAGGCGCAATGAGGTAGCTGTGTGAGTAAGATAAGCGACCCTAGTGGCCGACACAAACACCGGGCCCATCTAGGAGTGGCACTGCAGTGTCACGCAGGATGGCCCTTCCAAAAAACCCTCCCCAAACAGCACATGATGCAAAGAAAAAAAGAGGCGCAATGAGGTAGCTGTGTGAGTAAGATAAGCGACCCTAGTGGCCGACACAAACACCGTGCCCATCTAGGAGTGGCACTGCAGTGTCACGCAGGATGGCCCTTCCAAAAAACCCTCCCCAAACAGCACATGACGCAAAGAAAAAAAGAGGCGCAATGAGGTAGCTGTGTGAGTAAGATAAGCGACCCTAGTGGCCGACACAAACACCGGGCCCATCTAGGAGTGGCACTGCAGTGTCACGCAGGATGGCCCTTCCAAAAAACCCTCCCCAAACAGCACATGACGCAAAGAAAAAAAGAGGCGCAATGAGGTAGCTGTGTGAGTAAGATAAGCGACCCTAGTGGCCGACACAAACACCGTGCCCATCTAGGAGTGGCACTGCAGTGTCACGCAGGATGGCCCTTCCAAAAAACCCTCCCCAAACAGCACATGACGCAAAGAAAAAAAGAGGGGCAATGAGGTAGCTGTGTGAGTAAGATAAGCGACCCTAGTGGCCGACACAAACACCGGGCCCATCTAGGAGTGGCACTGCAGTGTCACGCAGGATGGCCCTTCCAAAAAACCCTCCCCAAACAGCACATGACGCAAAGAAAAAAAGAGGCGCAATGAGGTAGCTGTGTGAGTAAGATAAGCGACCCTAGTGGCCGACACAAACACCGGGCCCATCTAGGAGTGGCACTGCAGTGTCACGCAGGATGGCCCTTCCAAAAAACCCTCCCCAAACAGCACATGACGCAAAGAAAAAAAGAGGCGCAATGAGGTAGCTGTGTGAGTAAGATAAGCGACCCTAGTGGCCGACACAAACACCGGGCCCATCTAGGAGTGGCACTGCAGTGTCACGCAGGATGGCCCTTCCAAAAAACCCTCCCCAAACAGCACATGACGCAAAGAAAAAAAGAGGCGCAATGAGGTAGCTGTGTGAGTAAGATAAGCGACGCTAGTGGCCGACACAAACACCGTGCCCATCTAGGAGTGGCACTGCAGTGTCACGCAGGATGGCCCTTCCAAAAAACCCTCCCCAAACAGCACATGACGCAAAGAAAAAAAGAGGCGCAATGAGGTAGCTGTGTGAGTAAGATAAGCGACCCTAGTGGCCGACACAAACACCGGGCCCATCTAGGAGTGGCACTGCAGTGTCACGCAGGATGGCCCTTCCAAAAAACCCTCCCCAAACAGCACATGACGCAAAGAAAAAAAGAGGCGCAATGAGGTAGCTGTGTGAGTAAGATAAGCGACCCTAGTGGCCGACACAAACACCGTGCCCATCTAGGAGTGGCACTGCAGTGTCACGCAGGATGGCCCTTCCAAAAAACCCTCCCCAAACAGCACATGACGCAAAGAAAAAAAGAGGCGCAATGAGGTAGCTGTGTGAGTAAGATAAGCGACCCTAGTGGCCGACACAAACACTGGGCCCATCTAGGAGTGGCACTGCAGTGTCACGCAGGATGGCCCTTCCAAAAAACCCTCCCCAAACAGCACATGACGCAAAGAAAAAAAGAGGCGCAATGAGGTAGCTGTGTGAGTAAGATAAGCGACCCTAGTGGCCGACACAAACACCGGGCCCATCTAGGAGTGGCACTGCAGTGTCACGCAGGATGGCCCTTCCAAAAAACCCTCCCCAAACAGCACATGACGCAAAGAAAAAAGAGGCGCAATGAGGTAGCTGTGTGAGTAAGATAAGCGACCCTAGTGGCCGACACAAACACCGGGCCCATCTAGGAGTGGCACTGCAGTGTCACGCAGGATGGCCCTTCCAAAAAACCCTCCCCAAACAGCACATGACGCAAAGTAAAAAAGAGGCGCAATGAGGTAGCTGTGTGAGTAAGATAAGCGACCCTAGTGGCCGACACAAACACCGTGCCCATCTAGGAGTGGCACTGCAGTGTCACGCAGGATGGCCCTTCCAAAAAACCCTCCCCAAACAGCACATGACGCAAAGAAAAAAAGAGGCGCAATGAGGTAGCTGTGTGAGTAAGATAAGCGACCCTAGTGGCCGACACAAACACCGGGCCCATCTAGGAGTGGCACTGCAGTGTCACGCAGGATGGCCCTTCCAAAAAACCCTCCCCAAACAGCACATGACGCAAAGAAAAAAAGAGGCGCAATGAGGTAGCTGTGTGAGTAAGATAAGCGACCCTAGTGGCCGACACAAACACCGTGCCCATCTAGGAGTGGCACTGCAGTGTCACGCAGGATGGCCCTTCCAAAAAACCCTCCCCAAACAGCACATGACGCAAAGAAAAAAAGAGGCGCAATGAGGTAGCTGTGTGAGTAAGATAAGCGACCCTAGTGGCCGACACAAACACCGGGCCCATCTAGGAGTGGCACTGCAGTGTCACGCAGGATGGCCCTTCCAAAAAACCCTCCCCAAACAGCACATGACGCAAAGAAAAAAAGAGGCGCAATGAGGTAGCTGTGTGAGTAAGATAAGCGACCCTAGTGGCCGACACAAACACCGTGCCCATCTAGGAGTGGCACTGCAGTGTCACGCAGGATGGCCCTTCCAAAAAACCCTCCCCAAACAGCACATGACGCAAAGAAAAAATGAGGCGCAATGAGGTAGCTGTGTGAGTAAGATAAGCGACCCTAGTGGCCGACACAAACACCGGGCCCATCTAGGAGTGGCACTGCAGTGTCACGCAGGATGGCCCTTCCAAAAAACCCTCCCCAAACAGCACATGACGCAAAGAAAAAAAGAGGCGCAATGAGGTAGCTGTGTGAGTAAGATAAGCGACCCTAGTGGCCGACACAAACACCGTGCCCATCTAGGAGTGGCACTGCAGTGTCACGCAGGATGGCCCTTCCAAAAAACCCTCCCCAAACAGCACATGACGCAAAGAAAAAAAGAGGCGCAATGAGGTAGCTGTGTGAGTAAGATAAGCGACCCTAGTGGCCGACACAAACACCGGGCCCATCTAGGAGTGGCACTGCAGTGTCACGCAGGATTGGCCCTTCCAAAAAACCCTCCCCAAACAGCACATGACGCAAAGAAAAAAAGAGGCGCAATGAGGTAGCTGTGTGAGTAAGATAAGCGACCCTAGTGGCCGACACAAACACCGTGCCCATCTAGGAGTGGCACTGCAGTGTCACGCAGGATGGCCCTTCCAAAAAACCCTCCCCAAACAGCACATGACGCAAAGAAAAAAAGAGGGGCAATGAGGTAGCTGTGTGAGTAAGATAAGCGACCCTAGTGGCCGACACAAACACCGGGCCCATCTAGGAGTGGCACTGCAGTGTCACGCAGGATGGCCCTTCCAAAAAACCCTCCCCAAACAGCACATGACGCAAAGAAAAAAAGAGGCGCAATGAGGTAGCTGTGTGAGTAAGATAAGCGACCCTAGTGGCCGACACAAACACCGGGCCCATCTAGGAGTGGCACTGCAGTGTCACGCAGGATGGCCCTTCCAAAAAACCCTCCCCAAACAGCACATGACGCAAAGAAAAAAAGAGGCGCAATGAGGTAGCTGTGTGAGTAAGATAAGCGACCCTAGTGGCCGACACAAACACCGGGCCCATCTAGGAGTGGCACTGCAGTGTCACGCAGGATGGCCCTTCCAAAAAACCCTCCCCAAACAGCACATGACGCAAAGAAAAAAAGAGGCGCAATGAGGTAGCTGTGTGAGTAAGATAAGCGACGCTAGTGGCCGACACAAACACCGTGCCCATCTAGGAGTGGCACTGCAGTGTCACGCAGGATGGCCCTTCCAAAAAACCCTCCCCAAACAGCACATGACGCAAAGAAAAAAAGAGGCGCAATGAGGTAGCTGTGTGAGTAAGATAAGCGACCCTAGTGGCCGACACAAACACCGGGCCCATCTAGGAGTGGCACTGCAGTGTCACGCAGGATGGCCCTTCCAAAAAACCCTCCCCAAACAGCACATGACGCAAAGAAAAAAAGTGGCGCAATGAGGTAGCTGTGTGAGTAAGATAAGCGACCCTAGTGGCCGACACAAACACCGTGCCCATCTAGGAGTGGCACTGCAGTGTCACGCAGGATGGCCCTTCCAAAAAACCCTCCCCAAACAGCACATGACGCAAAGAAAAAAAGAGGCGCAATGAGGTAGCTGTGTGAGTAAGATAAGCGACCCTAGTGGCCGACACAAACACCGGGCCCATCTAGGAGTGGCACTGCAGTGTCACGCAGGATGGCCCTTCCAAAAAACCCTCCCCAAACAGCACATGACGCAAAGAAAAAAAGAGGCGCAATGAGGTAGCTGTGTGAGTAAGATAAGCGACCCTAGTGGCCGACACAAACACCGGGCCCATCTAGGAGTGGCACTGCAGTGTCACGCAGGATGGCCCTTCCAAAAAACCCTCCCCAAACAGCACATGACGCAAAGAAAAAAAGAGGCGCAATGAGGTAGCTGTGTGAGTAAGATAAGCGACCCTAGTGGCCGACACAAACACCGTGCCCATCTAGGAGTGGCACTGCAGTGTCACGCAGGATGGCCCTTCCAAAAAACCCTCCCCAAACAGCACATGACGCAAAGAAAAAAAGAGGCGCAATGAGGTAGCTGTGTGAGTAAGATAAGCGACCCTAGTGGCCGACACAAACACCGGGCCCATCTAGGAGTGGCACTGCAGTGTCACGCAGGATGGCCCTTCCAAAAAACCCTCCCCAAACAGCACATGACGCAAAGAAAAAAAGAGGCGCAATGAGGTAGCTGTGTGAGTAAGATAAGCGACCCTAGTGGCCGACACAAACACCGTGCCCATCTAGGAGTGGCACTGCAGTGTCACGCAGGATGGCCCTTCCAAAAAACCCTCCCCAAACAGCACATGACGCAAAGAAAAAAAGAGGCGCAATGAGGTAGCTGTGTGAGTAAGATAAGCGACCCTAGTGGCCGACACAAACACCGGGCCCATCTAGGAGTGGCACTGCAGTGTCACGCAGGATGGCCCTTCCAAAAAACCCTCCCCAAACAGCACATGACGCAAAGAAAAAAAGAGGCGCAATGAGGTAGCTGTGTGAGTAAGATAAGCGACCCTAGTGGCCGACACAAACACCGGGCCCATCTAGGAGTGGCACTGCAGTGTCACGCAGGATGGCCCTTCCAAAAAACCCTCCCCAAACAGCACATGATGCAAAGAAAAAAAAGAGGCGCAATGAGGTAGCTGTGTGAGTAAGATAAGCGACCCTAGTGGCCGACACAAACACCGGGCCCATCTAGGAATGGCACTGCAGTGTCACGCAGGATGGCCCTTCCAAAAAACCCTCCCCAAACAGCACATGACGCAAAGAAAAAAAGAGGCGCAATGAGGTAGCTGTGTGAGTAAGATAAGCGACCCTAGTGGCCGACACAAACACCGTGCCCATCTAGGAGTGGCACTGCAGTGTCACGCAGGATGGCCCTTCCAAAAAACCCTCCCCAAACAGCACATGACGCAAAGAAAAAAAGAGGCGCAATGAGGTAGCTGTGTGAGTAAGATAAGCGACCCTAGTGGCCGACACAAACACCGGGCCCATCTAGGAGTGGCACTGCAGTGTCACGCAGGATGGCCCTTCCAAAAAACCCTCCCCAAACAGCACATGACGCAAAGAAAAAAAGAGGCGCAATGAGGTAGCTGTGTGAGTAAGATAAGCGACCCTAGTGGCCGACACAAACACCGTGCCCATCTAGGAGTGGCACTGCAGTGTCACGCAGGATGGCCCTTCCAAAAAACCCTCCCCAAACAGCACATGACGCAAAGAAAAAAAGAGGCGCAATGAGGTAGCTGTGTGAGTAAGATAAGAGACCCTAGTGGCCGACACAAACACCGGGCCCATCTAGGAGTGGCACTGCAGTGTCACGCAGGATGGCTCTTCCAAAAAACCCTCCCCAAACAGCACATGACGCAAAGAAAAAAAGAGGCGCAATGAGGTAGCTGTGTGAGTAAGATAAGCGACCCTAGTGGCCGACACAAACACCGGGCCCATCTAGGAGTGGCACTGCAGTGTCACGCAGGATGGCCCTTCCAAAAAACCCTCCCCAAACAGCACATGACGCAAAGAAAAAAAGAGGCGCAATGAGGTAGCTGTGTGAGTAAGATAAGCGACCCTAGTGGCCGACACAAACACCGGGCCCATCTAGGAGTGGCACTGCAGTGTCACGCAGGATGGCCCTTCCAAAAAACCCTCCCCAAACAGCACATGACGCAAAGAAAAAAAGAGGCGCAATGAGGTAGCTGTGTGAGTAAGATAAGCGACCCTAGTGGCCGACACAAACACCGGGCCCATCTAGGAGTGTCACTGCAGTGTCACGCAGGATGGCCCTTCCAAAAAACCCTCCCCAAACAGCACATGATGCAAAGAAAAAAAAGAGGCGCAATGAGGTAGCTGTGTGAGTAAGATAAGCGACCCTAGTGGCCGACACAAACACCGGGCCCATCTAGGAATGGCACTGCAGTGTCACGCAGGATGGCCCTTCCAAAAAACCCTCCCCAAACAGCACATGACGCAAAGAAAAAAAGAGGCGCAATGAGGTAGCTGTGTGAGTAAGATAAGCGACCCTAGTGGCCGACACAAACACCGTGCCCATCTAGGAGTGGCACTGCAGTGTCACGCAGGATGGCCCTTCCAAAAAACCCTCCCCAAACAGCACATGACGCAAAGAAAAAAAGAGGCGCAATGAGGTAGCTGTGTGAGTAAGATAAGCGACCCTAGTGGCCGACACAAACACCGGGCCCATCTAGGAGTGGCACTGCAGTGTCACGCAGGATGGCCCTTCCAAAAAACCCTCCCCAAACAGCACATGACGCAAAGAAAAAAAGAGGCGCAATGAGGTAGCTGTGTGAGTAAGATAAGCGACCCTAGTGGCCGACACAAACACCGTGCCCATCTAGGAGTGGCACTGCAGTGTCACGCAGGATGGCCCTTCCAAAAAACCCTCCCCAAACAGCACATGACGCAAAGAAAAAAAGAGGCGCAATGAGGTAGCTGTGTGAGTAAGATAAGCGACCCTAGTGGCCGACACAAACACCGTGCCCATCTAGGAGTGGCACTGCAGTGTCACGCAGGATGGCCCTTCCAAAAAACCCTCCCCAAACAGCACATGACGCAAAGAAAAAAAGAGGCGCAATGAGGTAGCTGTGTGAGTAAGATAAGAGACCCTAGTGGCCGACACAAACACCGGGCCCATCTAGGAGTGGCACTGCAGTGTCACGCAGGATGGCTCTTCCAAAAAACCCTCCCCAAACAGCACATGACGCAAAGAAAAAAAGAGGCGCAATGAGGTAGCTGTGTGAGTAAGATAAGCGACCCTAGTGGCCGACACAAACACCGTGCCCATCTAGGAGTGGCACTGCAGTGTCACGCAGGATGGCCCTTCCAAAAAACCCTCCCCAAACAGCACATGACGCAAAGAAAAAAAGAGGCGCAATGAGGTAGCTGTGTGAGTAAGATAAGCGACCCTAGTGGCCGACACAAACACCGGGCCCATCTAGGAGTGGCACTGCAGTGTCACGCAGGATGGCCCTTCCAAAAAACCCTCCCCAAACAGCACATGACGCAAAGAAAAAAAGAGGCGCAATGAGGTAGCTGTGTGAGTAAGATAAGCGACCCTAGTGGCCGACACAAACACCGTGCCCATCTAGGAGTGGCACTGCAGTGTCACGCAGGATGGCCCTTCCAAAAAACCCTCCCCAAACAGCACATGACGCAAAGAAAAAAAGAGGCGCAATGAGGTAGCTGTGTGAGTAAGATAAGCGACCCTAGTGGCCGACACAAACACCGGGCCCATCTAGGAGTGGCACTGCAGTGTCACGCAGGATGGCCCTTCCAAAAAACATTCCACAAACAGCACATGACGCAAAGAAAAATTAAAGAAAAAAGAGGTGCAAGATGGAATTGTCCTTGGGCCCTCCCACCCACCCTTATGTTGTATAAACAGGACATGCACACTTTAACCATCCCATCATTTCAGTGACAGGGTCTGCCACACGACTGTGACTGAAATGACGGGTTGGTTTGGACCCCCACCAAAAAAGAAGCAATTAATCTCTCCTTGCACAAACTGGCTCTACAGAGGCAAGATGTCCACCTCATCATCATCCTCCGTTATATCACCGTGTACATCCCCCTCCTCACAGATTATCAATTCGTCCCCACTGGAATCCACCATCTCAGCTCCCTGTGTACTTTGTGGAGGCAATTGCTGCTGGTCAATGTCTCCACGGAGGAATTGATTATAATTCATTTTAATGAACATCATCTTCTCCACATTTTCTGGATGTAATCTCGTACGCCGATTGCTGACAAGGTGAGCGGCGGCACTAAACACTCTTTCGGAGTACACACTTGTGGGAGGGCAACTTAGGTAGAATAAAGCCAGTTTGTGCAAGGGCCTCCAAATTGCCTCTTTTTCCTGCCAGTATAAGTACGGACTGTGTGACGTGCCTACTTGGATGCGGTCACTCATATAATCCTCCACCATTCTTTCAATGGTGAGAGAATCATATGCAGTGACAGTAGACGACATGTCCGTAATCGTTGTCAGGTCCTTCAGTCCGGACCAGATGTCAGCATCAGCAGTCGCTCCAGACTGCCCTGCATCACCGCCAGCGGGTGGGCTCGGAATTCTGAGCCTTTTCCTCGCACCCCCAGTTGCGGGAGAATGTGAAGGAGGAGATGTTGACAGGTCGCGTTCCGCTTGACTTGACAATTTTCTCACCAGCAGGTCTTTCAACCCCAGCAGACTTGTGTCTGCCGGAAAGAGAGATCCAAGGTAGGCTTTAAATCTAGGATCGAGCACGGTGGCCAAAATGTAGTGCTCTGATTTCAACAGATTGACCACCCGTGAATCCTTGTTAAGCGAATTAAGGGCTCCATCCACAAGTCCCACATGCCTAGCGGAATCGCTCCGTGTTAGCTCCTCCTTCAATGTCTCCAGCTTCTTCTGCAAAAGCCTGATGAGGGGAATGACCTGACTCAGGCTGGCAGTGTCTGAACTGACTTCACGTGTGGCAAGTTCAAAGGGCATCAGAACCTTGCACAACGTTGAAATCATTCTCCACTGCGCTTGAGACAGGTGCATTCCACCTCCTATATCGTGCTCAATTGTATAGGCTTGAATGGCCTTTTGCTGCTCCTCCAACCTCTGAAGCATATAGAGGGTTGAATTCCACCTCGTTACCACTTCTTGCTTCAGATGATGGCAGGGCAGGTTCAGTAGTTTTTGGTGGTGCTCCAGTCTTCTGTACGTGGTGCCTGTACGCCGAAAGTGTCCCGCAATTCTTCTGGCCACCGACAGCATCTCTTGCACGCCCCTGTCGTTTTTAAAAAAATTCTGCACCACCAAATTCAAGGTATGTGCAAAACATGGGACGTGCTGGAATTTGCCCATATTTAATGCACACACAATATTGCTGGCATTGTCCGATGCCACAAATCCACAGGAGAGTCCAATTGGGGTAAGCCATTCCGCGATGATCTTCCTCAGTTGCCGTAAGAGGTTTTCAGCTGTGTGCGTATTCTGGAAAGCGGTGATACAAAGCGTAGCCTGCCTAGGAAAGAGTTGGCGTTTGCGAGATGCTGCTACTGGTGCCGCCACTGCTGTTCTTGCGGCGGGAGTCCATACATCTACCCAGTGGGCTGTCACAGTCATATAGTCCTGACCCTGCCCTGCTCCACTTGTCCACATGTCCGTGGTTAAGTGGACATTGGGTACAGCTGCATTTTTTAGGACACTGGTGAGTCTTTTTCTGAGGTCTGTGTACATTTTCGGTATCGCCTGCCTAGAGAAGTGGAACCTAGATGGTATTTGGTAACGGGGGCACACTACCTCAAGAAATTGTGTAGTTCCCTGTGAACTAACGGCGGATAGGGGACGCACGTCTAACACCAACATAGTTGTCAAGGCCTCAGTTATCCGCTTTGCAGCAGGATGACTGCTGTGATATTTCATCTTCCTCGCAAAGGACTGTTGGACAGTCAATTGCTTACTGGAAGTAGTACAAGTGGTCTTCCGACTTCCCCTCTGGGATGACCATCGACTCCCAGCAGCAACAACAGCAGCGCCAGCAGCAGTAGGCGTTACACGCAAGGATGCATCGGAGGAATCCCAGGCAGGAGAGGAATCGTCAGAATTGCCAGTGACATGGCCTGCAGGACTATTGGCATTCCTGGGGAAGGAGGAAATTGACACTGAGGGAGTTGGTGGGGTGGTTTGCGTGAGCTTGGTTACAAGAGGAAGGGATTTACTGGTCAGTGGACTGCTTCCGCTGTCACCCAAAGTTTTTGAACTTGTCACTGACTTATTATGAATGCGCTGCAGGTGACGTATAAGGGAGGATGTTCCGAGGTGGTTAACGTCCTTACCCCTACTTATTACAGCTTGACAAAGGCAACACACGGCTTGACACCTGTTGTCCGCTTTTCTGTTGAAATACCTCCACACTGAAGAGCTGATTTTTTTGGTATTTTCACCAGGCATGTCAACGGCCATATTCCTCCCACGGACAACAGGTGTCTCCCCGGGTGCCTGACTTAAACAAACCACCTCACCATCAGAATCCTCCTGGTCAATTTCCTCCCCAGCGCCAGCAACACCCATATCCTCCTCATCCTGGTGTACTTCAACACTGACATCTTCAATCTGACTATCAGGAACTGGACTGCGGGTGCTCCTTCCAGCACTTGCAGGGGGCGTGCAAATGGTGGAAGGCGCATGCTCTTCATGTCCAGTGTTGGGAAGGTCAGGCATCGCAACCGACACAATTGGACTCTCCTTGTGGATTTGGGATTTCGAAGAACGCACAGTTCTTTGCGGTGCTTTTGCCAGCTTGAGTCTTTTCAGTTTTCTAGCGAGAGGCTGAGTGCTTCCATCCTCATGTGAAGCTGAACCACTAGCCATGAACATAGGCCAGGGCCTCAGCCGTTCCTTGCCACTCCGTGTGGTAAATGGCATATTGGCAAGTTTACGCTTCTCCGACGACAATTTTATTTTAGGTTTTGGAGTCCTTTTTTTACTGATATTTGGTGTTTTGGATTTGACATGCTCTGTACTATGACATTGGGCATCGGCCTTGGCAGACGACGTTGCTGGCATTTCATCGTCTCGGCCATGACTAGTGGCAGCAGCTTCAGCACGAGGTGGAAGTGGATCTTGATCTTTCCCTAATTTTGGAACCTCAACATTTTTGTTCTCCATATTTTAATAGGCACAACTAAAAGGCACCTCAGGTAAACAATGGAGATGGATGGATACTAGTATACTTATGGATGGACTGCCGAGTGCCGACACAGAGGTAGCTACAGCCGTGGACTACCGTACTGTGTCTGCTGCTAATATAGACTGGATGATTGATAATGAGATGAAATCAATATATATATGTATATATAATATCACTAGTACTGCAGCCGGACAGGTAGATAATATATTTATTAGGTAATGATGACTGATGACGGACTGCTGGACACTGTCAGCTCAGCAGCACCGCAGACTGCTACAGTAAGCTACTATACTCTATAGTAGTATGTACAAAGAAGAAAGAAAAAAAAAAACCACGGGTAGGTGGTATACAATTATGGATGGACTGCCGAGTGCCGACACAGAGGTAGCTACAGCCGTGGACTAACGTACTGTGTCTGCTGCTAATATAGACTGGATGATTGATAATGAGATGAAATCAATATATATATATATGTATGTATATATAATATCACTAGTACTGCAGCCGGACAGGTAGATAATATATTTATTAGGTAATGATGACTGATGACGGACCTGCTGGACACTGTCAGCTCAGCAGCACCGCAGACTGCTACAGTAAGCTACTATACTATAGTAGTATGTACAAAGAAGAAAGAAAAAAAAAAAACCACGGGTAGGTGGTATACAATTATGGATGGACTGCCGAGTGCCGACACAGAGGTAGCTACAGCCGTGGACTAACGTACTGTGTCTGCTGCTAATATAGACTGGATGATTGATAATGAGATGAAATCAATATATATATGTATGTATATATAATATCACTAGTACTGCAGCCGGACAGGTAGATAATATATTTATTAGGTAATGATGACTGATGACGGACCTGCTGGACACTGTCAGCTCAGCAGCACCGCAGACTGCTACAGTAAGCTACTATACTCTATAGTAGTATGTACAAAGAAGAAAGAAGAAAAAAAAACCACGGGTAGGTGGTATACAATTATGGATGGACTGCCGAGTGCCGACACAGAGGTAGCTACAGCCGTGGACTAACGTACTGTGTCTGCTGCTAATATAGACTGGATGATTGATAATGAGATGAAATCAATATATATATGTATGTATATATAATATCACTAGTACTGCAGCCGGACAGGTAGATAATATATTTATTAGGTAATGATGACTGATGACGGACCTGCTGGACACTGTCAGCTCAGCAGCACCGCAGACTGCTACAGTAAGCTACTATACTCTATAGTAGTATGTACAAAGAAGAAAGAAAAAAAAAAACCACGGGTAGGTGGTATACAATTATGGATGGACTGCCGAGTGCCGACACAGAGGTAGCTACAGCCGTGGACTAACGTACTGTGTCTGCTGCTAATATAGACTGGATGATTGATAATGAGATGAAATCAATATATATATGTATGTATATATAATATCACTAGTACTGCAGCCGGACAGGTAGATAATATATTTATTAGGTAATGATGACTGATGACGGACCTGCTGGACACTGTCAGCTCAGCAGCACCGCAGACTGCTACAGTAAGCTACTATACTCTATAGTAGTATGTACAAAGAAGAAAGAAAAAAAAAAAAACACGGGTAGGTGGTATACAATTATGGATGGACTGCCGAGTGCCGACACAGAGGTAGCTACAGCCGTGGACTAACGTACTGTGTCTGCTGCTAATATAGACTGGATGATTGATAATGAGATGAAATCAATATATATATGTATGTATATATAATATCACTAGTACTGCAGCCGGACAGGTAGATAATATATTTATTAGGTAATGATGACTGATGACGGACCTGCTGGACACTGTCAGCTCAGCAGCACCGCAGACTGCTACAGTAAGCTACTATACTATAGTAGCATGTACAAAGAAGAAAAAAAAAAAAAAAAACACGGGTAGGTGGTATACAATTATGGATGGACTACCGAGTGCCGACACAGAGGTAGCTACAGCCGTGGACTAACATACTGTGTCTGCTGCTAATATAGACTGGATGATTGATAATGAGATGAAATCAATATATATATGTATGTATATATAATATCACTAGTACTGCAGCCGGACAGGTAGATAATATATTTATTAGGTAATGATGACTGATGATGGACCTGCTGGACACTGTCAGCTCAGCAGCACCGCAGACTGCTACAGTAAGCTACTATACTCTATAGTAGTATGTACAAAGAAGAAAAAAAAAAAAACCACGGGTAGGTGGTATACAATTATGGATGGACTGCCGAGTGCCGACACAGAGGTAGCTACAGCCGTGGACTAACGTACTGTGTCTGCTGCTAATATAGACTGGATGATTGATAATGAGATGAAATCAATATATATATGTATGTATATATAATATCACTAGTACTGCAGCCGGACAGGTAGATAATATATTTATTAGGTAATGATGACTGATGACGGACCTGCTGGACACTGTCAGCTCAGCAGCACCGCAGACTGCTACAGTAAGCTACTATACTCTATAGTAGTATGTACAAAGAAGAAAGAAAAAAAAAAACCACGGGTAGGTGGTATACAATTATGGATGGACTGCCGAGTGCCGACACAGAGGTAGCTACAGCCGTGGACTAACGTACTGTGTCTGCTGCTAATATAGAGTCTAGACTGGATGATAAATTATTGATAATGAGATGAAATCAATATAATATCACTAGTACTGCAGCCGGACAGGTACTATATATATTTATTATGTAATGACTGATGACGGACCTGCTGGACACTGTCAGGTCAGCACAGCACCGCAGACTGCTACAGTAAGCTACTATAGTAGTATGTATAAAGAAGAATGAAAAAAAAAAAACCATGGGTAGGTGGTATACAATATTATATATATATATATATATATATTATATACAATTATATATATATATATATATATATATATTAAACTGGTGGTGATTGATTATTAAACTGGTGGTCACTTCAGGTCACGTTGCAACTTGCAACTAGTACTCCGAGGCCTAAGCAGACAATCACAAAATATATTATTATACTGGTGGTCAGTGTGGTCACAACAATGGCAGTGTGGCACTGACTCTGGCAGCAAAAGTGTGCACTGTACGTTATATGTACTCCTGAGTCCTGCTCTCAGACTCTAACTGCTCCCCACTGTCAGTGTCTCCCCCACAAGTCAGATAATACACTTACAGTCACACTATCTATTATCTAA
The DNA here is from genome assembly GCF_028390025.1 of Pseudophryne corroboree. Lineage (NCBI taxonomy): Eukaryota > Metazoa > Chordata > Amphibia > Anura > Myobatrachidae > Pseudophryne > Pseudophryne corroboree. The sequence goes on from NC_086449.1 coordinate 615,715,861, forward strand.
TCTATAAATATCACTTCAGCAAGTAGTATAGTAGTATACAGTATAGTAGTACTCCTCCTAATAATGCTCCCCAAAATACTGTGTCTCTCTCTTCTCTAAACGGAGAGGACGCCAGCCACGTCCTCTCCCTATGACTCTCAATGCACGTGTGAAAATGGCGGCGACGCGCGGCTCCTTATATAGAATCCGAGTCTCGCGATAGAATCCGAGCCTCGCGAGAATCCGACAGCGTGATGATGACGTTCGGGCGCGCTCGGGTTAGCCGAGCAAGGCGGGAAGATCTGAGCCTGCTCGGACCCGTGTAAAAAACCTGAAGTTCGGGCGGGTTCGGATTCAGAGGAACCGAACCCGCTCATCTCTAGTAAATATGTGTACCTGGACAATGGGTATGAAAAAAAATCTATGCCATTGCCTCCTACACAACTAATACAAAGTGGTGGAACGTGGAAGTAAATGTGTACATATGTATAGAGAGAGAGATATATACACATGAATATATACAATATACTGATGTGCGCACACACACACACATATATATATATATATATTAGAGATGAGCGCCTGAAATTTTTCGGGTTTTGTGTTTTGGTTTTGGGTTCGGTTCCGCGGCCGTGTTTTGGGTTCGAACGCGTTTTGGCAAAACCTCACCGAATTTTTTTTGTCGGATTCGGGTGTGTTTTGGATTCGGGTGTTTTTTTCAAAAAACACTAAAAAACAGCTTAAATCATAGAATTTGGGGGTCATTTTGATCCCAAAGTATTATTAACCTCAAAAACCATAATTTCCACTCATTTTCAGTCTATTCTGAATACCTCACACCTCACAATATTATTTTTAGTCCTAAAATTTGCACCGAGGTCGCTGTGTGAGTAAGATAAGCGACCCTAGTGGCCGACACAAACACCGGGCCCATCTAGGAGTGGCACTGCAGTGTCACGCAGGATGTCCCTTCCAAAAAACCCTCCCCAAACAGCACATGACGCAAAGAAAAAAAGAGGCGCAATGAGGTAGCTGTGTGAGTAAGATTAGCGACCCTAGTGGCCGACACAAACACCGGGCCCATCTAGGAGTGGCACTGCAGTGTCACGCAGGATGGCCCTTCCAAAAAACCCTCCCCAAACAGCACATGACGCAAAGAAAAAAAGAGGCGCAATGAGGTAGCTGTGTGAGTAAGATTAGCGACCCTAGTGGCCGACACAAACACCGGGCCCATCTAGGAGTGGCACTGCAGTGTCACGCAGGATGTCCCTTCCAAAAAACCCTCCCCAAACAGCACATGACGCAAAGAAAAAAGAGGCGCAATGAGGTAGCTGACTGTGTGAGTAAGATTAGCGACCCTAGTGGCCGACACAAACACCGGGCCCATCTAGGAGTGGCACTGCAGTGTCACGCAGGATGTCCCTTCCAAAAAACCCTCCCCAATCAGCACATGATGCAAAGAAAAAGAAAAGAAAAAAGAGGTGCAAGATGGAATTGTCCTTGGGCCCTCCCACCCACCCTTATGTTGTATAAACAAAACAGGACATGCACACTTTAACCAACCCATCATTTCAGTGACAGGGTCTGCCACACGACTGTGACTGATATGACGGGTTGGTTTGGACCCCCCCCAAAAAAGAAGCAATTAATCTCTCCTTGCACAAACTGGCTCTACAGAGGCAAGATGTCCACCTCATCTTCACCCTCCGATATATCACCGTGTACATCCCCCTCCTCACAGATTATCAATTCGTCCCCACTGGAATCCACCATCTCAGCTCCCTGTGTACTTTGTGGAGGCAATTGCTGCTGGTCAATGTCTCCGCGGAGGAATTGATTATAATTCATTTTAATGAACATCATCTTCTCCACATTTTCTGGATGTAACCTCGTACGCCGATTGCTGACAAGGTGAGCGGCGGCACTAAACACTCTTTCGGAGTACACACTTGTGGGAGGGCAACTTAGGTAGAATAAAGCCAGTTTGTGCAAGGGCCTCCAAATTGCCTCTTTTTCCTGCCAGTATAAGTACGGACTGTGTGACGTGCCTACTTGGATGCGGTCACTCATATAATCCTCCACCATTCTATCAATGTTGAGAGAATCATATGCAGTGACAGTAGACGACATGTCCGTAATCGTTGTCAGGTCCTTCAGTCCGGACCAGATGTCAGCATCAGCAGTCGCTCCAGACTGCCCTGCATCACCGCCAGCGGGTGGGCTCGGAATTCTGAGCCTTTTCCTCGCACCCCCAGTTGCGGGAGAATGTGAAGGAGGAGATGTTGACAGGTCGCGTTCCGCTTGACTTGACAATTTTGTCACCAGCAGGTCTTTCAACCCCAGCAGACTTGTGTCTGCCGGAAAGAGAGATCCAAGGTAGGCTTTAAATCTAGGATCGAGCACGGTGGCCAAAATGTAGTGCTCTGATTTCAACAGATTGACCACCCGTGAATCCTTGTTAAGCGAATTAAGGGCTGCATCCACAAGTCCCACATACCTAGCGGAATCGCTCCCTTTTAGCTCCTTCTTCAATGCCTCCAGCTTCTTCTGCAAAAGCCTGATGAGGGGAATGACCTGACTCAGGCTGGCAGTGTCTGAACTGACTTCACGTGTGGCAAGTTCAAAGGGCATCAGAACCTTGCACAACGTTGAAATCATTCTCCACTGCACTTGAGACAGGTGCATTCCACCTCCTATATCGTGCTCAATTGTATAGGCTTGAATGGCCTTTTGCTGCTCCTCCAACCTCTGAAGCATATAGAGGGTTGAATTCCACCTCGTTACCACTTCTTGCTTCAGATGATGGCAGGGCAGGTTCAGTAGTTTTTGGTGGTGCTCCAGTCTTCTGTACGTGGTGCCTGTACGCCGAAAGTGTCCCGCAATTCTTCTGGCCACCGACAGCATCTCTTGCACGCCCCTGTCGTTTTTTAAAAAATTCTGCACCACCAAATTCAAGGTATGTGCAAAACATGGGACGTGCTGGAATTTGCCCATATTTAATGCACACACAATATTGCTGGCGTTGTCCGATGCCACAAATCCACAGGAGAGTCCAATTGGGGTAAGCCAATCCGCGATGATCTTCCTCAGTTGCCGTAAGAGGTTTTCAGCTGTGTGCGTATTCTGGAAAGCGGTGATACAAAGCGTAGCCTGCCTAGGAAAGAGTTGGCGTTTGCGAGATGCTGCTACTGGTGCCGCCACTGCTGTTCTTGCGGCGGGAGTCCATACATCTACCCAGTGGGCTGTCACAGTCATATAGTCCTGACCCTGCCCTGCTCCACTTGTCCACATGTCCGTGGTTAAGTGGACATTGGGTACAGCTGCATTTTTTAGGACACTGGTGAGTCTTTTTCTGAGGTCTGTGTACATTTTCGGTATCGCCTGCCTAGAGAAGTGGAACCTAGATGGTATTTGGTAACGGGGGCACACTACCTCAAGAAATTGTGTAGTTCCCTGTGAACTAACGGCGGATAGGGGACGCACGTCTAACACCAACATAGTTGTCAAGGCCTCAGTTATCCGCTTTGCAGCAGGATGACTGCTGTGATATTTCATCTTCCTCGCAAAGGACTGTTGGACAGTCAATTGCTTACTGGAAGTAGTACAAGTGGTCTTCCGACTTCCCCTCTGGGATGACCATCGACTCCCAGCAGCAACAACAGCAGCGCCAGCAGCAGTAGGCGTTACACGCAAGGATGCATCGGAGGAATCCCAGGCAGGAGAGGAATCGTCAGAATTGCCAGTGACATGGCCTGCAGGACTATTGGCATTCCTGGGGAAGGAGGAAATTGACACTGAGGGAGTTGGTGGGGTGGTTTGCGTGAGCTTGGTTACAAGAGGAAGGGATTTACTGGTCAGTGGACTGCTTCCGCTGTCACCCAAAGTTTTTGAACTTGTCACTGACTTATTATGAATGCGCTGCAGGTGACGTATAAGGGAGGATGTTCCGAGGTGGTTAACGTCCTTACCCCTACTTATTACAGCTTGACAAAGGCAACACACGGCTTGACACCTGTTGTCCGCTTTTCTGTTGAAATACCTCCACACTGAAGAGCTGATTTTTTTGGTATTTTCACCAGGCATGTCAACGGCCATATTCCTCCCACGGACAACAGGTGTCTCCCCGGGTGCCTGACTTAAACAAACCACCTCACCATCAGAATCCTCCTGGTCAATTTCCTCCCCAGCGCCAGCAACACCCATATCCTCCTCATCCTGGTGTACTTCAACACTGACATCTTCAATCTGACTATCAGGAACTGGACTGCGGGTGCTCCTTCCAGCACTTGCAGGGGGCGTGCAAATGGTGGAAGGCGCATGCTCTTCATGTCCAGTGTTGGGAAGGTCAGGCATCGCAACCGACACAATTGGACTCTCCTTGTGGATTTGGGATTTCGAAGAACGCACAGTTCTTTGCGGTGCTTTTGCCAGCTTGAGTCTTTTCAGTTTTCTAGCGAGAGGCTGAGTGCTTCCATCCTCATGTGAAGCTGAACCACTAGCCATGAACATAGGCCAGGGCCTCAGCCGTTCCTTGCCACTCCGTGTGGTAAATGGCATATTGGCAAGTTTACGCTTCTCCGACGACAATTTTATTTTAGGTTTTGGAGTCCTTTTTTTACTGATATTTGGTGTTTTGGATTTGACATGCTCTGTACTATGACATTGGGCATCGGCCTTGGCAGACGACGTTGCTGGCATTTCATCGTCTCGGCCATGACTAGTGGCAGCAGCTTCAGCACGAGGTGGAAGTGGATCTTGATCTTTCCCTAATTTTGGAACCTCAACATTTTTGTTCTCCATATTTTAATAGGCACAACTAAAAGGCACCTCAGGTAAACAATGGAGATGGATGGATACTAGTATACTTATGGATGGACTGCCGAGTGCCGACACAGAGGTAGCTACAGCCGTGGACTACCGTACTGTGTCTGCTGCTAATATAGACTGGATGATTGATAATGAGATGAAATCAATATATATATGTATATATAATATCACTAGTACTGCAGCCGGACAGGTAGATAATATATTTATTAGGTAATGATGACTGATGACGGACTGCTGGACACTGTCAGCTCAGCAGCACCGCAGACTGCTACAGTAAGCTACTATACTCTATAGTAGTATGTACAAAGAAGAAAGAAAAAAAAAACCACGGGTAGGTGGTATACAATTATGGATGGACTGCCGAGTGCCGACACAGAGGTAGCTACAGCCGTGGACTAACGTACTGTGTCTGCTGCTAATATAGACTGGATGATTGATAATGAGATGAAATCAATATATATATATGTATGTATATATAATATCACTAGTACTGCAGCCGGACAGGTAGATAATATATTTATTAGGTAATGATGACTGATGACGGACCTGCTGGACACTGTCAGCTCAGCAGCACCGCAGACTGCTACAGTAAGCTACTATACTATAGTAGTATGTACAAAGAAGAAAGAAAAAAAAAAAACCACGGGTAGGTGGTATACAATTATGGATGGACTGCCGAGTGCCGACACAGAGGTAGCTACAGCCGTGGACTAACGTACTGTGTCTGCTGCTAATATAGACTGGATGATTGATAATGAGATGAAATCAATATATATATGTATGTATATATAATATCACTAGTACTGCAGCCGGACAGGTAGATAATATATTTATTAGGTAATGATGACTGATGACGGACCTGCTGGACACTGTCAGCTCAGCAGCACCGCAGACTGCTACAGTAAGCTACTATACTCTATAGTAGTATGTACAAAGAAGAAAGAAGAAAAAAAAACCACGGGTAGGTGGTATACAATTATGGATGGACTGCCGAGTGCCGACACAGAGGTAGCTACAGCCGTGGACTAACGTACTGTGTCTGCTGCTAATATAGACTGGATGATTGATAATGAGATGAAATCAATATATATATGTATGTATATATAATATCACTAGTACTGCAGCCGGACAGGTAGATAATATATTTATTAGGTAATGATGACTGATGACGGACCTGCTGGACACTGTCAGCTCAGCAGCACCGCAGACTGCTACAGTAAGCTACTATACTCTATAGTAGTATGTACAAAGAAGAAAGAAAAAAAAAAAACCACGGGTAGGTGGTATACAATTATGGATGGACTGCCGAGTGCCGACACAGAGGTAGCTACAGCCGTGGACTAACGTACTGTGTCTGCTGCTAATATAGACTGGATGATTGATAATGAGATGAAATCAATATATATATATGTATGTATATATAATATCACTAGTACTGCAGCCGGACAGGTAGATAATATATTTATTAGGTAATGATGACTGATGACGGACCTGCTGGACACTGTCAGCTCAGCAGCACCGCAGACTGCTACAGTAAGCTACTATACTCTATAGTAGTATGTACAAAGAAGAAAGAAAAAAAAAAAAAACACGGGTAGGTGGTATACAATTATGGATGGACTACCGAGTGCCGACACAGAGGTAGCTACAGCCGTGGACTAACGTACTGTGTCTGCTGCTAATATAGACTGGATGATTGATAATGAGATGAAATCAATATATATATGTATGTATATATAATATCACTAGTACTGCAGCCGGACAGGTAGATAATATATTTATTAGGTAATGATGACTGATGACGGACCTGCTGGACACTGTCAGCTCAGCAGCACCGCAGACTGCTACAGTAAGCTACTATACTATAGTAGCATGTACAAAGAAGAAAAAAAAAAAAAAAAACCACGGGTAGGTGGTATACAATTATGGATGGACTGCCGAGTGCCGACACAGAGGTAGCTACAGCCGTGGACTAACGTACTGTGTCTGCTGCTAATATAGACTGGATGATTGATAATGAGATGAAATCAATATATATATGTATGTATATATAATATCACTAGTACTGCAGCCGGACAGGTAGATAATATATTTATTAGGTAATGATGACTGATGATGGACCTGCTGGACACTGTCAGCTCAGCAGCACCGCAGACTGCTACAGTAAGCTACTATACTCTATAGTAGTATGTACAAAGAAGAAAAAAAAAAAAAACACGGGTAGGTGGTATACAATTATGGATGGACTGCCGAGTGCCGACACAGAGGTAGCTACAGCTGTGGACTAACGTACTGTGTCTGCTGCTAATATAGACTGGATGATTGATAATGAGATGAAATCAATATATATATGTATGTATATATAATATCACTAGTACTGCAGCCGGACAGGTAGATAATATATTTATTAGGTAATGATGACTGATGACGGACCTGCTGGACACTGTCAGCTCAGCAGCACCGCAGACTGCTACAGTAAGCTACTATACTCTATAGTAGTATGTACAAAGAAGAAAGAAAAAAAAAAACCACGGGTAGGTGGTATACAATTATGGATGGACTGCCGAGTGCCGACACAGAGGTAGCTACAGCCGTGGACTAACGTACTGTGTCTGCTGCTAATATAGAGTCTAGACTGGATGATAAATTATTGATAATGAGATGAAATCAATATAATATCACTAGTACTGCAGCCGGACAGGTACTATATATATTTATTATGTAATGACTGATGACGGACCTGCTGGACACTGTCAGGTCAGCACAGCACCGCAGACTGCTACAGTAAGCTACTATAGTAGTATGTATAAAGAAGAATGAAAAAAAAAAAAAACCACGGGTAGGTGGTATACAATATTATATATATATATATATATATATATATTATATACAATTATATATATATATATATATATATATATATTAAACTGGTGGTGATTGATTATTAAACTGGTGGTCACTTCAGGTCACGTTGCAACTTGCAACTAGTACTCCGAGGCCTAAGCAGACAATCACAAAATATATTATTATACTGGTGGTCAGTGTGGTCACAACAATGGCAGTGTGGCACTGACTCTGGCAGCAAAAGTGTGCACTGTACGTTATATGTACTCCTGAGTCCTGCTCTCAGACTCTAACTGCTCCCCACTGTCAGTGTCTCCCCCACAAGTCAGATAATACACTTACAGTCACACTATCTATTATCTAATCTATAAATATCACTTCAGCAAGTAGTATAGTAGTATACAGTATAGTAGTACTCCTCCTAATAATGCTCCCCAAAATACTGTGTCTCTCTCTTCTCTAAACGGAGAGGACGCCAGCCACGTCCTCTCCCTATGACTCTCAATGCACGTGTGAAAATGGCGGCGACGCGCGGCTCCTTATATAGAATCCGAGTCTCGCGATAGAATCCGAGCCTCGCGAGAATCCGACAGCGTGATGATGACGTTCGGGCGCGCTCGGGTTAGCCGAGCAAGGCGGGAAGATCTGAGCCTGCTCGGACCCGTGTAAAAAACCTGAAGTTCGGGCGGGTTCGGATTCAGAGGAACCGAACCCGCTCATCTCTAGTAAATATGTGTACCTGGACAATGGGTATGAAAAAAAATCTATGCCATTGCCTCCTACACAACTAATACAAAGTGGTGGAACGTGGAAGTAAATGTGTACATATGTATAGAGAGAGAGATATATACACATGAATATATACAATATACTGATGTGCGCACACACACACACATATATATATATATATATTAGAGATGAGCGCCTGAAATTTTTCGGGTTTTGTGTTTTGGTTTTGGGTTCGGTTCCGCGGCCGTGTTTTGGGTTCGAACGCGTTTTGGCAAAACCTCACCGAATTTTTTTTGTCGGATTCGGGTGTGTTTTGGATTCGGGTGTTTTTTTCAAAAAACACTAAAAAACAGCTTAAATCATAGAATTTGGGGGTCATTTTGATCCCAAAGTATTATTAACCTCAAAAACCATAATTTCCACTCATTTTCAGTCTATTCTGAATACCTCACACCTCACAATATTATTTTTAGTCCTAAAATTTGCACCGAGGTCGCTGTGTGAGTAAGATAAGCGACCCTAGTGGCCGACACAAACACCGGGCCCATCTAGGAGTGGCACTGCAGTGTCACGCAGGATGTCCCTTCCAAAAAACCCTCCCCAAACAGCACATGACGCAAAGAAAAAAAGAGGCGCAATGAGGTAGCTGTGTGAGTAAGATTAGCGACCCTAGTGGCCGACACAAACACCGGGCCCATCTAGGAGTGGCACTGCAGTGTCACGCAGGATGGCCCTTCCAAAAAACCCTCCCCAAACAGCACATGACGCAAAGAAAAAAAGAGGCGCAATGAGGTAGCTGTGTGAGTAAGATTAGCGACCCTAGTGGCCGACACAAACACCGGGCCCATCTAGGAGTGGCACTGCAGTGTCACGCAGGATGTCCCTTCCAAAAAACCCTCCCCAAACAGCACATGACGCAAAGAAAAAAAGAGGCGCAATGAGGTAGCTGACTGTGTGAGTAAGATTAGCGACCCTAGTGGCCGACACAAACACCGGGCCCATCTAGGAGTGGCACTGCAGTGTCACGCAGGATGTCCCTTCCAAAAAACCCTCCCCAATCAGCACATGATGCAAAGAAAAAGAAAAGAAAAAAGAGGTGCAAGATGGAATTGTCCTTGGGCCCTCCCACCCACCCTTATGTTGTATAAACAAAACAGGACATGCACACTTTAACCAACCCATCATTTCAGTGACAGGGTCTGCCACACGACTGTGACTGATATGACGGGTTGGTTTGGACCCCCCCCAAAAAAGAAGCAATTAATCTCTCCTTGCACAAACTGGCTCTACAGAGGCAAGATGTCCACCTCATCTTCACCCTCCGATATATCACCGTGTACATCCCCCTCCTCACAGATTATCAATTCGTCCCCACTGGAATCCACCATCTCAGCTCCCTGTGTACTTTGTGGAGGCAATTGCTGCTGGTCAATGTCTCCGCGGAGGAATTGATTATAATTCATTTTAATGAACATCATCTTCTCCACATTTTCTGGATGTAACCTCGTACGCCGATTGCTGACAAGGTGAGCGGCGGCACTAAACACTCTTTCGGAGTACACACTTGTGGGAGGGCAACTTAGATAGAATAAAGCCAGTTTGTGCAAGGGCCTCCAAATTGCCTCTTTTTCCTGCCAGTATAAGTACGGACTGTGTGACGTGCCTACTTGGATGCGGTCACTCATATAATCCTCCACCATTCTATCAATGTTGAGAGAATCATATGCAGTGACAGTAGACGACATGTCCGTAATCGTTGTCAGGTCCTTCAGTCCGGACCAGATGTCAGCATCAGCAGTCGCTCCAGACTGCCCTGCATCACCGCCAGCGGGTGGGCTCGGAATTCTGAGCCTTTTCCTCGCACCCCCAGTTGCGGGAGAATGTGAAGGAGGAGATGTTGACAGGTCGCGTTCCGCTTGACTTGACAATTTTGTCACCAGCAGGTCTTTCAACCCCAGCAGACTTGTGTCTGCCGGAAAGAGAGATCCAAGGTAGGCTTTAAATCTAGGATCGAGCACGGTGGCCAAAATGTAGTGCTCTGATTTCAACAGATTGACCACCCGTGAATCCTTGTTAAGCGAATTAAGGGCTGCATCCACAAGTCCCACATACCTAGCGGAATCGCTCCCTTTTAGCTCCTTCTTCAATGCCTCCAGCTTCTTCTGCAAAAGCCTGATGAGGGGAATGACCTGACTCAGGCTGGCAGTGTCTGAACTGACTTCACGTGTGGCAAGTTCAAAGGGCATCAGAACCTTGCACAACGTTGAAATCATTCTCCACTGCACTTGAGACAGGTGCATTCCACCTCCTATATCGTGCTCAATTGTATAGGCTTGAATGGCCTTTTGCTGCTCCTCCAACCTCTGAAGCATATAGAGGGTTGAATTCCACCTCGTTACCACTTCTTGCTTCAGATGATGGCAGGGCAGGTTCAGTAGTTTTTGGTGGTGCTCCAGTCTTCTGTACGTGGTGCCTGTACGCCGAAAGTGTCCCGCAATTCTTCTGGCCACCGACAGCATCTCTTGCACGCCCCTGTCGTTTTTTAAAAAATTCTGCACCACCAAATTCAAGGTATGTGCAAAACATGGGACGTGCTGGAATTTGCCCATATTTAATGCACACACAATATTGCTGGCGTTGTCCGATGCCACAAATCCACAGGAGAGTCCAATTGGGGTAAGCCATTCCGCGATGATCTTCCTCAGTTGCCGTAAGAGGTTTTCAGCTGTGTGCGTATTCTGGAAACCGGTGATACAAAGCGTAGCCTGCCTAGGAAAGAGTTGGCGTTTGCGAGATGCTGCTACTGGTGCCGCCGCTGCTGTTCTTGCGGCGGGAGTCCATACATCTACCCAGTGGGCTGTCACAGTCATATAGTCCTGACCCTGCCCTGCTCCACTTGTCCACATGTCCGTGGTTAAGTGGACATTGGGTACAGCTGCATTTTTTAGGACACTGGTGACTCTTTTTCTGAGGTCTGTGTACATTTTCGGTATCGCCTGCCTAGAGAAATGGAACCTAGATGGTATTTGGTACCGGGGACACAGTACCTCCAACAAGTCTCTAGTTGGCTCTGCAGTAATGATGGATACCGGAACCACGTTTCTCACCACCCAGGATGCCAAGGCCTCAGTTATCCGCTTTGCAGTAGGATGACTGCTGTGATATTTCATCTTCCTCGCAAAGGACTGTTGAACAGTCAATTGCTTACTGGAAGTAGTACAAGTGGGCTTACGACTTCCCCTCTGGGATGACCATCGACTCCCAGCGGCAACAACAGCAGCGCCAGCAGCAGTAGGCGTTACACGCAAGGATGCATCGGAGGAATCCCAGGCAGGAGAGGACTCGTCAGAATTGCCAGTGACATGGCCTGCAGGACTATTGGCATTCCTGGGGAAGGAGGAAATTGACACTGAGGGAGTTGGTGGGGTGGTTTGCGTGAGCTTGGTTACAAGAGGAAGGGATTTACTGGTCAGTGGACTGCTTCCGCTGTCACCCAAAGTTTTTGAACTTGTCACTGACTTATTATGAATGCGCTGCAGGTGACGTATAAGGGAGGATGTTCCGAGGTGGTTAACGTCCTTACCCCTACTTATTACAGCTTGACAAAGGGAACACACGGCTTGACACCTGTTGTCCGCATTTCTGGTGAAATACCTCCACACCGAAGAGCTGATTTTTTTGGTATTTTCACCTGGCATGTCAACGGCCATATTCCTCCCACGGACAACAGGTGTCTCCCCGGGTGCCTGACTTAAACAAACCACCTCACCATCAGAATCCTCCTGGTCAATTTCCTCCCCAGCGCCAGCAACACCCATATCCTCCTCATCCTGGTGTACTTCAACACTGACATCTTCAATCTGACTATCAGGAACTGGACTGCGGGTGCTCCTTCCAGCACTTGCAGGGGGCGTGCAAATGGTGGAAGGCGCATGCTCTTCACGTCCAGTGTTGGGAAGGTCAGGCATCGCAACCGACACAATTGGACTCTCCTTGTGGATTTGGGATTTCGAAGAATGCACAGTTCTTTGCTGTGCTGCTTTTGCCAGCTTGAGTCTTTCATTTTTCTAGCGAGAGGCTGAGTGCTTCCATCCTCATGTGAAGCTGAACCACTAGCCATGAACATAGGCCAGGGCCTCAGCCGTTCCTTGCCACTCCGTGTGGTAAATGGCATATTGGCAAGTTTACGCTTCTCCTCCGACAATTTTATTTTAGGTTTTGGAGTCCTTTTTTTTCTGATATTTGGTGTTTTGGATTTGACATGCTCTGTACTATGACATTGGGCATCGGCCTTGGCAGACGACGTTGCTGGCATTTCATCGTCTCGGCCATGACTAGTGGCAGCAGCTTCAGCACGAGGTGGAAGTGGATCTTGATCTTTCCCTAATTTTGGAACCTCAACATTTTTGTTCTCCATATTTTAATAGGCACAACTAAAAGGCACCTCAGGTAAACAATGGAGATGGATACTAGTATACAATTATGGACTGCCTGCCGACTGCAGACACAGAGGTAGCCACAGCCGTGAACTACCGTACTGTACTGTGTCTGCAGCTAATATAGACTGGTTGATAAAGAGAAGATGTCTATGTAACTATGTATGTATAAAGAAGACTGAAAAAAATCCACGGTTAGGTGGTATACAATTATGGACGGACTGCCTGCCGAGTGCAGACACAGAGGTAGCCACAGCCGTGAACTACCGTACTGTACTGTGTCTGCAGCTAATATAGACTGGTTGATAAAGAGAAGATGTCTATGTAACTATGTATGTATAAAGAAGAATGAAAAAAAACCACGGTTAGGTGGTATACAATTATGGACGGACTGCCTGCCGAGTGCAGACACAGAGGTAGCCACAGCCGTGAACTACCGTACTGTACTGTGTCTGCAGCTAATATAGACTGGTTGATAAAGAGAAGATGTCTATGTAACTATGTATGTATAAAGAAGAATGAAAAAAATCCACGGTTAGGTGGTATTACAATTATGGACGGACTGCCTGCCGAGTGTAGAGACACAGAGGTAGCCACAGCCGTGAACTACCGTACTGTGTCTGCTGCGACTGGATGATAAATGATATAAAAAATATATATATATCACTACTGCAGCCGGACAGGTATATATTATATATTATATAATGACGGACCTGCTGGACACTGTCTGTCAGCAGAATGAGTTTTATTTTTATAGAATAAAAAAAAAAAAACACACAAGTGAAGTCACACGACGAGTGTTTAACTTTTTCAGGCAATCACAATATAAGTATACTACTAACTATACTGGTGGTCAGTGTGGTCAGGTCACTGGTCAGTCACACTGGCAGTGGCACTCCTGCAGCAAAAGTGTGCACTGTTTAATTTTAATATAATATGTACTCCTGGCTCCTGCTATAACCTATAACTGGCACTGCAGTAGTGCTCCCCAGTCTCCCCCACAATTATAAGCTGTGTGAGCTGAGCAGTCAGACAGATATATAATGTATATAGATGATGCAGCACACTGGCCTGAGCCTGAGCAGTGCACACAGATATGGTATGTGACTGACTGAGTCACTGTGTGTATCGCTTTTTTCAGGCAGAGAACGGATATATTAAATAAACTGCACTGTGTGTCTGGTGGTCACTCACTATATAATATATTATGTACTCCTGGCTCCTGCTATAACCTATAACTGGCACTGCAGTAGTGCTCCCCAGTCTCCCCCACAATTATAAGCTGTGTGAGCTGAGCAGTCAGACAGATATATATAATATTATATATAGATAATAGATGATGCAGCACACTGGCCTGAGCCTGAGCAGTGCACACAGATATGGTATGTGACTGACTGAGTCACTGTGTGTATCGCTTTTTTCAGGCAGAGAACGGATATATTAAATAAACTGCACTGTGTGTCTGGTGGTCACTCACTATATAATATATTATGTACTCCTGGCTCCTGCTATAACCTATAACTGGCACTGCAGTAGTGATCCCCAGTCTCCCCCACAATTATAAGCTGTGTGAGCTGAGCAGTCAGACAGATATATATAATATTATATATAGATAATAGATGATGCAGCACACTGGCCTGAGCCTGAGCAGTGCACACAGATATGGTATGTGACTGACTGAGTCACTGTGTGTATCGCTTTTTTCAGGCAGAGAACGGATATATTAAATAAACTGCACTGTGTGTCTGGTGGTCACTCACTATATAATATATTATGTACTCCTGGCTCCTGCTATAACCTATAACTGGCACTGCAGTAGTGCTCCCCAGTCTCCCCCACAATTATAAGCTGTGTGAGCTGAGCAGTCAGACAGATATATATAATATTATATATAGATAATAGATGATGCAGCACACTGGCCTGAGCCTGAGCAGTGCACACAGATATGGTATGTGACTGACTGAGTCACTGTGTGTATCGCTTTTTTCAGGCAGAGAACGGATATATTAAATAAACTGCACTGTGTGTCTGGTGGTCACTCACTATATAATATATTATGTACTCCTGGCTCCTGCTATAACCTATAACTGGCACTGCAGTAGTGCTCCCCAGTCTCCCCCACAATTATAAGCTGTGTGAGCTGAGCAGTCAGACAGATATATATAATATTATATATAGATAATAGATGATGCAGCACACTGGCCTGAGCCTGAGCAGTGCACACAGATATGGTATGTGACTGACTGAGTCACTGTGTGTATCGCTTTTTTCAGGCAGAGAACGGATATATTAAATAAACTGCACTGTGTGTCTGGTGGTCACTCACTATATAATATATTATGTACTCCTGGCTCCTGCTATAACCTATAACTGGCACTGCAGTAGTGCTCCCCAGTCTCCCCCACAATTATAAGCTGTGTGAGCTGAGCAGTCAGACAGATATATATAATATTATATATAGATAATAGATGATGCAGCACACTGGCCTGAGCAGTGCACACAGATATGGTATGTGACTGACTGAGTCACTGTGTGTATCGCTTTTTTCAGGCAGAGAACGGATATATTAAATAAACTGCACTGTGTGTCTGGTGGTCACTCACTATATAATATATTATGTACTCCTGGCTCCTGCTATAACCTATAACTGGCACTGCAGTAGTGCTCCCCAGTCTCCCCCACAATTATAAGCTGTGTGAGCTGAGCAGTCAGACAGATATATATAATATTATATATAGATAATAGATGATGCAGCACACTGGCCTGAGCCTGAGCAGTGCACACAGATATGGTATGTGACTGAGTCACTGTGTGCTGTGTATCGCTTTTTTCAGGCAGAGAACGGATTATAAAGTAAACTGCACTGTCCTCACTAGTAAACTCTCTCCACTCAGTCTCTACACTTCTACAGTAACAGTACTCCTCCTAGTCAGCTCCAGTAAATCTCTCTCAGTCTCTTATAATCTAAATGGAGAGGACGCCAGCCACGTCCTCTCCCTATCAATCTCAATGCACGTGTGAAAATGGCGG
Source organism: Pseudophryne corroboree (assembly GCF_028390025.1). Lineage (NCBI taxonomy): Eukaryota > Metazoa > Chordata > Amphibia > Anura > Myobatrachidae > Pseudophryne > Pseudophryne corroboree. The sequence goes on from NC_086449.1 coordinate 615,731,706, forward strand.
CGACGCGCGGCTCCTTATATAGAATCCGAGTCTCGCGATAGAATCCGAGCCTCGCGAGAATCCGACAGCGTCATGATGACGTTCGGGCGCGCTCGGGTTAACCGAGCAAGGCGGGAAGATCCGAGTCGCTCGGACCCGTGAAAAAAAACATGAAGTTCTGGCGGGTTCGGATTCAGAGAAACCGAACCCGCTCATCTCTAATATATATATATATATATATATATATATATATAACATCTGTTTCATGTATGTTAAATTTGTATATTTTATTACCATGGATTATTAACTAATCACTCAAAATATATATTATTATTATTATTATTAATATATTATTATTATTACTTATATTACACAGTATATTATATACTGTATCATATATTATACTGTGTAATATAATATACTGTGTAATATATGTAATAATAATAATACATTATTAATAATAATATACTGTACTGTATATCCCCCGGGCTGCCCCCCTCTCTTTCCCCTGCATGAGCAAACTCAGCTGCAGCAGTTTAAAGTTATTATAACTTACTGTCACTCAAACTGTCATCATTGATTTGGATTTGAATTTGTCCCCCAGTCCTCCTTCTCTTCTCCTAAGAGGAACACTGCGGGCTGTGGCGTCAATGTGGCATGGAATGCAACGAGTGAGAGATGCGGGCGGGAGCATCATGTCACATCGCACAGTTAGGCGGAGTCGGGAAGAGGATTTTGTCAGCGACGCTGCACCCATGCAAATAAACGATGAACCAATCTCAGGTGTCCAGACAGCTGGCGGGCAGACCGGGCGGCGGGCGCAGCGGGTGGCGACACAGGAATGGTGCTATAGGGATCGCCCATCACTGTAGCAGCAGCAGCAGCAGGCATGTGTGCGGGGGGTGCCAGATATTAGGGGGTGCCTGTGTGCACCAGGCACCCCCCCTGCGCACGCCTATGACGCCACCAAGCTTCTCTGATTAATGATTTTTTAGAAAACAAAGTCTTTTATATGAATTGATTGATTACACAAGTGTTGGAGTTAAGGACAGGAGCGCATTCACACACAGATGTGCACAATTACCTGTCAGACTCAGCACACGATTGGTCCAGTTCAAAATAAAAAGCCGTCCAGGAGACTATTCTGGTTATCCTCTGATCGGTAGCGGATCTTGCCATGGGCAAGCAGGACTTTTGCCCGGGGCGCCGCCTTCCGGAGGGCGCCGGCGCCATCCGGAGGGTGCCGCACCATGGCAAGATCCGCTGCTGCTGTGGTGCCCCCCGCTGCCGCGGCCCGCTGTCCGTTGTGAAGGGAAACTAGACGCTACGCGTCTAGTTTCCCTTCGTGGGCTGCCCGCTGTGAAGGGAAACTAGATGCTACGCGTCTAATTTCCCTTCCTGGAGAGGACCTTCACTGTAATGATGTGCGGTGCGCGTTGACGTCATCGCGCACCGCACAGCAAAGGTCCTCTCCATGAAGGGAACTAGACGCTTTGCGTCTAGTTTACCTTCGTGGAGAGGACCTTTGCTGCTGTGGCGTGCGGTGAGGTCAGTGGCTGGGGAGGCACAAGCAGCTAACATCCCCCCCCCCCCCCCATAGAGGAGAAGAAAAAAAAAAAAAGCGTAGCCCCCCCCCCCCATTATTCATAAAACCAGCACCAGGCAGAACCAGCCAGGGGGGGGGGGGGGGGGTAATGCCATAGCAGGGGAGACACTCGGTATGGGGACCCCTGCCATAGCATTAATCTACCCCCCCCCAAGCTAGTCAGCCCAGGGCTGGAATTCCTCGGAAGTGGGGACCCCCCAAAAAAACATGGGGTCCCCCTCCCGAGCAATAACCAGCACTGGGCTGATAGCCCAGTGCTATGCCCCGCACCCCTGGTGGCGGTGGGTGCGGGGTTCATTGTTAAAATTGTTCTTTACAGGTTGCCTACAGATCCCAGCAAGCCTGCCCCAGCATGCTGGCACTTGGAGAACCACAAGTGCCAGCATGCCCGGACATAATGGGCCCGCTGGCACCTGTAGTCCGCCTGTAAAGAATAGTAATATTGTTCTTTACAGGTGGCCTACAGGTCCCAGCAAGCCTGCCCCAGCATGCTGGCACTTGGAGAACCACAAGTGCCAGCATGCCCGGACATAAATGGCCTGGTGGCACCTGTTGTCCACCTGTAAAGAAAATATTAAAATAAAAACACCACACAGTCTTAAAAAATAAGTTTTATTGCACAGGGTCTTCACCTGAGGGCGGCGGCCTTTAAGCTCTTTTGCATGGCCGCCGCTTCCCCAGGGCTTCAGGCGTCTTCACCTGGGGGGGCGCCACCTCCCCAGGGCTTCCAGCGTCTTTCTCTGAAGTCTTCACCTGGGAGGCAGCGGCCTTAAAGCTCTTTTGCATGGCCGCCGCCTTCCCCAGGGCTTCCAGCGTCTTCTCCTGGTGGGCGGCGGCTGCTAAGCTCTTTTGCATAGCCGCCGCCCATCCAGGACATCAGGCGTCTTCAACCTTCAGGAGCTCTTCTCCGCTCCTCCTCCGCCGTTGGACTGACAGCCGCTCCCTCGCGCTGACTTATATAAGTCAGCCAGAGGGGGCGGAGCGAAGACGCGGCGAGCCGTGATTGGCTCGCGGCGGCCATCTTCAATTTCAAAAATTACGATGAGGCGCCATTTTTGAAATGGGTTACCGCTCCGCTGCTCAAACTCTGCACCGCCGCCCGCACTCACGCCGCCCGCACCGCTGCAACCCACGCCGCCCGCACCCCCGCCGCCCGCATCGCCGCCGCCCGCACCCCCGCCGCCCACACCCACGCCGACGCCCGCACCTCCGCCGCACCCACAACAGTGATTGACAGCGGATCCAGTGACGGATCCGCTGGCCAATCACTGTGGCCTGACTGACAGGGGACGTGCTTTCATAGGTTGAAAGCACGTCCCTGTGTGAAAGCGGCACCACTAATGGTGCCGCTTTCCCATGTATTTTCAATGGGCTTTTAATGCCCATTGCTAGGCCCCGCCCGCACCCGCCCCCCGCTCCCATATGTTTCCCTATCTGAAAGGGAGGCACCACGATCGGTGCCTCCCAAACACTTTACAATGGACTGGGACGATTAGGATAATATAAAGCAAATACTTATGACACAGAATATGTGTCATAAGTATCTTCTTTATATCATTTTAATCAGTAATGACAGGGGAGGCACTGCCTCCCCTGACTGCACGTCCCTGCTTTGCTGTGCGGTGCGCAATGACGTCATCGCGCACCGCACATCCTACAACAGTACAGGGGGCGTAACTGACCATGCCCCCTGTATGAAGCCACGCCCCCTAATGCCATCCGGGGGGGCCAGAAGCCCCGTCCCGGCCCTGCCTCTGACGAAACTGCCATTGCATATCGGCGGAGAAACATGTAAGGAAGGAGAAATAGGCATTTTGGACTTGCACTGAACTTACTCTCAGTGGGTCACCGAGTGTTTTGGAGTTCATTCTTCCCAAACATCACACCGGCGAATCAAGGAACGACAGGTACGCTAGATTACCAAGCCAAGAGGTCTGCAAATAAACTCCTCTCCCGGCTGGAAGTAATACACTGAACTCCTATACATGGCAAGTGTAGCAGCATTCAGCAGAGATGTGTCGAGCACAGCGCTGTGACTTCCAGCGCTTACAGCGTCCTCTCTGCCCTGCCTCTTAGAGACATTGGCCCTCATTCCGAGTTGATCGGTCGCAAGGCGAATTTAGCAGAGTTACACACGCTAAGCCGCCGCCTACTGGGAGTGAATCTTAGCTTCTTAAAATTGCGACCGATGTATTCGCAATATTGCGATTACTAACTACTTAGCAGTTTCAGAGTAGCTCCAGACTTACTCTGCCTGTGCGATCAGTTCAGTGCTTGTCGTTCCTGGTTGACGTCACAAACACACCCAGCGTTCGCCCAGGCACTCCCACCGTTTCCCCGGCCACTCCTGCGTTTTTTCCGGAAACGGTAGCGTTTTCAGCCACACGCCCCTGAAACGCCGTGTTTCCGCCCAGTAACACCCATTTCCTGTCAATCACATTACGATCGCCGGAGCGAAGAAAAAGCCGTGAGTAAAAATACTTTCTTCATAGTAAAGTTACTTGGCGCAGTCGCAGTGCGAACATTGCGCATGCGTACTAAGCGGATTTTCACTGCGATGCGATGAAAAAGAACGAGCGAACAACTCGGAATGAGGGCCATTATCTGACTGCAATCAGGGCTTCAATTTGTACTACACTGTGTGTCTCCTCATCATTCCGACCCGATCACACGCTGCAGTTTTTCGCAGCGGTGCGATCGGGTCTGAACTGCGCATGTGCCACGACCGCAATGCGCAGGCGCGTTGCTGCCTGGCAACAGGAAACGCAGGGCAGCGTGGGACTTTACGAAGAACACAATCGCAGCGGCGATCGCAAGGTGATTGACAGCAAGAAGGTGTTTCTGGGTGGCAACTGACCGTTTTCTGCGAGTGCTGTGAAAAACGCAGGCGTGTCCAGGCGTTTGCAGGGCAGGTGTCTGACGTAAATTCCGGGGCCTGACAGGCTGAAGTGATCGCAGCGGCTGAGTAAGTTCAAAGCTGCTCAGAAACTGCACAAAAACATTTTGCACAGCACCCCTGCACAAGCGATCGCACACTTGCTAAGCTAAAATACACTCCCCCATAGGCGGCGACTATCTGATCGCACGGCTGCAAAAAACTGCTACCGTGCAATCAACTCAGAATGACCCCCATAGTCCTTCTGTGCTAATACCTGTGAAAGTGGGGTGGTCTTCACTTTGCCGGCGGTCGGGATCCCGCCGGCCAGCATACCGACAGTTCTTCTCCCTCTAGGGGGTCCACGACCCCCTGAGAGGGAGAACAGATTGTATGGCACGCATAGCGCGCCACCATGCCCGCAGCGTGGCGAGCGCAGTGAGCCTGCAAGGTGCTTAGTTGCGCTCGCCCAGCTGTTGGTATACCGGCGCCGGTATGCTGGTCGCTGGGAGCCCGACCGACGGCATAACATACTACACCCGTGAAAGTGTTATAAGGTGGACAATGCTCATTGATTCTAGCACCAGGGATTCAACTTTTCAATAACAGTTGTACCCTAAAGGAGACGTGAACGGTATACTGTTTGTTACAAGCATTTAACAACTAGCCCTCCTATGCACATCAAAAGGACTGGATCCAGCTGAATTAAGGAATATATAAACAAATGGTGATTATAACCACTCCTTATTCATTATAGGAGCTATGGTTTTTATTGTCATTACAGAGTAATATTGTATGTCATTTTTTACCGTGCGTGTGTGTATTTTAAACTGTTTAATTTTTATGGAAATTTATTGATATAATAAATTGCTAATGCACTCTCTTGATAAATTGATCTATTGATCTTCTTTATAAAAAATTTTCTTGGATATATTAAGCTATTGTTTTTTTTTTTACATACCACTGAAAAACTCACAGGAAAAAACTAAACAAGAGAGGGAACTCTGGCAATCGAGTTGGCTCATATTCATGGACATACTATAATGGCTACAGGCTGTGTAGTGCACACGGGCCCCTAGTTCCAGGAGGGCCCACAGAGAACACTCTTCACCCATAACCTATACTTACCTCTTTGGTGATGCCACTGTGATAAGAGTCTACTCGGCGCAAGAGAGAAGCAACCTATATGCCTATATGGAGACTGCACATGGGACCCACTTCTCTTAAACCAACACTGCTCAAATTACACACTAATGGCCTGTTATTGCAAAGAAAATTTATAAAAACTAGCCATACCTTCTTGGAATTGGGGGTTGCTGATCGGGGCCGGAGCCGACGTCAGACACCCTCCCTGAAAACGCTTGGACACTCCTGCATTTTTCCGTACGTTCCCTGTAAATGCTCAGTTGCCACCCACAAACTGTCTCTTCCTGTCAATCACCTTGCAAATGCCCATGTGAATGGATCCTTCGCACCATCCCTTCGATGACCAGCGTTGCCCGTTGTAGCTGTCCGACGTGCATGCGCATTGCGGCTCAGACGCATGCGCTGTTGAGACCTGATTGCTCGCTGTGCGAAAATGCACAGCAGCGATCAGATCTGCATGACCCCCTAAGTCCTGGACTGCGCAGAGACTGCACAAACTGATTTTTTAGCAGCTCTGCTAACACATAGGAACGCACGCTTGCACAGTGAAAAAACACTCTCCCTGTAGGCGGCAACTATCTGAACGCAGAACGGCAAAAAATGCAGCCCAGGGATCAGATCTGAATGACCTCCCTTGTTATGCAGCACCTGTGCTTTGACAAGCTTTTTTGCGCTGACACAAGAGCGTAGCTACCATATGTGCAGGCAGTACCGCTGCTATGGGGCCCAGAGATGAGAGGGGCCCACATTCCCTGTCACAGTTGCATGTGTTATATTAGTTGCCTATCCTCACGCATCCTGTGGGAGACTCCCTATTTACAATGGAGTCTCTTGCTACCCCGGTTTTTACCTAGAAAACCCCAGATTCCTGCCCCTGCTCTGTCGAGAATGCGATAGTAGCGGGACCTGCACGAGAGGACCCCAAGCTCTGACATCATGCACAAGCCCCAACTCCACTGCTCCTCCCCTCCATCCCCTGGCAAGCACAACCTGACCACTGGCGGAAGCAGAGTGAGACAGGAGCCGGTAACCACGGACAGGCTAGGGCAGGCAGGTATGATTAAAGCTTTGGGGGCAGCCAGCTGCTATGCAGATAGGGCCAGCCCTGGGCGTACTATAGGTGGCTGGCTGTGGCTGCAGCACTAAGGAAGGGGTGGGGCAGTCCTGTCAGATGGGTGGGAGATCTGCTCAGAATCAGATCCCTTACCTTGGTGTGGCAACAACAAGCCTGATCTGCTGCTGTCTGCGCCCAACCCACTCGGGTATGCTTTCTGGTGGCTGGACCTCACACATTCATGTAAGTGCAAAGGAAGAGGATCATCACTGTTAACGCCAGTCCAACTTCCCTCGCCCCTGGAGTTCCTGTTCCCTAGCTACATGTGCTGAGGTCTTATCATTGACGCCCAGACACATGTACTTTCCAACTAACAAGTCACTCACACTCATGCTGCAGGGCCATTTCCCCTCCACCAATTTCCCCAACCTACATTTCTTGTAATCAGAGGTGGGGCCAATGATAAGCCTCGCCCCTTTCCCATATCCCCGCATTAAGGCACAAGGGGCGGGCCTAAGTATGCAAGGTGCCTGCTCAGATCAGTAGCCTGCAGGAGCATCAACTGCAGCATTAAGTAAGACTTTGTATTTATGTGTCATCTGAAATATATGTATATACACACACACACACACATGTATATATATATATATATATATATATATATATATACACACACACATACACAGAATGGAATTACCGCTGCTTCGATTCTGTGTAGCTATTGTAAGCTGTGTGAGGTGTTGGATTCGTGTGGCAGCAAGTGTAGTAGATACGACTCCAGATCTTTTTCAAGAAGTCTTTTAATAGATGAAGCACGTTGAAGCCTAATATCACAGCTACCAACCACTCACTTTTAAACTACACATTAAAGCCGGAGCTGGAGTTGCATCTACTACACTTGCCGTCGTATGGACCTGGCAGCTCACAATACCAACCAAAAATCAATGCAGCGCTAATTACATTCAGCCACCTCACGAACACTGCAAAAAAGGAGCAATACAGGGTGGTATAATGTGTATAAGGAGCATTATGGTGCGGTATATTGTGAATAAGGAGGGACACGTGTGGTGTAATGTGTATACAGGGTGATGCGGTGCTGTGTAATATGGATAAGGAGGGATATGTTGAAGTGTATTATGTATAAGGAGGTATATGGTGCAGTGTATTGTGTATAAGGAGGGATGCGGTGTGGTGTAATGTGTATAAGGAGGGATACGGTGTGGTGTAATGTGTATAAGGAGAGATACGACGTTGTGTAATGTGGATAGGGAGGGATACGGCGTGGTGTATTGTGTATAAGGAGGGATACGGCATGGTATAATGTGTATATGAAGCGATGCGGTACTGTGTAATGTGGATAAGGAGGAATATGATGTGGTGTATTGTTTATAAGGAGGGATATGGTGTGGTGTATTGTGTATAAGGAGGGATATGGGCCCTCATTCCGAGTCGTTCGCTCGGTATATTTCATCGCATCGCAGTAAAATTCCGCTTAGTACGCATGCGCAATATTCGCACTGCGACTGCGCCAAGTAATTTAACAATGAAGATAGTATTTTTACTCACGGCTTTTTCTTCGCTCCGGCGATCGTAATGTGATTGACAGGAAATGGGTGTTACTGGGCGGAAACACGGCGTTTCAGGGGCGTGTGGTTAAAAACGCTACCGTTTCCGGAAAAAACGCAGGAGTGGCCGGAGAAACGGAGGAGTGTCTGGGCGAACGCTGGGTGTGTTTATGACGTCAAACCAGGAACGACAAGCACTGAACTGATCGCAGATGCCGAGTAAGTCTGAAGCTACTCTGAAACTGCTAAGTAGTTTGTAATCGCAATATTGCGAATACATCGGTCGCAATTTTAAGAAGCTAAGATTCACTCCCAGTAGGCGGCGGCTTAGCGTGTGTAACTCTGCTAAAATCGCCTTGCGAGCGATCAACTCGGAATGAGGGCCCTGGTGTGGTGTATTGTGTATAAGGAGGGATACGGCATGGAGTAATGTGGATAAGGAGCGATACAGTGTTGTGTAATGTAATGTGAATAAGGAGCAATATGGTGTAACATCAGCAAGGAGTGATAGTGTGGTGTAATGTGAATAAGGAGCGATATGGTGTAACATCAACAAGGAGTGCTACAGTGCGGTGTAATGTGAATAAGGAGCGATATGGTGTGACATCAACAAGGAGTGATACAGTGCGTTGTAATGTGAATAAGGGGCACTACCATGAGGCGTAATGTGAATAAGGGACACTATCATGTGATATAATGTGAATAACATTGCACTAGTGTGTTGCATAATTTTAATTGGGGGTACTTTTCTATGGCCACGTGCCTTCCTAACATGAAACATGCCCCCTTTTGGACCGCACAATGTATTTACTTCAAATTAGCGTGGTGGGGGTGCCACTGGTCTTGTTAGCAAGGGTACCAAAATGAGGATTGTTGCAGGTTGCTGCTGTGATCTGTGGTGATGGGTGCTGTGCTGGGAGAGGGGTGCTGGGTCAGAGGCTAAAGTAGCGAAAGTGCTACGGGGCACCAGACAAAATCTTGCCTGGGGCATCAAATTGGTTAGGGCCGGCTCTCTATCTATCTATCTATCTATCTGGGACGTGCAGTCAGGGGAGGCAGGGGAGGCAGTGCCTCCCCTGTCATAATGATTAATATAATACAAAGATCCTACTTTTTATTATTGTAATCATTTTCAGAATGAAACTGCAGCCAAAGCTATGTGGGAGGCAGCCTCCCACTGACAATAATAAAGACGCTGAAGTGGGGGGCGGAAGGGGGCGGGGCCAAGCTGCGGGCTGGAAAAGCCCATTGAAAAATTAATGAAAAGCGGCACTAGAACGTCTGCCTCATTGACAGGGGGCTGTGCTTTCAGCTCACATCAAGGCACACCCCTGTCAATCAGGCAGACGTGATTGGACAATGGCAGGGGTGGACTGAGCCGGGTGGGCAGAGTGTCAGATGCCATTCCCCCAGGGCGGCCACATTTTAAGTACCGACAGACAGCAGTCCCTTCAGGTGGGAGCGTGACAGTCACTCACCAGCCGCTTCTGCCTGTGGACACAGCTTAACCACGGAGCTTCTGCAGCGCCTCACCTCCTCCAGTTCAGCAGGGCTTGCAACAGCTTGAGTGCCCTACCCCCTCTCCGGCCACTGACAGCTCCCTGCAGCTGCTGGTGTCCCTCTGCTTGTGGGCAGCAGAAGTGATCGTGGTGCTGGGCGCTCAGTAGAGATGAAGGGAAGTGCAGAGTGGTGAATCTCCTGGCTCTGGATGCAGACATACTGATGTGTACTGCTGCCAGGTGAGAGCAAGGCCTCATTTAATGTAGCATACCTCCCATTTCTTCAAGGGCCCGATTTTAGGGGGCGTGGCCTATCGGTGAGGGGCGTGGCCTCGCGGCAAGTGCCGTGACTGCAAGCCACGCCTCCATTTTTGTGATTATGGGGGCATGAACAGCGCTCAGTGAGCTGCTGGCCATGCCCCCTGTCCCTCTCTACGGGGGGAGGGGGGGCAGAGACGTAACTAGGTGTGTGCCGATGATGCCTTGCCCACAGCGCAAATGCACTGAGGGTGCACCATCGGGCATCACACCTGCTAGCTCCGAGCCCAGACTGCTGAAGGCGGCGCCACCTGTGTCCCGCTGACGGCGGCGCCACCCGCCCGTGTCCCTCTGAAGCCACCGCACGCCCGCCTGGACACAACCGTGTCCCACTGAAGCTGCCACCACCCGCCCACCTGTGTTCCGCAACTTCTTCTGAACTCGAAGCCACCGCCGCCCGCCCGCCTGTGTCCAGCTGAAGCCGCCGGCTTCAGCTGGACACAGGCGGGTGGGCGGCTTCAAGTTCAGAGGAAGTTTTCAAGCCGCTGCGGCGTCTGTGTGACAGGCAGGCTTCTCAATGGGCCAGCGGCAGCCCGGCCCCCCTCCCCTGCAATTCGGAAGCCGCTGCCGCCGACAAGACTCCTGCTGCTGAAGCCGCCACCCGCCCGTGTCCGTGTCCCGGTGAAGCCGCTGCCTACGGCAGCGGCTTCACCGGGACCCCTGCCCGCAACAGCACGTGAGTGACTACACCATACTACACTACACTATATTACACTACACTTCACTACAGTACACTACACCATAGTACACTACACTACACTACACTACACTACACTACACTACACCCTAAGGGTAGGAGGGGGTGTGTGTAAGGTGGAATCTGCCTGACGTACTGTGTTAAAGGGGGACTCTGTGTGCTGTAATGTGTAAAAGGGGACGCTGTCTGCCGTAACGTGTAAAAGGTGGACGCTGTCTGCTGTAATGTGTAAAAGGGGGACGCTCTCTGCCGTAATGTATAAAAAAGGAGACGCTGTCTGCCGTAACGTGTAAAAAGGGGACGCTGTCTGCAGTAATGTGTAAAAAGGGGACGCTGTCTGCCGTAATGTGTAAAAAAGGGGACGCTGTCTGCCATAATGTGTAAAAAAGGGGACGCTGTCTGCCGTAATGTGTAAAAAAGGAGACGCTGTCTGCCGTAATGTGTAAAAAAGGGGACGCTCTCTGCCGTAATGTGTAAAAAAGGAGACGCTGTCTGCCATAAGGTGTAAAAGGGGCTCTACCTGGTGTAGTGGCGCTACTGTGTGACGTAATTTGAATAATGGAGACTACTGTGCACTGTAGTATGAATTGGTATTATTTTGTGGTCACACCCCTTTCCCGTGAAGCCATGCCCCTATATTTTTTACGCGCGCCTACGGCGCGCACTCATGCCGGTTTGCATTAAAGGGGGGGGCGCCGATGCCGTTTCTTGCACACAGCACTAAAATGTCTAGTTACGGCACTGAGAGGGGGGTAGTTATGTGACCAGCGGTCAGGAGTCCGCCTTCCCTCTACATCTCGGGGGGACCTCCCCCTACATCCCGCCCCCTCACAATCCCGACGGTCGGCATGCCGACCAACAGGGACTATTTCCACTCGTGGGTGTCCACAACATCCATAGAGTGGGAATAGAAACTGTGGCTACCGCAGGTCACCACCGAGCCCGCAGCATGTCGAGCGAGCCCACAAGGGGATTGTTGCTCTCGAACCCCACCCGCATGGCATTCCGCTGCCAGGATTCCAGTGTCGGTATGCTGACCAGCGGTCTCACATACCACACCCCTGCCGAGAATAGACACTATGCAGGGCCGGGTCTACACCTTGTGGCGCCCAGTGCGAAAGTTTCCACTGGTGACCCCCCTCCCCAGCAAAACAGTTCACGAAAAATAGGGGCATGGCTTCATAGGGGAGGGTCGTGGCCACAGTTATGCCCCCAGTAGCTGTGCCCCCAGATTTGCCCCAAGTAGTTGTGCCCCCCAGTTGATTTGCCCCCTGTAGCTGTGCCCCCAGTAGTTGTGCCCCCCAGTTAATTTGCCCCCAGTAGCTGTTCTCCCTGTAGCAGTGCCCCCTGTAGCTGTTCCCCCTGTAGCAGTGCCCCCAGTATGTGCCCTCTGTAGATCTGCCTCCAGTAGCTGTGCCCCTTGTAGCTGTGCCCCCTGTATGTGCCCCCTGTAGTAGTGCCCCCAGTATGTTCCTCCTGTAGTAGCGCCGCTTTGAAACCCTAAAAAAAAAAAAAAATACTTACGAGCCTTGCTCCTGCTTCCGGACCGCTGCTGCCGCTGTCTCCGGGCGTCGGCTCTTCCCTATGGGAGAGATGTCATGATGTCTCTCCCATAGCAGCGCCGCACTGACACTAGGGGTCAATTTTGACCTGTAGCGTCAGTGAGCGTGAAAGCGTGAAAGCAACTGTACCTGGTGCCAGGGTTTAACAGTGGGGGTGGGGGGGCACCAACATTTATCTTGCCTCCAGGCTACTAGGATGAAGCTACGCCACTGAGTGGAGGCATAAGATGAACTGGCATAAGATGAACTGGGGGCACTGAAATGTGTCATAATATGAACTGGGGACATTGTATGTCATTATGTGAATTGGTGGTAATGTGTGGCATAATGTGTACAATGTGACATAACGTGATCTATATCACTACTATGGTTCATAAAATAAACTACGGTATTTGTATGGGGTATAACATTATCTAAGGTGCTACTATGGTTTAGAAAAGGAACTAGGGCACTATTATGGGACATAAAATTAACAACTGCTGCAGAGAGGGGCCCACAAAGTTCTGGCTATGCCACTGCGCTGACACACTGCGCTGGAAATACTCTGTGCTCTCTTCACTGTGTGTTTGCAGGTGTCTATCTGTGTGCTGCTGGGCAGTCTAGTAGCTTGGAGCCTGCATCAATGTAGCTTCTGTTCCTATGCCCATAGGGGGTCATTCTGAGTTGATCGTAGCTGTGCCAAATTTAGCACAGCTACGATCATCGTCCCTGACATGCAGGGGGACGCCCCGCATGTCTGTCTGCCCCCTCCCCCGCACAAATACAAAAGCATTTCACAGCGGCGATGCTTTTGTATTTGTGGAGTAACTCCCGGCCAGAGCAGCTCCAGCGGCTGGCCGGGAGTTGATCTCGCTGCCACTGGCCGCAGCGGCTGCGTGAGACGTCACGCAGCCGCCGCGGCCCGCCCCCCCAACGGTCCGGCCATGCCTGCGTTGGCCGGACCGCGCTTCCTAAACGGCGGCTTAACGCTGCCATCCAGCCCCCTCTTTCCCTGCGACTGCCTCTGCCTGTCAATCAGGCAGAGGCGATCGCTACTGAATGGCGGCCTTCGGCCATCTGGCATGCGCCGGCGCACTGCGGCACCAGCGCATGCCCAATTCCGACCCGATCGATGCGATAAACTGCAGCGAGCGATCGGGTCGGAATGACCCCCACAACCTGTTGGATTATGTGCGTACAGGTGGCGGTGGTGTGGCAGAGTGTAGGTACACCACATCGGATTCCCTGAGTAAACAAACAGCCTAGTACTTAACCAGTGGGGTGGTTTATTCAGCAGTAATGGGATTTGTACAGCCATACTTTTTCATGGAGCAGAGCTTCAGCGGAGAATACAGGCCATCAGCCAGTGACTGTATGTGGGTAGCAGTGCAGGATACAAGTGTTATCAGCATCTTTTTTTATTTTATTTATTTATTTACAGTTTCTTATATTGCGCTTTACAATTGGAATCAACAGTGATAATACAAACTCGGTAATAACAGACAGACAAACATAGAGGTAGGAAGGCCCTGCTCGTAAGCTTACAATCTATAAGGAAATAGGAAGGATACCCAAGGATAGGCTCTATCAATCACCAGATTGCAAAGACAGTCTTGATAGGATGTTATTAGATATGAATGCTTCTGAAGGTTATCTCGGCGGTTCAGGAGTTTGATAGGCTCGCCTGAATAGGTGAGTTTTCAGGGAACGCTTGAACGTTTGGAGGCTAGAGGAGAGTCTTATTGTGTGTGGGTATGTTATGTGCTGTCTGAAGAAAGTCCTGCAATTGTGAATGGGATCGAGTGATCCGTGCAGATGAGAGACGCAGATCTTGTGCAGAACTGAGAGATCAAGTTGGGAGATATTTTAAATTAAGCAAAGAAATATATGTCGTTGTAGTTTGGTTAATAGCTTTATATGACAGTAGAAGTATTTTATATTGAATACGGTAGAATATGGGCAATCAATGGAGGGACTGACAGAGGTTCAGCAGATGATGAACGTCTAGCGAGGAAGATTAGCCTTGCAGCTGCATTCAAAATGGATTGTAGTGGTGAGAGTGTTTTCTTGGGAAGACCAGTAAGGAGACTATTGCAATAATCAATGCGGGAGATGATGAATGCATCGATTACAGCTTTTGCAGTGTCTTGTGTAAGATAAGGACGTATGTTGGAGATGTTTTTTCAGATGCATGTAACATTATTCAGAGACAGATTGAATGTGTGGAACAAAGGACAGTTCTTATTCAAGGATGACACCTAGGCAGCGAGCTTGTGGGGTAGGGTGGAATAGTTGCATTGTCAACAGCTATGGAGATATCAGGTTAGTTACTGCTCTTGGCTGGCGTGAATATAATTCTATTTTTAGAAATGTTGAGTTTGAGGTGGCGAGATGACATCCAAGATGAAATGGCAGACAGGCATTCAGTGACACAGACCAATACAGATGGTGATAAATCTGGGGAGGATAGGTAGATTTGAGCATCATCAGCGTACAAAAGATACTACAATCTGAAGGAGTTGATTAGTTTACCAAGAGATTAGATATAGAATGAGAAAAGCAGAGGACTTAAGACTGAGCTTTGTGGTACTCCAATTGATAGAGGTAGCAAAGAGGAAGTAGAATCAGAGAAGTGAACACTGAAAGAGCGATTAGATAGGTAGGATGAGAACTAAGTAAGGGCTGTGTCCTGAAGACCTAGGGATTTTAGTATTTGTATGAGAAGAGAGTGGACAACAGTGTCAAAAGCAGCAGAGAGATCTAGAAGAATAAGAAGTGTGTAATCAGGGCCGGTTCTAGACCTTGTGGCTCCCAGTGCGAACTTTTCCTCTGGCGCCCCCCCCCCCCATTCAAAACAGGGACAGGGCATGCCAAATAGGGGCGTAACTTAATGATGAAGGGGCGTGGCCACGGAATTGCACCAATTCACATTACACCGCACAGTAACCCTGATACCGGCAGCACAGGGGCCCCGGGGCCACTCCCTCAGTGACACTATGGACCAGTTCTGTGCTCATGCTGCGGGGGTGAGAGCAGCGCATCCCATGACGAGGATGCCTGTAGTGTACACCACTGGTGCCACCCAGTCCCAGCTGTTTCATCTGCCCCTGGTGCCGAGTAGGGAGGCCAATCCCAGGCCGTTTTTCCAATCCTGGGATTCGGGATTGCAGTAGGGATCAGTGAAGGTTGTAGGGAGCAGCGCTGGAGGGAGGGTGTAGGTAGCAGTGCGGGCCTCGGGAGGGAGGGTGTAGGTAGCAGTGCGGGCATTGGGAGGGAGGATGTAGGTAGCAGTACGGGCCTCGGGAGGGAGGGTGTAGGTAGCGGCGGGGGCCTCGGGAGGGAGTGGGTAGGTAGCGGTGCGAAAAAATTGGTAGGAAGGCTGTAGGGAGCACTGACTGCACAGAGGGAGGGTGGGTGTAGGTCGCGGTGCGGGAGAAAGGCTGTAGGGTGCACTGACTGGGTGTAAGTAATAATACTTACTATTAGGCGGGCGGCAACCATAGACACACTAAACGCGGCGGCATTTCAAATGAAGCACCGGCCGCCAGCCAACCAGAGCCCGCCTAATATTAGTAAGTAGTATCACCTAGCATCCCGCACATGAGCAATGTAATCCAGTGAGAATCAAAGTCAAATCGCTGCATTTTTGGGCCCAAATCCTGGGATCCTCCCAATCCCGGGATTGGCCTCCCTAGTGCAGAGTGACTTCTCCATAGTAAGGGTGCCCTATCATTGTGAATGCTGGCATCGCCGCCCTGCAGCATCATGCTTGCAGTTACTCTCGCTGCAGTTTCCTATTACACCTGTGCCTTATGTCACACTAGCCAGACAGTGTCAGAGGGCGGCTGGCATTGTATTACCTCCTCAACAGCCCCTCTCAGTTGTTCCTGTTGCTATAAACACCAGGTCCCCCCATATTAACTGAGCAGAGAGCAGAGACAATGAGAAATGTAAAGATAATATGGGTATGTTGTGTTGTACAGTAGAAATTAGGAGCTCAAAGTAGTAGTTGTTACATGGAACAGAGTCCCAGTGGTGGTGGCAGAGGTAAATAAATATATAGCTCACAGAAAGCTGAGATTTAATAGAAGAAAAGTACTTCATATTATCACTGTTTCCTCACCTGGCTTGCAGTTTTGCCATAAATGATCATGCATCATAATCTGGAACTTGTTAAAAAGTCAGGGGCCGGGGGGCAGTGAATGAACAAGCCGCCCTGATCATGCTGTGCCAGTGCTGTTCCGCCTGCCGCTGATTAGTGCTGCAAAGACCGCTGACAAAGCCCGCTGACGCTGCAAAGCCCGCCGCCGCCCGCCTCCCTGATCGTGCCGTGCTGTCACTGTGCCTCCCTGATCGTGCCGTGCTGTGCCGCCCGCCTCTCACCTCAAGCCAGCCGCAGCATGCTTTTATCAGCGCTCCTTCCTTCGTTCCTCGATGCGGTGCGCGCTGACGTCAGGCGGTGCGCGCTGACGTCATCGCGCACCGTGCGCAATGCATCATGGGAAAGTGGGCGGGAGGGAGGATCGGTCAGCGCTGATTGCGCTGTGCTCAGTCACTGATCAGAAAATAACATGGCGCCCGTTAGGATGCGGCAGCGCCCTCGTAGATGCGGCGCCCCGGGCAAAAGTACTGCTTGCCCGGGGCAAGAGCCGCTCCTGTGTGTAATGGTCTTTCGATCTAGCAGTGACTAGACTGTTCACTACTTTGGTCAGTGTCATCTCTGTGGTGTTGGGCACGGAAGTCTTACTGAAGTGGGTCCAGTAAGTTGTGGTAGTTAAGAAAATGTGTAAGGTGAATGTAGGCAAGTCTCTCAAGTAGCTTGGAGAGACATGGGAGCTGAGAGATGGGACGGTAATTAGAGAGAGTGTTTGGGTCAGAATTGTGTTTTCTTCAGAATGGGAGTAATCACTGCATGCTTGAACAGAGAAGGAAAGATACCAGTAGAGAGAGAGAGAGGGAGATTACAGAGTTTAGTTAAGGTTGGGATAAGCACAGGAGACAAAGTTTTACTTTGACTTGTGATGGTATAGGATCACGAGGAGAGGTAGTGGGGTAGGAGGATGAAAAGAGTGTTGACATGGATAGTAGCGAGGGAGGGAGGTGGGGGCAGGTAAGGAAGTGATTTAAATGTATTAAAAAGTCGATTGTGGTTGGTGGCACGAGAAGAGATGAGAGATTGGAAATACGTTTGTTTGGCAGTGTCCAGGGCCTGATGATAAGAGTATTAGGTGGTATATGTGAGAAAGCCACTTGGATTCCGAGATTTACGCCACTGACATTCTACAGTTTTTGTAGGTGTCTTGTTGATTTAGAGTGCAACAGTTGGCATCTAAGCATACGTGGAGTGTGATGGGTAGCTGGAGCCACTTCATCAAGGTTGCTCTATAGAGTTTGGTACAGGTGGAATACAGCAGTCTCAGATGAGGTTAATGTAGAAATTGGTGAAAGAAGTTGTTGTAGAGGTGGAGAGTTGTTGAAAATGTATATTGTTAGTATTTCTGCAGGTTGGAGGAGGCTTGCTTGGTTTTAGTGTCAGAGAGTTTGGAATAATGGAAGAGATTGAGAAGGTGATCAGGTTGTGATCAGAGAGAGGGAAAGGAGTGTTAATTAATTCAAAAACTGAGGAGAGCCTTGTGAATACAAGATCAAGGCAATGGCCCTCCTGATGAGTAGAGGAGTCAGACCATTGGGTGAGGCCAAGAGAGGAGGTTAGAGAGAGGGGTTTGGAGGCATGAACAGATTGGGGACTGTCATGAGCAATATTGAAATCACCCATGATGATGATGGAGATGTCAGAGGATAAGAAATGTGGGAGCCAGGCAGAAAAATCTTCTAAAAATTGTTGTTTGTGTTGCCCAGGTGGGCGATAGATAGCTGCAACACGCAGAGAGAAGGGGGTGAAAATCCTGATAGAGTGAACTATAAAAATGATGTGAATGAGAGTGATGGAACCTGTGGTAGAACTGTGTATGTGAAAAATTGGGACAGTAATATTCCAACCCCACCACCTTTACTATTACCAGGCCTGGAGGTGTATGTAAAGTGGAGACCACCGTGTTACAGTCCTGCAGGGGAGGCTGTGTCTAATTGTGTGAGCCATGTTTCTGTTGTAGCCAGTAGTTTGAAGTTGTCTGAGATGAAAAGGTCATGGATGGATGTTAATTTGTTACAAACAGAGCGTGCATTCAATAAGGCACATTTTAGAGATTTGGAGGGTGATGGGAGACATGTGATATGTATGAGTTTAGATGGATTTCTAGGTTCTGAAACAGCTGAGTGTGAGTGCGACAGGTGGTTGGGGCCTGGATTTGGTGATATGTCACCAGCTAATAAAAGCAGAAGAGTGAGATGGATTTTGGTGGATGTTTGTGAGTGCTTATTGTGGTGGCTGATTGTGGTTGTCAAAGTACTTGTAGAGAAGTAAATAAAAAGCTCATGAGTCTTTAGAAGAGGGGAGTGGATAATAGTAGCTGTAATGTGCCCAGAGGGGTGAGTGTAGAATGTGTTAAATTTGGTGAGAATTCCATGAATTGAATCAGCATAAATTTGCAGAGTCCCTCTGAGCTAAGCATCTTAAAATCGCTAAATCTGCCTCGCAGGTTGTTTTCTTTACACCATCATCGCAGTCTGCCAAATCTAAGGGGACCAGGGTGCCTGCCCCTCCAAAAGGTTCTCCTGTTGCTGCTTCCGGTGGGTCTTCTTCTAGCACCAGTATGGGATCCATCCAGGGCCCGATTGGCGATGGAGATGAAAAGGTCATGGTGGGTGCAATGAAACATCTTTTGTCCCAATTTAAAAATGAAGTGGCAGCTGAATTCCACACGACTCTTCAGGCATGTCAGCAGTCCATTGATGACTTGGGAGGACAGACTAATCACTTGGAGACAAAGATGGGAGAAGTCGTGGGTTCTCATAATGACCTTATAGTTCTCCATGAGAATCTGGAGGCGGAAGTGATAGCCCTTAGAGATAAGGTCAGTGACTTGGAGGACAGATCTCATCGAAACAATAGGGGGTCCGGAGGCAGTCTTGAACAGCAGCTTACACGATTTTGCATTCTCCCTGTTTCAAAAGCTTCTTACTACTGCTCAGACATCTGATCTACTCATTGATCGTATTCAAAGACTCCCGAAGGCTAGAAATGCTCCGGACGGTGCCTCTCGGGATGTGCTGATGCGGATCCACTTCTTCCATATCAAGGAAGCACTCTTGAAGGCTGCCAGAACATCTAATGAGTCTGAGGATATCCTTGGAAACCTGCAATTGTTTGGAGACCTTTCTCAGGCTACATTGAATAAAAGGCGTTCTTTTCAGCCCATTATGAGTGCCTTGAGGAAGACTGGTATTCCCGACTCATTTACTGGTCACTAGAAATGGCTCCACTACATCAATTTCTACTCTTGAGGAGGGAGAGAAAGCTCTCTCAAAGTGGAATGTTAACAGGCCTTCTGATTCACCTCCCGGCCGTGGGTTACAGCAGGACTGGTCCAAGGTGGGATCACAATCCTGAGAAGCCTGCTCTATATTATTAGTTATGTGTTGATTTTTATTACTATGTTGCTTTATTCATTGTGTTTTTCATAATCTCATGTATTCGAGCTGTTTGGCGGTCCTGCAGGTGTTCTTGTGTGTTGAAAGTATGCGTGGGTTCCATTGAACAGCTCGCCATATTTTATTTATTTTTTTCTCCACTATGCAACTTTTGTTATGCTCTCAGATATTTTATGTTGTTGCAGAAGGTGGTCTCTTATTTGGGCAGAGCCTACAGGTTCCCCCTGCAGTACGTTCTGCTATTCTAATTAGATATTGTACAATCTGTTGTGTTTATGCCACATGTTCCTAATCCTTCACGATGTTATATGGTTGTATGACAGCCATTAGCTCAGGGGGCTAAGGACGTGTGTGTTGTAGCACGTACCATGTATAGGACTGTTGGAAGACTGACCACTACCCCCCTTTGCCATGTTGGTGCTGCCGAGGTTTGGTAGCCATCTCTGGCCTCAAGTGAGGTCCTTTTGATTTCCTTCTTTTATTTTCTTTGTTTTCTCCCCCCCCCTCTCTTATTTCTCACCCTTTTATTTTGTGTCATTGTTTATTCCCACTCCCCTCAGGATTACATTGCCACGATTTTATGTAAAACTTCTCTGATTGCACAAGTTACCATAGGTCTGCAATGCTATTTCTTTCAGTGTTATAATGGTAAATATAGTTTCTATTAATGCTAAGGGGCTTAATTCACCTCACAAATGGAGACTTGCCCTTTAATTACTTTCGTAAATTGAAAGCCCATGTAGTCGCAGTGCAAGAAACTCATTTTCAAAGAGATGCCCCGCCTTTATTTAGCAATGCAAAATTCCCTCATTGTTATACAGTCAATGGGCACTGTAAGAAGGCTGGTGTTGCAATACTGCTATCTCAGGATTGTCCTTTTTTTATTGTCTGGTCAGCTTTCTGATACTAAAGAGAGATATTTGCTTTTGATGGGTCAATTGGATGGTTTTGACATAACCCTGGTGTCTGCTTATGCGCCTAACACTGGACAGCTTTGTTTTTGCCGTAAATTATGTTCAGTGTTATCTAAACATGGTAAAGGGGCTGTCTTAGTGTTGGGGGATTTCAATATGGTTCTGGATTTGGTCTTGGACAGATCCAAGTCCACCTCTCCCCGATTTAAGGTATCTCCTGATTTTTCTAAAGGGTTCAGACAGCTTCTAGCTGAATATGATCTTTACGATGTGTGGAGAGTTAAGCACTCCAGGGAGAGAGATTATTCCTTTTATTCTCACGTGCATCATTCGTATTCCAGGATAGACTTGGTATTGGCAGATAAATGGTCACTCCCCGGTGTTCCTGACATGGGATTCCAAAGCTAGATCAGTTCCCTTAGGCCCATGGAGGTTGAGTGCATACTTGTTGTCCCAACCGGAGGCACAGCAGTCTCTCCAAGGGTCTTTGTTCCTATTCCTTGAAACTAATAAACCGGAGGAAACGTCTATTTTTAATTTCTGGTGTGCTCTAAAGGCTGTGATTCGTGGGTTAGCTATTCAGATGGCAGCCAGGCTGAAGCGGGTATACAGGCAGCAGTGTAAGGCAGCAGAAGTTGAGGTGTCAAAACTTGAGGAGGCACATAAAGCTGACCCAGCCAACAAGGCATTGTATAATACGTTGCTTAAGGCAAGGGAGAAGGTAAATATTTTCGATTTTAGGGAGGTTCAAAGGAATCTTTCTCGCCTTAACCAGCTTTTTTATGTATACAGTAAATCGGGCTAGTCACTTACAGGCGTGCAAGTTGAGGGGAAGGCGGGCTAAAGAGAGGGTTCAGACTGTTTTTAACCCTAGTGGTAACAAAGTCTATGATCCTGTTGAAATTGCGAATGTATTTGCAGATTATTACTCCCGATTATATAATCTTGGGACGGATTCACTTACTGCACAACCATCTAGTGAGGGAATTGATACATTTTTGAGAGAGATAAATCTGCCCTCTTTAGACAGTGTAGCCTTTCTGACGTAGGAAGCTCCCTGGTCCACAGAGGAAGTTGGGAAGGCTATTGATTTGTTACCTTTAGACAAGGCCCCAGGGTCAGATAGTTATCCGTCTAACTTCTATAAAACTTTCAAAGGGACCCTGGCCCCGATATTGACATCAGTGTTTAATGAGGCTTCGGAAAGGGGAAGTTTCCCACGTGAGATGTTGGAAGCTAGGATTATAGCTCTTCCTAAACTGGGGAAGCCCCCCACTTCAGTCCAAAATTATCGTCCCATTGCATTGTTGAATACTGATGTCAAGTTATATGCTAAACTGGTTGCAAATAGGCTTTGCCTTTTACTCCCATCGTTGAGTCACCTGGAACAGGTGGGGTTCATAATGGGCAGACAGGCTCCTGACAACACCCGTCTGGTTTTTAATGTTCTCGAATACTGTAAGCAGCGTAAGGAGCCTTTGCTGCTGCTCTCATTGGACGCTGAAAAGGCGTTTGATAGACTCCACTGGGGCTATCTTAAGGCTGCTTTACAGAAATTTGGGTTTGGCGGTAGGATACTCTATTCCATTTTGGCTTTATATTCCTCTCCTTCGGCGAGGATATTCGTAAATGGTTTCTTATCTTCATGTTTTATGATTACTAACGGTTCTCGTCAGGGTTGCCCGCTTTCCCCTCTGATATTCGCGCTTGCTATCGAACCGTTGACGGAAAAAATTAGAAGCTCTGACTCTATCCAGGGCCCACATATTGGTGGTATAACGCATAAGATCTGTCTGTTCGCAGATAATGTATTGTTGTGTTTATTGCGCCCCGAACATTCCCTTTTAGCACCGACTTTGGTATTACGTAGTTTTGCAGACGTTTCCTTCTATAAACTAAATACCAACATGACTGAGGCCCTACCATTTCATATTCCCACTGATATATTGACTAATTTACGCTCTACCTATAAGTTTGTTTAGCAAGTGCGCTCCTTGAAGTATCTGGGAGTGCAGTTAGCTGGTGAACATGATCTTATGTCCTGTAATTATGATCCTCTTCTTGGGGTGTTTCAGGAAGTGTGTCACGATCCGGGTATCTGGACGCCATTTCTTACCCATCAGATGCCTCCTAAGGCTGGCTCAGCGCTCCAGGACCGGATCCCATCTGTTATCCTGATGTTTACATTCCTGCATCCTCTCCTGTCTCTCTGAGACGCGGTCACAGTAAACGCCATATTACATCTGGCATGGCGTCTCCCGCGGCCTCCGCCGCCGTCCCTGAGTTTCTGCATGCAAAGTGTCAGAGTGGCGATTACGTCAGCCGCGGCCTCCGCTGTGCCCGCGTGGTTTGGATGTGCATTCATCAGTCTGGCGTCTCCTGTCTCCTGTGGCCGGCGCTGCCATTGCTGCTTCAATTCTCACATGGATTACAAACCAAACTTCCCTCCAAGTGTCTGCATGGGCGCAGCCATCTTGGATTTTGTCATCTGATCATTTCCACCAATCTGCTGTCTGTATTGTTGATTTGCATAATTGCCTAGCCAACCCCTTCCTTGCTGCAGGTATAAATATGCTGTGCCTGAGCAAGGAAGGCGTCAGTGCTTTGGTTGTCAAACCTAGTTCCAGTTTGTCTCTTTCCTGTGATTGTCTTCCAGGTTCCAGCTCCTGTGTCAATCCTTCCACTACAGAGACCCGCACCAGCATTCCATCTGCGGTGTAGCCTGACTCTCCGATCCATTTGGATTCACCAGCTTCCAGCTACAGATCTACCTGCTTTCAGCATCCAGCTTCCAGCAGAGGTCAGCTCTCCTTAAAGTGCCGGTACCCCTTTTCTGCAGTTTGTCATTTATCACCGGCATTATAATTTCACCGCTCTCAAACTCCAAACTTCATTATTATTTCATCGCTCTCAAGTTCGTTTATTATTTAACTGGTTCCAGCCAGTATCCACTCCGTACCAACAACAGTCTGGTTCCAGCCAGTATCCACAGCAGCCGTTTTATCTTCAGCAGCCCAGCCTTTCCTGGAACACCAGCTGGTACGATCCTGGGTTCTCTCCATTGCTACAGTCAGGCCTGGTAAGGACTTTCCAACTAGAAGATTATAAGAACTATCTCACACTACCAGTGCCTGTGGCCCTTGCCACCCTGTAGTACCCAGGAATTGTATTTATCCTCTGTTGACTTTTATGTTTCCTTTTACTGCTGCTGTGTTGCGGAGTTGTCATAAATAAACATCATTGACTTTTATTCAAGTTGTCGTGGTCACGCCTTCGGGCAGTTATTCATCATGTTACTTACATGTCCAGGGGTCTGATACAACCTCCCAGGTTCCGGTACATCTCAGCCCCTACAACTGAGGCTGCCTCCCGTCAGCTCAGGCCCTCAGTTGTGACAGTAAGCACTGACCTAATGAATCCAGCCGGAGACCAGGATCAAGCGGCCAGGCCGATGCAAGAACTGGCAGCCCGACTTGAACATCAGGAGGCTGCACAGGGCCACATCATCCGCTGTCTCCAGGATCTCTCTACTCGGCTGGATGGGATTCAGACAACCCTCCGTGGATCAGGCGCGTCCGGTGCGTCAACCACAGTGACTCCAGCTATAACCCCACCCACCTTACCCATTTCTGCTCCACGTCTTCATCTTCCAACGCCAGCAAAATTTGACGGATCTCCAAGATTCTGCAGGGGATTTCTCAACCAGTGTGAGATTCAGTTTGAGCTACAACCTGGCAATTTCCCCAGTGACCGTACAAAAATTGCCTACATTATCTCTCTTCTCAGTGGCTCAGCCCTTGATTGGGCATCACCGTTATGGGAGAGGTCCGACACCCTGCTATCTTCCTACACTGCATTCGTGTCAACATTCAGGCGCATCTTCGACGAGCCAGGCCGGGTAACTTCAGCTTCGTCTGAGATTCTCCGTTTACGCCAGGGATCACGTACTGTAGGACAATATCTTATACAGTTCCAGATCCTGGCATCCGAACTGGCATGGAACGACGAGGCCCTGTATGCTGCATTCTGGCATGGCTTATCTGAGCGTATTAAAGATGAGTTAGCTACCAGAGACTTACCCTCTAAGTTAGATGAGCTAATCTCACTCTGCACAAAAGTTGATTTACGTTTCAGAGAGAGAGCAACTGAACGTGGAAGATCATCTGCTCCAAAATCTTCTGCTCCTCCTCCTCGCCAACTGTCACCAACTAAAGATGAGCCCATGCAAATTGGCCGTTCCCGTTTAACTCCTGCTGAGCGCCGAAGACGTCTCTCCGAGTCTCTCTGTCTTTATTGTGCAGCTCCGTCTCACACCATTAATGCCTGTCCCAAACGTCCGGGACTCCAAATCCTAGCTCGCCAAGGAGAGGGCCGGCTAGGAGTAATGATCTCCTCTCCATCTCTTCAAGATTGTAACCTCCCAGTCTCGCTTCAAGTTGCTCAACGTTATCGGAACGTCATTGCCCTCCTTGATTCCGGAGCAGCTGGGAACTTTATTACCGAAGCCTATGTTAAACGGTGGTCCCTACCCACCGAGAGACTTCCTTCGTCCATTTCCTTAACTGCCGTGGATGGCAGCAAAATTTTTGATGCAGTTATTTCTTTAAGGACTCTACCAGTTCGTCTGAGAGTGGGAGTTCTTCATTCCGAACTTATTTCTTTTTTAGTGATTCCAAGAGCCACACATCCTGTGGTCCTGGGCCTTCCATGGCTCCGTCTTCACAATCCTACAATTGATTGGACGACTACGCAAATCCTGGCATGGGGTTCCTCCTGTGCTGAGACATGTTTGTTTAAAGTTTTGCCTGTCTGTTCTTCCTCCCCCAGGTCGTCTGATGTTCCACCTCCTCCATATCAAGATTTCACGGATGTGTTCAGTAAAGCTTCTGCTGATATCCTTCCTCCTCATAGAGAATGGGACTGCCCGATTGATCTCGTTCCAGGGAAGGTTCCACCTCGAGGCCGAACGTATCCGTTGTCTCTGCCTGAGACGCATTCTATGGAGGAATACATTAAAGAGAACCTAGCAAAGGGGTTCATTCGACCTTCTTCTTCTCCAGCCGGCGCAGGCTTCTTTTTTGTAAAGAAGAAAGATGGTGGTCTGCGGCCGTGCATCGACTACAGAGGTTTGAACGACATTACCATCAAGAACCGCTATCCTTTACCCCTGATTACTGAGCTATTTGACAGAGTTAGCGGAGCTACCATCTTTACAAAGCTGGACTTGAGAGGTGCATACAATCTCATCCGGATCCGTGAGGGTGACGAGTGGAAGACCGCCTTTAACACCCGTGACGGACATTATGAGTACCTCGTCATGCCCTTCGGATTGAGCAATGCTCCAGCTGTCTTCCAGCATTTTGTCAATGAGATCTTCAGAGACATTCTATACCGTCATGTCGTAGTCTATCTAGATGATATCCTCATTTTTGCCAACGATTTAGAGGAACATCGTTTTTGGGTAAAAGAGGTTCTGTCCCGTCTCCGTGTCAATCATCTCTATTGCAAATTAGAGAAATGCGTCTTTGAAGTCAAGTCCATTCCGTTTCTAGGGTACATTGTGTCCGGTTCCGGACTAGAGATGGATCCTGAGAAACTACAAGCAATCCAGAATTGGCCGGTACCCTTAACCCTCAAAGGGGTCCAGAGGTTCTTAGGGTTCGCCAATTATTACCGAAAGTTTATACGAGACTTTTCCACCATTGTGGCGCCTATTACTGCTTTCACTAAGAAGGGTGCTAACCCGTCCAAGTGGTCTGAAGAAGCCATGCAAGCCTTTCATCTTTTAAAGCAAAGGTTCATCTCTGCGCCTGTTCTGAAACAGCCTGACATCGACTCTCCTTTCATCTTAGAGGTGGATGCCTCCTCCGTTGGAGTAGGAGCGGTGTTATCTCAGAGGGCTAAAGATGGCCATTTACATCCTTGCAGTTTCTTCTCCCGGAAGTTCTCCCCAGCGGAGCGCAACTATGCCATTGGCGACCAGGAGTTGCTAGCCATCAAGCTCGCTCTAGAGGAGTGGAGATATCTGTTGGAGGGAGCTTCTCATTCAATCACCATACTTACAGACCACAAGAACCTTTTTTATCTGAAAGGCGCACAATGTCTCAATCCTCGTCAGGCCAGATGGGCACTTTTCTTTTCCAGGTTCGACTTTAAACTCCAGTTCTGTCCGGGCTCTCAGAATCGCAAGGCCGATGCCCTTTCCCGCTCATGGGAGCAAGAAAATGAGTCAGAGTCTTCAGACAAGCATCCTATTATAAATCCGTTGGCATTCTCCACGGTAGGGATGGACTCTACGCCCCCATCAGGGAAAAGTTTTGTGAAGCCGATGCTAAGGAAGAAGCTCATGCATTGGGCCCATGCTTCCCGTTTTGCCGGACATACAGGTATCCAAAAAACCCTGGAGTTTATCTCTAGGTCCTATTGGTGGCCAACTCTGAAAAAGGACGTCTTGGAGTTTATTGCATCTTGCCCAAAGTGTGCTCAACATAAGGTATCCCGCCAGTCGCCTGCGGGGCAACTGGTTCCACTATCTGTTCCCCGTCGACCATGGACCCATCTGTCGATGGATTTTATTACAGATTTACCCATGTGCAACAAGTTCAATACCATCTGGGTGGTAGTTGACCGGTTCACCAAGATGGCACACTTCATTCCTCTCACCGGTCTTCCGTCAGCTTCCAAGTTGGCTCAAATATTCATACAAGAGATCTTCCGACTCCACGGTCTTCCTGAAGAAATCATCTCAGATCGAGGAGTTCAATTCACAGCCAAATTCTGGCGAAGTTTATGTCAAGTCCTCCAAGTCAAGCTAAAGTTTTCCACGGCTTACCATCCTCAGACCAATGGTCAAACTGAGAGGGTGAATCAGGACTTGGAGGCCTTCCTCCGCATCTATGTGTCCTCCTCTCAAGATGACTGGGTTCAATTACTTCCCTGGGCCGAGTTCTGTCATAACAACCAGTATCATTTTTCATCTGCTTCAACACCATTCTTCACTAACTTTGGATTCCACCCTAAAGTCCCTGAGTTCCAACCGCTTCCAGCAACTTCTGTTCCCGCAGTGGATATCACCTTGCATCAGTTTGCCAATATCTGGAAGAGCGTACGATCAGCTCTGCTCAAGGCATCGTTCAGGTACAAGAAGTTTGCGGATAAGAAGCGTCGAGCAGTTCCTGCTCTCAAGGTGGGTGATCGGGTATGGTTATCCACGAAGAATTTGAGGTTAAGAGTTCCCAGTATGAAGTTTGCACCTCGCTACATTGGTCCTTTTAAAATTGAACAAGTCATCAACCCTGTTGCTTACAGACTCCAGTTGCCTCCCTTCTTAAAAATACCCAGGACATTCCATGTTTCCCTGTTGAAACCGCTGATCTTGAATCGGTTTCATTCCTCACTTCCTCCAACTCCGAAAGTCCAAACTCAACGAGGCGTTGAGTACGAAGTGGCCAAGATCCTGGACTCACGTCACCATTACGGTCAACTACAGTATCTTATTGACTGGAAGGGTTACGGCCCTGAGGAACGTTCATGGACCAATGCTTCTGATGTCCATGCTCCTGCCTTGGTCCGGAGATTCCATTCCAAGTTTCCTCAAAAGCCAAAGAAGTGTCCTGGGGCCACTCCTAAAGGGGGGGGGGTGCTGTCACGATCCGGGTATCTGGACGCCATTTCTTACCCATCAGATGCCTCCTAAGGCTGGCTCAGCGCTCCAGGACCGGATCCCATCTGTTATCCTGATGTTTACATTCCTGCATCCTCTCCTGTCTCTCTGAGACGCGGTCACAGTAAACGTCATATTACATCTGGCATGGCGTCTCCCGCGGCCTCCGCCGCCGTCCCTGAGTTTCTGCATGCAAAGTGTCAGAGTGGCGATTACGTCAGCCGCGGCCTCCGCTGTGCCCGCGTGGTTTGGATGTGCATTCATCAGTCTGGCGTCTCCTGTCTCCTGTGGCCGGCGCCGCCATTGCTGCTTCAATTCTCACATGGATTACAAACCAAACTTCCCTCCAAGTGTATGCATGGGCGCAGCCATCTTGGATTTTGTCATCTGATCATTTCCACCAATCTGCTGTCTGTATTGTTGATTTGCATAATTGCCTAGCCAACCCCTTCCTTGCTGCAGGTATAAATATGCTGTGCCTGAGCAAGAAAGGCGTCAGTGCTTTGGTTGTCAAACCTAGTTCCAGTTTGTCTCTTTCCTGTGATTGTCTTCCAGGTTCCAGCTCCTGTGTCAATCCTTCCACTACAGAGACCCGCACCAGCATTCCATCTGCGGTGTAGCCTGACTCTCCGATCCATTTGGATTCACCAGCTTCCAGCTACAGATCTACCTGCTTTCAGCATCCAGCTTCCAGCAGAGGTCAGCTCTCCTTAAAGTGCCGGTACCCCTTTTCTGCAGTTTGTCATTTATCACCGGCATTATAATTTCACCGCTCTCAAACTCCAAACTTCATTATTATTTCATCGCTCTCAAGTTCGTTTATTATTTAACTGGTTCCAGCCAGTATCCACTCCGTACCAACAACAGTCTGGTTCCAGCCAGTATCCACAGCAGCCGTTTTATCTTCAGCAGCCCAGCCTTTCCTGGAACACCAGCTGGTACGATCCTGGGTTCTCTCCATTGCTACAGTCAGGCCTGGTAAGGACTTTCCAACTAGAAGATTATAAGAACTATCTCACACTACCAGTGCCTGTGGCCCTTGCCACCCTGTAGTACCCAGGAATTGTATTTATCCTCTGTTGACTTTTATGTTTCCTTTTACTGCTGCTGTGTTGCGGAGTTGTCATAAATAAACATCATTGACTTTTATTCAAGTTGTCGTGGTCACGCCTTCGGGCAGTTATTCATCATGTTACTTACATGTCCAGGGGTCTGATACAACCTCCCAGGTTCCGGTACATCTCAGCCCCTACAACTGAGGCTGCCTCCCGTCAGCTCAGGCCCTCAGTTGTGACAAAGTGTCTTGGATGGGACTATTAGCAGCGGTAAAAATGGTTTTACTAGCAAAATTACTTTTTTTTGTTCCTTCTGACAGCTTCCGAAAATATTGTGCAATAAATTTAATAAAATAATCACTAATTATGTTTGGAAAGGAAGCAGACCCAGAATTGGAAGACGTACCTTGTCCCTTCCTAAACTAGAGGGTGGAGTGGCTTTTCCGGACTTGGAGAAATACCAAGTGGCATGTTTATTAAGTCAAACTAGGGATTGGTTTGATATTGTCTCACCTAAACCGTGGGTTATAATGGAAAGAGAGTTAGTGCGGCCTTTTGACCTCCCTAATCTTTTGTGGCTACCTAGTAATACTAACCCTTTACAACTTGGTTCCTCAAGAGCGGTTAAATGTACTGTGTTAGCCTGGAGGAGATTTGTGCTTCACTCAGATATCATTTCATTGCCTTCTCCTACTCTCTCTTTAGCAGGTATCGACAATCTGATACCTCATTTGCAGTTCGCTTCCTGGATTAGTTGCGGACTTACCGCAGTGGGGGATACGCTATCGGAGGATGGGGTAGTTTTATTCTCCCATCTTCAGGCGCAATATGGTATTTTAACCGGGGACTTTAAAGTATCTCCAAGGTAGACACTGGCTGCTTAGTTCTTTGTCTTTTCTGTCATATATGCTATCCAGATTTACATCTCCTGGCCATGGGAGGGGGGGGGGGGAGGGGATGGGAATCTCGTGGTGGTACCGCTCTCAGGTAGCTATAGTTAGAAATGGTAAATTGGCTTGTCAACTTAAATTGGAAAGGGACCTCTCAGAGTCTCTAAATGAGGAAGACTGGGAGATTGTTTTCCATACTTGCTTTAAAGTGTCTAGATGTATTACTCATACGGAGATGTTTTATAAACTTATCCACAGAACATATCACACTCCGGATAAACTACATGTTATTTGTCTGTCTGTCTCCAAATATTGTTGGAGGAATTGTGGACAGGTGGGTGATATATTACATGTATTCCGGTTATGCCCTCTCCTTCAGCCGCTTTGGAGAGACGTGTTTACCCTGATTGGTAAAGTCATTGGGGTTCCTGTACAGGCCGACCCATTGGTAGCTCTTTTACATTTCTATCCCGGGTATTTGTTTCTAGGAGATAGATATGTTATGGGACATATACTGGTAGCTACAAAAGCTGCCATCGCTCAAAAATGGAGGTCTGCTGATGTCCCTAGTCTACGAGCCATTGTTCAGAAACATTATGTTTTCGAGACAGCAGATTGCAAATTTACTTCTGCATCCTCCACACATATGAAGTGGTTTAATTGGTGTGCATATAGAGAAGGGCAAGGTCACTCTTCTATACACTCTAGACCATTGGATCTTTCAGTTTTAGATTCCAGTAGAGGCATTAGTCATTCAAACGGGTCCGGTAATTTCAATTTTAGGTGCGATGTATAAATGGAGCTATTTATTCTATATTTACTATGGTTATATGTGCAATTATATAACTCCCACAGATTATGTATTCCTATCCCCTTTTTGATTGTGATCCCTTTGTTCCCCTTTTTCCTTTCTGTACCCTTTTTTCTTGTGGAAAATTAATAAAAACTATTGTTAAAAAAATAAAAAATAACAATAATTGTGTTTCATCAGGAGTCTATGCCAGATAGACAGCAGTGAGTGTATTACGTAATTATTATTACTACTGCACAGTTAATCTATTTATATACCAAGGCAAGGTCTTTATCTGCCTTTCTGGCTTGTCTCCTTAACTGGCATCTTGTTAATGAGACATCTTAAAAAGAGAACTACAGAAAACAGACAAAACAAAGGTGTGTGCTTGTGGGCTTAAACAATGACTTGTGAAGAGTGTAATTAAATCTGTAAAAATGTCTACTACCTGGATCCTTTAGCTTTACATTGTCATCAGGTTCACAGAGTGTCCACAAAGCACAAACTTTACCAATGCAGCATGAGAAATGTGCACTTTATTATGGGTTATAGAGCATTGCCTAGCTGCCTGTCGAGTAGTACCATTTTGTTTGGTTGCCCTCGGTGACAGACACCTGCTAAGTAGGGATGTAATTTTATGACCCATTCCCTTTCACTTCACCACCCTCTGTTACCTTCTTTGCAGATATTAGTTCTGTGTAGTCAGGATTCAAACTCTAGCTGATTAGTCAGACATCAGGTAGCCTAGGGCTGAGGTCACATGTTTCAGATATTAAAAAGTGGACGATTTAATATAGATACAGTGTTGCGCCAAAAAGAATATTTCCATATCACCTTATATGGAATAACTTCCAAGCCATTTAACAAAACACACTTTACAGTGACAGTGGATGTGATAAGAGCCTATCACTAGATTGGCATTAAAATTATACTGTAGGTATTTGCTATTACTTTACTGCCTTTTTTGACACTGTGAATGTGTGGCCATAAGATCGTGCATGGGCACTATCACGTTGCAATATCCAGCTGGAGAGAAGTATTGAGGTTGCCTGGTGGTATCTGTCATTTCTGTGCAATTTTACTCATGATAAATAAACAGTGTAGTACTGCTCTATTGCATGCAATGTATTATGGTATTCCCATTATTATTCCAAACAAAGTTACAAGTTGTTCTTTACTCATCATCATCAAGAATACTGAAAAGATGCAAGATAGTAAACTGTAAATGGTATTGCAGAAGTGGTAGGACTCTGTTTTGCTATGTTTCCGTGAAGTATGTTTCCCCGCCACCATGGGACACCAGTCCTCCGGATTATGAGTTGCAGTTCTGGATCATACAAGTTGTGCTGCTCTTCTGACTATGGCCCTCATTCCGACCCGATCGCATGCTGCACTTCTTCACAGCGGCGCGATTAGGTCTGGAACACGCATGCGCGGCATGCGCATTGTTGCCTGGCGACATCCATCGACGGGCAATGACGCTGATAGTGAAGAAAGCGGTTGCAGCGCCGACCGCAAGAAGATTGACAGCAGGAAGGCGTTCCGGGGCATCAACTGACCGTTTGAAGCTGCTTTCGGGGAGTGGTAAGAAAAACGCAGGTGTGTCCAGGCGAATGGAGGGTGGATGTCTGACATCAAAGCCGTGACCATCATCACTGGACCTGTCGCACAGGGTAAGTATGTCCAGGGCTGGTCTTGTTTTGTGTGAATTTTTTTTAGCATAGCAGGGCTGCACAAGCGATCGCAGCCCTGCTATGCTAAAATACACTCCCCCATAGGCGGAAAAGTTGCTCGGTACGATCAACATGGAATGAGGGCCTATATTCTGCAGCCAGGTGTCAGGTAATTGATTACTCATTTATCAGCATGGTTTGCACCTGACAGCTGTCTTTTTAAGTCTGCTTCATCCCATCATTCTTTGCAGGGTCATCAATGTTTCTGTCACTTTTCAGGTCTTATTCAATGTTTCTGGTCTTATCTTTGCTGCTGTCAGTATTCTGACTGCCGGCATCCTGACTGTCAGGATCCTGTAACCAACCCATATTATTTTGACATTCAACACGGAGAATTGATTCCATTGAAATATTTCCCAACATGAAGCTACTGTAAAAAACATTGACAGATAAAACAAAACAGCCCTCAATCAGAATATAAAGATTCATGGCAGTCATGTATTTTATTAAATCTTCCATTTACTACAGTATGTACTGTTTTACATAGGGCCTCCCAAAAGTAGGTTTCCCATTCGCAGGGGGCAAAAAATGGTTAGGCAAGTAGCTTGTAGCTTGGAGGGCTTGGGGTTTCATTGGGGTATGTTGCCAACATATTCCACTCCCAGCCAGTCTCATTGCAGCCAGTGTCAGTTGAATAGCCTTGAGTTATAGAGGATCCACTGCAAAACATGTAGACTACACTAGTGAACGGAAACCCTTGTGTTGCTGTTTTATTGGCAGCAAAAATTATCATTATAATTAAACATTTACAGTGTGGTAAATCTAAAACTATGGTATGGTCCATATGACTCTGCTAGCACCGGCCATCGGTTTTTATTTTTTTAACCTGGAAATACATCTTAGTCACAATGCAATGTGACTAGGATGCACCAGGAAATGTGCTGATTAATTTGATATGCAACACTTGTATATCTGTGTGCGAGTCTGAATCTGTATACGAAGTGATATGATTCTGCTTTTCTTGTTATGCCAGGTACAAACGTGTTTCATATGCAGACCAAACGACGGATCCACTGGTTGAGCAGCTGATTGGTAAGCTATACATACTTAATCAATCTGCTGCCCAATATGTCTAGCCAGTCATCACAACTGAGCAGGCATTAAAATTTGTCTGCCCTGTTATGAAGTCACTGTTGGTGGTTCCTGTGGCTGCCTAATGGGTCAGTTGGCAGGTCAGCTGACCGCCGGTCACATAACTACATCCTATTGTAAACAATGAGAATGGGCTAAGATGTAGTGGAATGTCTCAATTTGCCACATTCTCTATCTGTCCTTCTAGTTATATTGCTAATATTGAGATACTGAGATCATTACATAATTTGCTGCTGTGAATTCCTTTCACATATACATTTTGGAAATGTCTTGTATGTAGTCAAATTCTTTGGGAAAACACAAACTTTACCTGCTTTTATTCATGCCCTGATACAGTACTGTATTTCACACCGTGCAATGCATTATATCATAGTTTCCAAAACTCTGTCATTACTGTCCATGTTTAAGAATATCCATGCTTGAGCACAGATAATTTAGAAGGCTATTCAGGTTTGTTAGCAAACCAAAAAAGTTAGCAATTGGGCAAAACCATGCTGCATTGCAGGTGGGGCAGATATAACATGTACAGAGAGTTAGATTTGGGTAGGTTACATTGTTTCTGTGCAGGGTAAATGCTTCATTTCCACACTGCAATTTAGATTTCATCCTTGAACACACCCCACCCAAATCTGCCCCACCAGCAGTGCAACATGGTTTTGCCCAATTGCTAACTTTTTTGGTTTGCTAACAAATCTGAATAAGGCCCTTAATTAGTAATTCAATCAATTTGATCTGACCATGTGGACTCAAGCATAGATACCCTTAAACCTGGACTGTAATGATGGAGTTTGGAAAACTCTGTGTTAAGTTAAAACTAGTTTTAGTATGTGGATGTGCTCAGAAGTCTTGTTTATAAGATGCACGTGTTTATTACCCAAATAATAGTTTTTCCCTAAAATATCTCTAAACCATTACAACAACCTCTTTGATTTAACAAGCACAGTAAAAATAGGATTTTACATACCTACCGGTAAATCCTTTTCTCGTAGTCCTAGAGGATTCTGGGGTCCAATTTAGTACCATGGGGTATAGACGGGTCCACTAGGAGCCACTGGCACTTTAAGAGTTTAATAATGTGGCCTGGCACCTCCCGCTATGCCCCTCCTACCAGACTCAGTCTAGAAACTGTGCCCGACGAGACGTACTTCGAGAGAAGGAAATACACAGATAGTGGTGAGATTCACACCAGCTCACACATAACAAAAGGAAAGCCAAGCTAACCAACGTGAAACAATTCAGCAACGGCTGAACCAACAATACTTAACCAAGTAACAATGCAGGAAATCGAAGCACTGGGCGGACACCCAGCATCCTCTCTGGACTACGAGAAAAGGATTTACCGGTAGGTATATAAAATCCTATTTTCTCTTACGTCCTAGAGAATGCTGGGGTCCAATTTAGTACCATTGGGATGTACCAAAGCTCCCAGTACGGGAGGAAGAGTTTTGAGGTTCCTGCAGAACAGATTGACCAAACTTTAGGTCCTCAGAGGCCAAAGTATTGAACTTGTAGAGCTTAGCAAACGTGTTCGACCCTGACCAAGTAGCTGCTCAGCAAAGCTGAAGAGCCGAGACACCCCGGGCAGCCGCCCAGGAAGAACCCACTTTACGGGTAGAGTGGGCCAGAACAGAATTTGGAATCGGCAATCCTGCCGTAGAATAAGCATGCTGGATAGTACGTCTGATCCAGCGAGAAATGGTCTGCTTAGAAGCAGGACACCCAATCTTGTTGGGATCATAAAGGACAAACTGTGCATCCGACTTGCAGTGACGAGAGGTTCTCTTCACATATAATTTCAAAGCCCCTACAACATCCAAGGACTTTGAGGTAATCGAGGTGTCAGCATCCACTGGCACCACAATAGGTTGGTTGATATGAAAAGCCGACACAACCTTTGGAAGAAATTGCTGACTCGTTCGGAGCTCAGCTCTATCCACATGGAAAATCAAGTAGGGGCTCTTGTGTGACAATGCCCCCAATTCTGACACACGTCTTGCAGATGCCAATGCCAACAGTGTGACTGCTTTCCAAGTAAGAAACTTTATGTCTACCTCCTGTAAAGGCTCAAACCAATCCGATTGCAGGAACTGCAACTCCACGTTAAGATCCCAAGGTGCCGTAGGAGGCACAAAAGGTGGTTGGATGTGCAGAACTCCATTCAAGAATGTTTGAACCTCAGGGAGAGCAGCCAATTGTTTCTGGAAGAAAATGGACAAGGCCGAAATCTGGACCTTTATGGATTCCAAGCGTAGGCCCACATCCATACCCGCTTGCAGAAAGAGGAGAAAACGTCCTAGTTGAAACTCCACCGTTGGAAACTTCTTGGATTCACACCAAGACACATACTTCTTCGAAATCTGATGGTAATGCTTAGACGTTACTCCCTTCCTAGCTTGGTTCAGAGTAGGAATGATCTTGTTTGGAATGCCCTTCCGAGCTAAGATCTGGCGTTCAACCTCCATGCAGTCAAACGTAGCCGCGGTAAGTCTTGATAGGCGAACGGCCCCTGTTGTAGAAGGTCCTCGCGAAGAGGAAGGGGTCTCGGATCCTCAAGCAATAATTCTAGAAGATCCGCATACCAAGCTCGTCTTGGCCAGTCCGGAGCGATGAGGATCGCCTGAACTCCTGTTTGCTTTATTAGTTTGAGAATCTTTGGGATGAGCTGAAGTGGAGGGAATACATACACCGACCGGAACACCCACAGAGTTACCAGGGTGTCCACCGCCACTGCTTGTGGGTCTCGTGACCTGAAACAGTACCTCTGAAGCTTCTTGTTGAGGCGAGAGGCCATCATGTCTATTTGAGGTACGCACCATCGGCTTGTTACCTCTGCGAACACCTCCGGATGGAGGGCCTATTCTCCTGGATGGAGATAGTGTCTGCTGAGATAGTACGCTTCCCAGTTGTCAACTCCCGGAATGAAGATCGCCGTCAACGCCACCACGTGTCTTTCCGCCCAGAGGAGGATTCTTGTTACCTCTGACATCACAGCTTTGCTCTTCGTTCCACCCTGCCTGTTTATGTAGGACACCACTGTGACTTTGTCCGACTGAACTTGAATAGCCTGATCTTGCAAAAGATGTGCCGCTTGTAGAAGGCCGTTGTAAATGGCCCTCAGTTCCAGAATGTTTATTGGAAGCAGAGATTCCTAACTGTACCACCTTCCTTGGAAGCTTTCCCCTTTGGTGACTGCTCCCCAACCTCTGAGATTTGCATCTGTGGTTAGAAGAATCCAATTCTGAATCCCGAACCTGCAGCCCTCTATTAGGTGAGAAGTCTGGAGCCACCAGAGGAGTGAAATTCTGGCTTTGTGATCCCGACCACTTGTCCAGGAGATCCAGCTGGAAGAACCGTGCATGGAATCTTCCATACTGGAGAGCCTCGTAGGAGGCTACCATCTTTCCCAGAAGGTAAATGCACTGATGAACCGATACCCGGTGAGGCTTCAAGACATCCCAGACCATTGATTCAATCACCAACGCTTTCTCCATTGGTAGAAACACCCTCTGCACTTCCGTGTCGAGTATCATCCCCAGGAAGGGCAGTCTCCTTGTCGGTTCCAAATGTGACTGTGGAAGGTTCAGGATCCACCCATGGACCTGGACTAGTTGAATTGAGAGAGCAATACTCTGCAACAGACTCTCCCTGGAAGATGCCTTTATCAGTAGATCATCCAGATATGGAATTATGTTCACTCCCTGCTTGCGGAGGAGGAGCATCATCTCTGCCATGACCTTGGTAAACACCCTCGGTGCAGTGGAGAGGCCAAATGGCAATGTCTGGAACAGATAGTGACAGTCCTTTAGTGCAAAGCTTAGATAGGCCTGGTGAGGTAGCCAGATCGGAATGTGAAGTTACGCATGCTTGATATCCAGGGATACCAGGAAGCCCCCCTCCTCCAGACCTGAAACCACCACTCTCAAAGACTCCATCTTGAACTTGAATATTTGCAAGAATGGGTTCAAGGACTTTAGGTTCAATATTGGCCTTATCGAACCGTCCAGTTTCGGTACCACAAACAGGTTTGAATAATAACCCCTGTTTCTTAGATGAGGTGGAACTGGAACAATGACATTTATTTGTACCAATTTGTGAATGGCTTCCTGTAGGATAGCACTTTCTGTCAGCGAAGCTGGTAAGCCTGATTTGAAGAATCCAGTCTGTACCCCTGGGTAACAATATCTTTCACCCAGGGGTCTAGGCATGATGACGCCCAGACGTGACTGAAATCTTTCAGTCTCGCTTCCACCTGAACGATCCCCAGGCTGGGAGGTCCACCGTCATGCTGAAGACTTTGAGGAAGCAGAACCTGGTTTCTGTTCCTGGGAACCTGTTGGTGCAGGTTTTCTGGGTTTTCCCCGACCTCCTCTAAAGAAGGTTGTGGGGCCCTTGGATTTTTACAATTTTGTGATCCGAAAGGACTGCAGTGTAGATGTAGGATAAGATTTCTGAGCCGGTGCAGCTGCGGAGGGAAGGAAGGTCGACTTACCCACAGTTGCCGTGGATATCCACGCATCCAGTGCTTCCCGAAACAGGGCCTGATCTGTGAAGGGTAGTTTCTCCACGCTCTTCTTTGATGCCGCATCCGCAGTCCATTGGCATAGCCAGAGTCCTCTGCGTGCCGAGATTGCCATGGAAGTAGCCCTCGCATTAAGCAGGCGAATGTCCTTCATGGCATCCACCCTGAAACCTGCCGAATCCTATATGTGACGTAAAAACATGTCAATGTCACTCCTATCCATTGTATCTAATTCCTCTAGTAATGTGCCTGACCACTTTACTATGGCTTTAGAAATCCACACACAAGCAATAGTGGGCCTTAAGGCCACGTCTGTAGCAGTGTAAAGAGATTTGAGTGTAGTCTTAACCTTGTGGTCAGCCGGCTCCTTTAAGGCAGTTGAACCGGGGACAGGCAAAACCACCTTTTTTGACAACCTAGGTACAGAAGCATCGACTATAGGTGGATTTTCCCACTTTTTCCTGTTCTCTTTCAGGAAAGGAAAAGCAATGAGAATTCTTTTAGGAATTTGGAATTTTTTCTCTGGGTTTTTCCAGGATTTCTCAAACAAGGAATTTAACTCCTTAGAAGCAGGGAAGGTAATCGAGGATTTCTATTTTACAGTAAAATAAGATTCCTCTTCCTGCTCAGGTACCTTTTCAGTAATGTTCAAAACATCCCTAATTGCTTCAATCATTAGTTGCACCCCCTTAGCAAGGGATGCATCCCCCCGTGCATATCCCCTTCACCGTCCCCTGTATCAGAGTCGTTATCAGTGTCAGCTTGCATTATCTGGGCAAGTGTACGCTTTCGAGGGTATATAGATGGGTCTTTTGATGAAGTAGTGGGGGTCGAATATTGTAAACTCTCCACAGATTTCCTCAAAAACTGCGTCTCTTTCTCATTATGTGACATCCTGGTAGAAATCTGGGATATCATTCCCCTTAAAGAATCCACCCATGCAGGTTAGGATTCAGAAGGCTGAGAAAGCATATTGCAGTCCTGAGTACATGGAATAGACTCCCCAGGAGAAGAGAAACACTCTGCAGCACAGGACACAGAGTCATTAGACATGGTAATGTGGAATATACACACTTACACACACACAGGAAAATATCAGACACAGTTTTCCCCAGAGAACCTTCAGAGAGTCACAGACTATAAGGAGCCAGCCACACAGCGCCTCTGTAAGCAATTATTATGATAAAAGCCCGGCGTTGACTAACTATCCTTAATAGGGTAGTCAGTTCTAATATAACACTGCCCCCCCCTGTCTATAACACCCTGGTACAGCAGAGTACTTGTGGAGTTATATGGAGGGCAGCGCTACCTGTCAGCGTTTCTGTACGATCTGCAGGGAGAAAATGGTGCTGGTGAGTGCTGGATCTGCTCTGAGAGGAAGCCCCGCCCCCTGTAATGGCGCGCGGCTTCCTGCACTAAGTGATTATACTGGCCTGAGGTTTTTGTAGTGTTAACAGCAGGGTTGGCCCCTGTTAACTAGCGTGACCAGTGTAGGGTAATGCGCTGGCCTAGGGCTCCCCTCAAGTGCCGACATGATGCATGTTGCTGGACCTTCCAGGAGCGCAGCCCCTCAGAGCTGCGCTCCAACGCTTGTGCCGTTATACCCGCCGGTGACTCACTAACCGGGACGCCGGCGCTGTACTCGCTACTCTTCTATCTTCTGGCTCTGTTAGGGGGTGGCGGCCGTGCTGCAGGAGTGAGCGGTCGCCTCGTGGGCTTGCGATCATCACCCTCAGGAGCTCAGTGTCCTGTCTGCGGAGTCATTGGCGTTTTTATAATGGGTGCGGTGCACATGGGCCCCTGGGTCCAGGGGGGCCCACACCGCACCCATTTTAATACTTACCTTTCCGGAGTCCAGCGCCGGGAGCTGCAATCGCGTCCGAAATCGCAGCCAAAATGGCCGCCGCGCATGCGCTGTAGCCAAATTGGTCTCCGGATCATGTTTCCAGAGACCTGCGCATGCACAGTACACTCTGGCACATTGCCGGTGTCTACAATGCCGTGCAGAGGAGGGGGCCCACCCAGAGGTGCACACGGGCCCCCTCCTCTGTAGAAACGCCCCTGAGCGGAGTTGAGAACCATTAACTCTTTAGGAAGTTGGTTCCTACTCCTCCCTAAGTCCCACGAAGCAGGGAGGCTGTTGCCAGCAGCCTTCCTGTAAAAGAACAAACTCTAAACATTTAAAATAAAAAATAAAACTAAGAAAACTCCTAGGAGTTCCCCTAGCTGTGACCGGCTCCTCTGGGCACATTTTCTAAACTGAGTCTGGTAGGAGGGGCATAGAGGGAGGGGCCAGCCCACACTATTAAACTCTTAAAGTGCCACTGGCTCCTAGTGGACCCGTCTATACCCCATGGTACAAATTGGACTCCAGCATCCTCTAGGACGTAAGAGAAATGTACAGTGTCAGCTGTACAATGTAAAATTAATGCTGTCCTGTAGGATATATATCATATGACCAGTAAATATTTTCGTCTTGTTTGGCTGAAACACTGAATTCTGTGACTGCAGTTATAGGTATATGCATAATAACACAATCTTTTTGGGGCCCATCAAAATGTATTTTTCCACATGCCCCTCAGACCTCCAAACATGCCTCTTCTAAGCTGACAGTCCCATCCAGATGCCCCTTATATGCTATCAGTCCCCCTATATGCCCCTTTTGTGCTATCAGCCTGCATCACTTGCTCTTTATGTGTTTTCGGACCCCTTCACATGCCCCTTTTTAAGCAACTTCCCATGTACTGTATAATGGGGGTCATTCCGAGTTGATCGTAGCTGTGCTAAATTTAGCACAGCGACGATCAGGCACTCAGACATGCGGGGGGACGCCCAGCACAGGGCCACCACTCCCCCACAGAAATGCAAAAGCATCGCACAGCGGTGATGCTTTTGCATTTGAGGAGTAACTCCCGGCCAGAGCAGCTCCTGCGGCTAGCCGAGAGAACCTCTTCGCAGCCCTGGTCACAGCGGCTGCATGTGACGTCATGCAGCCGCCGCGGCCCGCTCTCCCCCAACGGTACGGCCACGCCTGCGTTGGCCGGACCGCGCCCCCTAAACAGCGGCTTAACGCCTCCGTCCTGCCCCCTCCCGCCAATTGACCTCCTCTGCCTGTCAAACAGGCAGAGACGATCGCTACGGTACAACGGCCTTCGGCCGTCCAGCATGCACCGGCGCACTGCGTCGCCAGTGCATTCGCAGATCCGACCAGATCGCTGCGCTGCGATAAACTGCAGCGAGCGATCGTGTCGGAATGACAGGGCTAGTCCGCACCGCATGTCAGTCCCCTACCCCCCCGCCTGCACAAGTACAAAAGCATCGCACAGCGGCGATGCTTTTGTATTTGAAGAGTAGCTCCCAGCCCGCGCAGCTCCCAGCCAGCGCAGCTCCTGCACGCTGGCAGG
Organism: Pseudophryne corroboree; assembly: GCF_028390025.1. NCBI lineage: Eukaryota > Metazoa > Chordata > Amphibia > Anura > Myobatrachidae > Pseudophryne > Pseudophryne corroboree. Next base: position 615,773,597 of record NC_086449.1, read on the forward strand.
GAGCTACTCGTCGCTGCCTGGGTCGCAGCGGCTGCGTGTGGCGTCACGTAGCCGCCGCTGCCCACCCCCTGCATGGTCTGGCCACGCCTGCGTTGGCCGTACCTCACCCTGCAAAACAGCAGCTAGACGCCGCCGTGCCGCCTTCTCCCGCCCAGCTGTCAATCAGGCAGAGGCGATCGCTAGGTAAAGACGGTGCATGCGCAGTTCCGACCCGATCGCTGCGAACAACTGCACCGTGCGATTGGGTCGGAATGACCCCCCAAATCTAACTCTCTCTGCACATGTTATATCTGCCCCCCCCCCCCCTGCAGTGCACATGGGACCTCATTCCGAGTTGTTCGCTCGCTAGCTGCTTTTAGCAGCTTTGCAGACACTCCCCCGTTTTTTCCAGAAACGCCAGCGTTTTTTCACACACACCCAGAAAACGGTCAGTTTCCGCCCAGAAACACCCACTTCCTGTCAATCACACTACGATCACCAGAACGATGAAAATTCTTTGTTACGCTGTGAGTAAAATACCAAACTTTTGTGCTAATTTACTTGGCGCAGACGCACTGCGAACATTGCGCATGCGCAGTTTGCGACTTATCGCACCGATGCGAAGAAAAAGAATGGAGCGAACAACTCAGAATGAGGGCCATGGTTTTGCACAACTGCTAACAAATTTGCTGCTGTGATTTGCTGTGTCCTGTTTCAAAACAACATAAATATTGGTGGGTGTGGAGGTCGGGGGGGGGGGGGGGGAGGTTGCGGGGGACCAATGCTCTCTGTCGCCTAGCATTTGGGAGAGCCTAACCGGCAATATGAATATTGCTTCTATACCAACCTTCATTTATTGCCTGTATTATATTATACATGGTTGCACATTGTTTTTCATTTTGATTTGGGATATGTGCAGAATATTTTAATAGATCATTTAAAGAAATGTATTCTTGAAAATGATTAATGAAGGGATAAGTAAAGTAAATACATACTGTGACTAGTGTTTTAGTTGCACAATCTACAGAGTTTAATCTCTTACCAGAGGTTGCTCATTTGGGGTTCACTACGATCTGCCGGCGGCCGGCCTCCCGGCGACCAGCATACCAGCGCCGGGAGGCCGGCCGCCGGCTTACCGACAGTGTGGCGAGTGCAAATGAGCCCCTTGTGGGCTCGCTGCGCTCGCCACGCTACGGGTACGGTGGCGCGCTACGCGTGCCACACTATTTTATTCTCCCTCCAGGGGGGTCGTGGACCCCCACGAGGGAGAATAAGTGTCGGTATGCCGGCTGTCGGGCTCCCGGCGCCGGTATGCTGGTCGCCGGGAGCCCGACCGCCGGCATACTGAAGACCACCCCTCATTTGAACTCATTGTTTTCAAGTGTTCTGCTACAGCACAGCGACCTCCTATAATTATGCAATGCTGCAATTTAATCCTGAATTCCGCTGATTAACATCCTCTATAGAGCAATTAATCGCTCATTTAGGAGATCTTAGGTGATTTTGGCAGGAAATACACATTGATATAAGGAACACAGAAAGTTTGTTATTCTTTGAGAGATTAATGTCAATTATTTTATTTAATAAAATTGCACAATTGTGTTTTCATAAGGGATTAATCTCATGAAGTTTAATCACTGTCCCATAAACTTGCAAGACTTCTTTGTCTATTTGTTTATAAAACTTTATATACATTCTTGTTTTATTACCATGTTTATTCTCAATTGTGATGCTCTGTGGAGAATGCTGGTTCTATATATAGAAACAATAATGCTATTAAACCTTCCTTGTAGACTTAGCCTAAGGTCAGTTGGCAATTGACAAGATAAGGTGGTAGTATGTTTCGCTGAGGAGTCAGTGGTGAGCACAGGACTCACCTGACTGCAGAGATTTGTAATTTGCTCCTCAAGGCTTATATTGAACTAATTATATATACAAACTTCATAGATGTATTCAGTGGCGGAGCTTGCGGCGGCGCAGTGCAACGATGCCCGTCGCAGTTAAAGGACCCAATGCCTACAACATTACCTGCGGACTGTAATAAGTCAGGCTGACTCATTAAATCACACTGGCGGCCACCGTGCAACATGTGTCGTGCCGCGTCACAGATATAGTTGAGGGAGGAGGCGGTCCTGCTGGAGGAGAGTGGGGCCCCTCATCTCCCTATTGGATCCTTCTACTTGGGGTGGTTCTTCTGCTGTTGCCACTGATGTCCCAGGCGCCCGCAGAGTGAAAAACAGGAGGGAGGAGATAAGCCATCCTGCCTGCTGCTGCCTGAATGTACCACAGTGTCGTGTGGTGAGGTCAGTGGCTGGTGAGGCACAGCATCCATAATGTATGCCGAGGCCCGCCATTGACCCCTACCACCAGTGAGCTGATACCCTCTACCGCCCCAAAAACCAATGCCCACTACCACCACAGAAGCCAATGTCCTACAAAATCGCCACCATCAACCACCCCGGCCCCCTTGCCACTAATATGCATCTCGGTCCGATGCAGCCACCGCCAATGCCCGCAGCCTGCCTGATTAAACTTGCGAAGAGCAGGCAGCTAATATTTAGCCAATTTTATAAAATAAAAGATAAATATTATGGAGAGGGTGAAGTCAGGGAAAGGAGGACATCAGCGGGTGAAAGACAGATGGTGACACTGACAGCATTGGGTGACGGAGAGGGTGACACTGACAGCATTAGGTGACAGGGAGAGGTTGACGCCGGGGAGAGGGTGACAGAGACAGGGTGACATGGACAGCATTGGCTGACAGGGAGAGGGTGACACTGACAGCATTGGGTGACAGGGAGAGGGTGACGCTGGGGAGAGGGTGACAGCAGTGGGTGACAGAGAGAGGGTGAAGCTGGGGAGAGGGTGACAGGGAGAGTGTGACACTGACATGATAACAGGTGATAATCCTGTGTGTTCAATGACTTGGAGTGCCTACCATTCATTGTTTAAATATCTAAATATATATACAGTATATACTGTACTTCCAATGGTTTGGTATAGTTAAAGTAGGCTGTGTGCCCTTGCAGAGTTAAACAGAGTCCAGGTATGGGTGTTGCTGAGGCAAGACCACACAGCACAGCACTGCATCATGTAATATAGAGCAATTTATTCCTTCAACAATTCGGCGTCTCAGTTACACTGTCAACTGAGACCCCAAAACGTTGAAGGATTAAATTGCTCTATATTACATGCTGCAGTGCTGTCGTCTTGCCTCAGCAACACCCATACCTGGACTGTGTGTACATACACTCACATAATATATACACATACATGAGGGGTAGGAGGCGGGCACAGCAAGCATAGGTAGAATACAACAGAGCCACCGCCCCCCCTCCCCCCTCCAGCATAAAGTGGCTTCCAGCATTCCCTCTCTATTGTACCCTGCCTGTATTGCACTACACATACCTGCTTTGGCAGCCGCCACTCCCCCTCACGACTCACACTAGGTTGCACACGTATCCATCAGCCAGTGCCGTAACTAGGTGTGGGCCATTGGTGCCTTGCCCACAGCGCAAATGCACTGTGGGCACACCACAGGGGCGTTTTAAGAGAGGAGGAGGCCCATGTGCAGCATTCTGACTGATGCACAAGATTTAATACTTACCTCTCCGGAGTCCCCCGGCGGTGCCATCCTTCTGCGCGGCAGCGGCAATAGAGTCTGAGAACAGACTCTATTGCGAATGCGTAAACCTCCGGGAACACGGCACTGGCGGCCATTTTCCCGAAGATTTTGCTAATGCGCATGCGCGAAACTCCGGAAAAATGGCCGCTGTGCCATCTTTCTGGAGTTATCAGTAGGCGCAATAGAGTTTGTTCCCCCTAGTGTTCAAACACTATTGCGCTGCCGAAAAGGGATGGCTTTGACGGGGGACTTCAGAGAGGTAAGTATTAGGCAAATGGGTGCAGTGTGTGCGGGGTTAGCCCCCCTGGACCTGGGGGCCCGTGGGCCTTGCACACACTGCACCCATTATAGAAACGCCAATGGCGCACCATCTGCCAGCTCTCGCAAGTGTCACTCACTCATCACCTGGCACTGCTGCTCCACTGACCTGTATGTAGTGTGCGCTCAGCCCTCTGCTGTTGAGCGGCTAGCGCACCCACTATACAAGTTGCAGGACACTGAAGTGTCAATCACCGCCGCCTCCCGTCCGTCTCTGCCCTGTATGCAGTGTGCACTGGGTGTTACCCATACTTGCCTACCTGACTCTCTCCATGAGGGAGAAAATGCTCTGTTCCTGGACTTTCCTGGTAATGTATGATTGCCATCACCTGTGGTGAGCTAGTTAATTGATAAGAAAGGTGTTTCACCACAGGTGATGGCAATCATACATTACCAGGAAAGTCCAGGAACAGAGCATTTTCTCCCTCATGGCGAGGGTCAGGTAGGCAAGTATGGACTGTTACCCCGCCTACCCCATCACTGTCCAGCCGCTCAGCTCCTGGCGCTGCTGACAAGGGTGAGCGGGGCTATGTGCAGTGCAGGAGTCAGTGCGGCCTGGTTGTCAGAAGCCGTGATTGATGAGAGTGCCAGGTGTACGGACGCGGAGGACGAGGACGAGGCGGGATCACAGGTTAGTGACTGTAGCGCCAGCATGTGTCCTGAAGTGTCCAGCAAGCTGTGCAATAATGTGTAAACATGGGGACGCTGCCTGCCGTAATTTGTAAAAATGGGGACTCTGTCGTAATGTGTAAAAAGGGAGCTATGCCTGTCGTAATGTGTAAAAGGGAGCCATGTGGCCACTCCCCTTACAAGTGAAGCCACGCCCCTATATTTTTGCCGCTCTCTGGCCCTGATTTGTATAGTGGGGGGTGTCAGAGTGGTATTTGTTTGTAAATCCGGAGTCAGGAAATGTCTGTGCAAGTAATTGGAGGTGTATAAGTAAGCTGGCAAATACCATCCCCTGGCCGGGAATCGAACCCGGGTCTCGGCAAGAAAATGCCGGATCGTGACCACTAGACCACCAAGAGTTTTGGGGTTGGTGAATGGATGTGAAGAGTGTGATAGTAGTAACCAGGCTAACACTGGGATGATACAGTAATGATGTACAACACTCTCCTTACTTGTAGCTGCAGTCCAGTATGGTGGAGTGGCTGACCTTAGCAGTGTGGTAACCAGCTTTCAGACTGGATGGTCACTGTAGAACTGGATCAGGAAGCACTTTTGAGATGACTTGGACTGGATGCAAACTGAACACTGAATAGGATGGTAGTTTGTGAATAACTGGAGTGGATCCAGGGAACTGGAACAGGCTGGAATCTCAGGTGCTGGCTGGCACCAGCAGTCAGGAGCTTGATGAGATTACCTGTGCAGCCAAACGAAAAGGCCTGCACAGGTGTAGAGCTGGATAACGATACTGTGCAGCACTTAGGAAAGAAACTGCACCTGCAGGGAAACCGAATGCAAGGAAGTACAGTTAACTTCACTCAGCTAGAGCTGAGCTAGACAATGAACTAGCGAAGACTGAGAGCCAGTAACCGGAACATATACCCCTTGGTTAGTTGGGGTAGGCTGAGCCGAATCAGATGGTGCAGAGAGATCATACTGGCTAATGATTGGCTGAACCACGGTCAGGTGATTGGGACTTGGCACAGCAGTACTCTAGGTCAGGCTTTGATGTAGCTTGTGGCCTACCAGGCCGGGAAATACTGAAGCCTGTATGTCTTGTAAGTGACAGCGGACACGGGTACTTTGTGATGGAGCAAATCTGCATGCGGCAGGAGGGGTAAGTGACCCATCGGCAGGGCTAACTGGACCGGGTTGTGACAGGGGGGTGGGGTGGGGGGCTGATGCTGTTTCTTGTACACAGCGCTAAAATGTCTAATTACGGCACTGCCCTCAGCCATTAGCACTGCGGTTCCAAGCAGCCATGGCTGGCACCCCTTCACACCCTGTACCAGGCTGCACACACAGGCATCTGCACAGCGGTAACTGTTCTCATTCCCAGCAGCTGCGGCCGGCACCCTCTCACACCCCGCACCAGGCAGCACACGCAGATAGCAGCCATCTGCACTGCGGTGCCCAGCCCCAACAATGTAATGCACGCAGTCGGGGGCCCCACCAAGAGAGGTGAGATCGAGACTCACCCCTGCAGCAATTGGCTGCTGCAGTGCTGCCCTGCTGGGACATCCATTTCTCCTCCTGCCAGTCTGGCATGTGACCCGCACTGTGCTAGTTACGCCACTGGGTGGGCATTACCTTGGTGTCCACCCCCGCCCCTGGAATCCTACACTGCCCAATCACATCAGTCTCAGTGACAGGGGCGTGCTTCCATATGGGCTGACAGCACGCCCCTGTCAAAGAGGCACTTCTTTAGCTGCGGCTTCAAGGGCTTTACATTGGCAGCGGGAGGCACCGAAAGCTGTGCCTCCAAACACATTGAAAACCGAGGTATAAAGTATTTAAAAAATACAAAGGCTAAAGTATATTGTATTAATTTAATCATTAATGACAGGGGAGGCACTGCCTCCCCTGCCTCCCCTGACTGCACGTCCCTGATGTACCATGGCTAGGAACCGGGCTCTTGAGGAAAGCAGGGTGCTGGGGAGCCATCTTGGGCTTCAATCTGTTGTAGAGGTAAAGACAACCTCTAGGGGATAGGGAGGGGTTGGTTTTCTGCATTGCTTCAATTTATTTGTCCTCCATCATATCCAGGCCCTTGCCAGCCAGCTCTCACTGTCACTATTGCTCTCACTGCAACTTTCCTTTCCAGTTTGAGGTGTACCATAGAAGTGTGAATAAGCAACGCCACTGTGTGGTGTAGCGTGATTGTGGGCACCAATGTGTGACATAACTTGATTGTGAGCACCACTGTGGGATGTAACATGATTGTGGGCACCACTGTGTGGTGTAATGTAATTGTGGCACCACTGTTGGATGTAACATGATTGTAGGCACCACTGTGTGGCGTAATGTGATTGTGGGCACCACTGTGTGATGTAATGTGATTGTGGGTACCACTGTGTGGTGTAATGTGAATTGTGGGCACCACTGTGTGGCATAACGTGATTGTGGGCACCACTATGTGGCGTAACGTATTTGTGGGCACCACTGTGTGGAATAACATGTTTGTGGGCACCACTGTGTGACATAACATGAATTGTGGGCACCACTGTGTGGCGTAACATGATTGTGGGCACCACTGTGTGATGTAATGTGATTGTGGGCACCACTGTGTGACGTAACATGAATTGTGTGCACCACTTTGTGATGTAATGTTATTTTGGGCACTAGATTGTGGTGTAATGTGAATTGTGGGCACTACTGTGTGTGCAGGCAATACAGTATATGTGCACCAGCTAGGACCTGCCGAGGTCAGTGTGTTATCGACGGGACACCTCTATAAGGGCAGGGAGCATTTTAGTGCTTTAAATTGGACAGGGTTCAGTACCCCGCTGAAACAACTTAGTGGGAACGCAGCTCCGTACGCTATCTATTTATATAATTGTGTGCGTGGGGGGGCACAATGCATATTGTTACATCTGGGCCTACCACTCACTAGTTCCACCACTGGATGTATTAGACACATACTGTATTTGTCATAAACACACAACATTTTTGTGCATAGGGCCTAAAACAGGGAGATGGTGTGTTTTTACCTTAAGTAGCTGCTGCTTTGTAACCCCCACTATCTGTTTTGAAATGGAGTCAGTAGTGATGGAGATGAGTCAGTGCCCAGGACTGTGTGTGAGGCAATCTCCAGCTGTCATGACATTGGTGATGCTTAGTGCTGTGGGTGTACATTCCTTTTAGCAGCATGTACTTGTTACTACAGAGACATAGTAACATAGTATCTAAGGTTGAAAAAAGACAATTGTCCATCGAGTTCAACCTATTTGTGGTCTCCTATGCACGATTATTTTGTATAAAATTTTGACTGAAGTTGATGACTGCCGTTACGTTTTACCCCTCTTTTTTATAATAACCATAGTGCGTGACTATGCCGCGTAACCCTGGATATCCTTATCCATTAGGAATTTATCTAACCCATTCTTAAAGGTGTTGACTGAGTCGGCCATTACAACTCCCTTAGGCAGGGAATTCCAAACACGTATCGTCCTTACCGTAAAAAAGCCTTTACGCCGTATTGTGCGGAATCTCCTCTCCTCTAACCTGAGCGAGTGTCCACGAGTTCTCTGTGTTGATCTAACCAAAAACAGGTCCTGCGCAAGATCTGTATATTGTCCCCTTATATATTTGTAAATGTTGATCATGTCCCCTCTTAATCTCCTCTTTTCCAGTGTAAACATGCCTAGTCTTGCAAGCCTTTCCTCGTATTCCAGCATCTCCATACCCTTAATTAGTTTGGTCGCCCGCCTCTGAACCTTTTCTAGCTCCAGGATATCCTTTTTGTAGTAAGGTGCCCAGAATTGTACACAGTATTCAAGGTGTGGCCTCACAAGTGATTTATATAACAGGAGTATAATACTCTCGTCCCTAGCATCAATTCCCCGTTTTATGCATACTAATATCTTATTTGCCTTCTTTGCTGCAGTCCTACTTTGGGTACTACTGCTTAGTTTGCTATCTATGAGGACACCTAAGTCCTTTTCCAGTACAGAATCCCCTAATTTTACCCCATTTAGTTGGTAGGTGTTATTTTTGTTCTTGTTACCACAGTGCATTACCTTACACTTGTCTGTATTGAAGCGCATTCTCCATTTCGCTGCCCAAGCTTCTAATTTAACTAAATCGTTCTGAAGCGACTCAGCATCCCACTCCGCATTTATAACTTTACACAATTTGGTATCATCTGCAAAAATTTACACCATGCTCTCTAGACCTTCTGTTAGGTCGTTAATGAAAATATTGAACAATAGCGGTCCTAATACTGAGCCTTGCAGCACACCACTTAGCACTTCAGTCCAATTTGAAAAAGATCCATTAACCACAACACGCTGCTCCCTATTATCTAACCAGTTCTTGACCCAAGTGCATATTATGCCTCCTAGCCCTGTTTCTTGTAGCTTGTAGATAAGTCTCATGTGTTGTACAGTGTCGAATGCTTTGGCAAAATCTAAAAAGATTACATCCACGTCTTTACCCTGATCTAGGTTTGCGCTTACTGTTTCATAAAAGCCAAGTAAGTTGGTTTGACAGGACCTGTCCTTCATAAACCCATGTTGATTCCTTTTAATGACCTTATTGACTTCAAGGAACTTCTGAATACTGGAGGTCATTCCGAGTTGTTCGCTCGCAAAGCGATTTTAGCAGAGTTGCTCACGCTAAGCCGCCGCCTACTGGGAGTGAATCTTAGCATCTTAAAAATGCGAACGATGTATTCGCAATATTGCGATTACACACCTCGTAGCAGTTTCTGAGTAGCTTCAGACTTACTCGGCATCTGCGATCAGTTCAGTGCTTGTCGTTCCTGGTTTGACGTCACAAACACTCCCAGCGTTCGCCCAGACACTCCTCCGTTTCTCCGGCCACTCCTGCGTTTTTTCCGGAAACGGTAGCGTTTTTTCCAACACGCCCATAAAACGGCCTGTTTCCGCCCAGTAACACCCATTTCCTGTCAATCACATTACGATCGCCAGAACGATGAAAAAGCCGTGAGTAAAATTACTAAGTGCATAGCAAATTTACTTGGCGCAGTCGCAGTGCGAACATTGCGCATGCGCATTAAGCGGAAAATCGCTGCGATGCGAAGATTTTTACCGAGCGAACAACTCTGAATGAGGGCCACTATCTCTTAGAATACCTTCCAATACTTTCCCCACTTACAATTTCCCCCTAATTGTAAAGCGCAACGGAATATGCTGCGCTATATAAGAAACTGCTAATAAATAAAATAAATATAGATGTAAGACTAACTGGTCTATAATTACCTGGTTCAGCTATACTTCCCTTTTTGAATATAGGCACAACTTCCGCTATACGCCAGTCTTTGGGAACCATACCTGATATTACTGAATCCTTAAAGATCAAAAATAGCGGTTTTGCAAGTTCAGAGTGAAGCTCCATTAGAACCCTTGGGTGAATACCATCGGGACCTGGTGACTTATTAATCTTTAAATGTTTTAATCGGTCACAGACTACTTCCTTGCTTAAATAAGTACCTATCAGTGGGATATTCTCATTATTGAGATTATGTGTTAGTCCCTGAATTGGGACCTCTCTAGTAAATACTGTTGAAAAAAACTCATTTAGTGTGTCCGCTATGTCAATATCATTTTTGCTTAAGACTCCCAACTTGTCTTTTAAAGGGCCTATACTCTCCTTCTTTAATCTTTCTTTTTTTTTTTCCAAATTTTTTTTATTTCAATTGAAGCATAACAAAGAGTCACAGCAAAATACATCAATGCATACAATCAGTACGGATTATAACACAAATGCCCGTCTACCAAAAAGAAAAGGGAAGGCGACATTGCGACCCAAATGGTAACCAACGTGCATACATGGGTCAAAAAAAGGGGTCCTTACAAGTATTGAAGACAGGCAAAGTGGGCCCGGATCCATGCCCACAACCACAACCACTTCCACTCCCACTCCCTCCCAGGATGGAATATCATGTACTCCCCTAGGTTATATACGGCAAGAAATTAATCATCTGTAAATTAAATTGGGGGGTCCTGGTCGTAAACTCGTGTTTCGTACCACAAAGTGTTTTTAAAGCATCTCCACACTTCTTCCTTCACTGGGCGGGACGGAGTTTCTATATAGCTTTCCCATGTCAGAATTTTATGGTAAACCTTTCCTTTTGTAGAGAGGCTTCCAGCCAATCCATTCTAAAAATATGGAAGATCTTCCCCAGAAAAAGCGACATTGGCGGAGTCGAAGGTTGTATCCACATCTGTAAAATGCATTTTTTAGCTGCTGCGGATATGATCATCAACAGTTTTTTAACACCTTGTGACACCCTAATTCCCTCCGGCATTATATCAAAGATTGCCCATTCAGGGGTTAGCGGTAAATAATTAACTAAGTGGTGAGTTACGTATCTCCATATCTGGATCCAAAATCTCCGGATTATAGGACACCCACACAGGCAGTGGAGCAGCTCAGCCCATTGCGTTCCACATCTAGGACATGAGGAGCTATCTATCAGATCCATTAGATATCTACGGTGTGGCGACAAGTATGTTCTATGCCATATATTCAAAAAGAGTTCGGTATATGATGCAGCAGGTATTAATTTAACCGATAATTCAAAGGTCCTCAATAATTTTGCCATAGTAAGGGACGGAAAATTGTCTCTCCATTGTGCCATACCCGTTGTCATGTCATCGTATTGAAGGGGCGTGTGTAGGAATGAGTAATGGGCAGAAATAGCCTTGGAAGAGGGGTTCCCTTCCATTAATAATTTATCCAACGGGTTGTCATAATCCATCGGGGACAGTGTTGTAGAAACACTAGCTACGTAGTGTTGAGCCTGTAAGTATGCTAGGGGAAACATGGTCAATATTGGGAAACGCTCCGCCGCCAGTGCGAACGTGAATGGTTTTCTCAGCTCACCATTTGTAATTTGCCGTATGGAAGTAATGCCGTGTCTTTCCCAGAGAGTGAAAGGATGACCCGCGTTTCCGTCTTGAAAACGGGTATTGCGGACCAGGAGAAGGAAAAGGTTCAAGGAACATTTACGTCGTAAGACGTGCCAAACTCTCCGAGTGGACATCAGTAACGGATTCACGCGAATTGGTGTGGGTATCTCGTCCTCATGTAGATGCAGGAAGGGAACGATACTGCCGCCATTCAAGAAAGCAGTCTCCAAGGCTGTATTAGCATATACACTTCCACCATGGAGCCAGTCTCTCAAATAGCGTAAGTGGGAGGCATGACTATACTCCGATATATTAGGTAAATTGACACCTCCATTGGGCCTGCATTGTTGCAATTTCACCAAACCAATTCATGCCCGCTTACCGTTCCAAATGAATGTGCGTACAATTTTGTTAATTTCTTTCGCATCACTCCTAGACAGTAAAATAGGGAGTGATTGCAATGGGTACAAAAGCCTAGGAAATAAAATCATTTTCACCAAGTTCACTCTACCCAAATATGATATATTAAGATGTCTCCAACGCTCAGTATCCTCCTTCATACTACGCATGATCTGTTTCAGGTTAAAAGAGTACAAGTTGTTCAAATTTTTTGGGATCTGTACCCCCAGATAAGTAATCGCTTTAGTCGTCCATCCAACTGGAGTCTCCCGATACCATGCTGGACGTGCGTAACCCGGTTTTAGATAAAGGGCTGTGGAGTTTTCAAAATTGACTTCGAACCCTGATACCAATACGAATTCTCTAACACGTTCCATTAGTGGTCCCAGGGCCCTCCTCGGTTCCGATATAAACAAGAGGACGTCGTCAGCGAATGCCGATATCTTTACCTCCTCAGCAGCAACACCAATGCCTTTGAATTGGGACCAATTCTGTAGTACCCGCAACATGGGGTCCAGCGCCAAGTTGAAGAGTAAGGGCGAAAGGGGGCAACCCTGTCTTGTCCCTCTGGTAAGCTCAATGTTTTCTCCCCTAGTCCCATTAATTAATAAAGAGGTATAGGGTCGGGTATAGAAAAATTGTATTAAAGCTTGGAATGACGATCCAAAACCCCTCCTCTCTAATACATTGTATAGATAGGGCCAAGAGACCATGTCAAATGCTTTAGTTGCGTCTAGGCTCAAAAGCATATTTGGAGTGTCAGCCTGGAGATTCGCCGCCATCACCGTAGCTATGGCAGTGCGAATTTCTTTCACTGAGTGTCTGCCCTTGGTAAAGCCTAGTTGATGGTCCGTGAGCATAGATGTCAAAAAGGATTGGAGCCTATCTGCCATTATTTTATCTAGGATTTTGAAGTCGACGTTCAGAAGTGTAATGGGTCGGTAAGAGGATGGTAGAGTATGGTCTTTGTTGGGTTTCGGTATGAGAGTGGTGAAGGCCTTATTGAAAGAAGGATATAGAGGAAACTCTGACTGAATGTGTCTGTATAAGGTATGCATAACCGGGATAACATCATGATGTAGGAGTTTGTAATATTCTATTGAATAGCCATCCGGTCCCGGCGCTTTATTCAGATGCATAGAGGTGATTGCCTTAGCAATTTCCTCTTCTTAAATCGCTCTCTCAAGGTCCTCCCGTTGTAAGGGTGTTATACAAGGGAGATTTGCCTCATCTAGTAGTCTAGTTGACAGAACCGGGTCGTGCGGAGTTGTTGTGTAAAGTTGGCGAAAGTAGTCCTGGAACGTCTGGACAATGTCCACAGTCTTAGTATGTAAGATATCAGTGCGACTGTCATGTAGCACCGAAATATGGCCACTTCGTTTAAAGCTTTTAGTCATGTTCGCCAATAAAGTCCCCGTTTTGTTTCCCCGGTGAAAATATTTTTGTTTGGTATAGTCTAATTTCAGCTGGGCTTGCGCTACTAAGAAGCTGTCATATAGTCGACGGGACTCGAGGTAGGCATTGTGAGTGAGGGTACTAGGGTTTGAAATATAATCTGTCAGGTGAGTCTGCATTGTGTGTAACAAGTCGTTATGTTGTGTCCTGTTTTCCTTGTTTCTATTCGCTACATACAACATAATGTGACCCCTCATCACCACTTTAGACGTCTCCCAAAACAAGACAGGATTGTCCCAGTGTTCCAAATTGTCATCTGAAAACTCCGCCCACTTCAATCTAAGAAACTGTTTAAACTGCTCCGAGCGATAAAGGTATGAGGGGAATCGCCAGAAAAGAGGACGGGACCCCATGGAGCGGGCACTGAGCGTGACTGACACTGGTGCGTGATCAGAGACAACGATGTCCCCTATCCGGGCTTCCACTGTATCCGAAAACAAAGAAGTGGACAACAGTATGTAGTCAATGCGGGAGAAGGACCTGTGGACCGCCGAGTGAAACGTGTACGATCTATCCGTGGGGTTAAACATCCTCCACGGATCAACTAAAGAATGATCCACCAATAGATGGGAAATCTGGCACCACTGAGGAGCCGCCCGGTTCACCGGGGACGGGCATTTATCAACCGAAGGCTCCGAGATCGTATTGAAATCCCCACCTAGTATGAGTTCATGATTGGTTCTACTATGGAGAAGTTGCGAGACAGATTGGTAAAAAGCCGGCTGTTCAGTGTTGGGAGCATACAAATTGAATAGAGTGAACTTAGCATCGTATATCTGAACATCTATCAGAACATGACGACCCTCCGGGTCTAGGTCTGTGTGTAAAATAGTGTAGGGAAGGTGTCGGGGAAAGAGTATTGCCACTCCACGCGACTTGGAGCGGTAAGGTGCAGAAAAGCAATCACCTATCCACCCATCGCGCAGTGTAGAGTCTTCCCCCCTTTTCCAATGCGTCTCTTGGATATAGACAATATCAGGTTTAAGTTTTTTAAGGGCAGAAGTCACCTTTTTGCATTTTATAGGGGTGTTGAGTCCACCCAAATTCCATGAAATGATATTAATGGAACAAGGTAGTCGTTGGAGAGAACTATGTGGTCCAGGGCAACGAGCCGTCATCCTACACCCGTTAGTGGGAGTGTGTAAATGAAGTCATATCTAATAGATACGGGGTCGCCTCTGTCCCAGCAAGCAGGGCAAACCCCAAGTGTGTGTATCGGGCATGGATCCGGGCCCAGTACATACAAAGAAATCGTACACAATAGATGTAACCATAAGAAAATCGGCTTCAAAAGAAAATTTTCAAACTTTTTGCTTTCCAAACATTCACAGTGCCAGCCCCCGGACGGTATTACGGGGGGTGGCAGGCATTTACATAAACAAAACCAAACATAAAAAATAAACATCATAACAGTTGAAAAGATAACATACAAATGGTGCGACCAAAAGTAATAGTTATCACAGAGGTAGGAGAGCGTATCATCTCAATTCCAGAAAGCCATAAAGACCCATTAAGGAGGGGAGGAGCCCGAGCGTGATCGGGCAGGAGAGCCCCCAGACTGGCGAGTCGGCTGCAAATGGGCCCGGGCCTCAGTCGGATTATCAAAGATAAATGTCTGCCCATTTTCGGTAATCTTTAATTTTGCCGGGTACAGCAATGCAAAGCGTTTGTTGTGATCGACCAGAAACTTACAAAGAGGGGAGAACTCCTTGCGTTTCTGGGCCACCGTGACGGAGAAGTCCTGAAAGATGAGAATGCGATGATCCCCAATGACCAGATCCCGGCGACGTTTAAAAGTCGCCAAGATACTCTCCTTGTCTCGGTAGTCCAGAAATTTAGCAATTACTGGGCGGGGTCTCCTGTCAGGGCCGTCACGCTCCGGGCCCAGCCTATGCGCTCGCTCAATACTACGGACCTCCATAACATAATGGAGGTTAAGCGCCTCGACCAGCTGTATACCTATAAAATCTATCAAGGCGGACCCTCTAATCTGTTCGGGGATACCCACAAAGCGGAGGTTAATTCGCCTGTGACGATTTTCTAAGTCGTCCACCTTGTCGACAAGTGCTTGATAGGAGGCCATAGAAGACGTGTTGGACGACCGCACAGCAAGCAAGTCATCCTCAACGTCACTAACCCTTTGTTCCAATGTACCCAACCTATAATAACTTCTTTAATCTCTTGCTATTAATGTATTTAAAGATTTTTTTGGGATTCGCTTTGCTTTCCTTTGCTACTAGTTTTTCAGTTTCTACTTTAGCCGCTCTTATTTCCTTTTTGCATATTTTGTTAAATTCCTTATAATGCTGAAATGACTCTGCTTCCCCGTCAAATTTGTATTTTTTAAATGCTTGCCTTTTCTTGCCCATAAGTTCCTTAATCTTTTTGTTAAGCCACATCGGTTTATGATTTTTATTACTTTTTTGCTGCTCGTAGGAATACATTTTAGTGTATTTTTAGCTAGCAGGAATTTTAGTACCTCCCATTTCTCCGTAGTATTTTTTTCCTAAAAACAAACCTTCCCATTCAATATCCCTGAAAAATACCCTCATCTTTTCAAAATTTGCTTTGCTAAAGTTTAGAGTCCTAGTTGAGCCAGTATAGGGCTGTTTATGAAAACTGATACTGAATGTGACCATATTGTGGTCGCTGTTTCCTATGGGTTCCCCTACTATATTACTTGATACCAAATCCCCATTGTTTGTTAATACCAGGTCTAAGATTCCATTGTACCTAGTTGGTTCCTCAATTAGTTGAACTAAGTAGTTATCATTAAGTGTGTTTAAAAACATATTGCCCCTAGCAGTATCACATGAATCGTTTTTCCAGTTTATCTCTGGATAGTTAAAATCTCCCATCACTACTATGTCTCCTACTCCTGCTGCTCTTTCAATTTGCTTTAGTAACAATTCCTGTGCCCGCATGAACCCAGAACAGTTTAGAGGAGCTGGAAAGTAATGCTGGGTATACACTGATAGATATATCGACTGATCAATAGATCTGCAGATCCGGCGGGTGCAGCATGTGTACATGCAGTCGGCTGACCGCCCGTACACACAGAACGATATCATCGTGTGTGCTGCAGGGCCGATGCGATATGTCTGTGAATTACGGCGTTCACAGATATATCATTGGTACACACTGGCGATGGGCCAGTGATATATCGGCTGTTCAATAGAATGGCCAATATATCGGCCAGTGTGTGTGAGAGCTCGAGACCAAAGCATACAGGCGTCTATAAATTTGTAAAGTAATTGGTATCCATCATTGTTTATTAAACTTTTATAGAAATCATACTTTGTATTATTTTTCTTAAATATGTTTTTACTGAACATATTCAAATTTACAGAGTACAATTAACCGTAATTGTGACGAAGGAAAAAAAAAAAAAAAAAAGAACATCAAGATGGGAATCAAATTGAATGCAGGAAATGTTAAAATTCATGTGGCCGCATGGTTTTGGTATTCAGTTAGAACCCAGAAAATTGGACTCGGTGATTACTATAGAAATTACCACATCTTTTTCTTGCACCTCCAGACCAAGTCTGATTTTTCCTAAAATCTTTTTTTTTTAGGAAAAATCAGTGGGACTTGCTCTGGCACCCCTACCCCCCCCTTAAGACTAATTAAGCTATTGGAAGTTTCCAATTATTTTAATTGGTCAGTAATTACTTACCTTTTGAAGCAGTGTCTGCTGTATCCACATTCAGTAGCTGGTCCTCTGTGTCACGATCCGGGTATCTGGACGCCATTAGTTGCCTTTAAGATGCCTCCTGAGGCTGGCTCAGCGTTCCAGTGCCGGATTTCATCTGTGATACTGATGTCCACATTCTGCTTCCCTCTCCTGTCACCCTGAGACGCTGTCACAGCGGCGCCATGTTTACTACCTGAATGGCGTCTCCCGTCCTCCGCGGCCTCCGCCGCCGTTCCTGTGTTTCAGTGTACAGGATGTCAGAGTGGCGCCTCATGCCAGCCGCGGCCTCCGCTGTCGTCCGCGTGGTTCTAGTGTGCAGTCATCAGTCTGGCGTCTCCTGTCCTCTGTGGCCGGCGCCGCCATTGCTGCTAAGTTTCCACATGGATTATCAAACCAACTTTCCCTCCCAGTGACTACATGGGCGCAGCCATGTTGGATTCTGTCACCTGCTCAATTTCCACCAATCCGTTGCTCCACTGAAATCTGCATAATTGCCTAGCCAATCCCTTCCTTGCTGCAGGTATAAGTATTCTGTGCCTGAGCAAGGAAGGCGTCAGTGCTTTGGTTGTCAAACCTAGTTCCAGTTTGTCTCTCTCCTGTGGTTGTTTTCCAGGTTCCAGTTCCTGTCTCCAAGCTTCCACTAAAGAGACCCGCTCCAGTCTACCATCTGCGGTGCAGCCTGACTCTCCAGTCCTTTGGGACTCATCTGTTTCCAGCTACAGATTCAGCTGCTTCCAGCATTTAGCTTCCAGCAGAGAACAGCTCTTCTTAAAGTGCCGGTACCATTTCTGCAGATTTCCATTTACCACCGGTACTAATATTTCACCGCTCTCAAGCTTCATTTACCATCTGTATTTCATCGCTCTCAAGCTTCATTTATCATTTAACTGGTTCCAGCCAGTATCCACTTCGTGCCTACATCTGTCTGGTTCCAACCAGTACCCACAGCAGCCATTTTATCTACAGCAGCCCAGCTTTCCCTGGAACATCAGCTGATATGATCCAGGGCTATCTCCATTACTACAGTCGGGCCTGGTAAGGACTTTCCATCTAGAGGATAATAAGAACTGTCTCATACTACCAGAGCCCTGTGGTCATTGCCATCCTGTAGTACCCAGGAACTGTGTATAATACTGCTGATTTTACGTTTCTCTTTTATTACTGCTGTGTTGCATGGAGTTTGTCAAATAAACATCATTGACTTTTATCTTGGTTGTCGTGGTCACGCCTTCGGGCAATCTCTCTACGTGTAACTTACATGTCCAGAGGTCTGATACAATCTCCCAGGTTTCACTACATCTCAGCCCCTACAACTGAGGCTGCCTCCCGTCAGCTCAGGCCCTCAGTTTTGACACTCTGTAGCAGCAGTTAGAATGTAGTGTATGTAGAGTGTATGTGAGTGTTTGTTTGCAAGTGTGTGTGTGTGTGTAAGTGTGCATGAGTGTGTTATGTATGTGAGTGTCCCCTGGTGTGTGTGACCCACCCCTGCAAGTGTAATCCCCCCCCAGAGCCAACTGCTGAAAGAACAACATCTCCCAGAAGCCCTTGCACCTACCAGCTCCCCAGAGGCTCTTAGCAGCCCCCAGGACTCCCGTCAGCCCCCTGAGGGGGTGACATTCAGTAATTTAGGGGCACCAGAATAAAATTATATCTTGCCCCCACAGCCTAAGAACTTGTGGTGCCCCTGGGTGTATGGATATGCAAAGCTGAAGTGAGATGGGCTACAGCCAGAGTCCTGACCAGGCTGTTAGCTGAAGAAGCAGCACAGAGAGGAAATGAAGATATTGACAGAAAAGGGAGAGGTAATAGTGAAGGGAAGTTGGAAGGAATAGAAAGGCAGTGAGGAGTCTGTGAAAAGATACAGGGGTCTATTTATGAAGCAGTGAAAAGAGTGGAGAAGTGAGCCAGTGGAGAAGTTGCCCATGGCAACCAATCAGCTGACAAGAGAAAACGGCTGCGCTGAATGTCAGAAGTGCAATGAAAAGAGAGCCAACATATGAATAATATAAAAATTGAATATGTAATAAAAGAGATGTTGTGATATAATGATACCGATATAACAAGGAACAATAAAATAACCCACAGAACTTGTCTCAAGGTGTCTGCACAACTGGAGGACTTATAATGTGTTGCAGCTATAATGTAAAGCTGAAGTCCATGTTCCACAGCTGCCGATGAACACTGCTATGAGTGCACAAACAATAAACAAATGGTGCAATGGTAAGACTCCAATGATAATTATCTTTATGTCACCAGTTAAAGTTCAGTTGTTGATACCTCTCGGGTGGGCTGGTCCGTGTGCCGGGCGTCCCCGGTCGGATGTCCTGCGTTGCCCACAAAAGCTATGCAGCAGAGAGGGAATAAAGTGCTGTGTGCTGTAGAACTTGCTGGGACTTCATATGTGACTAATCCTACAAGGTGCCTCAGATAGCGGATAATATAATAGATTTTTTATTGTGAATTATGAAAAGTTTGTGAATTATAATTAGAAGTGACTTTCTCATTTGAAGAAGGGTTTCCCCTTAGTAATAAGTAAATTAATCCTGTAATTGTTAACAGTAATGTGAAAATACCAGATTGTCAGCAGCACATAATGTACTAGGAACCCCGGTGAGGTCGATAGGCTTCTTTTGACTAGAGTTACTAAATGGATTATATCCGACCACTAGAGTACAATACATTAGTAAAGGAATGAGCTGGCATAACAAACTATAAGCCAAAGGATTCAGAGATTTCTTGCTTCTCAATCCTTTGTGTAGACTAGCAAATGCTTGTTGTTTGTGTCTGTCTTCCTCCTATATCTCCCTCTATGCACACAAGAAAACAACACAGATCTCCTGTTGCTCTTGCCAAAATTATCAAGCAAATTCCTGTGGCATTTGTAACTTAACCATGTTTTTCAAAATTTCATCCCTTCCTTTCTCCTACTTGGCTTAGAATCTGCATACAATAACAACAATTTAAGGGAGAATTGGTTACTCCTGTGGTTTTCTTCTGGAATAGAATTTGATTGGCAAATCATACAGCTAATAAATTAGTTTATTTCAGTTTTAAAGGGAGTTATTCCTTTTGTTTATCATGTGCCTTGTAGGTTTGTCTTTTAATAAAAGGGCTTTTTCACTGCTGTGTATTATTCAAACATTATGCATAATGCTAGTGGTGGTGTATTTGTTGGAGTGCAATAAATGTTATATCATTTGCAGATGTTTCTGAGTGTCAACTGATGACAATGAGGTCTATTCAGACTTGAACGCAGCTGTGCGTCTGTACGCAGCAGCTGACGTCAAAGAGTCTGCGCACATGCACCGGCCGCAGTGCACGTGCGCGATCCTTCGCCTTGCAGCTGCATCCTGGCAGGATACATCCGCAAAGTGATTGACAGCGGTGTCTGTAGAGTTAGGGGTTGATGCGGTGTTTTGTGGGTGTGGTCTGAACCATGCAGGCGTGTCTGGACCGTTTTTGGGAGCAGCTGCGTAACATCACATGCAGCCGATCTGCAAAAGAAATGGGTCTGGACCGCCTTCCAGGAAGGGGTCCACCTTAATTCGATGCATCTGCAATTAAATTGCGGACTCATCACAGGGTGGCGCCACACACATTCTGGGCAGTCTTGCCCTGTGCTGGGAGGCCCCTAGCATGTGAGTAGATAGACGCAGATCTTGCTGCGGGAAGCAAGATCTGCATCCATCTCTGAATAATAACCCCCATTGTTGGGTTCTGGGGAAATCACACTCAGAAGCTAGTGCTACCTGTCTATGGTAGGTGGTCGTTGCTAGTTGTCTGTGCAATGGAACTAATTTACTAATACCAGTAGTGCCACATAGGAAAATACTATTGTGAAACTATGTTTTATATATAACCTTACTCACTGCTATCAGCATGGGGCTAAGTTATTAATTGCTTGGTTGTAGATGAAGCTCTGGCAGCAAGACTGTTTTTGCTTTTTTTACCCCTGTAACTAATATGAAGATGAACTATAAATTGGCGCCCTCCCTCCCATATTTAATAAAGGTGTAGCGCATGCAGAAGGCATGTTCTGCAATAAAGAGGTGTGGACTCACCTGGAAGGGGCATGGCCACACAACAGTACCCCCAATACAATTCAAATTACGCCACACAGTAGCACAATCTTATCACACCGCACATAAGGGCTAATTCAGACCTGATCAGTGCTGTGCGTTTTCGCCGGTGCATGCCAGTCGACGGCTGTCTTAGCCCTGCGACCTGCCTATTAATCAGGCAGAGGTAGTCGCTGGGCAGGAGGAGGCGGGACGGCTGCGTTTGTCCGCCGTTTAGGGGGCACGGTCCGTGCAGTACCCAGACCGTTGAAGGGGGGGGGGGGGGGGCGGCGTATGCGTGATGTCACACGCAGCTGCTGTGACCCGGGCAGCAACAAGTAGCTCCCTGCTAGTGTGCAGGAGATGTGCTGGCTGGGAGCTACTCTTCAAGTACAAAAGCATCGCCGATGTGCGATGCTTTTGTACTTGTGCGGTGGGGTAGGGCCTGACATGTGGGCGGACTAGGCGTCCCCCCACATGTCAGGGAAGATGATCATAGATGTGCTAAATTTAGCACATCTGCGATCAGGTCTGAATCACCCCCTTGGGGCCTTATTCAGTATGGATAGTATGTTATACTATAATACCCTCATACCACTTCCTAATTACACTATAATACCCCCTCTCTCTCTAATAATACTCCTCCCCTGTTCTTAATTATTGTATTATAAATTAATACACCCATCCCTCTTCCTATTTACACTACAATGCCCCCATCGTCTGTAAGAATACTCCTCCCCTCCTCCTAATTATTATACTATAATTTCATCTCCCCGATCATAATTATATTATAATAACGGGATGCATTTAATTTGCCGGCTGTCGGGACACCGGCGGTCAGGATGTTGACGCCAGAATCCCGCCAGCCAACAATGCCGCCATCCGGAATCCCGATGCAGTAGGATTATTCCCACCCATGCGTGTCTGAGCCTACAGCAAGGCGAGCGCAGCGAGGCCGCAAGGAGACTCTTTGCATTTGCCCCGTTGCCAGCATTCTGGCAGTGCAGGATGCCGCTGTCAAGATATTGACAGCCAGCATCCCGCCCGCTGGTAAATCATACTGAATCCTAATAATCCCCGCTATCTAATCATTATTCCTCTCCTCCACTGCTAAAAATGACTATACTGCTGTAATACACCTTGCTCCCCTCCTAATTATTATACTATAATATCATCTCCTCAGCTCTTAATTATGATACTATCATACCCTCTCTGTCATAATACCCCTTCCCTTCCTAATTATTATACTATAATACCACTTCCCTCATCTTAATCAGTAGTGGATTTACCTCAAAGTAACACGTGGCCACTTAGGTACCAGTGGGTGGTGGTGGCAGATGGGCGCAGTGGCAAACGCAGGATTTCTAGAGGTGGGTTTCCAAATATGCTCCACAATCTCTCACTCTGCAGCACATTGGAGCAAGTGCGGGAGTCTGGGGAAGCAGTAGATGATCCTAGTAACGACCTGGACATTAATGTAAACATTAGTCTTTTTATACACTGGATACTGTATGGAAGACAGTATTAATATTTAACACTATAGATGGTCTATAGTATAGGCTGTGTCAAACATTTACATAATATAAATAAATGGTCTGGAAAATGTTAAACATACCATAATAAATACACAAACATAATAGAACCAGTACTGTACTTTCTAAGCACACATTCTCCCACCTCATGGTAAGGTTTCTGTCTCTTCTTCCTGGTAGCTACTCTCTGGTCCAGTGCACTGATTGAGGACTGAGATCCACACACACAGCAAACATGGTAGAAGAAGCTGCTACCACTGGGCACGTGCAGCAGCTCTGCTCTGTCCCTTAAACTGCATGATGTGGTGGCAGCTCTAGTACAGGTTGAGTATCCCATATCCAAATATTCCGAAATACGGAATATTCCGAAATACGGACTTTTTTGAGTGAGACTGAGATAGTGAAACCTTTGTTTTTTGATGACTCAATGTACACAAACTTTGTTTAATACACAAAGTTAGTAAAAATATTGTATTAAATGACCTTTAGGCTGTGTTTATAAGGTGTATATGAAACATAAATGAATTGTGTGAATGTAGACACACTTTGTTTAATGCACAAAGTTATAAAAAATATTGTCTAAAATGACCTTCATGCTGTGTGTATAAGGTGTATATGTAACATAAATGCATTCTGTGCTTATATTTAGGTCCCACCACCATGATATCTCATTATGGTATGCAATTATTCCAAAATACGGAAAAATCCCATATCCAAAATACCTCTGGTCCCAAGCATTTTGGATAAGGGAGACTCAACCTGTAATCTCATTACATACCATTGCTATTGTCATAATTTGAGCCAGTTGCCAAGAGGAGGGGGGTTTACGGGCAACCAGAAACCCCCCTGCGTTTGCCTATGGGGCGGGACGGGTATTAGTGGATGCCCGGGGAGGTGTGTGTGTGTGTGTGTGTGTGTGTGTGTGGGGGGGGGGGAAGGGGGGGGGCATTTTAAAAAGTTGAATATAAGGAGGAAAAATGGAAAATAATGTAAGGGGAATAAATCAGGAGGGAAATATAGTGTTGCTGATTGTTGGAGGAAGGAATCAGCCTCTGCTTATACATGTTGCGCCAGACAGTAGTGCCCCTTCTAAGTGTTATGCCACACAGTAGTCTCCCTTACAAATGTTACGCCACACAGTAGTGCCCCTTATACACAATGCCCACAGTAGTACCCCTTACACACATAGGGCGGCAATCAGATCTTTTCACCCCCTTCCACACCATCTTGTTTCTGCTGACGGGCGTGGTATAATCATTTCAGCTCGCTACCCCTGGAGTAACAAGGGCGCCCAACCCTTTACACAGCTAAACCTGATTACTATGGGCGTAATATGCGCAATTAGGGGCATCCCTTTAGAAAGGAGATTCGGTGTGATATATCATTTGAATACCGCCCATAATGTCTACAGTAGTAGTGCCCCTTACACATAATGTCCACAGTAGTTGTGCCCCTTAAATATAATGCTCACCCTAGTAGTGCCCCTTATACATATAATGCCTATAGTAGTAGTGCCACTTATACACATAATGCTCACAGTAGTAGTGCCCCTTACACATAATGTCCACAGGAGGGAAGGGAAGAGGGGGGATGCGGTGCTGAAGACTGAAGTGCACCTGCATAGTCAGCAAACAATCCCTCCCTCCCACCTTCAGCAAGTGTTTAATACCCCTTTACCCCTTACTTGAGCCATTTTGGGGTTGAAGGGTGTCTGGCTTTTACACTCCAGGTGCAGCTGTAGCTGCTGTCTCCCCACTGCAGCTGGCACTTGTGACTGCATCAACCCTGCTGCATACCTGGGACACTACTGGGGCTGCTCCCACGAAGCCGTGCTTCACGCTGCCATTGCTGCTACCTGTTGTACATTTTGATAGGCGCAGTGGAAGCTGGCAGCAGCAGCGGAAAGAAGCAGGGTGGCAGAGCATGGAGAGCTCAGATATATATTTATTTTTACACATTTTTCATTGTGCATGTCATGACTGACCCACCAATTCTCCACATACCTCAATCTGAAAATCACCACCAGTGACTTATGGTTACCTCAGTACGTGCGGTTAATCAAACACAATAACTGCCACCAGCAAAGGAATGCAGCTGCATGCATACAGCATTATTAACTGCACACTCCCACTTAGGTACGTAACTTTGACCACACAAGTTCACCAGGAGACATGGAGAATATGATAGATTAAGTTTTTTTTATCCCAAAAAATATTTCCAAGGTTTGATTACAAAAATGATAATATTACAAATATGTACAACAGGTCATAACATCACTTAAGTTAGAGAACTGTGTCGTGAAGGAGCCACTGGGTGCATCGGAAACATCACCAGTAGTTGTGACTCTCCTTAGGGAAATGCACACTTAACACTCAGGGAAGATCCTAGTCATTCCATTCTAACTGCACATCCCCCAACCTCTTGTTTTAACTATTTTGTTGCTGGGCACTGGACATTAATGAATCAGTCACTCAGTATATAGGGCAGGTATTCCCAACCACAGTCCTCAAGGTATACCAACAGTGCAGGTTTTAGTGATATCCAGGCTGCAGCACAGATGGTTAAATCAAAATAACTGAGCAACTAATTAAGGCACCTGTGCTTAAGCCTGGATATCACTAAA
Organism: Pseudophryne corroboree; assembly: GCF_028390025.1. Lineage (NCBI taxonomy): Eukaryota > Metazoa > Chordata > Amphibia > Anura > Myobatrachidae > Pseudophryne > Pseudophryne corroboree. The sequence goes on from NC_086449.1 coordinate 615,798,821, forward strand.
ACCAGGACTGTTAGTGTGCCTTGAGGACCGTGGTTGGGAATGCCTGATATAGGGGGTAATTCCAAGTTGATCGCAGCAGGAATTTTGTTAGCAGTTGGGCAAAACCATGTGCACTGCAGGGGAGGCAGATTTAACATGTGCAGAGAGAGTTAGATTTAGGTGTGGTGTGTTCAATCTGCAATCTAAATTGCAGTGTAAAAATAAAGCAGCCAGTATTTACCCTGCACAGAAACAAAATAACCCACCCAAATATAACTCTTTCTGCACATGTTATATCTGCCTCCCCTGCAGTGCACATGGTTTTGCCCAACTGCTAACAAAATTCCTGCTGCGATCAACTTGGAATTACCCCCATAGGCGGGGTTTGGCACAGCCCAGCTTCACACAAAATGTATTTTCTTTAGAGGTGATATTCTACTAGAATTTATTCTTCCTGACCTACCTTGATTAGGTCTGGTTGTTTTGAAAGTGAAGGATGCAGTTTTCCACCCCAAAACTTTTATGACTAGTACAGGATAAGAAATCGTTATTTGTTCCCTGAACAAAATTTCTCCTCCCATTTTCCTGGATAAAGGGGGTCAATCCGAGTTGATCGCACGCTGCAACGTTTTGCAGCCCGTACGATCAACTAGACGCCGCCTATGGGGGAGTGTATTTTTGCATAGCAAGGCTGCGATCGCTTGTGCAGTCCTGCTATGCAAACATTTTTTTGTGTAGAACAAGACCATGGTAAGAGTTACTTACCCAGTGTGATCAATCCAGCGTTGTAGGTCCCGGAATTGACGTCAGACATACGCCCTCCAAACACCTGGACAAGCCTGCGTTCGCCGCACTACTCGCAGATAACGGTCAGTTAACACCCACAAACACTCTATTCCTGTCAATCTCCTTGCGATCGGCTGTGCGAATGGATTCTTCATTAAATCCATCGCCCAGCAACGATCTGCTTTGTAGCCATATGATGCACCTGCACATTGCGGTGCATACGCATGCGCAGTAGTAACCTGTTTGCTGCGCTGCAAAAAACGGCAGCGAGCGATCAAGTCGGAATGACCCCCAAAGTTAGGTCAACTACAGGACACAGCTTAGCAGCCATGTTGTTAGATACAGTACACTTTACATGAAATACAATTTCTGATACCTCTTTCTGCGTTTTAATGTCACAATCCAGTGAATGATTGTTATTATTATCTTTGTTTTAAATGCATTTTCTGATGTGGGAATAAATGCAATGAGTCAATGCCTTTGGGTTCCTGTGGTAACCTACAGTAGTAGTGCCCCTTACACATAATGTCCACAGTAGTTGTGCCCCTTAAATATAATGCTCACCCTAGTAGTGCCCCTTATACATATAATGCCTACAGTAGTTGTGCCACTTATACACACAATGCTCACAGTAGTAGTGCCCCTTACACATAATGTCCACAGGAGGGAAGGGAAGAGGGGGGATGCAGTGCTGAAGACTGAAGTGCACCTGCATAGTCAGCAAACAATCCCTCCCTTCCACTCTCAGCAAGTGTTTAATACCCCTTTACCCCTTACTTGAGCCATTTTGGGGTTGAAGGGTGTCTGGCTTTTACACTCCAGGTGCAGCTGTAGCTGCTGTCTCCCCACTGCAGCTGGCGCCTGTGACTGCATCAACCCTGCTGCATACCTGGGACACTACTGGGGCTGCTCCCACGAAGCCGTGCTTCACGCTGCCATTGCTGCTACCTGTTGTACATTTTGATAGGCGCAGTGGAAGCGGGCAGCAGCAGTGAAAAGAAGCAGGGTGGCAGAGCATGGAGAGCTCAGATATATATTTATTTTTACACATTTTTCATTGTGCATGTCATGACTGGCCCACCAATTCTCCAGATACCTCAATCTGAAAATCACCACCAGTGACTTATGGTTACCTCAGTACGTGCGGTTAATCAAACACAATAACTGCCACCAGCAAAGGAATGCAGCTGCATGCATACAGCATTATTAACTGCACACTCCCACTTAGGTACGTAACTTTGACCACACAAGTTCACCAGGAGACATGGAGAATATGATAGATTAAGTTTTTTTTATCCCAAAAAATATTTCCAAGGTTTGATTACAAAAATGACAATATTACAAATATGTACAACAGGTCACAACATCACTTACCCCTTTTACACTCGCACTCCCGGGTCACTCCCGGGATGCTTCCCGGGATGCGTCCCAGGATGCCTTCCCGGAACTGACCCCTTTCACATTAGCGGGCTGACCCGGCATATTGCCGGGTCAGTGACATCACCGCTGAGTCTCCCAGAGGCGGTGCTTGGAGATAATCTTCTCCAAGTACCGCCTCCTCCTATGAAGAGAACGGGTGCCGGGTCGCCTTGACCCGGTATACCCGTTTTCACTGGCAGCTTCCCGGGACGGTCCCGGGTTCAACCCTGCTCTAGACCTGGGATGAAATCCCGGGATGCTCGTCCCGGGAAATTGTCCCTGTACCCGTTTACACTGAGAAAAATCCCGGGATGATGCGCGTTCACGTGCAATATCCCGGGATTTTTCTGCGAGTGTAAAAGGGGTATTAGAGAACTGTGTCGTGAAGGAGCCACTGGGTGCATCGGAAACATCACCAGTCGTTGTGACTCTCCTTAATGAAATGCACACTTAACACTCAGGGAAGATCCTAGTCATTCCATTCTAACTGCACATCCCCCAACCTCTTGTTTTAACTATTTTGTTGCTGGGGGGGAGTGGGGTTGTTATCTTATCTCATATAGTCCACAAACCTAAAATTAGGTAATGCAGCCTCCTAAGAAATTTTGGGGGTCATTCCGAGTTGATCGCTCGCTAGCTAGTTTTAGCAGCCGTGCAAACGCTATGCCGCCGCACACTGGGGAGTGTATTTTAGCTTAGCAGAAGTGCGAACCCTTGTGCAGCCGAGCTCTGCAAAAACAGTTTGTGCAGTTTCAGAGTAGCTCTGAACCTACTCAGCGCTTGTGAACTCTTCAGCCTATTCGTGTCCGGATTTGACGTCATACACCCGCCCAGCGAACGCCCAGCCACACCTGCGTTTTTTCAGACATGCCTGTGTTTTTGCAAACACCCCCTGAAAACGGTCAGTTGACACCCAGAAACGCCCCCTTCCTGTCAATCTTCTTGCGGCCGTCAGTGCGACTGAAAACTTCAGTAGAACCTGTGCACAACCACAACGGGTTTGTACCTGTACGTCGCGCGTGTACATTGCGGGGCATATGCATGCGCAGAAATGCCATTTTTTAGCCTGATCGCTGCGCTGCGAACAATGGCAGCTAGCGATCAACTTGGAATGACCCCCTAAGTCTTATGAGAAGGTAGCTCGTGTGGGGTATAATTCAATATTATCTGTAAAGGGCTTCCCACTCGGGGCCTGTTTCATTTTGTAAGTAAAGCAAAAAAGCAAGCAACTGGGCAAAACCATGTTGTACTGCAGGTGGTGCAGATGTACAGGTAACATGAGCAGAAAGATTTAGATTTGGGTGGGGTGTGTTCAAACTAAAATTTAAATTGCAGTGTCAAAATAAATCTGTCTAATAATTGTAGGCTCCATGCAAAAGCAGCCAGTATTTAACATAGCCAGAACTTTGTGGGCCCCATAGCAACATTCTGAAGGAGCCCCTGTCCCAATGCCCCATATTAGTGCCTTAGTTCACTTTCTGAACCATAGTAGTGCCCTAGTTCATGTTATGTCACAATGTAGGGCTGCCAGTACACATTGGCCCTCATTCCGAGTTGTTCGCTCGCTAGCTGCTTTTAGCAGCATTGCACACGCTAGGCCGCCGCCCTCTGGGAGTGTATCTTAGCTTAGCAGAATAGCGAACGAAAGATTAGCAGAACTGCTAGTAAATATTTTCTTGCAGTTTCTGAGTAGCTCCAGACCTTCTCCTAGATTGCGATCAGCTCAGTCCATTTAGTTCCTGGTTTGACGTCACAAACATGCCCTGCGTTCGACCAGCCACTCCCCTGTTTCTCCAGACACTCTCGCGTTTTTCCCTGGCACGCCTGCGTTTTTTTAGCACACTCCCGGAAAACGCTCAGTTACCACCCAGAAACGCCCCTTTCCTGTCAATCACTCACCGATCAGCAGTGCGACTGAAAAGCGCAGCAGGATCCACAGCAAATCTACTAAGTTTTGTGTTAAATAACCATGCGCATTTAGCATCAAATCGCAGCATAGCGAAAATCGCCAACGAGCGAACAACTCGGAATGACCACCTTTATGCAACACAGTACCCCCAATTCACATTATGACATGCAGTGCACTCAGTTCATAGTATGTCACATTATAATGCTGTTCAATTCATTTTATAGCACATTACAATTAGCAGGTCCAGGCCGTAACTAGATATATTGTTGGCCTCAAGGCAAAAGTTTGTAAGGCCCCTATGTACCATCCAATGGTAAAAATTTTTTTTATATAAATTTAAATAACTCATGTAACTTTGACAGGGAAGGTGGGACCCTCTTAGCTTTGGGCCCCATAGCAGCTGCACTACCTATACCTATGGTACTAACTAGGCCGTTGCCCTGTATAGAAAAAATATAATCCATCCACATCTAAATCTCTCTGCACATGTTACATCTGCCCCACCCGCAGTGCAACATGGATTTGCCTAGTTGCTTACTTTTTTGTTTTACTGCCTTACAAACATGAATCAGACCCTACATAAATAAAAGATCATAAATAACAATAATACATATCCTGTATTTGTATGTTTTCATGAATTTATTGCATACATACAGACAGTACAGCACTTTGTTATATAGACTATTATTAACAGAATGATGATTGACAATAAATACATTTATATTGTAGCCAAATAATATAATTGTGTTAAAATTATGAATAGCCTTACTTAGTGTAATATGTACAGTGCAAATTTTATATTAGATTATGACAGAGTTGGGCAAATGTATTAGCTGTAATTTTACAATTTAATAATATGCAAATTATGGCAGGCATAGTAATTGGCTCATTGAATTGCAGTATCTATGGACACTGTGTGTAAAACAGAGCACAGCGGGAGCTACAGTATGTGGAACCTTATTATTGTTTGCAAGACGCCTAAATATATTATATCTAATATCTTCCATTCTGAACAAATGTCCCTTAAAGGTGACCCTGACCATCTGCTAACATCCCCAGTTCATGCCAAATCTATATCTTTTAATGTTTCATGGGGAGAGCTACAGCATGAAATACTACATATACAGTAATAGGTTTGCTCTGAAGTGCTGTGGTATCATTATACACAATATATCATACTCTAGAGCAGGGACATGCAGTCAGGGGAGGCAGTGTATATATAAAGAAGTAGAGATGTGTGGCGGGCACTTTTCGTGTTTTGTGTTTTGGTTTTGGTTCTAATTTCCTGCTCGTGTTTTGGTTTTGGCTTGGTTTTGCCAAAACCACCCTTTCGTGTTTTGGTTTTGGATCAGGATGATTTAAAAAACAAAACAAATACAGCTAGAATCACAGAATGTGGGGGTAATTGTGCTCCTATGGTAATATTAACCTCAGTAACATTCATTTCCACTCATTTCCAGTCTATTCTAAACACGTCACACCTCACGATATTGGGGGTCATTCCGAGTTGATCGCTAGCTGCATTCGTTCGCTGTGCAGCAATCAGGCAAAAAAAGGCACTTCTGCGCATGCGTATGCGGCGCAATGCGCACGTGCATTGTACTATTGCAATGAATGATGTAGTTTCACACAAGGTCCAGCGAAGCAGAGTGATTGACATGAAGTGGGCGTTTCTGGGTGTCAACTGACCATTTTCAGGGAGTATTCGAAATAACACAGGCTTGCCAGGAAAAACGCAGGCGTGGCTGGGCGAACGCAGGGCGTGTTCATGATGTCAAAACAGGAACTGAATAGTCTGAAGTGATCGCAAGCGCTGAGTAGGTATTGAGCTACTCTAAAACTGCACACACAAAAAATTGCCGCCACTTTGCGATCCTTTCGTTCGCACTTCTGCTAAGCTAAAATACACTCCCAGTGAGAGGCGCCATAGCATTTGCACAGCTGCTAAAAACTGCTAACGAGCGAACAACTCGGAATGACCACCATTGTTTTTAGGCCAAAAGGTTGCACCGAGGTGGCTGTATGACTAAGCTAAGTGACATAAGTGTGCGGCACAAACACCTGGCCCATCTAGGAGTGGCACTGCAGTGGCAGACAGGATGGCTGATATAAAAAAAGGCCCAAACAGCACATGATGCAAAGAAGAAAAAGAAGTGCACCGAGGTTGCTGAATGACTAAGCTATGCGACACAACCACCTGGCCTATCTAGTAGTGGCATGCAGTGGCTGAATGTCGAAAGTGGCCCGCAATTTTTCAGTCCACTGACAGCATCTCCTGCACACCCCTGTCATTTTTCAAAAATTCCGCAATTGGTGGTCTAATACAGCAGTACCCCTGGACTTATACGGCAGTGTCACAGGATGGCACTTTAAAAAAACATGCACCAAACAGAACATGATGCAAAGATGAAAAAGAGGTGGCACTTAAAAAAAAAATAGTACCCAAACAGCACATCATGCCAAGAAGTAAAAGAGGGCAATGAGGTAGCTGTATGACTAAGCTAAGCGACACAAGTGTGCGGCACATACACCTGGCCCATCTAGGGTTGGCACTGCAGTCCCGCTGCACCAATGATGGATACCGGACGCACGTCTAACACCATAGTTGCTATGGCCTCAGTAGTCCGCTTTGCAACAGGGTATATATATATATATATATATATATGTAGTCCATAGCAGCCGGCACTCCAACTCTGAGACAGCAGCAAGTCTCCGTGCAGCAGTGTAAAATCACATGCACTCCTCCCGAAATCACGGCACTGGAGACTGTTTGTATGTGAGCAAATAACTTGTATTCAGGTAGACGCACGTTTCGGAGCTACAGCTCCGTCCTCAATACCTTACAAGATCAGAAAAAAACAACACAGACACAAACGTACATTTAAATACCTGTGAGAGTTCCCGCTGATCACCGCCGCTGTCCACCTGGTTCCCGTCCGCGCCCGTCGCGTTCCCTTCCGTTTCCGCTCCTAGCATCATGTTGTTGTGGCAACGCACGGCTTGCGCACCACCCGCTACACTGTTTACGGAGCAGGAAGTCGTAGGTGCTCCGGCTCTACAGACAGGTTCCTGTGATGCCAGCGGCCGGATCCCAGCCAGAACCTATGACAGAAAAGTGACAAAAATACATTAAATACATAAAATATACATTAATACATCTCAGTGACCTATTGCCACACATCCATATATGCCAGTACAAGCATACATATAATATCCATATATGCCAGTACAAGCATACATATAATTATCTAATTATCAACAAGGAAAATCCCAAGCAGGGGGCCCCATGAACCACATGCATATGTCACCTATTGCTGGAACAGTATTACCCAATGCAGCAATAAATTATCGGCAAACCCATAACTGGTGCGGAATATACCCCAACAATAAAACACTCGGACCCTATAACACACCTAATTATACAGTATTCCAATTGATCTTATCGTTAAGACCAAATGGAGCAAAAGTATTCAACGTCATGATCCATCTTGATTCCTTCTCCACTAAATATTTGGCCCTGTCTCCCCCCCGTAACGTGAGCGGTACATGATCAAAGCCAAAGTATCTTAGGTCAGCCAACGTGTGGCCAGCCGTTTTAAAATGGCGTGCCACTGGTTGGTCAACCGTCTTTCCTTCGAGTGTCAATTTGATGGCCGACCGATGGGCTGCCATCCTCTCACTCAATTTCCGCATGGTCTGACCTATGTAGTAAAAACCACATGGGCAGACGATTGCATATACTACATAGGAAGTACTGCATGTGATGACATGCCTAATAGAATACTTTTTTTCTTTTTTATGTGGGTGCTTGAATTCCTTGCACGCCACCATATATCGGCACGTAGCACAATTGGTGCATCTGTAACATCCCGGGGGTTTGTAATGAACATTAGGTTTCCTTATCGTACCCATCTCGGTGATATCTGTTCGTACTAAACGATCCCTTAAATTTCGGCCCTGTCTAAACGCAGCTACAGGTCTAATATTTCTCAACCCTGGGAGATCAGGGTCAGATGCCACTATAGGCCAAAGCGCCTTAGAGGCCTTGTGTATAATGGGGCTGGCCACCGAATAGTTGCTGCTCCAGGGTAGGATTACATTCTCCTTAGTACCAGTTGGTTTTAACAATTCATCCCGGGACATACCCAGTACCCTCTGTTTCTGTGCCGCTAACATATGTCTATCGTAGCCCCGATGTTCAAATTTAGAGATCATCTCATCCAGCAGTCATGGTACCTTGGCCTGGTCACTAGTAATACGGGCCACCCTCATCATTTGTGATGCTGGTAGACCCTTTTTCAAAGCGGGAGGGTGGTGGCTAGATGCCAACAGTAGTGCATTCCTATCAGTGGGTTTGGAGTATATCTCTGAGTGCAGAGATCCATTGATTAACATCACCTTAACATCTAAAAAATTAGCCACTGTGTCATTGCAGGAGTATGTAAATTTTATTGGAGATGTAAGGTTATTAATCTCCAACATTAAAGACTCAAAGGCCTCCAAACCACCCCCCCACAGCAGGAATACATCATCAATATATCTAGTATACATCAATATCTTGCTTCTTACTTCTGGGTTGCTAAAGAACATCCTATGCTCTTGATCGAACATGTAAACATTAGCATACGAGGGTGCGACTGATGATCCCATCGCGCACCCTCTCAGTTGCAAAAAAAAAATCCCCATCAAATAAGAAGTAATTACGATGTAATGTAAGTTCTAACAATGTCAGGAACAGATCATGATCAAAAAGACTAGTAGCCAAATTTTTTTCTAAGAATACTTTCATAGCCCGCATCCCATCATGGGGGTATATTTACAAAGATTCGTGTTTTGGCCGTTTTGAAGGGTGTTTGAACTCGAATGGTATCGGGTGCATTTTACTGCAACTTTTTAATCCTGATACGTTCATTCACTAAGCTGCCGACTTTTCACAATTCGTATTTTCCGATGTCGATGTGATTCGTAATATCAGGCAGTGTTTTACGGGAGTGATGAGTAAAACACTGCCTGACAAAACACAAGGAATCCCGGCCGGATCTGTGAGATCCGTGCAGAGCTTCATTGTGTACCTTAAAAAGGTTTTTAAAGTGTTTAAGAATCTGGAAAAAATTGCGTGGGGTCCCCCCTCCTAAGCATAACCAGCCTCGGGCTCTTTGAGCCGGTTCTGGTTGAAAAAATATGGGGGAAAAATTGACAGGGGTTCCCCCATATTTGATCAACCAACACCAGGCTCTGCGCTTGGTCCTGGTGCAAAAAATACGGGGGACAAAAAGCGTAGGGGTCCCCCGTATTTTTTGAACCAGCACCGGGCTCCACTAGTCAGAGAGATAATGCCACAGCCGGGGGACACTTTTATATAGGTCCCTGCGGCCCTGGCATTAAATCACTAACTAGTCACCCCTGGCCGGGGTACCCTGGAGGAGTGAGGACCCCTTAAATCAAGGGGTCCCCCCCCTCCAGCCACCCAAGGGCCAGGGGTGAAGCCCGAGGCTGTCCCCCCCATCCATGGGCTGCGGATGGGGGGCTGATAGCCAAGTGTAAAATAAAAGAATTTTGTTTTTTGCACAAGAACTACAAGTCCCTGCAAGCCTCCCCTGCAAGCTGGTACTTGGAGAACCACAAGTACCAGCATGCGGGGGTTAAACGGGCCCGCTGGTACCTATAGTTCTTCTGCAAAAAAAATACCCAAATAAAAACAGGACACACACACCTTGAAAGTACAACTTTATTACATACATTCCGACACACACATACTTACCTATGTTCACATGCCGACTCGGCCCACGTCTCGACGGTGATTCCAGGGTACCTGAAAATAAAAATATACTCACCTAAATCCTGTGTGTCGTGTCCTTTTGTAATAATCCACGTACTTGGCAAAACAAAAAAACGGAAACCCGACCACGCACTGAAAGGGGTCCCATGTTTACACATGGGACCCCTTTCCCCGACTGCCAGGACCCCCCCTGACTCCTGTCAAAGAGGGTCCCTTCAGCCAATGAGGGAGCGCCACGTCGTGGCACTCTCCTGATTGGCTGTGTGCTCCTCTAGTGTCTGTGAGGCAGCACACGGCAGAGATACAATGTAGCGCCTATGCGCTCCATTGTATCCAATGGTGGGAACTTTGCGGTCAGCGGTTGACCAAAAGTAACCTCACCGCTGACCGCAAAGTTCCCACCATTGGATACAATGGAGCGCCCGTGGCTTAATCATGCTTTAACCTTTATATTATTTTAATTATTTTTACCCCATGAAAAACAGTTTTAAAAGTGTTTCGGAGGCACTGCTCTGGGGTGCCTCCCGCTGTCTGTGTGAAAGGGCCGGAAGAGGAAGGCGGGGCCAAGCACCGGGCAGAAAAAGGCAATTGAAAAAATCCCTATAAGCAGCACTGGTAGAAATGCCTCTTTGGCAGGGGCGTGCTTTCAGTCCGTATGAAAGCACGCCTCTGTCACTGTGATTGGGCAGTAGAGGATTTGGGAAGGGTAGGGGGAGGAGCGGGCACCAAGGATGTGAAATATTTACACTTGACTGTATGCAGCTGTCCCTTCCCGCTCGTCCAGCAGCCCGTCCTCCAGCCTGGACCCCAGCACATTCAGCTACCCGTCCTCTAGCCCATCTAGCAGCCCGCCCCCCTGCACCAGGTGGAAGAGGGAGCCGCTGGTCAGGGAACTGTATGGTGAAAGCGCCACTACACCAGGTAGAGCCCCTTTTACACATTACGGCAGACAGCGTCCCCTTTTTACACATTACGGCAGTCAGTCTCCCCTTTTTACACAGTACTGCAGACAGCATCTGCTTTTTACCCATTATGGCAGACATCGTCCCCTTTTTACACATTACGGCAGACAGCGGCCCCTTTTTACACAATACGGCAGACAGCGTCCCCCTTTTTACACATTACGGCAGACAGCGTCCCAATTTTTTACCCATTACGGCAGACATCGTCCCCTTATTACACATTATGGCAGACAGCGTCCCCTTTTTACACATTACGGCAGACAGCATCCCCCTTTTTACACATTACGGCAGACAGCGTCCCACTTTTTACACACTACGGCAGACAGCGTCCCCTTTTTACACATTACGGCAGACAGTGTCCCCCTTTTTACACATTACGGCAGACAGTGTCCCCCTTTTTACACATTACGGCAGACAGCGTCCCCTTTTTACACATTACGGCAGACAGCGTCCCGATTTTTTTATACTTACCATCTCTCCTCGCTGGCTCATTCACTCAGGCTCCTCGGTGCAGGCTTCATGCAGCAGATCCCGGGCAGGTGAGAAGGAGGAGGAGGGAGGGGGACTGGAGCCGCAGCAGCGCTATGTAATTGGTAACGGCGCCACTGCAGCTGTCCCTGTCCTTCCGCATTGGCTGCCCGCCGCCGCTGTGAATGCTGGGATGAGGGAAGTGCATCCCAGCATTCATAGCAGCACCAGCCAGCCAATGCGGAACGAGAGGGACAGCTGCAGCGGCGCCGCTACCAATTACATAGCGCTGCTGCGGCTCCAGTCCCCCTCCCCCCTCCTCCTCCCCTGCCTCTGGAGCTGCTCCTCTTTTCCTCCGGCACGGCGTACACAGCACAGGCGGCTTGTAATGAGCCCTCAGGGCAACTGCGCTGTGTGCAAGGCACACCTGGCACACACGTAGTTACGGCTCTGTACGTGTTTTTTTATATATATATATATATATATATATACACCTCAAAAAAATAAAGGGAACACTAAAATAACACATCCTAGATCTGAATGAATGAAATATTCTTATTAAATACTTTGTTATTTACATAGTTGAATGTGCTGACAACAAAATCACACAAAAATTATCAATGGAAATCAAATTTATTAACCCATGGAGGTCTGGATTTGGAGTCACCCTCAAAATGAAAGTGGAAAAACACACTACAGGCTGATCCAACTTTGATGTAATGTCCTTAAAACAAGTCAAAATGAGGCTCGGTAGTGTGTGTGGCCTCCACGTGCCTATATGACCTCCCTACAATGCCTGGGAATGCTCCTGATGAGGTGGCGGATGTTCTCCTGAGGGATCTCCTCCCAGACCTGGACTAAAGCATCCGCCAACTCCTGGACAGTCTGTCGTGCAATGTAGCGTTGGTGGATGGAGCGAGACATGATGTCCCAGATGTGCTCAATTGGATTCAGGACTGGGGAACGGGCGGGCCAGTCCATAGCATCAATGCCTTCATCTTGCAGGAACTGCTGACACACTCCAGCCACATGAGGTCTAGCATTGTCTTGCATTAGGAGGAACCCAGGGCCAACCGTACCAGCATATGGTCTCACAAGGGGTCTGAGGATCTCATCTCGGTACCTAATGGCAGTCAGGCTACCTCTGGCGAGCACATGGAGGGCTGTGCGGCCCCCCCAAAGAAATGCCACCCCACACCATTACTGACCCACTGCCAAATGGTCATGCTGGAGGATGTTGCAGGCAGCAGAACGTTCTCCTTGGCGTCTCCAGACTCCAAAAGCACAGGGCGCCAGTGGCGAATTTGCCAATCTTGGTGTTCTCTGGCAAATGCCAAACGTCCTGCATGGTGTTGGGCTGTAAGCACAACCCCCACCTGTGGACGTCGGGCCCTCATACCACCCTCATGGAGTCTGTTTCTGATCGTTTGAGTAGACACATGCACATTTGTGGCTTGCTGGAGGTAATTTTGCAGGGCTCTGGCAGTGCTCCTCCATTTCCTCCTTGCACAAAGGTGGAGGTAGCGGTCCTGCTGCTGGGTTGTTGCCCTCCTACGGCCTCCTCCACGTCTCCTGATGTACTGGCCTGTCTCCTGGTAGTACCTCCGTGCTCTGGAGACTACGCTGACAGACACAGCAAACCTTCTTGCCACAGCTCGCATTGATGTGCCATCCTGGATGAGCTGCACTACCTGAGCCACTTGTATGGGTTGTAGGGAGGTCATACAGGCACGTGGAGGCCACACACACTACTGAGAATCATTTTGTCTTGTTTTAAGGACATTACATCAAAGTTGGATCAGCCTGTAGTGTGTTTTTCCACTTTAATTTTGAGGATGACTCCAAATCCAGACCACCATGGGTTAATAAATTTGATTTCCATTGATAATTTTTGTGTGATTTTGTTGTCAGCACATTCAACTATGTAAATAACAAAGTATTTAATAAGAATATTTCATTCATTCAGATCTAGGATGTGTTCTTTTAGTGTTCCCTTTATTTTTTTGAGCAGTATATATATATATATATATATATATATATATATATATATAATCTGGTGTAACAGGCAGCGCTCATGGACTTCTCACAAACAGAGCCGGACTCTCCTGGATTTATTTCAACATTTCGGTCATTAATAAACCTTCCTGACGAAGGTTTATTAAAGACCGAAACATTGAACTAAATCCGGGAGAGTCCGGCTCTGTTTGTGAGAAGTCCGTGAGTGCCGCCTGTTACACCAGATCTATTACCTTTATTGAAGGAGGGCACTCGGCAGGTATATTATCTTTATTGGAGTGCCGAGTGCATGTAAGTGTGTGTGTGTGTATATATATATATATATATAGTTTATATACTAGTGATGAGCGGGTTCGGTTCCTCGGAATCCGAACCCGCCCGAACTTCACCCTTTTTTGCACGGGTTCGAGCAGACTCGGATCCTCCCGCCTTGCTCGGTTAAACCGAGCGCGCCCGAACGTCATCATCCCGCTGTCGGATTCTCGCGAGACTCGGATTCTATATAAGGAGCCGCGCGTCGCCGCCATTTTCACACGTGCATTGAGATTGATAGGGAGAGGACGTGGCTGGCGTCCTCTCCGTTATAGTAGAACTTAGTTAGTTATAAATTGTGGGGAGGATTGGGGACGGGGAGCAGCTGTTAGGGAGTACAGTGCAGGGTTTTGAGTTTAATCCGTTGTTTCTCTGCCTGAAAAAAAAAGCTCTACCAATCCATATCTGTACTCACTCAGTGTGCTGCACTGCTGCATGATATATCTGTGCTGAGTGCACTGCTCACACTGCCTAATTGTGGGGACTGGGGAGCAGTTATAACAGGAGTACAGTCCGTGCACACTGCACAGTTTTGCTGACAGTGACCACCAGTCCAGTATACGTTTGTCTGCCTGAAAAACACTGTGGTGTTTTTTTTTTTCTTTCTTCATACTAGTTTACCAGTCTGCTGACACTGTCCACCAGGTCCGTTATACAGTATATTATATTTATATATAAGCACTAAGCAGCAGTACGGTAGGCCACGGCTGTACCTACCTCTGTGTCGACTCGTCACTCGTCGTCCATAAGTATAAGTAAAGTAATACTATCCATCCATCTACATTGTATACCTGTGGTGTTTTTTTTTTCTTTCTTCATACTAGTTTAGCAGTCTGCTGCTGACACTGTCCACCAGGTCCGTTATACAGTATATTATATTTATATATAAGCACTAAGCAGCAGTACGGTAGGCCACGGCTGTACCTACCTCTGTGTCGACTCGTCACTCGTCGTCCATAAGTATAAGTAATACTATCCATCCATCTACATTGTATACCTGTGGTGTTTTTTTTTTCTTTCTTCATACTAGTTAAGCAGTCTGCTGCTGACACTGTCCACCAGGTCCGTTATACAGTATATTATATTTATATATAAGCACTTAAGCAGCAGTACGGTAGGCCACGGCTGTACCTACATCTGTGTCGACTCGTCACTCGTCGTCCATAAGTATAAGTAATACTATCCATCCATCTACATTGTATACCTGTGGTGTTTTTTTTTCTTTCTTCATACTAGTTTAGCAGTCTGCTGCTGACACTGTCCACCAGGTCCGTTATACAGTATATTATATTTATATATAAGCACTTAAGCAGCAGTACGGTAGGCCACGGCTGTACCTACCTCTGTGTCGACTCGTCACTCGTCGTCCATAAGTATAAGTAATACTATCCATCCATCTACATTGTATACCTGTGGTGTTTTTTTTTTCTTTCTTCATACTAGTTTAGCAGTCTGCTGCTGACACTGTCCACCAGGTCCGTTATACAGTATATTATATTTATATTTCTCTATCGTCCTAGTGGATGCTGGGGTTCCTGAAAGGACCATGGGGAATAGCGGCTCCGCAGGAGACAGGGCACAAAAGTAAAGCTTTCCGATCAGGTGGTGTGCACTGGCTCCTCCCCCTATGACCCTCCTCCAAGCCAGTTAGATTTTTGTGCCCGGCCGAGAAGGGTGCAATCTAGGTGGCTCTCCTAAAGAGCTGCTTAGAAAAGTTTAGCTTAGGTTTTTTATTTTACAGTGAGTCCTGCTGGCAACAGGATCACTGCAACGAGGGACTTAGGGGAGAAGAAGTGAACTCACCTGCGTGCAGGATGGATTGGCTTCTTGGCTACTGGACATCAGCTCCAGAGGGACGATCACAGGTACAGCCTGGATGGTCACCGGAGCCTTGCCGCCGGCCCCCTTGCAGATGCTGAAGTAAGAAGAGGTCCAGAATCGGCGGCAGAAGACTCCTCAGTCTTCTAAAGGTAGCGCACAGCACTGCAGCTGTGCGCCATTTTCCTCTCAGCACACTTCACACGGCAGTCACTGAGGGTGCAGGGCGCTGGGAGGGGGGCGCCCTGGGAGGCAAATGAATACCTATTTTGGCTAAAAATACCTCACATATAGCCTCCGGAGGCTATATGGAGATATTTAACCCCTGCCAGAATCCGTTAAGAGCGGGAGACGAGGCCGCCGAAAAAGGGGCGGGGCCTATCTCCTCAGCACACAGCGCCATTTTCCCTCACAGAAAGGCTGGAGGGAAGGCTCCCAGGCTCTCCCCTGCACTGCACTACAGAAACAGGGTTAAAACAGAGAGGGGGGGCACTAATTTGGCGATATGCTTATATATATTAAGATGCTATAAGGGAAAACACTTATATAAGGTTGTCCCTATATACTTATAGCGTTTTTGGTGTGTGCTGGCAAACTCTCCCTCTGTCTCTCCAAAGGGCTAGTGGGTCCTGTCCTCTATCAGAGCATTCCCTGTGTGTGTGCTGTGTGTCGGTACGTGTGTGTCGACATGTAGGAGGACGATGTTGGTGAGGAGGCGGAGCAATTGCCTGTAATGGTGATGTCACTCTCTAGGGAGTCGACACCGGAATGGATGGCTTATTTAGGGAATTACGTGATAATGTCAACACGCTGCAAGGTCGGTTGACGACATGAGACGGCCGACAAACAATTAGTACCGGTCCAGACGTCTCAAAAACACCGTCAGGGGTTTTAAAACGCCCGTTGACTTTAGTCGGTCGACACAGGCACAGACAGGGACACTGAATCCAGTGTCGACGGTGAATAAACAAACGTATTCCTTATTAGGGCCACACGTTAAAGGCAATGAAGGAGGTGTTACATATTTCTGATACTACAAGTACCACAAAAGAGGGTATTATGTGGGATGTGAAAAAACTACCATAGTTTTTCCTGAATCAGATAAATTAAATAAAGTGTGTGATGATGCGTGGGTTCCCCCCGATAGAAAATTATGGGAGGTATACCCTTTCCCGCCAGAAGTTAGGGCGCGTTGGGAAACACCCCTTAGGGTGGATAAGGCGCTCACACGCTTATCAAAAAGTGGCGGTACCGTCTATAGATAGGGCCGTCCTCAAGGACCAGCTGACAGGAGGCTGGAAAATATCATAAAAAGTATATACACACATACTGGTGTTATACTGCGACCAGCGATCGCCTCAGCCTGGATGTGCAGAGCTGGGGTGGCTTGGTCGGATTCCCTGACTAAAAGTATTGATACCCTTGACAGGGACAGTATTTTATTGACTATAGAGCATTTAAAGGATGCATTTCTATATATGCGAGATGCACAGAGGGATATGTGCACTCTGGCATCAAGAGTAAATGCGATGTCCATAACTGCCTGAAGATGTTATGGACACGACAGTGGTCAGGTGATGCAGATTCCAAACGGCACAAAGGTGTATTGCCGTATAAAGGAAGAGGAGTTATTTGGGGTCGGTCCATCGGACCTGGTGGCCACGGCAACTGCTGGAAAATCCACCGGTTTTACCCTAAGTCACATCTCTGCAGAAAAAGACACCGTCTTTTCAGCCTCAGTCCTTTCGTCCCTATAAGATCATATCTGCCCAGGGATAGAGGAAAGGGAAGAAGACTGCAGCAGGCAGCCCATTCCCAGGAACAGAAGCGTTCCACCGCTTCTGACAAGTTCTCAGCATGGCGCTGAGACCGTACAGGACCCCTGGATCCTACAAGTAGTATCCCAGGGGTACAGATTGGAATGTCGAGACGTTTCCCCTTCGCAGGCTCCTGAAGTCTGCTTTACCAAGGTCTCCCTCCGACAAGGAGGCAGTATGGGAAAAAATTCACAAGCTGTATTCCCAGCAGGTGAAAATTAAATTACCCCTCCTACTACAAGAAAAGGGGTATTATTCCACACTATATTGTGGTACTGAAGCCAGAAGGCTAGGTGAGACTTATTCTAAAAAATTTTTTGAACACTTACAAAGGTTCAAATCAAGATGGAGTCACTCAGAGCAGTGATAACGAACCAGGAAGAAGGGGACTATATAGTGTCCCGGGACATCAGGGATGCTTACCTCTATGTCCCAAATTTGCCCTTCTCACTAAGGGTACCTCAGGTTCGTGGTGCAGAACTGTCACTATCAGTTTCAGACGCTGCCGTTTGGATTGTCCACGGCACCCCGGGTCTTTACCAAGGTAATGGCCGAAATGATGATTCTTCTTCGAAGAAAAGGCGTCTTAATTATCCCTTACTTGGACGATCTCCTGATAAGGGCATAGTCCAGGGAACAGTTGGAGGTCGGAGTAGCACTATCTAGGATACTGCTACAACAGCACGGGTGGATTCTAAATATTCCAAAATCGCAGCTGATCCCGACGACACGTCTGCTGTGCCTAGGGATGATTCTGGACACAGTCCAGAAAAAGGTGTTTCTCCCGGAAGAGAAAGCCAGGGAGTTATCCGAGCTAGTCAGGAACCTCCTAAAAACAGTGCATCATTGCACAAGGGTCCTGGTAAAAATGGTGGCTTCCTACGAAGCAATTCCATTCGGCAGATTTCACGCAAGAACTTTTCAGTGGGATCTGCTGGACAAATGGGCCGGATCGCAGCTTCAGATGCATCAGCGGATAACCCTATATCCAAGGACAAGGGTGTCTCTCCTGTGGTGATTATAGAGTGCTCATCTTCTAGAGGGCCGCAGATTCGGCATTCAGGATTGGATGCTGGTGACCACGGAGCCCAGCCCGAGAGGCTGGGGAGCAGTCACACAAGGAAAAAATTTCCAGGGAGTGTGATCAAGTCTGGAGACTTTTCTCCACATAAATATACTGGAGCTAAGGGTAAATTTATAATGCTCTAAGCTTAGCAAGACCTCTGCTTCAAGGTCAGCCGGTATTGATCCAGTGGGAAAAACATCACGGCAGTCGCCCACGTAAACAGACAGGGCGACACAAGAAGCAGGAGGGCAATGGCAAAAACTGCAAGGACTTTTCGCTGGGCGGAAAATCATGTGATAGCACTGTCAGCAGTGTTTCATCCCGGGAATGGAAACTGGGAAGCAGACTTCCTCAGCAGGCACGGCCTCCACCCGGGAGAGTGGAAACTTCATCGGGAAGTTTTTTCCACATGATTGTAAACCGTTGGGAAATACCAAAGGTGGACATGATGGCGTCCCGTCTGAACAAAAAAACGGGACAGGTATTGCGCCAGGTCAAGAGACCCTCAGGCAATAGCTGTGGACGTTCTGGTAACACCGTGGGTGTACCAGTCGGTGTATGTGTTCCCTCCTCTGCTTCTCATACCTAAGGTGCTGAGAATTATAAGACGTAGAGGAGTAAGAACTATACTCATGGCTCCGGATTGGCCAAGAAGGACTTGGTACCCGGAACTTCAAGAGATGCTTACAGAGGTCTTATGGCCTCTGCCGCTAAGAAGGGACTTGCTTCAGCAAGTACCATGTCTGTTCCAAGACTTACCGCAGCTGCGTTGTCGGCATGGCGGTGGAAAGCCGGATCCTAAGGGAAAAAGGCATTCCGGAAGAGGTCATTCCTACCCTGGTCAAAGCCAGAAAGGAGGTGACCGCACAACATTATCACCACTTGTGGCGAAAATATGTTGCGTGGTGTGAGGCCAGGAAGGCACCACAAAGAAATTTCAACTCGGTCGTTTCCTGCATTTCCTGCAAACAGGAGTGTCTATGGGCCTCAAATTGGGGTCCATTAAGGTTCAAATTTCGGCCCTGTCGATTTTCTTCCAGAAAGAATTGGCTTCAGTTCCTGAAGTCCAGAAGTTTGTCAAGGGAGTATTGCATATACAACCCCCTTTTGTGCCTCCAGTGGCACTGTGGGATCTCAACGTAGTTCTGGGATTCCTCAAATCACATTGGTTTAAAACCAGTCAAATCTGTGGATTTGAATCATCTCACATGAAAAGTGACCATGCTCTTGGCCCTGGCCTGGACCAGGCGAGTGTCAAATTGGTGGTTTTTTCTCAAAAAAGCCCATATCTGTTTGTCCATTCGGACAGGGCAGAGCTGCGGACTCGTCCCCAGTTCTCTCCCTAAGGTGGTGTCAGTGTTTCACCTGAACCAGCTTATTGTGGTGCCTTGCACCTACTAGGGACTTGGAGGACTCCAAGTTGCTAGATGTTGTCAGGGCCCTGAAAATATGTTCCAGGACGGCTGGAGTCAGGAAAACTGACTTGCTGTTATCCTGTATGCACCCAACAAACTGGGTGCTCTTGCTTCTAAGCAGACTATTGCTAGTTGGATGTGTAATACAATTCAGCTTGCACATTCTGTGGCAGGCCTGCCACAGCCAAAATATGTAAATGCCCATTCCACAAGGAAGGTGGGCTCATCTTGGGCGGCTGCCCGAGGGGTCTCGGCTTTACAACTTTGCCGAGCAGCTACTTGGTCAGGGGCAAACACGTTTGCTAAATTCTACAAATTTGATACCCTGGCTAAGGAGGACCTGGAGTTCTCTCATTCGGTGCTGCAGAGTCATCCGCACTCTCCCGCCCGTTTGGGAGCTTTGGTATAATCCCCATGGTCCTTTCAGGAACCCCAGCATCCACTAGGACGATAGAGAAAATAAGAATTTACTTACCGATAATTCTATTTCTCGGAGTCCGTAGTGGATGCTGGGCGCCCATCCCAAGTGCGGATTATCTGCAATACTTGTACATAGTTACAAAAATCGGGTTATTATTGTTGTGAGCCATCTTTTCAGAGGCTCCGCTGTTATCATACTGTTAACTGGGTTTAGATCACAAGTTGTACGGTGTGATTGGTGTGGCTGGTATGAGTCTTACCCGGGATTCAAAATTCCTCCCTTATTGTGTACGCTCGTCCGGGCACAGTACATAACTGGCTTGGAGGAGGGTCATAGGGGGAGGAGCCAGTGCACACCACCTGATCGGAAAGCTTTACTTTTGTGCCCTGTCTCCTGCGGAGCCGCTATTCCCCATGGTCCTTTCAGGAACCCCAGCATCCACTACGGACTCCGAGAAATAGAATTATCGGTAAGTAAATTCTTATTATAAGCACTTAAGCAGCAGTACGGTAGGCCACGGCTGTACCTACCTCTGTGTCGACTCGTCACTCGTCGTCCATAAGTATAAGTAATACTATCCATCCATCTACATTGTATACCTGTGGTGTTTTTTTTTTCTTTCTTCATACTAGTTTAGCAGTCTGCTGCTGACACTGTCCACCAGGTCCGTTATACAGTATATTATATTTATATATAAGCACTAAGCAGCAGTATGGTAGGCCACGACTGTACCTACCTCTGTGTCGACTCGTCACTCGTCGTCCATAAGTATAAGTAATACTATCCATCCATCTACATTGTATACCTGTGGTGTTTTTTTTTTCTTTCTTCATACTAGTTTAGCAGTCTGCTGCTGACACTGTCCACCAGGTCCGTTATACAGTATATTATATTTATATATAAGCACTTAAGCAGCAGTACGGTAGTCCACGGCTGTACCTACCTCTGTGTCGACTCGTCACTCGTCGTCCATAAGTATAAGTAATACTATCCATCCATCTACATTGTATACCTGTGGTGTTTTTTCTTTCTTTCTTCATACTAGTTTAGCAGTCTGCTGCTGACACTGTCCACCAGGTCCGTTATACAGTATATTATATTTATATATAAGCACTAAGCAGAAGTACGGTAGGCCACGGCTGTACCTACCTCTGTGTCGACTCGTCACTCGTCGTCCATAAGTATAAGTAATACTATCCATCCATCTACATTGTATACCTGTGGTGTTTTTTTTTCTTTCTTCATACTAGTTTAGCAGTCTGCTGCTGACACTGTCCACCAGGTCCGTTATACAGTATATTATATTTATATATAAGCACTTAAGCAGCAGTACGGTAGGCCACGGCTGTACCTACCTCTGTGTCGACTCGTCACTCGTCGTCCATAAGTATAAGTAATACTATCCATCCATCTACATTGTATACCTGTGGTGTTTTTTTTTTCTTTCTTCATACTAGTTTAGCAGTCTGCTGCTGACACTGTCCACCAGGTCCGTTATACAGTATATTATATTTATATATAAGCACTAAGCAGCAGTACGGTAGGCCACGGCTGTACCTACCTCTGTGTCGTCACTCGTCGTCCATAAGTATAAGTAATACTATACTATCCATCCATCTACATTGTATACCTGTGGTGGCTTTTAGTTGTGCGCAAAATATGGAGAACAAAAATGTGGAGGTTAAAAAAATAGGGAAAGATCAAGATCCACTTCCACCTCGTGCTGAAGCTGCTGCCACTAGTCATGGCCGAGATGATGAAATGCCATCAACGTCGTCTGCCAAGGCCGATGCCCAATGTCATAGTACAGAGCATGTAAAATCCAAAACACAAAAGATCAGTAAAAAAATGACCCAAAAATCAAAATTAAAAGCGTCTGAGGAGAAGCGTAAACTTGCCATTATGCCATTTACGACACGGAGTGGCAAGGAACGGCTGAGGCCCTGGCCTATGTTCATGGCTAGTGGTTCAGCTTCACATGAGGATGGAAGCACTCATCCTCTCGCTAGAAAAAAGAAAAGACTTGCGGCAAAAGTACAGCAAAGAACTGTGCGTTCTTCGAAATCCCAAATCCCAAAGGAGAGTCCAATTGTGTCGGTTGCGATGCCTGACCTTCCCAACACTGGACGGGAAGAGCTTGCGCCTTCCACCATTTGCACGCCCCCTGCAAGTGTTGAAAGGAGCACCCGCAGTCCAGTTCCTGATAGTGAAATTGAAGATGTCAGTGTTGAAGTACACCAGGATGAGGATATGGGTGTTGCTTGGGCTGGGGAGGAAATTGACAAGGAGGATTCTGATGGTGAGGTGGTTTGTTTAAGTCAGGCACCCGGGGAGACACCTGTTGTCCGTGGGAGGAATATGGCCATTGACATGCCTGGTGAAAATACCAAAAAAATCAGCTCTTCAGTGTGGAAGTATTTCAACAGAAATGCGGACAACAGGTGTCAAGCCGTGTGTTGCCTTTGTCAAGCTGTAATAAGTAGGGGTAAGGACGTTAACCACCTCGGAACATCCTCCCTTATACGTCACCTGCAGCGCATTCATAATAAGTCAGTGACAAGTTCAAAAACTTTGGGCGACAGCGGAAGCAGTCCACTGACCAGTAAATCCCTTCCTCTTGTAACCAAGCTCGCGCAAACCACACCACCAACTCCCTCAGTGTCAATTTCCTCCTTACCCAGGAAAGCCAATAGTCCTGCAGGCCATGTCACTGGCAAGTCTGACGAGTCCTCTCCTGCCTGGGATTCCTCCGATGCATCCTTGAGTGTAACGCCTACTGCTGCTGGCGCTGCTGTTGTTGCTGCTGGGAGTCGATCGTCATCCCAGAGGGGAAGTCGGAAGACCACTTGTACTACTTCCAGTAAGCAATTGACTGTCCAACAGTCCTTTGCGAGGAAGATGAAATATCACAGCAGTCATCCTGCTGCAAAGCGGATAACTGAGGCCTTGACAACTATGTTGGTGTTAGACGTGCGTCCGGTATCCGCCGTTAGTTCACAGGGAACTAGACAATTTATTGAGGCAGTGTGCCCCCGTTACCAAATACCATCTAGGTTCCACTTCTCTAGGCAGGCGATACCGAGAATGTACACGGACGTCAGAAAAAGACTCACCAGTGTCCTAAAAAATGCAGTTGTACCCAATGTCCACTTAACCACGGACATGTGGACAAGTGGAGCAGGGCAGACTCAGGACTACATGACTGTGACAGCCCACTGGGTAGATGTATTGCCTCCCGCTGCAAGAACAGCAGCGGCGGCACCAGTAGCAGGATCTCGCAAACGCCAACTCGTTCCTAGGCAGGCTACACTTTGTATCACCGCTTTCCAGAATACGCACACAGCTGAAAACCTCTTACGGCAACTGAGGAAGATCATCGCAGAATGGCTTACCCCAATTGGACTCTCCTGGGGATTTGTGGCATCGGACAACGCCAGCAATATTGTGCGCGCATTAAATCTGGGCAAATTCCAGCACGTCCCATGTTTTGCACATACCTTGAATTTGGTGGTGCAGAATTATTTAAAAAACGAAAGGGGCGTGCAAGAGATGCTGTCGGTGGCCAGAAGAATTGCGGGCCACTTTCGGCGTGCAGGCACCGCGTACAGAAGACTGGAGCACCACCAAAAAAACCTGAACCTGCCCTGCCATCATCTGAAGCAAGAGGTGGTAACGAGGTGGAATTCAACCCTCTATATGCTTCAGAGGATGGAGGAGCAGCAAAAGGCCATTCAAGCCTATAAATCTGCCCACGATATAGGCAAAGGAGGGGGAATGCACCTGACTCAAGCGCAGTGGAGAATGATTTCAACGTTGTGCAAGGTTCTGCTGCCCTTTGAACTTGCCACACGTGAAGTCAGTTCAGACACTGCCAGCCTAAGTCAGGTCATTCCCCTCATCAGGCTTTTGCAGAAGAAGCTGGAGGCATTGAAGGAGGAGCTTAAACAGAGCGATTCCGCTAGGCATGTGGGACTTGTGGATGGAGCCCTTCATTCGCTTAACCAGGATTCACGTGTGGTCAATCTGTTGAAATCAGAGCACTACATTTTGGCCACCGTGCTCGATACTAGATTTAAAACCTACGTTGGATCTCTCTTTCCGGCAGACACAAGTCTGCAGGGGTTCAAAGAACTGCTGGTGAGAAAATTGTCAAGTCAAGCGGAACGCGACCGTCAACATCGCCTCCTTCACATTCTCCCGCAACTGGGGGTGCGAGGAAAAGGCTACGAATTCCGAGCCCACCCGCTGGCGGTGATGCAGGGCAGTCTGGAGCGACTGCTGATGCTGACATCTGGTCCGGACTGAAGGACCTGCCAGCGATTACTGACATGTCGTCTACTGTCACTGCATATGATTCTCTCACCATTGAAAGAATGGTGGAGGATTATATGAGTGACCGCATCCAAGTAGGCACGTCAGACAGTCCGTACGTGTACTGGCAGGGAAAAGAGGCAATTTGGAGGCCCTTGCACAAACTGGCTTTATTCTACCTAAGTTGCCCTCCCTCCAGTGTGTACTCCGAAAGAGTGTTTAGTGCCGCCGCTCACCTTGTCAGCAATCGGCGTACGAGGTTACTTCCAGAAAATGTGGAGAAGATGATGTTCATTAAAATGAATTATAATCAATTACTCCATGGAGACATTCACCAGCAGCAATTGCCTCCAGAAAGTACACGGGGATCTGAGATGGTGGATTCCAGTGGGGACGAATTAATAATCTGTGAGGAGGGGGATGTACACAGTGAAAGGGGTGATGAATCGGACGATGATGATGAGGTGGACATCTTGCCTCTGTAGAGCCAGTTTGTGCAAGGAGAGATTGCTTCTTTTTTGGTGGGGGCCCAAACCAACCAGTCATTTCAGTCACAGTCGTGTGGCAGACCCTGTCGCTGAAATGATGGGTTGGTTAAAGTGTGCATGCCCTGTTTATACAACATAAGGGTGGGTGGGAGGGACCAAGGACAATTCCATCTTGCACCTCTTTTTTCTTTTTTTCTTCTTTGCGTCATGTGCTGTTTGGGGAGTATTTTTTGGAAGGGCCATCCTGCCTGACACTGCAGTGCCACTCCTAGATGGGCCAGGTGTTTGTGTCGGCCACTAGGGTCGCTTAGCTTACTCACACAGCTACCTCATTGCGCCTCTTTTTTTCTTTGCGTCATGTGCTGTTTGGGGAGTATTTTTTGGAAGGGCCATCCTGCCTGACACTGCAGTGCCACTCCTAGATGGGCCAGGTGTTTGTGTCGGCCACTAGGGTCGGTTAGCTTACTCACACAGCTACCTCATTGCGCCTCTTTTTTTCTTTGCGTCATGTGCTGTTTGGGGAGTATTTTTTGGAAGGGCCATCCTGCCTGACACTGCAGTGCCACTCCTAGATGGGCCAGGTGTTTGTGTCGGCCACTAGGGTCGCTTAGCTTACTTACACAGCTACCTCATTGCGCCTCTTTTTTTCTTTGCGTCATGTGCTGTTTGGGGAGTATTTTTTGGAAGGGACATCCTGCCTGACACTGCAGTGCCACTCCTAGATGGGCCAGGTGTTTGTGTCGGCCACTAGGGTCGCTTAGCTTACTCACACAGCTACCTCATTGCGCCTCTTTTTTTCTTTGCGTCATGTGCTGTTTGGGGAGTATTTTTTGGAACGGACATCCTGCCTGACACTGCAGTGCCACTCCTAGATGGGCCAGGTGTTTGTGTCGGCCACTTGGGTCGCTTAGCTTAGCCATACAGCGACCTCGGTGCAAATTTTAGGACTAAAAATAATATTGTGAGGTGTGAGGTGTTCAGAATAGACTGAAAATGAGTGGAAATTATGGTTATTGAGGTTAATAATACTTTGGGATCAAAACGACCCCCAAATTCTATGATTTAAGCTGTTTTTTAGGGTTTTTTGAAAAAAACACCCAAATCCAAAACACACCCGAATCCGACAAAAAAAATTCGGTGAGGTTTTGCCAAAACGCGTTCGAACCCAAAACACGGCCACAGAACCGAACCCAAAACCAAAACACAAAACCCGAAAAATTTCAAGTGCACATCCCTAATATATACACACATACACATACACACATGGAACTCCCCCTGACTAAATCCTGCGTTTGCCCCTGCACCTCACTCCACCTTTGACACCGCCGCCACTGCCTGTCTCTGGCTTGCTATGGCATGCCTCCCAACTGTCCCGATTTTCTCAGAACAGCCCCCTTTTTTTGGTACTGTCCCGCTGTCCCCCTCGCGGGCAGCAGTGTCCAACGGTGGGTGGGGGGTGGGGGGGGGGCAGTTGAGAGGCTCCTGTCACTGCATGTGCACAGCATCTATTCAAAAGAGACAGGGAGAGGGGGGCATGCCAGCAGCTCACAGAGCGCTGGGCATGCCCCCTTCGGTGACGGATTAGGGGGCATAGCTTACGGTCGTGGTATCACCACGAAGCCACGCCTCTTTTCACCGTGTGTGTGTCCCTCTTTCAGGATAAAGAAAGTTGGGAGGTATGCTATGGTCACTCTGAGTGCGGTCTGTGCAGAGGAACTGCGCTGCAGTTCTAGGCCCAGGACCTGTTCCCATCACCCTTTCCTTCTCTCTATCACACTCTCACCCTCTGCTACTGCTGTTACCCTCTCCCTGGCATCACCCAATGCTGTCACCCTCTCCCTGGCACCACGTTCTTCCTGTCACCCTCTCCCTTGTGTCACCCTCTCCCTGTCACCCTCTTCCTGTCACCAGCTCCCTGGCATCACGCTCTCCCTGTAACGCTTTGCTGTCTATTTTGTTGTCCAGGACTTTCATTAACTCAATAGTGCCTCACAAGTGGCATTTTTAAGTTAATGGAAGCCCTGGACAACAAAATTGCATTCATGTCCTCCTCCCACTCCCACCCCAGTCCTAAACACTAATATTTATTTTTTTATTTGATAAAATTTACAATATATTTGTCGCCTGCTCATCACAGGTTTGATGAGCAGGCAGGCTGCGTGCATTGGTGGTATTGGACTGAGATGGTGTGTGTGTGTGTGTGTGTGTGTGTGTGGGGGGGGGGGGGGCGGGATAGTCGATGGCGATTTTGTAAGCCATTGGCCATCAGAGGCAGGAGTAGCGGGTATCAGGGGCAGCAGCAGCTGGCATCGGCTCAGGAGCAGTAGTGGGCGTCAGTAGGGGTCATCGACGGAAATCGGTGGACATTATTGTTGCAGTGCCTCACCAGCCACTGACCTCACTGCACGCCACTGCTCTAAAGTCAGTGGTGTCCCCCCTATCCGCCCCTATCCCATGGTCAGGGCTGCCATCAGAAATTGCTGGGCCCGGGACTGACAAAATAGGCAGGGCCCCCTACCACTGTAGAATAGCACCAGTTAACACGTGTGTGTATGTATTATAGACCTACACATGCATGCATACATACGTGTGCGCTGTCTGTAGGGCCCGGGATGCTAATGCCTCTGCCTGCCCGCCTCCATCCCCGCTGTTCTGCTGCTCTCCTCCGTCCTCCTGCAGCTGTATTGAAAACGTCCCTCCCAAAATGTCTGCCTCCATTTTGGGAGGGAAGTATTTAATACAGAGCTGCTGGAGGGTTGGAGGACAGCAACAGAACAGCGAGGACGACTGCGGAACGGCGGCGGGCAGGTGGCTGCATGAGCATCCCGGGCCCTCCTCTCCCTGTCAGAGAGGCTGGGCCCGGGACAGCTGTGCTCCCAGCACCCCCCAGATGGTGGCCCTGCCCATGGTACCTGCTCAGTGCCAGGGGATTTCCCCAGCTGCCACCACGGGCTGTGGTCCCGTCGCGCCTATCCTGCTCTTTTTATTTTATTTTAGATGTTCTGCTCATTGTCAGGGGATTCCCCCCCCCCCCCCCCCCCCCCCCGGCTGGTGTGGTCCTGTCAGGCCTGCTCTCATTAAAAATATCCCATTCAAAATGGGAACAGCCTCCTCTAGCATCCTTAATAACTGTCTCCTCTGAGGTAGCAGCGGTGATATTTTGGGAGGTACATTTTCAATGCTGGTAGGCGTGATGGGACCACAGAGAAGTTTCTCTAGGTCCAGGCTGTTGCATAACAATATGCCCCACAGACCCCCAGTGACCACAAGCCACTGCGGGGTCTGCAAGTGCTATTGGTACTCCACAGTCTTGAGTCATATGTACAAATTGTAAAGGATAGCCACATCAGTGCTTAATATTTAGTTTACTTGGTGTACTATAGAGTAGTGCAGCATGCAGTTCCTGATGTTCTGCTGATGTATTGGGGTGTGGGGGCAGGCAAACTCATTTGATTGGCACACCGTTGTCAACCCTGAGGATCAGGCCTGGCTGTGATAGGCGTGAGTGGCTTGAGCAGGCTTGGTAGAGGTATGGGGGAAGCTGAGTGGTCTGATCCAACACTGGCTTTTGAGCAGTGATGTCTGGTAGGAGAAGCTAGGACCACTGGGTAGCTGCAAGTCTCAGCAAACGTAGGTGTTCTAGTGGTAGCTAGCCTGAAGGCCTGATCAGGAGTAGTAATGAGAAAATAACTTTATTGTACTGGAACAAAGTTTGAAGAATCTGTATTAGAACTGGCTTGGCAACCGGACTGGAGTCAGAGACAAATGGAACTGGAACCAACTTGGCAACCGAACTGGAGTCAGAGACAACTGGAACTGGAACTGGCTTGGCAACCATAGTAGCATCAAAGACAACTGAACTGGGACCAAATAAGTGATCGGACTGGAACCGGATAGGTAACCAGACTGGAAATGTATAGTGATTGGACTTGAACTAGATAGTGACTGGACTGGAACCGAAGATGTGGAAAGGATAGATACCAATCAAGGTTTCTAAACAGGTGCTGATAGGGTTTGGAACTGGAGATATATTAGCGCAGAATCTATGTGGCAACCAGACTGGAACTGGATACAAATGGACTGGAACCAGCACAGAGCTGTGACGTCAGGAAAATCAACATTGCACTAGTGGCTTGAGGGTATCCAAGAAGCTCTCATTATAGGAACTACGGTCCTACCATTGGATGTTGCAGACAACTGACCGGGAGCAGCGTGTTGACCAGATGAGGGTATTCAGGTGATCGCATCCAACATGACTGCACCCGTACACTGAATCTGGAGAGAATTCCGATGTGGAGATGGAGTGACAGGACGCTGTGGAGAGTGATATGCAGCAACAGCATGAGCGGACCTCAGCACCAGCCGGGACAGATATCATAGAGGTAAGAATCTCTGTTTAGCGTTCTGGAGCGTGACACCTGTACATACATGAGGTATGTGCACCTTTAGTTATATCTGAATTTTAAACACATATTGCCCAGCATTCCTTACCTACAATCTCTCCACTTCATACACCACAGTCAGACATTTAGGGATGCAGTTAAAATGCCAGCTGTTGGGATCCGGGTGTTCAGGATACCGGGGCCAAAATCCTGACAGCCGACAATGTCGGCAGCTGGAATCCCGGTGTATCAGAGCTATTCCCACTCGTGGGTGTCCACGACACCCATAGAGTGCAAATAGATTCTGTGGCGAGCACAGTGAGCCACCGAGCCCGCAGCATGGCGAGCACAGTGAGCCCGCAAGGGGACTCTTAGCACTCAACCCGCTGCCGGCATTCAGGCGGGCGAGATGCCGCTGTCTGGAAATTGACAGCCAGCATCCTGCCTGCTGGGATTACGTATGTAACCCGACATTTAACACATGGAGCATTGTGCCGCTGCCTATGAACCCTTGTAATTTAACTATATAAAGCTAGTTTTATTTAAACCATTGGCGTAAAGCAGATCTATGTAGCTGTGGCTGCACACTACATAGATCTGCTGAGCTAAAATCTTTAAACTAACATTTGCTACTAACTTTATATACAGTAGTTAGTTTTACTAGGCTTGCAACAAAGGAACAAATAGCTCTATATGTTAAATGTCTGACTCTGGGTTATGAGGTTGGATGTTCAACTTGCATACTGAGCGCTGTGAATTTTAGACATGGGGGCGGTATGTAATGAAGTCCGAGATCAGCAGCCATGTGGGATGCTGCCCGAACTCTGACAATTTCTTAAAGGGGCAATCATTTACAAGGCATGGCTTAGCCTTGTACAGGATTGCCCCTTTGAAAAAATGTCAGAGTTCAGCTGGCATCCCGCAAGGACACCAAACTCGAACTTCATTACTTCCCGGCCATGGAGATTTAACAAAATGTTATTATTGGCAATTCTCTCTGTTGCTGATAGCTGACAATGTAAGTATATGAATATGGTATAGCAGGTCAGGTGTTCAAATCCCTGGTCTATTTTGAAAGTAAGTTTAATTGTGATATATATGTATTGATCCCCCCCTGCAAATCCTGCATTTGCCCCTGCATAGAGAAATAATGCTATCTTGCTGTCTCTGCTGCTTTAATTGACTTTTCCTCAGAGACGCTAAGGGGGTCATTCCGACCCGTTCGCATGCAGCGGTTCTTTGCTGCGGTGCGAATGGGTCGGAAATGCGCATGTGCAGCGGATGAATTGCGCACGCGCGTTGTTGCCTGGCGACGATCATCGCCGGGCAACGACGTCGCCAGCGAGAAATGTGATCGCAGCGGCGATCGCAAGAAGGCGGGAGGCGTTCCGGGGCGGATATTCAGTTTTCCAGGCATGGTGAGTCCAACGCAGGTGTGTCCAGGCGTTTGGAGAGTGGATGTCTGACATCAGGACCGGGACCTTCATCGCTGGATCCATCGCACTGGGTGAGTAACTGCAGCCCTGGTCTTGTTTTACTTAAAACTTTTTTAGCATAGCAGGGCTGCACAAGCGTTCGCAGCCCTGCTATGCTAAAATACACTCCCCCATAGGCAGCGTCTGGTTGATCGCACGAGCAAAAAGTTGCAGCCTGCGATCAAATCGTAATGACCCCCTAAGTGTACAGCCAATATTGTCCAAGCAGTTCATATTGTGTATCCTGTTCTAAATGAGTGCTGACATGACTCAATCTTGGAGCTTTTGGCAGGACTGAGTTTTATCAAACGGAAGGATTTTGAAAGTAGTAGTACTAACAAACATAGAGGGACTAAGTGAATGTACTATTCAGTTGTCTTCATATGATAGCCAAATCTATAACTGTTTGGGAACATAACCTAATCTTAAAAATATATATATATTTGATGCTCCTAAAATGTACTTGGGGAGAAATCAGACAGGATGCTAAAACAAATATACATGAAATGTGTTGTTTAGGTGTGTGTATACCATAGTAGTTTCTATAAAGGTGTAAGGTGTTCGGTGCACACGGGCCTCTGTATCCAGGGGGGCCCACACCGCACACCCTGCACCCATATATCATACTTACCACTCCGGAGTCCCGCAGCAGTGGACCTGCACCGCAGGCACAAATAACTTGGAAAATGTCCTCCGTGGCCATTTCCTTGTGATTTGCGCATGCGCACTGGAAATGTCCCAGGGAACAAGGTCTGGGCACCATGTTTCCGGAGACCTGCCCGTGTGCAGTGGACCCTCTCCTCTCTTAAAACGCCCCTGATGTAAACTTCATCACTAAGAAAAGAAACAGTGACTCCCAGGCTATGCTGTATTTCTGCCACTACCAGGAATCCAGTGATGGGCAAAGTGAGAAAACATTAGGAATATATTCATTTCTGGCTTCTCTTTGTGACATACACACATAAAGCTGGTCTCTTGTTTTCTTAATTGGGATTACTTAGCGATGGATGCATTTTACAAAAAAAACAAAAAAAACAAATGAAGGCATAAATGTAACCTATACATTTTTTTTTTTTTACAATATGTTGTTCCGTACTCATATCAAGATGTGTTCATCTCTGCATGAATAGCATATGCGCTAAATTTTCCACAAGGATAATAGAGTAGCATATGCACTTGCTTTATCCCAGGAGATTGTGTACAAAGTGGGTGACATTACATCTCCAATGTTTTTTTAACTGCACATACGGAGCACCAATATGGCGCATATACAGATGGGGTCCGTGAGTTGGCGGACGCAGTGCAGCTACAGACATCAGGTGAATGGCAGAGTATAAGAGATGAATGATGGAAAAAAACACAAGCGCTTAACTTTGTAATGTAGCAAATATATAAAGCAAGGTACTTCTCTTATATTTCTGTAGGTGGGATATTCTGATTATGGCAGATGGGTCCTTTTGTATTCTCACAAACACGTCCCTTGAGTCAGAAGGGTTCTTTCAGTGTCGGACTGGGGCATGAAGGGCCCACCAGGGGAATGCAGTTATAGGGGACCATACTTAGGGGTGGGGCCAGCCTACAAAGGGGGTGTGGCCAGCCTCTACAGAGGCTTGAAATACACAATAGTTAAGTGTAGTGTAATGCAACATATCTACCATGTATAATACAAGTGCACAGTCTGGTACCTGATCCCCAGAGGAAGGAGTGGGCCCTCTGGCAGTGGGGCTTACCGGTGGTTTCCCTGGTACCCCTGTGGGCCAGTCTGACCCTGGGTTCTTTATTCGGGTGGGTTCCTTCCTTGTTCTCTCACAGACATGGACATAGGCCCTCATTCCGAGTTGTTCGCTCGCAAGGCGAATGTAGCAGAGTTACACACGCTAAGCCGCCGCCTACTGGGAGTGAATCTTAGCTTCTTAAAATTGCGACCGACGTACGCGCAATATTGCGATTACAAACGAGTTAGCAGTTTCTGAGTAGCTTCAGACTTACTCTGCCTGTGCGATCAGTTCAGTGCTTTTCGTTCCTGGCTGACGTCATAAACACACCCAGCGTTCGCCCAGGCACTCCCACCGTTTCTCCGGCCACTCCTGCGTTTTTTCCGGAAACGGTAGCGTTTCCATCCACACGCCCCTAAAACGCCGTGCATCCGCCCAGTAACACCCATTTCCTGTCAATCACAATGCGAACGTCGGAGCGATGAAAATGCCGTGAGTAAACTTACTTTCTTCATAGTAAAGTTACTAGGCGCAGTCGCAGTGCGAACATTGCGCATGCGCACTAAGAGAATTCTCACTGCGATGCGATGAAAAACTCCGAGCGAACAACTCGGAATGAGGGCCATAGGAAGAAAAACTGCAATGGTGTAGTATGTCTTGACCAAACTTGCCTACTTTTCTGCTGCTCCCTACGGTAGGGAGCAGCCAAGTCACATAGGAGGTGGGCGTGGAGGAGGCGGTACAGGGACGTGGTGATGCAATTGAGTCATTGTAGCCATGCCCACTGCTTTGCAATGCCCACACTACTGGCATTGTAAAGTGGGGGGCAAGGCTACGATCACACAATAAAGCGCGAATCGCAGCATCACCTTGCCCGTTTCTCTTCTGTGACAGGATGCCACGGGGAGTGGGTGTGGTGCAGTGGGTAAGTAGCAGGATGCGGGAGGCTTGCCCACTTTCAGGGGGTCCAGGAGTGCCACCTAGAGCCGGCCCTAGGCATAGGCAAACTAGGTAAATGCCTAGGGCATTTGGTATGCCTAGGGGCACCAGCAGCTTCTGCTGATCAAAATGATATGCGGCATGGCTATATTCTGTGTGTAGCATTTTGTATGCAGATACAGCCACAGTTGCACACAGAATATAGGCATGCTGCACATAATTTTAATCATCAGAAGCTGCTGTTGCCCCTAGGCATATCAAATGCAAATAAGATGATTTTTTCATTTAAAAAAAGGTGCCCGATGTTATCAGAGCTTGCTGGGAGCTGCGAGCTGATACATGCCAGACATCTCCTGCTGCATGGCACATTGAGGCAAGATTTATGAGGACATATCTGTATCCAGCAGGGGTCACAGCGTTAACGGCTGTGTGAGTGCTGTGTGTGAGTGGGTTGTTTGTGCAATAGTGTTCGGCATATGTGTAAGGGACATTATGCGTGTCATGTGTATAAATGCATTAATAATGTGCAGCAAATGTGTAAGGGGCACTATGTGTGTCATTATGTGTATAAGGGCAATAATAATGCAAGGCATATGTGTAAGGGACATTATGTGTATAAGGGCATTAATAAAAGTAGGCATAATGCGTGAGGCGCATTATGTTTATAAGGACATTAATAATGTGTGTCATGTGTAAGAGGCATTACTGTATGGCATTATGTGTATAAATACATTACTAATGTGTGGCATTATGTGTATAAGGTGCTCTACTGTGTGGCGTTATGTATACAAAGTGCACTACTGTGTGGTCTAATGTGAATAAAGAGCAATATGGTGTGATGTAATGTGAATAAGGAGCAATTCAGTGTCATGTATTGTGAAAAAGGGGCACTACTGTGTGGCATAATGTATAGAAAGGGCACTACTGTGTGGTAAATGGTGTGGTGTAATGTGAATAAGGAGTTATTCAGTGTGATGTAATGTGAGGAGTAACATTTATAAGGTAAAGTGGTACTACTGTGTGATATAACATGAATAAGGACACTATTGCATGATATAATGTGATTAAAGTTGCACTACTGTGTGGCGTAATTTGAATTGGAGGTACTATTGTGTGGCCATGCCCCTTCCCAGCAAGAACATGCCCCTTTTTGGGCTGTGCGCCGAATGTGCACACTGTTCCTATTTAAAATATAGGGGGTAGGAGCACCAAAATAAAGACTGCTATATGTGAGGGTGCTGGGAAAAGGGCTCAGGGTCAGAGGCGGAACAAGTGCTGGTGCTAGGGGGCACCAGTCAAAATCTTGCCTAGGGCATCATATTGGTTAGGGCCAGCTCTGGTGCCACCTGATTTTCGGGAGCCTCACGACCTTTCCAGGAGAGTAGGCAAGTATGGTCTGGACCTTTTAAATTAATACCACTCAGAATGTGTTCGGTATTCTTGAAGAAGGTGTTCAGAAACTAGTGATGTGCACCGGACATTTTTCGGGTTTTGTGTTTTGGTTTTGGATTCGGTTCCGCGGCCGTGTTTTGGATTCGGACGCGTTTTGGCAAAACCTCACCGAAATTTTTTTGTCGGATTCGGGTGTGTTTTGGATTCGAGTGTTTTTTTCAAAAAACCCTAAAAAACAGCTTAAATCATAGAATTTGGGGGTCATTTTGATCCCATAGTATTATTAACCTCAATAACCATAATTTCCACTCATTTCCAGTCTATTCTGAACACCTCACAATATTATTTTTAGTCCTAAAATTTGCACCGAGGTCGCTGGATGGCTAAGCTAAGCGATACAAGTGGCCGACACAAACACCTGGCCCATCTAGGAGTGGCACTGCAGTGTCAGGCAGGATGGCACTTCAAAAAAATTATCCCCAAACAGCACATGATGCAAAGAAAAATGAAAGAAAAAAGAGGTGCAAGATGGAATTGTCCTTGGGCCCTCCCACCCACCCTTATGTTGTATAAACAGGACATGCACACTTTAACGAACCCATCATTTCAGCAACAGGGTCTGCCACACGACTGTGACTGAAATGACTGGTTGGTTTGGGCCCCCACCAAAAAAAGAAGCAATCAATCTATCCTTTCACAAACTGGCTCTACAGAGGCAAGATGTCCACCTCATCATCATCCTCCGATTCCTCACCCCTTTCACTGTGTACATCCCCCTCCTCACAGATTATTAATTCGTCCCCACTGGAATCCACCATCTCAGGTCCCTGTGTACTTTCTGGAGACAATTGCTGCTGGCGAATGTCTCCACGGAGGAATTGATTATAATTCATTTTGATGAACATTATCTTCTCCACATTTTCTGGAAGTAACCTCGTACGCCGATTGCTGACAACACTTTCGGAGTACACACTGGAGGGAGGGCAACTTAGGTAGAATAAAGCCAGTTTGTGCAAGGGCCTCCAAATTGCCTCTTTTTCTTGCCAGTATACGTACGGACTGTCTGGCGTGTCTACTTGGATGCGGTCACTCATATAATCCTCCACCATTCTTTCAATGGTGAGAGAATCATATGAAGTGACAGTAGACGACATATCAGTAATCGTTGGCAGGTCCTTCAGTCCGGACCAGATATCAGCACTCGCTCCAGACTGCCCTGCATCACCGCCAGCGGGTGGACTCGGAATTCTTAGCCTTTTCCTCGCACCCCCAGTTGCGGGAGAATGTGAAGGAGGAGATGTTGACGGGTCACGTTCCGCTTGACTTGACAATTTTCTCACCAGCAGGTCTTTGAACCTCTGCAGACTTGTGTCTGCCGGAAAGAGAGATACAACGTAGGTTTTAAATCTAGGATCGAGCACGGTGGCCAAAATGTAATGCTCTGATTTCAACAGATTGACCACCCGTGAATCCTGGTTAAGCAAATTAAGGGCTCCATCCACAAGTCCCACATGCCTAGCGGAATCGCTCTGTTTTAGCTCCTCCTTCAATGTCTCCAGCTTCTTCTGCAAAAGCCTGATGAGGGGAATGACCTGAATCAGGCTGGCAGTGTCTGAACTGACTTCACGTGTGGCAAGTTCAAAGGGTTGTAGAACCTTGCACAACGTTGAAATCATTCTCCACTGCGCTTGAGTCAGGTGCATTCCCCCTCCTTTGCCTATATCGTGTCCAGATTTATAGGCTTGAATGGCCTTTTGCTGCTCCTCCATCCTCAGAAGCATATAGAGGGTTGAATTCCACCTCGTTACCACCTCTTGCTTCAGATGATGGCAGGGCAGGTTCAGGACTGTTTGGTGGTGCTCCAGTCTTCTGTACGCGGTGGCTGAATGCCGAAAGTGGCCCGCAATTCTTTGGGCCACCGACAGCATCTCTTGCACGCCCCTGTCGTTTTTTAAATAATTTTGCACCACCAAATTCAATGTATGTGCAAAACATGGGACGTGCTGGAATTTGCCCAGATGTAATGCACGCACAATATTGCTGGCGTTGTCCGATGTCACAAATCCCCAGGAGAGTCCAATTGGGGTAAGCCATTCTGCGATGATCTTCCTCAGTTTCCGTAAGAGGTTGTCAGCTGTGTGCCTCTTCTGGAAAGCGGTGATACAAAGCGTAGCCTGCCTAGGAACGAGTTGGCGTTTGCGAGAGGCTGCTACTGGTGCCGCCGCTGCTGTTCTTGCTGCGGGAGGCAATACATCTACCCAGTGGGCTGTCACAGTCATATAGTCCTGAGTCTGCCCTGCTCCACTTGTCCACATGTCCGTGGTTAAGTGGACATTGGGTACAACTGCATTTTTTAGGACACTGGTGACTCTTTTTCTGAGGTCTGTGTACATTTTCGGTATCCCCTGCCTAGAGAAATGGAGCCTAGATGGTATTTGGTACCGGGGACACAGTACCTCAATGAAGTCTCTAGTTGCCTCTGAATTAACGGTGGATACCGGAACCACGTTTCTCACCGCCCAGGCTGCCAAGGCCTGAGTTATCTGCTTTGCAGCAGGATGACTGCTGTGATATTTCATCTTCCTCGCAAAGGACTGTTGGACAGTCAATTGCTTACTGGAAGTAGTACAAGTGGTCTTCCGACGTCCCCTCTGGGATGACGATCGACTCCCAGCAGCTAAAACAGCAGCGCCAGCAGCAGTAGGCGTTACACTCAAGGATGCATCGGAGGAATCCCAGGCAGGAGAGGACTCGTCAGACTTGCCAGTGACATGGCCTGCAGGACTATTGGCTTTCCTGGGTAAGGAGGAAATTGACACTGAGGGAGTTGGTGGTGTGGTTTGCAGGAGCTTGGTTACAAGAGGAAGGGATTTAGTGGTCAGTGGACTGCTTCCGCTGTCACCCAAAGTTTTTGAACTTGTCACTGACTTATGATGAATGCGCTGCAGGTGACGTATAAGGGAGGATGTTCCGAGGTGGTTAACGTCCTTACCCCTACTTATTACAGCTTGACAAAGGCAACACACGGCTTGACACCTGTTGTCCGCATTTGTGTTGAAATAATTCCACACCGAAGAGCTGATTTTTTTTGTATTTTGACCAGGCATGTCAATGGCCATATTCATCCCACGGACAACAGGTGTCTCCCCGGGTGCCTGACTTAAACAAACAACCTCACCATCAGAATCCTCCTTGTCAATTTCCTCCCCAGCGCCAGCAACACCCATATCCTCATCCTGGTGTACTTCAACAGTGACATCTTCAATTTGACTATCAGGAACTGGACTGCAGGTGCTCCTTCCAGCACTTGCAGGGGGCGTGCAAATGGTGGAAGGCGCCACCTCTCCCTGTCCAGTGTTGGGAAGGTCAGGCATCGCAACTGACACAATTGGAATCTCCTTGGGGATTTGTGATTTAGAAGAACGCACAGTTCTTTGCTGTGCTTTTGCCAGCTTAAGTCTTTTCATTTTTCTAGCGGGAGGATGAGTGCTTCCATCCTCATGTGAAGCTGAACCACTAGCCATGAACATAGGCCAGGGCCTCAGCCATTCCTTGCCACTCCGTGTCGTAAATGGCATATTGGCAAGTTTACGCTTCTCATCAGACGCTTTAAATTTTGATTTTTGGGTCATTTTACTAAACTTTTGTTTTTTGGATTTTACATGCTCTCTACTATGACATTGGGCATCGGCCTTCGCAGACAACGTTGATGGCATTTCATCGTCTCGGCCATGACTAGTGGCAGCAGCTTCAGCACGAGGTGGAAGTGGATTTTGATCTTTACCTATTTTAACCTCCACATTTTTGTTCTCCATTTTTTAATGTGTGGAATTATATGCCAGTATCAATAGCAATGGCCTACTACTATATATACTGCGCACAACTAAAATGCACCACAGGTATAGAATGTAGATGGATAGTATACTTAATGATGACACAGAGGTAGGTACAGCAGTGGCCTTCCATACCGTACTGCTATATATAGTATACTGGTGGTCACTGTGTCAGCAAACTGCAAAACTAAAATGCACCACAGGTATAGAATGTAGATGGATAGTATACTTAATGACGACACAGAGGTAGGTACAGCAGTGGCCTTCCGTACCGTACTGCTATATATAGTATACTGGTGGTCACTGTGTTAGCAAACTGCAAAACTAAAATGCACCACAGGTATAGAATGTAGATGGATAGTATACTTAATGACGACACAGAGGTAGGTACAGCAGTGGCCTTCCGTACCGTACTGCTATATATAGTATACTGGTGGTCACTGTGTCAGCAAACTGCAAAACTAAAATGCACCACAGGTATAGAATGT
The DNA here is from genome assembly GCF_028390025.1 of Pseudophryne corroboree. NCBI lineage: Eukaryota > Metazoa > Chordata > Amphibia > Anura > Myobatrachidae > Pseudophryne > Pseudophryne corroboree. Next base: position 615,838,011 of record NC_086449.1, read on the forward strand.
AGATGGATAGTATACTTAATGACGACACAGAGGTAGGTACAGCAGTGGCCTTCCGTACCGTACTGCTATATATAGTATACTGGTGGTCACTGTGTCAGCAAACTGCAAAACTAAAATGCACCACAGGTATAGAATGTAGATGGATAGTATACTTAATGACGACACAGAGGTAGGTACAGCAGTGGCCTTCCGTACCGTACTGCTATATATAGTATACTGGTGGTCACTGTGTCAGCAAACTGCAAAACTAAAATGCACCACAGGTATAGAATGTAGATGGATAGTATACTTAATGACGACACAGAGGTAGGTACAGCAGTGGCCTTCCGTACCGTACTGCTATATATAGTATACTGGTGGTCACTGTGTCAGCAAACTGCAAAACTAAAATGCACCACAGGTATAGAATGTAGATGGATAGTATACTTAATGACGACACAGAGGTAGGTACAGCAGTGGCCTTCCGTACCGTACTGCTATATATAGTATACTGGTGGTCACTGTGTCAGCAAACTGCAAAACTAAAATGCACCACAGGTATAGAATGTAGATGGATAGTATACTTAATGACGACACAGAGGTAGGTACAGCAGTGGCCTTCCGTACCGTACTGCTATATATAGTATACTGGTGGTCACTGTGTCAGCAAACTGCAAAACTAAAATGCACCACAGGTATAGAATGTAGATGGATAGTATACTTAATGACGACACAGAGGTAGGTACAGCAGTGGCCTTCCGTACCGTACTGCTATATATAGTATACTGGTGGTCACTGTGTCAGCAAACTGCAAAACTAAAATGCACCACAGGTATAGAATGTAGATGGATAGTATACTTAATGACGACACAGAGGTAGGTACAGCAGTGGCCTTCCATACCGTACTGCTATATATAGTATACTGGTGGTCACTGTGTCAGCAAACTGCAAAACTAAAATGCACCACAGGTATAGAATGTAGATGGATAGTATACTTAATGACGACACAGAGGTAGGTACAGCAGTGGCCTTCCATACCGTACTGCTATATATAGTATACTGGTGGTCACTGGTCAGCAAAACTCTGCACTGTACTCCTCCTATATAATATTATACTGGTGGTCCCCAGTCCCCACAATAAAGCAGCACACTGAGCACAGATATGGAGTGTTTTTCAGGCAGACAACGTATACTGGTGGTCACTGTCAGCAAAACTCTGCACTGTACTCCTGCTATATAATACAGCTGTTCCCCAGTCCCCACAATTAAGCAGTGTGAGCACAGATATATGCAGCACACTGAGCACAGATATGGAGCGTTTTTCAGGCAGACAACGTATTACTGGTGGTCACTGTCAGCAAAACTCTGCACTGTACTCCTCCTATATACAGCTGCTCCCCAGTCCCCACAATTAAGTAATAAGCAAGCACAAAATATTTGCATTGCATCAACATAAACGGAGAGGACGCCAGCCACGTCCTCTCCCTAACATTTCCAATGCACGAGTGAAAATGGCGGCGACGCGCGGCTGCTTATATAGAATCCGAATCTCGCGAGAATCCGACAGCGGGATGATGACGTTCGGGCGCGCTCGGGTTACCCGAGCCATACGGGAGAATCCGAGTATGGCTCGGACCCGTGTAAAAAGGGTGAAGTTCGGGGGGGGTTCGGTTTCCGAGAAACCGAACCCGCTCATCACTATCAGAAACAAGATATTCCATCACCCTTCTAAGATACCCAAGAATGGACGTACCATACATTTTTGTGCTTACATTAATACCAGTGGAAGTTCGGAATTCTTCAGCTATGAATTTGCAGAGCATTAGTGACTTTTACACACTATGCGCCTTAGCATTCATTGACCCGGCTCTGTGATTTTACGTGGTTTTCCGCTTCGTGGCTGATTTGCTGCTGTACAGTATCTAAACACTTCTCCTTTCTAATATTATCACTTACAATTGACCATGAAATATCCAGCAGGGAAGAAATTTCATGAACTGTCTCATTGCAAAGGTGGCATCCTATCACGGGAGGAGATGTAGTTACTATCCCGGCGGTCAGAATTGCGATGCCGGGATCCCGACCACCGAGAATGCCGACAGCTGCGCCAAGGCTTTTCCCATGACACCCATAGAGTGGGAATACAATCTGTGGCAAGCGCAGCGAGCCACAGAGCCCACAGCGTGGTGAGTGCAGCGAGCCCGCAAGGGGTCTCTCTGTGCTCGCCCCATTGTCGGCATACTGACGGCTGGGATGCCATTGTCTTTATACTGACGGCTGGCATCCCGACCATCGGTACATACTGATCCCTCTTGGGTGACTGTCTAGGTGCTCCTTGTCACAGCATAGACTTACTGCACAGCTCATTTCTGCCTGTCTCTGAGTCATGTTGTGTGTCCATTTCAAATGCTGAGTTAGAGGCTCTAACTCAGCATTTGAAATGGACACACAACATGACTTAGAGCAGCATCTCCCTGATAATATGGCAACCTGGCAGTGTTGTAAGAGATTGTGGTGCACATATACTGTATAAGGTACTGCTATTTTTTATTTTTATTTTAACCACTCAAAGTGTAGCAGTTCCATTGTTTTTGATAAATAGAAATGTACAAAAATAATTGTTATTCTGCAGAGTAACTAATACATACCTGACAATAATTAAAAATCAGGACACATGCATGTCCACATTGAATATGTGTTGTCACGCCCCCAGGGACAAGCCATTAACATCTGAGGAAAATACCAACCCCCAGCAAAACTCAGTGGACTGCCATGTACACCAGAGGCACCATGGCATGACCTCCCTCCCAACTGCTGCAAGTCTTCACAAATGTAACAAATGCAGGATAGATGGATAATCCCCACACATCAGGACTGTCCTGTGAAAGGTATGAGGTATGCTGTTATCCATGTATGATGCTGCGTGGGTCATAGCTCAGCCGGGAATCAGTGTACTTTGGGGTATTCTCAGGGCCGGATCTAGACTTTGTGGTGCCCCGGGCAAAAAAATAGGGGCGTGGCTTCACTGACAAGGGGCGTGGTCAGTTATGCCCCCAGTAGAGTTGTGCCCCCTAGTTGCATCGTGCCCCCAGTACTGTGCCCCCTGCAAAGTCTTGCCCCCTAGTTGCGCCGTGCCCCCAGTACTGTGCCCCCTTTAGAGTTGTGCCCCCTAGTTGCGCCGCTTAAAAAAATAAAAAAATAAAATAAAAAATGAATACTTACAATCCCCGCTCCTGCTTCCTGACCGCTGCTGCCCCCATCTCCTGCCGCCGGCACCACTCCTCTGATCTATGGGAGAGACGTCTCTCCCATAGCACCACATAGCCACTAGAGGTCAATTATGACCGCTAGTGTTTATGTGCTGCTCCCACAATGCAGTGCTGTGCGTGATGACTTCATTGCGCACTGCACTGCACCGCACCGCATCTACCGAGCACCGGGGGGCACCAGTAGCGGATCTTGCCATGGCGGCGGCGCACTCCGGACGACGGTTGCATTCTCCGGATGGCGGCGGCGCACTCCGGAAGGCGGCACCCCGGGCAAAAATCCTGCATGCCCATAGCAAGATCCGCTACTGGGTAGTCTGCACTAAGAGTGTCGACTTTTCATAAGGGAAGTTGTGATGCTGATAAGACTGTCTTATTCCTGCTTTGGGATTGATCCAGGGACAGGGAGTGGGACCATTATTCCATCTGATGTTAGTAGTGGTGTTTCTTGATAATTCCCATCAATGACTCATCTTGATTGATCAGTATTTCTCTAGCATCGATAAGGGATATTGGGGAGACAGTACGATGGGGTATAGACGGGGTCCACAGGAGCCGGTGCACTTTAAATTTCTTCACTGGGTGTGCTGGCTCCTCTCCTTTATGGCCTCTTCCCCCACACAGGCAGTTTAGTAAAAAAGTGCCCTCAGGAGAGGATGCACATCTCTGCAGCTCCAGAGAGTTTTCTTCAATTTATTTTAAACTTTTATTATTTTCGGTATGCTGTTGGGCAACAGTATACCTGCACTGCGGGAGTTGGAGGGGGTGGTCATCGGCCTTGCGAGGGACCAGAGCCGCTTTCCCGCTGCAGGACCACCGTCCTGAGAGGTTGTTTGTTCAGCGGGGCACTGCGCCTTAGCTGTCGCAATCGCAGCACGCCGTACACCCCTAACATATGACTGAAGGTGACGTCTGTGATGAGTACAAACTGGGGGCCCCACTAGGGGGGTCCCCCGGTTCACAGTGCGGCATACAGGACCCTCCTGGGGGGGAACCCGCTAGAGCCCACCGTGTAAACTGTCTTGGAATAGCTTAAACTAGCACTTGCATGATGTTTTTAAGCAGGACAGGAGACTTTGCCAGTATAAAGATCACTGTAGCTCCAGCACCATTGGGGGGGGGGGGGGGGGGGGGAGCGGGAAGGGGGGGGGGGGGCTAAGCTACCTTAGAGCAGGACCAGAGGCATTTTGGCGCTTTCCTCTGCTTAATGCAGCAGCAGCAGCAAGCACACACAGCTCTTTCTGACTCACAAGACATGCTGGACAATCTGAAATCATTAGTGTTTCACTATGTTATAGTTAGCAGACAGCCTCACTGGGGCTGTACAGCAGGGGTGTGCTGGTGTCTCTCTCTGTGTGTCTCCTCTTACATACAGTAAGGGCAGGCTTGATAAGTATTACTGTCTGTGTGTCTATGTAATTGTGATTACTGTAAACATGGGTAAACACAAGCTATGCAGTGTCTGCCACACCAGATTCTCTCCCTTATCATCTGATTCTGTTTCATGTGAACAATGCAGCCAATCTTCACAACTCAGTGAGGGGGCTGGGGGAGAGGGTCCAGAGCCCTCCTGGTTAGGTGTTCTTAAGACTATGATGTCTGATATGTCATCACAACTCACTGCTAATGTTCAGAAAACTCAGCTACTACAGGCTGTTGCTGATTTAGCTGCTACGGTTGATGTTACACAGCCCCTCCTCTCTTGCTCAGGACCGCAAAAGCGTAGTTTACCTGCTCTACTCTATGATTCAGATGAGGAAATACAGGAGGATGGGGATGACTTGGATCCCGTTAGTGGGGATTCCACTTCTGATCAGGGTATTAAACCCCTCATTCTTGCTATACGGGACGTGTTAAAGCTCCCTCTATAGGACGCTGCATCACACCAGTCATTTTTCTTTACACAAAACAAGCCTAATGTCACTTTCTCTGATTCTGCAGAGTTAGATGACCTATTTAAATTAGCTTGGAAAAATCCAGACAAAAAAATACCAAGGGGTAAATTTACTAAGATTCGTATTTTCCCGTTTCAGGTCAAAGTTCAATCACGAATGACATCGACAGTGTAAAATTGCAACTTTTTGAATTGATTACGTCTAATTTACTAAGCTGCCGTATTTAGCCTTTTCGGGTTTTCCGATGTCGATGTCATTCGTTTTTTTTTTCTGTTTTTTACGGCAGTGATTAGCAAAACACTGCCGACTTTTTTACAATGAATCTCGGTCGGATCTGTGTGATCCGTGCTGGGGTTCATTTTTTTTTTTTTTAAATTAAACACTGTAAAATCCCCCCAAAAAATTGCGTGGGGTCCCCTCTCCTAAGCATAACCAGCCTCGGGCTCTTTGAGCCGATCCTGGTTGCAAAAATATGGGTAAAAAATTGACAGGGGTTCCCCCATATTTAAGCAACCAGCATCGGGCTCTGCGCCTGGTCCTGGTTCCAAAAAAACTGGGGACAAAAAGAGTAGGGGTCCCCCGTATTTTTAAAACCAGCACCGGGCTCCACTAGCTGGACAGATAATGCCACAGCCGGGGGTCACTTTTATATAGTGCCCTGCGGCCGTGGCATCAAAAATCCAACTAGTCACCCCTGGCCGGGGTACCCTGGGGGAGTGGGGACCCCTTCAATCAAGGCCCGCCCCCCAGCCACCCAAGGGCCAGGGGTGAAGCCCGAGGCTGTCCCCCCCATCCAATGGGCTGCGGATGGGGGGGCTGATAGCCTTTTGTGATAATGAAAAGATATTGTTTTTAGTAGCAGTACTACAAGGCCCAGCAAGCCTCCCCCGCATGTTGGTACTTGGAGAACCACAAGTACCAGCATGCGGCGGAAAAACGGGCCCGCTGGTACCTGTAGTACTACTACTAAAAAAATACCCAAAAAAAGACAAGACACACACACACCGTGAAAGTAAAGATTTATTACATACATGCACACAAACATACATACATACTTACCTTATGTTCACACGAGGGTCTGTCCTCTTCTCCAGTAGAATCCAAGGGGTACCTGTTGAATAAATTCTACTCACCAGATCCCGGGTCCCAGGGTCCTCGGGGCAACCATTTGTAATCCAGGTACTTGAATAAAATAACAAAACGGAAAGCCGAGCCACGAACTGAAAGGGGCCCCATGTTTTCACATGGGACTCCTTTCCCCGAATGCCAGAAACCCACTCTGACTGATGTCTAAGTGGGTTTCTTCAGCCAATCAGGGAGCGCTACGTTGTAGCACCCTCCTGATCGGCTGTGTGCTCCTGTACTGTCTGACAGGCGGCACACGGCAGTGTTACAATGTAGCGCCTATGCGCTCCATTGTAACCAATGGTGGGAACTTTCTGCCCTGCGATTGACCTAAAGTGACGTCACCGCTGAGCAGAAAGTTCCCACCATTGGTTACAATGGAGCGCATAGGCGCTACATTGTAACACTGCCGTGTGCCGCCTGTCAGACAGTACAGGAGCACACAGCCGATCAGGAGAGTGCTACAACGTGGCGCTCCCTGATTGGCTGAAGAAACCCACTTAGACATCAGTCAGAGTGGGTTTCTGGCATTCGGGGAAAGGAGTCCCATGTGAAAACATGGGGCCCCTTTCAGTTCGTGGCTCGGCTTTCCGTTTTGTTATTTTATTCAAGTACCTGGATTACAAATGGTTGCCCCGAGGACCCTGGGACCCGGGATCTGGTGAGTAGAATTTATTCAACAGGTACCCCTTGGATTCTACTGGAGAAGAGGACAGACCCTCGTGTGAACATAAGGTAAGTATGTATGTATGTTTGTGTGCATGTATGTAATAAATCTTTACTTTCACGGTGTGTGTGTCTTGTCTTTTTTTGGGTATTTTTTTAGTAGTAGTACTACAGGTACCAGCGGGCCCGTTTTTTCCCGCCGCATGCTGGTACTTGTGGTTCTCCAAGTACCAGCATGCGGGGGAGGCTTGCTGGGCCTTGTAGTACTGCTACTAAAAACAATATCTTTTCATTATCACAAAAGGCTATCAGCCCCCCCATCCGCAGCCCATTGGATGGGGGGGGACAGCCTCGGGCTTCACCCCTGGCCCTTGGGTGGCTGGGGGGGATGACCCCTTGATTGAAGGGGTCCCCACTCCCCCAGGGTACCCCGGCCAGGGGTGACTAGTTGGATATTTGATGCCACGGCCGCAGGGCACTATATAAAAGTGACCCCCGGCTGTGGCATTATCTGTCCAGCTAGTGGAGCCCGGTGCTGGTTTTAAAAATACGGGGGACCCCTACTCTTTTTGTCCCCCGTATTTTTGGAACCAGGACCAGGCGCAGAGCCCGATGCTGGTTGCTTAAATATGGGGGAACCCCTGTCAATTTTTCCCCCATATTTCTGCAACCAGGATCGGCTCAAAGAGCCCGAGGCTGGTTATGCTTAGGAGGGGGGACCCCACGCAATTTTTTTAAATAAAATAACCACTTTCCCACCCCTTCCCACTGATACACATGCACGGATCTCATGGATCCCTGCATGCCTATACAATCACGGATTAAAAAAGCAGGTCTGTTTTTTTTTAGCACTTTTTTACGAGTTGTAATTTTTCACGGCAGTGTTTTTTTTTTTTTTGCTTTGCACTTCTTAGTAAATTACCGAGATTCATACTTAAACAGCCGCGTTTTGACCGATGGTGTATTCATTTGTATTTTTTTTGTTGGACTTCCATAAAATTACGAATGCCCTCATCACTGCCGTGATTATTGCTTAGTAAATTACCGAGATGACACTTTGATGAAAAAACGGCATCTCGGTCAAAATCGGGACCTTAGTAAATTTACCCCCAAGTGTCAAAACTATTTTTGCACACTTTGTCATTTGCTCCTGAAGGTAGGAAATTCTGGGAAGAACCCCCGGAGGTTGATGTATCAGTCTCTCGACTGTCTAAAAAGGCGGTGCTGCCTGCCCTGGGCTCCTTTACCATAAAGGACCCTGGGGACAGAAAAATAGAGTCTACACTAAAGTCTATCTACACGGCAGCTGGTGTATCGCAGAGGCCAATCATAGCGGGTTGCTGGATGACCCATGCCATTCACACGTGGGCTTCTCAAATTCAGGAGGACTGCTCCGGGGATATGACTCTGGTCACTATGGTGACTCTCCTGAAGCACATTCAGGACACTGCACGCATCCTGTGTGACTCACTCAAGGAGATGGGCAATATTAATGCTAGGACTTCTGCAATGGCAGTGTCGGTGCACAGGGCGTTTTGGTTGCATCAGTGGATAGTGGACGCAGAATCAAAGTGCAGTGGAATGGCTCTTTGGAGTTGAGTTGGATACGTGGATTTCCAAAGTCATTGCTGGGAAATCCACGTTTCTCCCCTATGGGGCACTGCTGGCTAGGCGCTCCTACCAGGGGCCATCTGTTCAGTCCTTTCGGTCTAACAGACTTCGATCTAGGGTCAGAGGTGCCTCCAATGCGAATAGAGGTACCAGAGGTAAGTCAAAAAGACCTGCAACCACCGGTTCTCAGGAACAGAGCTCCAGTTCTGCTTCCACTAAGTCCTTAGCATGACGGTGAAGGAGGAGATCTCGAGGTGGGAGCTCAACGCTGTCACTTCAGCCGCATCTGAGAAAGCTCCTGCCAGGATACCTGGGTAAGGGCCCTCATTTCTCAGGGCTACACGCTGGAGTTTGACGGTGCTCCTCCCCAATGATCTTTCAAATCAAGCTTGCCAGCTTGGGAGGATACGCAAGTTATGTTGCAACAGGCCATCCGAAAGCTGGTCCAGTCCCACATCATTGTTCCAGTACCAATACGACAACAAGGCATAAGTTATTAGTCCAACCTGTTTGTGGTACTGAAGCTGGACTGCTCGGTAAGGCTCATTTTGAATCTAAATCTAATGATGGAACCCTTACCTAAAGGTTTTCAAGTTCGAAATGGAATCCCTGAGGGCAGTGATTGCGGGCCTTGAAGAACAGGAATTCCTGGTTTCCTTGGATATCAAGGACGCCTACCTTCATATTTCAATTTGGCCACCTCATCAGGCTTATTTGAAGTTTGCTTATGGGGAAGACAACCAGTCCAAGGGGACGATGCACAGGTCTACTAAGTAATTCGGAGAGGTTTAGATATTAACCAACCAATATGAAATAACATCAAAGCTATCTGCATACAAGTTTATAATTATAGAGGGTTAGGGTGCGCACCTAAGTTGTATGTAACATATCTTATAGGGGGGATTGGTGGAAACCACTAGTGGGTTTTCGCCTGTAGAGACTTAGTGTGTGACGCACTCTTTTAAATGTTTAGATAATCCATTTAAAACTTAACTTTTATTCATATATTCCTAAGATAATGTTTAAAACAGGCATGAGAACAGTGATTTGGTAGCCTGAAGGTAAAAATAACTGAATAATAGATTAGTAATGCCCTCTTATTGTCTCATAGATTCCACAATTGGAGGCCATAACTTTCCTCTATTGTGCATAAAACGAGGGTAAAAAATGTGTAAATATCGCGAAAATATTAAAGAAATTGATCAATAGTATGGCAGTATTGATTACCTACTTAGGATTAATCTTTGAGATCTCTTTATAAATTCTGATCTCTTTGAGTAATCTAATGCCTGTGGCTCCCTGCAGGGTATTCCTCTTCAACATGCATTAATGACAATATAACTGTTTAGCTGAGAGTAACAAAACTGATACAAATTTGTTTCTACATCCCAAATACTGTAGATTACATAGTAACTAATAGTTTTTGTGAGCAACAAATCTGTGATAACAGCTATTCCTTTGAGTCAAAGCTTAAATGCAGTGGTATTTAAAATTAAAAAACAGATAGTGTGCATATACAGTACAATCTTATTATTAAATATGTACCAATCTGAATTTATCAGCTGTTACAAGAAATGTTGACAATAAATAAATTGAGAATCCCAACTACGTACTAGGTTCACTCAAGAATATTAGTTAGGAGAGCACAAGGATGTAGAGTAACTGTTGGACTGAAAATGGCAGAAACAATTTAATTATCAATATGCCTTAGTGAAAAGTCACAAATAACATCCCAAATTCATATATCAGATACACAATTTATTCCTATATCCTCAGCATTTGATATAGTTGCTACTGGCCATTGTTAAACGCTGACTTGTACATCACAGCATCAATGAATTGATGGTTTGCCCTCCTGAATGATCACTACCAGTTCCAGGCACTGCCCTTTGGCCTGTCCGTGGCTCCAAGGGTATTCACAAAGGTGAGGGCGGAGATGATGTTCCAACTCCGTGTCCACGGGGTCAATGTTGTCCCTTACCTGGACGATCTTCTGATAAAAGCAAGATCCAGGGAGCTTTTATTGCTCCATATCGACCACACTATCCAACTTCTGTTACGCCATGGGTGGATTCTCAATCTACAGAAGTCCCACCTGGAGCCAACTCAGCAGCTCCCGTTCCTGGGGATGTTACTGGATATGGTGGCAAGGTGTTCCTCCTAGAGGACAAAGCAAGAACACTTGAGGAGATAGTCCGCATGGTGCTCCGACCTGCTCGAGTGTCCATCCATCTTTGCATCAGATTGTTGGGGAAGATGGTTGACTCATACGAGGTGATCCAATATGGGAGGTTCCATAACAGAACATTTCAATTGTATCTCCTGAGCAAGTGGTCTGGATCACATCTACATATGCACCGGATGATTTGGCTGTCACCTCAGGCCAGGATTTCCCTCCCGTGGTGTCTGCAGTCCTCCAATCTCCTGGAAGGCCGGAGTTTCAGGATTCAGGATTGGACCCTCCTCACGATGAATGCGAGTCTGAGAGGATGGGGAGCTGTCACCCAAGGGGCTCAGTTCCAGGGCAGGTGGTCAGCCCACAAAGCCCTCCTTCCAATCAACATTCTGGAACTTCGGGCGATCTACAATGCTCTGCTTCAGGGCTCTCCTCTGCTCACGGATCACGCAATCCAAGTTCAGTCGGACAACGCCACAGCGGGGGCGTACATCAATTGGCAAGGAGAGTCAAAAAGCAGAACCTGCATGCGAGAGGTGTCAAAAGATACTCCTCTGGGCAGAAAGAAATGCAAGAGACATGATGGCTTCTCGACTCAACAAGAAGCTTCACTGGTATTGCTCACAAACCAGGGACCCTCAGGCGAGGGCAGTGGATGCACTGACGTCACCTTGGCCTTACCGGCTGGTCTACCTGTTTCCTCCGATTCCGTTGCTCCCAAGGGTGCTCAAGCGAATCAGAAATCAAGGAGTCCAGGCAATTCTGATTGCCCTGAATTGGCGTTGGAGGGCAATGTACGCGGATCTTCTGGACATGTCCGTCGAAGACCCTTGGCTTCTACCACTAAGAAGCGATCTTCTTCAACAGGGACTGTTCGTCTACCCAGACTTACGGTGACTTTGTTTGATGGCATGGAGGTTGAGCGGAACATCCTAGCTCACAGGGGCCTTTCCAGAAAGGTTATTGTTACCATGGTTCAGGCCAGGAAACCTGTGACGTCAAAACACTATCATCATACCTGGAGAAGATATGTCTCTTGGTCCGAGGAATTCACGTATCCGCCTGCAGAGTTACACTTGGGACTTTTCTTACGTTTCCTGCAGGCTGGTGTGTATAAGAGCTTACGTCTGGGTTCCATTAAGGTCCAGATTTCAGCTCTCTCAATTTTCTTTCAGAAGAAATTGGCAGTGTTGCCAGAAGTTCAGACCTTCTTGCAAGGGGTACTCCACATACAACCTCCTTTTGTGCAGCCTATGGCACTGTGGGATTTGAATGTGGTATTTTCTACAGTCCTCCTGGTTTGAACCACTGACGACGGTAGAAGACAAGTACCTCACGTGGAAGACGGTGATGTTACTGGCCCTGGCTTCTGCTAGGCGTGTCTCAGAATTGGGGGCCTTATCGTGTAAAAGTCCATACTTGGTCTTTTATGAGGACAGAGCGGAGCTCCGGTCTAGGCAGCAGTTCCTGTCAAAGGTAGTCTCTGCATTCCACTTGAATCAACCAATTGTGGTTCCATCAAGTCCTGGCACCTCTGCTCCTCCGGAGACATTGGATGCTATGCGAGCCTCGAAGGTCTATGTCAGGCGAACGGCTCGTATCAGAAAGACGGATTCCTTGTTCATGCTCTATGATGCACAGAAAAAGGGTTGTCCTGTTTCGAAGCAGTCCATTGCTCGTTGGTTTACTATCCAACAGTCCTATGTGTCGGCAGCATTACCTGTTCCTAAGTCTCTGAAGGCCCACTCTACAAGATCGGTGGGCTCTTCCTGGGCGGCTGCCCGTGGAGTCTCGGCCTTGCAACTGTGCCAAGCTGCTACCTGGTCAGGGAAGAACACTTCTGTTAAGTTCTACAAGTTTGATACTCTGGCCAAAGAGGATTCACAGTTTGGCAGGTGTTGTTTCAGCAGTCTCTGGACATTCCCACCCATTCTAGAAGCTTTGGGATGTCCCCATTGTACTAAGTCTCCCCAATATCTCTTATGGATGCTAGAGAAAATGGGATTTTAATTTCCTACCGGTAAATCCTTTTCTCGTAGTACATAAGGGATATTGGGCGCCCACCTCAGTGCGTTGACTTTTATGCAGGTTCTCTTTTATGTGGTTACCTGTTCAGCTGTTGCTGTCATTGTTACCAGCCATTGCTGGTTGTTGTATGTTAGTGGTGTGCTCGTATATAGGGGGTCATTCCGAGTTGTTCGCTTGTTATTTTTTTCTCGCAACGGAGCGATTAGTCGCTAATGCGCATGCGCAATGTCTGCAGTGCGACTGCGCCAAGTAAATTTGCTATGCAGTTAGGTATTTTACTCACGGCATTACAAGGTTTTTTCTTCGTTCTGGTGATCGTAATGTGATTGACAGGAAGTGGGTGTTTCTGGGCGGAAACTGGCCGTTTTATGGGTGTGTGCGAAAAAAACGCTACAGTTTCTGGGAAAAACGCGGGAGTGGCTGGAGAAACGGAGGAGTGTCTGGGCGAACGCTGGGTGTGTTTGTGACGTCAAACCAGGAACGAAACTGACTGAACTGATCGCAGATGCCGATTAAGTCTGGAGCTACTCAGAAACTGCTAAGAAGTGTCTATTCGCAATTCTGCTAATCTTTCGTTCGCAATTTTGATAAGCTAAGATTCACTCCCAGTAGGCGGCGGCTTAGTGTGTGCAAAGCTGCTAAAAGCAGCTTGCGAGCGAACAACTCGGAATGACCCCCATAAATCTCACCACTCCTTGTTGCTATGGGATGCGGTCAAGATGCCGCCGGCCGGAATCCCGGCGGTCGAAATACCGACGCCGGAATCCCGACCGCCACAATCCCGACATATTCTCCCTCCGTGGGTGTCCACGACACCCAAAGAGGGAGAATATAATAGTGTGCCGAGCGTAGCGAGGCACCGTGCCCGCAGCGTGGCGAGCGAAGCGAGCCCGCAAGGGGCTGCGTTCCGCTCACCACCCCTGTCGGGATTGTGTGGTCGGGATTCCGGCGTCGGTATTTCGACCGCCGGGATTCCGACCGGCGGCATTTAGTACTGATCCCGTTGCTATATTCCTTCTGTCATTATGTCCTTTCTCCTTCAGGCACTGTTTTACCTATAACTGCCTGTGGGAGGGGGCATAGAGGGGAGGAGCCAGCACACCCAGTGAAGAAACTTAAAGTGCACTGTCTTCCTTGGACCATCTATACCCCATTGTACTAATTCTCCCCAATAACTCTTATGGACTATGAGAAAAGGATTTACCGGTAGGTAATTAAAATCCCATTTTTTTGCAATCAGTAACAGGCAAGATCTGTTGTGTCAGTCGTTTCATTTGTGTTGTGATAACACAACACTTGTGATTACACAACACTAGATATCAGCTTTAGCAACATAGGGGATCTTGCAGCAAGACTGCTCGATATATAGGTATTGAGGCAGTCTGGAGGGGTGGGGTTCTCCACTTCAGGGCACCATTCCACTCCTAGGCTTCTCCAGCACTGATCGGTCCTTCTCCTTGGCATACACCTGGGTACTTCTAAATACAGCAGTTTCATTGTGGCTGGACCATACTTCCGCTAGCCACCTTATTTCCTGTGCTCCAGATCAGGCTTATCCACACTCTACTTGACACCGATGCTTTCATAATGCCTTTATAGTGCAGGGCACCACCTCGGCCCTCAGAAATGACCTGTGCTTAGCTCCTCCAATCACAAACTCCTCTAACAATCTGTCATCAGAGAGGGTTCTCTGCTGATCATCAACTGAAGGAAGTAATCACACATAGGACCTGATTACGGACAGATGTATGCCATCGGACACAAGAGGCCAATGTTTTTAGTCTGTGCACATGTCCAAGCCACACTGTGCATGCATCCTAATATTTACTACTCTTAGACACTGACTGAAGATGTACGCAACTCCATGAAGTTTCTGTGGGCGTTTCTTGATGGTAATAGGGGTGGCTAAACAGCAGGATGGAGGTAAGGATAAGAGCCTTAACTGCAGCCATTGGTGTTTCCGTCATAGATGCAATGTCTGCGCTGCACACGGGCCCCTGGGTCCAGTTCCCATGACCACTGGGAAAACTCAGATGAATTGACCAGTCCCCATTTACCTTCTGTTTCATGTCATTGTGTCATGGTCCTCTCACTGTACAGTACTGCATAATATGCCAAATGTTATACATAAAAGATAATGGGTATGAGAGCAGTAACAGTATAATTGATAATACATTTATCAGATTTATAGGTAGCAAGAAAAATAATACTCTCATTCAGACCTCCGGGGTTTAATGTATTATTAAGTGTATGTATCAAGAATGTTTCTCCTTGTAGTAAATATCTTTGAACGAGTGACCTCGTGATTCTGCTGCCAGTTTCCTCTGACATAAGCCGTTTTAAAACTGAAATATGATGCCTGATTGTTTTGACCATAGTTTCACTAAATTGCTTTTGAGCTTGTTTGCTATCTTTTTATCTACATCAATCATCTTATGTCCTTTTTCATCTGTGAAAGTCCTTCTACATGATCTGTGTTCACTAAGCCTTACTCTTACCACCACCCAGTGCGTTTGGCCCACAGATACTAGCCAACTAAGACATTTGAGCATGTAAATGACTTTTCCAGAGCTTCATGTGTGAGAACTCTGTATTGGAATGCTGGTTCATTTACAGAGAAGGGAGGTGAAGTCTCCCTTAATAGTACTGTTATAATTGTGGCAGCTTTCCCTCTAGTACTCACCAATGTCTGTCATTATTATGCCTATTCCAGCTGCCTAATACTGGGCATGACTGCAGGATATAGCCTAGGTAACATCTCTGTTTCTTTTTAGGCTCCCATCTATGATCCTCATTATAGAGTAGCATGCACATTTCTGCATTATTTCATTATTAGTAGCTGCATGTCACTTTCTGTTTCATTTGCAAGTTTGTAAAAAAAGGATATCTAGTAATGATCCTTAAACTGGATGCACACCTGTACAAAAGTGTGTACCCAGCGTTACTTACTTTACTTAGTTTTGTGTCAAACTGTATTATCTCTTTTATTATAATTTCATACATTTGTGATGATTTAGGGGCATATTCAATCACAGTCAGATGCCCTCCGAAGGAGAGGATCCGACACTTCAGTATTCAGTAGCGGGCCATTTCCGCCTGTTTCCCCCTCCCATTCTGACCATTCATTTCCGCCCTCTCTAATGGCGAAAATGAGTGGTCGAAAACGGACCTCTTTCGACCACAGCGGGGTCGAAAACACATGGATTCCGCTCATCCATGTGTTTTTCGACTTGTCAGAAGTTCCGACAGGGTGGAAAAATGGCACTTCAATTGAATATTGGAGTGTCAGAAAGTTCCGATTATCTGCGGAAAGTGCCGTCTTTCCGCCCTGTCTGCTTTTCCGACTGTGATTGAATATCCCCCTTATTATAGACTGTAAAATACTCAGCACATATTGTTTATTATTGCCATTGGTTTTACGTGGGGTGTAAAATGGCATAACTTATGGTATCACATATACGGCAAATACACACCCAGCGGTCTAGAATGATTGGGGTTTTTTCATTGTTTTTTTTTAAAGTTCTATCCCTTAAGCATGTTCTATACCTACTATACCCTAGGTAGCCTGACTACTTGAGTGAATAAAGCAAGAGATATCACAGAGAGACTTAAGGGTGTACGTATTTATGAAATAGTGATAAGCCAAATCTCTGGCCTTACTTATTTCCACTCCAATTAAGAAGAGAATTAAGAGATTTCTCCAGCAGTAACTTATTTGTTCACCTGTAACGCGGCCCCCATATACCTAAAAGGAAATAGTTATAAGGCAAACAGCAATAAGCTTAGCTTTCAATGTTAGCTAATGGCACCGCAGGATGCAGAGTATTCCTATAGCTTTCTGTCACTGGTCTTGATTGAATAAAGGAATAAAGCTAGGTATTCACTGTCTGATATTTGGATCGCAATCACTGAAAAAAATTAAAAGAGAGAGTACTGTATACTGGGCGCACTGTGTGTACCCACCGATCAAATTGAGATCTGTATGCATTTCACGTAAAACTATAAAACTGCACCCAATTGGGCGAAACCAGGCTTTGGATTGCACAGTCGATAATACAGGCAGGACGGGTTGGGCATGTGTGGACGGCGGTTGGGAGACCACAGGTCACCATTCCAATGCCAGGATCCTGGCTATTAGATGGCTGGCGGGGGGTGAGTGCAGTGAAGCCCCTTGCAGGCTCGCTGCGCTCGCCACGCTGCGGGCTCGCCTCAGGTTCTATTACCACTCTAGGGGTGTCGTGGATTGTGAGGGGACAGGATCCTAGCCTGATTTTAAACTCTAGTTTTCACTGCCATATTCAAATCAATTGTGATGAAATACCACAATATTTCATCTAAACATTAGAGATGAGCGCCTGAAATTTTTCGGGTTTTGTGTTTTGGTTTTGGGTTCGGTTCCGCGGCCGTGTTTTGGGTTCGAACGCGTTTTGGCAAAACCTCACCGAATTTTTTTTGTCGGATTCGGGTGTGTTTTGGATTTGGGTGTTTTTTTTCAAAAAACACTAAAAAACAGCTTAAATCATAGAATTTGGGGGTCATTTTGATCCCAAAGTATTATTAACCTCAAAAACCATAATTTACACTCATTTTCAGTCTATTCTGAATACCTCACACCTCACAATATTATTTTTAGTCCTAAAATTTGCACCGAGGTCGCTGTGTGAGTAAGATAAGCGACCCTAGTGGCCGACACAAACACCGGGCCCATCTAGGAGTGGCACTGCAGTGTCACGCAGGATGTCCCTTCCAAAAAACCCTCCCCAAACAGCACATGACGCAAAGAAAAAAAGAGGCGCAATGAGGTAGCTGTGTGAGTAAGATTAGCGACCCTAGTGGCCGACACAAACACCGGGCCCATCTAGGAGTGGCACTGCAGTGTCACGCAGGATGTCCCTTCCAAAAAACCCTCCCCAAACAGCACATGACGCAAAGAAAAAAAGAGGCGCAATGAGGTAGCTGACTGTGTGAGTAAGATTAGCGACCCTAGTGGCCGACACAAACACCGGGCCCATCTAGGAGTGGCACTGCAGTGTCACGCAGGATGTCCCTTCCAAAAAACCCTCCCCAATCAGCACATGATGCAAAGAAAAAGAAAAGAAAAAAGAGGTGCAAGATGGAATTGTCCTTGGGCCCTCCCATCCACCCTTATGTTGTATAAACAAAACAGGACATGCACACTTTAACCAACCCATCATTTCAGTGACAGGGTCTGCCACACGACTGTGACTGATATGACGGGTTGGTTTGGACCCCCCCCAAAAAAGAAGCAATTAATCTCTCCTTGCACAAACTGGCTCTACAGAGGCAAGATGTCCACCTCATCTTCACCCTCCGATATATCACCGTGTACATCCCCCTCCTCACAGATTATCAATTCGTCCCCACTGGAATCCACCATCTCAGCTCCCTGTGTACTTTGTGGAGGCAATTGCTGCTGGTCAATGTCTCCGCGGAGGAATTGATTATAATTCATTTTAATGAACATCATCTTCTCCACATTTTCTGGATGTAACCTCGTACGCCGATTGCTGACAAGGTGAGCGGCGGCACTAAACACTCTTTCGGAGTACACACTTGTGGGAGGGCAACTTAGGTAGAATAAAGCCAGTTTGTGCAAGGGCCTCCAAATTGCCTCTTTTTCCTGCCAGTATAAGTACGGACTGTGTGACGTGCCTACTTGGATGCGGTCACTCATATAATCCTCCACCATTCTATCAATGTTGAGAGAATCATATGCAGTGACAGTAGACGACATGTCCGTAATCGTTGTCAGGTCCTTCAGTCCGGACCAGATGTCAGCATCAGCAGTCGCTCCAGACTGCCCTGCATCACCGCCAGCGGGTGGGCTCGGAATTCTGAGCCTTTTCCTCGCACCCCCAGTTGCGGGAGAATGTGAAGGAGGAGATGTTGACAGGTCGCGTTCCGCTTGACTTGACAATTTTGTCACCAGCAGGTCTTTCAACCCCAGCAGACCTGTGTCTGCCGGAAAGAGAGATCCAAGGTAGGCTTTAAATCTAGGATCGAGCACGGTGGCCAAAATGTAGTGCTCTGATTTCAACAGATTGACCACCCGTGAATCCTTGTTAAGCGAATTAAGGGCTGCATCCACAAGTCCCACATGCCTAGCGGAATCGCTCCCTTTTAGCTCCTTCTTCAATGCCTCCAGCTTCTTCTGCAAAAGCCTGATGAGGGGAATGACCTGACTCAGGCTGGCAGTGTCTGAACTGACTTCACGTGTGGCAAGTTCAAAGGGCATCAGAACCTTGCACAACGTTGAAATCATTCTCCACTGCACTTGAGACAGGTGCATTCCACCTACTATATCGTGCTCAATTGTATAGGCTTGAATGGCCTTTTGCTGCTCCTCCAACCTCTGAAGCATATAGAGGGTTGAATTCCACCTCGTTACCACTTCTTGCTTCAGATGATGGCAGGGCAGGTTCAGTAGTTTTTGGTGGTGCTCCAGTCTTCTGTACGTGGTGCCTGTACGCCGAAAGTGTCCCGCAATTTTTCTGGCCACCGACAGCATCTCTTGCACGCCCCTGTCGTTTTTTAAAAAATTCTGCACCACCAAATTCAAGGTATGTGCAAAACATGGGACGTGCTGGAATTTGCCCATATTTAATGCACACACAATATTGCTGGCGTTGTCCGATGCCACAAATCCACAGGAGAGTCCAATTGGGGTAAGCCATTCCGCGATGATCTTCCTCAGTTGCCGTAAGAGGTTTTCAGCTGTGTGCGTATTCTGGAAAGCGGTGATACAAAGCGTAGCCTGCCTAGGAAAGAGTTGGCGTTTGCGAGATGCTGCTACTGGTGCCGCCGCTGCTGTTCTTGCGGCGGGAGTCCATACATCTACCCAGTGGGCTGTCACAGTCATATAGTCCTGACCCTGCCCTGCTCCACTTGTCCACATGTCCGTGGTTAAGTGGACATTGGGTACAACTGCATTTTTTAGGACACTGGTGAGTCTTTTTCTGACGTCCGTGTACATTCTCGGTATCGCCTGCCTAGAGAAGTGGAACCTAGATGGTATTTGGTAACGGGGGCACACTGCCTCAATAAATTGTCTAGTTCCCTGTGAACTAACGGCGGATACCGGACGCACGTCTAACACCAACATAGTTGTCAAGGACTCAGTTATCCGCTTTGCAGTAGGATGACTGCTGTGATATTTCATCTTCCTCGCAAAGGACTGTTGAACAGTCAATTGCTTACTGGAAGTAGTACAAGTGGGCTTACGACTTCCCCTCTGGGATGACCATCGACTCCCAGCGGCAACAACAGCAGCGCCAGCAGCAGTAGGCGTTACACGCAAGGATGCATCGGAGGAATCCCAGGCAGGAGAGGACTCGTCAGAATTGCCAGTGACATGGCCTGCAGGACTATTGGCATTCCTGGGGAAGGAGGAAATTGACACTGAGGGAGTTGGTGGGGTGGTTTGCGTGAGCTTGGTTACAAGAGGAAGGGATTTACTGGTCAGTGGACTGCTTCCGCTGTCACCCAAAGTTTTTGAACTTGTCACTGACTTATTATGAATGCGCTGCAGGTGACGTATAAGGGAGGATGTTCCGAGGTGGTTAACGTCCTTACCCCTACTTATTACAGCTTGACAAAGGGAACACACGGCTTGACACCTGTTGTCCGCATTTCTGGTGAAATACCTCCACACCGAAGAGCTGATTTTTTTGGTATTTTCACCTGGCATGTCAACGGCCATATTCCTCCCACGGACAACAGGTGTCTCCCCGGGTGCCTGACTTAAACAAACCACCTCACCATCAGAATCCTCCTGGTCAATTTCCTCCCCAGCGCCAGCAACACCCATATCCTCCTCATCCTGGTGTACTTCAACACTGACATCTTCAATCTGACTATCAGGAACTGGACTGCGGGTGCTCCTTCCAGCACTTGCAGGGGGCGTGCAAATGGTGGAAGGCGCATGCTCTTCACGTCCAGTGTTGGGAAGGTCAGGCATCGCAACCGACACAATTGGACTCTCCTTGTGGATTTGGGATTTCGAAGAATGCACAGTTCTTTGCTGTGCTGCTTTTGCCAGCTTGAGTCTTTTCATTTTTCTAGCGAGAGGCTGAGTGCTTCCATCCTCATGTGAAGCTGAACCACTAGCCATGAACATAGGCCAGGGCCTCAGCCGTTCCTTGCCACTCCGTGTGGTAAATGGCATATTGGCAAGTTTACGCTTCTCCTCCGACAATTTTATTTTAGGTTTTGGAGTCCTTTTTTTACTGATATTTGGTGTTTTGGATTTGACATGCTCTGTACTATGACATTGGGCATCGGCCTTGGCAGACGACGTTGCTGGCATTTCATCGTCTCGGCCATGACTAGTGGCAGCAGCTTCAGCACGAGGTGGAAGTGGATCTTGATCTTTCCCTAATTTTGGAACCTCAACATTTTTGTTCTCCATATTTTAATAGGCACAACTAAAAGGCACCTCAGGTAAACAATGGAGATGGATGGATTGGATACTAGTATACAATTATGGACGGGCTGCCGAGTGCCGACACAGAGGTAGCCACAGCCGTGAACTACCGCACTGTACTGTGTCTGCTGCTAATATATAGACTGGTTGATAAAGAGATAGTATACTCGTAACTAGTATGTATGTATAAAGAAAGAAAAAAAAACCACGGTTAGGTGGTATATACAATTATGGACGGGCTGCCGAGTGCCGACACAGAGGTAGCCACAGCCGTGAACTACCGCACTGTACTGTGTCTGCTGCTAATATATAGACTGGTTGATAAAGAGATAGTATACTCGTAACTAGTATGTATGTATAAAGAAAGAAAAAAAAACCACGGTTAGGTGGTATATACAATTATGGACGGGCTGCCGAGTGCCGACACAGAGGTAGCCACAGCCGTGAACTACCGCACTGTACTGTGTCTGCTGCTAATATAGACTGGTTGATAAAGAGATAGTATACTCGTAACTAGTATGTATGTATAAAGAAAGAAAAAAAAACCACGGTTAGGTGGTATATACAATTATGGACGGGCTGCCGAGTGCCGACACAGAGGTAGCCACAGCCATGAACTACCGCACTGTACTGTGTCTGCTGCTAATATATAGACTGGTTGATAAAGAGATAGTATACTCGTAACTAGTATGTATGTATAAAGAAAGAAAAAAAAACCACGGTTAGGTGGTATATACAATTATGGACGGGCTGCCGAGTGCCGACACAGAGGTAGCCACAGCCGTGAACTACCGCACTGTACTGTGTCTGCTGCTAATATAGACTGGTTGATAAAGAGATAGTATACTCGTAACTAATATGTATGTATAAAGAAAGAAAAAAAAACCACGGTTAGGTGGTATATACAATTATGGACGGGCTGCCGAGTGCCGACACAGAGGTAGCCACAGCCGTGAACTACCGCACTGTACTGTGTCTGCTGCTAATATATAGACTGGTTGATAAAGAGATAGTATACTCGTAACTAGTATGTATGTATAAAGAAAGAAAAAAAAACCACGGTTAGGTGGTATATACAATTATGGACGGGCTGCCGAGTGCCGACACAGAGGTAGCCACAGCCGTGAACTACCGCACTGTACTGTGTCTGCTGCTAATATATAGACTGGTTGATAAAGAGATAGTATACTCGTAACTAGTATGTATGTATAAAGAAAGAAAAAAAACCCACGGTTAGGTGGTATATACAATTATGGACGGGCTGCCGAGTGCCGACACAGAGGTAGCCACAGCCGTGAACTACCGCACTGTACTGTGTCTGCTGCTAATATATAGACTGGTTGATAAAGAGATAGTATACTCGTAACTAGTATGTATGTATAAAGAAAGAAAAAAAAACCACGGTTAGGTGGTATATACAATTATGGACGGGCTGCCGAGTGCCGACACAGAGGTAGCCACAGCCGTGAACTACCGCACTGTACTGTGTCTGCTGCTAATATATAGACTGGTTGATACGAGTATACTATCTCTTTAACTAGTATGTATGTATAAAGAAAGAAAAAAAACCCACGGTTAGGTGGTATATACAATTATGGACGGGCTGCCGAGTGCCGACACAGAGGTAGCCACAGCCGTGAACTACCGCACTGTACTGTGTCTGCTGCTAATATAGACTGGTTGATAAAGAGATAGTATACTCGTAACTAGTATGTATGTATAAAGAAAGAAAAAAAAACCACGGTTAGGTGGTATATACAATTATGGACGGGCTGCCGAGTGCCGACACAGAGGTAGCCACAGCCGTGAACTACCGCACTGTACTGTGTCTGCTGCTAATATAGACTGGTTGATAAAGAGATAGTATACTACTAATATTATATATACTGGTGGTCAGGTCACTGGTCACTAGTCACACTGGCAGTGGCACTCCTGCAGCAAAAGTGTGCACTGTTTAATTTTAATATAATATTATGTACTCCTGGCTCCTGCTATAACCTATAACTGGCACTGCAGTAGTGCTCCCCAGTCTCCCCCACAATTATAAGCTGTGTGAGCTGAGCAGTCAGACAGATATATAATATATATAGATGATGCAGCACACTGGCCTGAGCCTGAGCAGTGCACACAGATATGGTATGTGACTGACTGAGTCACTGTGTGTATCGCTTTTTTCAGGCAGAGAACGGATATATTAAATAAACTGCACTGTGTGTCTGGTGGTCACTCACTATATAATATATTATGTACTCCTGGCTCCTGCTATAACCTATAACTGGCACTGCAGTAGTGCTCCCCAGTCTCCCCCACAATTATAAGCTGTGTGAGCTGAGCAGTCAGACAGATATATATAATATTATATATAGATATTATGATAATAGATGATGCAGCACACTGGCCTGAGCCTGAGCAGTGCACACAGATATGGTATGTGACTGAGTCACTGTGTGCTGTGTATCGCTTTTTTCAGGCAGAGAACGGATTATAAATAAAACTGGTGGTCACTATCAGCAAAACTCTGCACTGTACTGAGTACTCCTAATGCTCCCCAAAATTAGTAAATCAAGTGTCTCTCTAATCTATTCTAAACGGAGAGGACGCCAGCCACGTCCTCTCCCTATCAATCTCAATGCACGTGTGAAAAATGGCGGCGACGCGCGGCTCCTTATATAGAATCCGAGTCTCGCGATAGAATCCGAGCCTCGCGAGAATCCGACAGCGTCATGATGACGTTCGGGCGCGCTCGGGTTAACCGAGCAAGGCGGGAAGATCCGAGTCGCTCGGACCCGTGAAAAAAAACATGAAGTTCTGGCGGGTTCGGATTCAGAGAAACCGAACCCGCTCATCTCTACTAAACATGGATAATAAAAGTTACGTTTTACCGAATTATTTCGCTTTGTGCAACCAGTATACAGTACTCTCTCTTTTAACTTTTTTTCTGCGAGCAAGCAGGGTAAGGGAGGTTAGGGATTAGGGGTAGTATAGCTACCAAGTAGGTGACGGGATCCTGAGCATCGGGATGCCACTATCGGTATTCTGACTGCCGGAATCCCAAGCGTTGGGATCCTGATACCACCCCGTTTTAAGTGGTATAAATGGGGGACCATGTTGTTAATATTATCTAGGGCCCATGTTATGGTAAATCCAGTACATTATCAAATGTGTGATAAATATGGCTATATGCTTGTTGTCACAAATAATTTTAATAAAGTCCTTGCGGGTCTATTTTAATGACCAGTCCACTGGAGTACTCATTCAAATGTGATTAATATTTAAGGGCATACTTGCACTAAAAGTTTTTCTCTGGTCATAGTATGAAATGTTTTTTAGTGCTGGCATGTCTGTAGTGAGTACAGTTCTGTCTCATATTAGATGTCTGCTTGAGTATATTCAGAGTGTTACAGAAATGTGTGATGAGGCAGATGGTCTGTATAGGGAAGACATAAATTGGGGTCCTGCAACTCCCGCTAGGAGGTGGATCGTCATAAGAGTGCTAGAGACACAATCCCTACTTTCTACAATATATTATGTGTTTATAATGTGATGTTTCAGTTTCTGCTTTATATTCTCTTATTAGGTAGAATAAAGTTGACCTACTTTTCTTGCTAATGAGGCACTGCAGCCAGTATTTCATGTTTTTTTAATGATATTATATATTATTACATTATTATTATTATTATTTTTATTTTTATTAATAATAAAGGTTATATTATGAAACACTACTGCAGGGAAGGCAGACTGCACTTGCTTCAGCATCTTACCTTAGTTTTCCTGGTAGCATACTGTAAAAAACTAAAGCTCATTTTAATTTTGGCAGAATGCTCTATGGGGGTCATTCCGAGTTGTTCGCTCTGTATTTTTTTCTCGCAACGGAGCGATTAGTCGCTAATGCGCATGCGCAATGTCCGCAGTGCGACTGCACCAAGTAAATTTGCTATTAAGTTAGGTATTTTACTCACGGCATTACAAGGTTTTTTCTTCGTTCTGGTGATCGTAATGTGATTGACAGGAAGTGGGTGTTTCTGGGCGGAAACAGGCCGTTTATGGGTGTGTGCGAAAAAACGCTACCGTTTCTGGGATAAACGCGGGAGTGGCTGGAGAAACGGAGGAGTGTCTGGGCAAACGCTGGGTGTGTTTGTGACGTCAAACCAGGAACGACAAGCACTGAACTGATCGCAGATGACGAGTAAGTCTGGAGCTACTCAGAAACTGCTAAGAAGTGTCTATTCGCTATTTTGCTAATCTTTCGTTCGCAATTTTGATAAGCTAAGATTCACTCCCAGTAGGTGGCGGCTTAGCGTGTGCAAAGCTGCTGAACAACTGGAATGACCCCCTATATTTTCTAACAATGGGAAGTGGTTTTGGTCGAGACTTTTATGTTTGTGGTTATGGGGCCTATTAATCATCACTGTAATGATACAAAAGTAGGTGAAAAAGAAAATTTTCACCTACTCTTGTAGAATTTAAGTTTTGGGGCCATTCATCATGAAGGTAACACGGGAGATATCACAGATATCTCCTGCTTACCTTTGACTCCCGAGCTGGCCTGACATCCCCATACACTAGTATGGGGATCTCATTCATTAGGGTCCAAAACTTGACTGCGGAAACATTCGCGACCATCAGCTGCAGACCATAGAATCTGCCTAGGGCTGACCAAAAGGCACAGAGTGGCTTCCTACAGGAAGGCAGCTCTGCTATTCACAGCCTGGTCTGGCAGTCCCAAAGGGAGGAAACACCTCCAAATGGGACGGCCTGCAGTGTCTGTGAATGGCAGGTAGGACTTCCAATAGGAAGTCACTGCCAGTAACAGTGAAGCCAGTGCAGTCTCACAGACTGCATCTGGCTTCACCGACTCTATGCTGAGGTGGGGGATTTTAGCTGGGGGGTGCTGCAGTCCTGCATCCCATAGGTAAAATCTGTCATTGGTGCTGAGTAGGCAATTAAGCAGCTGTGGTAAGTGAACGTGCCAAGTAAGGGTTCTATCACTAAGATGAAGGTAAAACAAGATCACCATCTCCTTCAAAAAGGACTGAATTTCTTTCCTGTAGCAACCTTCATAATTGGTCCCTTCAATGGTCACAGTGTGACTCCCTAAAAAAGTAAAGGAAAAAAGTGCATATAGTGAAGCACAATTTAATGAACATTAAAAAGATACAAGAAATTAAAAGCAATATCCCATGGACAACGATTCACAGATGGCTTGACCTTTGTCCATGGGATATTGCTTTTAACTTCTTGTATCTAAAAAAATATTCATTAAATTGTGCTTCACTATATGCACTTTTTTCCTTTTCTATTTTGGGTACTCACACCATGACCATTTAAGGAACCAATTGCAAAGGTTGCTACAGGAAAGAAATTCAGGGGTCTATTCATGAAGCAGTGAAAAGTGTGGAGAAGCGAGCCAGTGGAGAAGTTGCCCATGGCAACCGATCAGTATTGAAGTAACGTTTATAATTTGCATGCTATACAGTTGTACGGAGCAGCTGATTGGTTGCCATGGACAACTTCTCCACAGGCTCACTTCTCCACTCTCTTCACTGCTTCATGAATAGACCCCTTAAATCTGTTCGAAATGTGCCCGCCACACATCTCTAGTGAAAACATTCAGTTAAGTGTTCTCTTTCAACATCAGATTGTGATAGGTCAGTACGGATGGTGTAATGGTTAGCATTACTGCCTCACAGCACTGAGGTCATGGGTTCAATTCCCACCATGGCCCTAACTGTGCGGAGTTTGTATATTCTTACCGTACTTGTGTGGGTTTCCTCTGGGTACTCCGGTTTCCTCCCACAATCCAAAAATATACTGGTAGGTTAATTGGCTCCCAACAAAATTAACCCTAGCGTGAATGTGTGTGCATGTACATGTGGTAGGGAATATAGATTGTAAGCTCCACTGGGGCAGGGACTGATGTGAATGGGCAAATATTCTCTGTAAAGTGCTGCGGAATAAGTGTGCGCTATATAAATAACTGGTAATAAAGAAATAATACTATACAATTGTACGGAGCAGCTGATTGCTTTACATGGGCAACTTCTCCACAGGCTCACTTCTCCACTCAGTCCTTTGTGAAGGAGACCGTGATTTTGTTTTACCTTCATCTTAGCGCTGGAATTAGTGATTGTCTATTATTGTATGTATTTGTAATGGAATATGCTAGCGCTATATAAGTAACTGTTAAATAAATAAATGCATTGTACCTACAAATAAATCACCTCTTTTCCATATGCAGCATTATTGTAATCTAGACCATATCTTTGCATGACTGTGAACAATTACGTTGATGATTATAATTTAATAACTGGATTTTGGGATCAGACATTTCTGAGAATATCCCTTTTGGAATTGAATTGCATTGACAGGAAGCAAGAAGTAACACTTTCTTGGAATGCAACTCTCCACCACTGTCCTCTGCCTTATAAAAATAGTGCAATACATTATTAATTGATGTTGTTTTTTGGCTTTTTTCTGCCAAATGACATGTAGACTGAGTGAGAAATGAGATCCCTATTATGTTGCAAGCACAAAGGTCATCTTTCTGCGCCTGTTATACTCCTTTATTGCTTTATAGATTGTTTGGGTTGAACAGTCGTCAATCTTCTTTTGTTGAGTTATCTTGTTTCAAAGCAAAGCTCCAAGTTCTGCTAAAGGAAGACTGATTGATATTCATTTGTTTTATTCTCCAATTATATCCTACAAGTTATCATGTTGCTGCTAAAGTAGTGCCCAGTTACATAGCAGAGATGTGTGCCAGATACTTCTCCAGACTTGCCAAAAGTAGAAACTTACATTAAAAAAAGTCAAAATGTGGTTTTAAAGGATGTTCAGTATCTACAATCCATATATGACGTGTAATATGAGGGTTAAATATGTTAATGAAATATATGAACAGAATAGAAAAATACAGTAATTAAAAGCTACTTCCATTTGTTTGTTGTGCTATTAAGCTCTCATCTTCTGCCTGTAGTTATTTCGTACTATGGGGACAGGAGCACACAACTACCACACACACATTCTGTCATAATGACTGTATACAAACTGTAGAATGTTAAAAAAAGACAATAAAGTGACAATAAACCATTTGACTTCAATGATCCTTTAGATGACTGTACCATGATCTACACACACATACAGTATGGTCTAGTGCAACTTACCAATACTGCCTTACATAAATGCCCACCAACCCTTCCCAACCAGCACAGCAATATCTTCCTATATAAGCCACCAGTGATGAAATAATTACTTTAGCTCTCTTGGTTCTTATCCTACCTATCTAATCGCTCTTTCAGTTTCCATTTCTCGGACTCCACCTCCTCTTCGCTACCTCTTTCAGTTGGAGTACCGCAGGGCTCAGTCTTAGGTCCTCTGCTTTTCTCAATCTATACCTCATCTCTTGGCAAACTAATCAGCTATTTTGGATTTCAGTATCATCTGTACGCAGATGATACTCACATCTACCTATCCTGAACTGATTTGTCTCTATCTATATTGGACCGGGTCAGTGAATGCCTCTCTGCCGTTTCATCTTGGATCTCATCTCACCACCTCAAACTTAATATTTCCAAAACAGAGTTAATTATATTTCCACCGGCCAATAGCGGTTACAACCTGATTGTCAGATCTGTAACTGTGTCTGTTTCCGGAGGGGGCACTAGTGGGTCAGTGGTGGTGCAGTGGAGGAAACGAGGAGGCTGCAGTAAGTTCCTGCTCATGTGCGCAAATGATGTTTTATTTAGCACACAAAGATATGAACAGTAACTGGAGCAAGTGGCAATACAGATGGTTTTCAGCGAGGAAGCTGACAGAGGTATCAATAACAGTCACAGGCTATTCTGGAAACCAGTATGGTTTAACAAACAACGATGGTCGGCCTGGAAGCCGATGGCGAACATCGGTGGTCGGCCTGGAAGCCGATGGTAAACAGAGTCAATATGCAGTAGGTAAGTAATACAACCAATGACGGTAAATACAGGCAATAAGTAACTCCGGTAATCGGTCTGGAAACTGACAGAAATAGGTTCACACAGTCAGTGGATATACACAAAGTCCACAGAGCCAAGCAAGGCTACAGCAGGAGACAGTTGGTAATATACAAGCTGGTTGTTTTAAGTGGCAGATGGAATAGCACAGTGCTGAATGCAGATTAACAACACACAGGTGAGAATGGTAAGTAGCACCTGGAGAGAGTCTATTACTGCATGCAGAAGTGGAAGCTGACTGTGGAAGAAGTTGTAGCAGAGCTGGATGGCTGAAGCCTGTAGTTCCACGGAGACACCGGAGCTAGGAAATCACTGGAGACAGGAGACTGCAGCCAGGAGACGCAGTGCACTGTATGTGATGCGTTGTTCAATGCAATGAGACTGAGCCGATGTTCTAGATTTATACCCCCTGGTCAGCAGGCATTGGATGCTTGAATCATGTGGGCAGACACAGCGCAGGATTGGGTGTTTGCAGGTCAGCTGTCAGTGTCATGGCAGCGCCCATGCTGCGCAGATGGTGGGTACACACTAGATGGACTTCAGGGGTACACAATGACAATGGGCACCGTGCCCGCGGACAGAGCATTCATGCAGCTGCAGAATGGGGCCGTGACCTCCGGAGGCCTGCACACCAGCGCGCTGGTGAGATGCCACTGAACGCCGATTCCTGACACTGATATTTCTATTACTGTTGAAGACTCTACAATCAACCCTACACCACAAGCTCACTGCCTAGGTGTCATACTTGACTCAGAACTTTCCTTTGCTCCCCACATTCAATCTGTCTCAAAATCATGTTACAGTACATGCATCTAAGAAACATATCCAATATATGATCGTACCTTACACAAGACACTGCTAAAACTCTAATCCATGCTCTCATTATCTCCCGCATTGATTATTGCAAAAGTCTTCTTACTGGTCTTACTAAGAAGAGACTCTCACCATTACAATCCATTCTGAATGCAGCTGCGAGGCTAATCTTCCTCACTAGACGTTCATCGTCTGCAGACCCACTATGTCAGTCCCTCCATTGGTTACCTGTACTCTACCGTATTCAATATAAAATACTGTTACTTACACAAAAGGCTTTTAACCATACTACACCAATATACATCTCTTTGCTTATCTCAAAATATCTCCCAACCCGGCCCCTTTGCTCTTCACAAGATCTACGTCTATCATCCACACTCATTACTTGCTCCCATGCACGATTAAAGGACTTTCTTCTGGCTGCACCCACTCTGTGGAATGCCCTACCACGTACAATAAGACTCTCTTCTAATCTTCAAACCTTCAAGCCTTCCCTGAAAACTCACCTATTCAGACAAGCTTATCAAATGCCAGAACCGTTCACATTACCTTCATAGTTTTCCTATCCAATTATATCCCCACAGTACAGTCCACACATATCCTCACATATTTTCTCTTTCTTCACTCTCCTTTCCTCCTGACTGGTTCATCACTGCTGTGATGTGATATCATGCAGCCCACCAAGAACCTTTACAATCTGGTGGACAACTATGCAATAGATAGCACCTATCCTTGTGTGTCAATGCATATATCCCCATAGATTGTAAGCTTACGAACAGGGCCCTCCTACCTCTATGCCTGTTTGTTTTACCCAGTTTTGTTTTCTAATTGTGTCCAGTTGTAAAGCGCAATGGAATTTGCTGCGTTATATAAAAAACTGTTAATAAATAAATAAGTACAGTACTTGCAGTGGGAAGTTCTGGAGCATAAATAATGTACTAATTTTCCTGAACTGGGTTCATTTGATAACTTAAAGCTGTTTACAAATGGAATAATTTGTTTATTTTTTGTCACTGTGTTCTCAAGACATAGGATCTAGGGGGTCATTCCGAGTTGACCGTAGCTGTGCTAAATTTAGCATAGCTACGATCTTCTTCCCTGACATGCGGGGGATGCCCAGCACAGGGCTAGTCCGCCCCTCATGTCAGTCCGGCCCCCCCTCGCAGAAGTGCAAAGGCATCGCACAGCGGCGATGCCTTTTCACTTCAAGAGTAGCTCCCGGCAAGCATAGCTTTAGCGTGCTGGCCGGTAGCTACTCATCGCTCCCCGGCCCGCAGCAGCTGCGTGTGATGTCACGCAGCCGCTGCAGCCCGCCCCCCCATTAGGTTCCGGCCATGCCTGCATTGGCCGGACCAAACCCACGAAACAGCAGCCAAACGCCGCCGTTCCTCCCCCTCCCGCCCAGCGATTGCCTCTCCCTGTCAATCTGGCATAGGCGAGCGCATCCCTGCTACAGCCTTCGGCCGTCTGGCATGCGCCGGTGCATTACGGCGATGGCGCATGCGCAGCAGGGACCTGTTCGCTCTGCTGCATTAAAACGGGTCAGAATGACCCCCCTAATTCAGATCTGATTGCAGCAGCAAATTTGTTAGCAGTTGGGCAAAACCATGTGCACTGCAGGGGTGGGGGGCAAATATAACATATGTAGAGAGAGTTAGATTTGGGTGGGGTGTGTTCAATCTGAAATCTAAATTGCAGTGTAAAAATAAAGCAGCCAGTATTTACCCTGCACAGAAACAAAATAACCCACCCAAATCTAACTCTCTCTGCACATGTTATATCTGGCACACCTGCAGTGCACATGGTTTTGCCCAACTGCTAAAAAATTTGCTGTTGTGGTCAGATCTGAATTACCCCTCTACTTACCACTCTTCACCACTTCAGGATCCATTGGTATAAATTAAATAATTTAAAAATTATTTAATTGTGATTTAATATCTCCACATACCCTGCAAAACACTGCACCCATTCACAAGGTTGTAGGGAAGGCCCATTATGGCCAGTTTGGGTTGCCTCAGCTTATTCAATAACAGATACATTACTGACAGCACACCACAAACAGCGGTCACATTTGTGTGCAGAATGTCCATTGGACCCCTACTTTCTCTGTAGGAGGACAGCAGCCACCATCTGCACTGTAATAGAAAATATTTTGCATGCATATCACAAGCAAATGGAGACCAAAATATGAGTTGCATAATCCATGTGCCATCATGATGTCAGTGTTATGATGTTCTCAAGTTGCTTTAATAAATCACCTTTATGATCTCCTTGCATTTGTGATCACACTTAGGAGGAGATCCAATGAAACCATAGATGAGGGATGCTAAGTCCTATTTTAGGTGCAATGCTTATGGCAGAACCAATAAGTGAATTGGACTCTGCACTTTACCTGAGGTGAAATTAATGTCTATGCTTGCCATAATGTCCCTTTAATTCGAGACACCTATGATTTACACAGGTTCTGTGGCTTATTAAATTCAAGTTTCCATTTTATTTGGCTTGAATCAACTCAGAACCCGTGTAAATTATAGTTGATTAAAGGGATGTTATGGCAAGCCTATATATATCAAGGATCTTGCAAAACTGCTGCATTGTGGGAGAAAGCGGGAAGGGAACGGTCTCTTCCATGATTTCCCCATTGCAAGGTCATATGGTGCCATCCAGAGATGGCATTATGTTTAAACAAAAAATTAGAGAAGCAAAGCTAGGAGTGGTAGTATCTAGAACAGTGGTGGCCAACGTGTGGCTCTTGAGCCACATGCGGCTTTCTTTATTCAAATGTGGCTCCCAGCACTCAGTCACGTGACCACAAGAGATCTGTAAACTGCTGCACTCCAGCCAGACATGCAGCAGCGCTACGTAGACTGAGAACTGACGGAGCCAAATACACATGCGGGAGCTAGCTGGAGTGACACATTCGTGTGCTGGCTAGAGTGACACATGGGGGAATTGAAGTGTATTATGTGAATCTGGCTTTTCAATATATTTTCTGCGGATCCGGCTTTTTAAATTATTTCATGTAGAAGTGGCTTTTTCATTGTATTTTATGTTAGATCTGGCTTTTTCAATGTATTTTATACTGGGGTGTGGCCTATCATGCACAAGGTCACACCCCATTTTTGCAAGCGCGCCTTCGGCTCGAAGTTGGCTCTTTGATGTACCTAACAAGAATTCTTGGCTCTTTGTCTCTGACTGGTTGGCCACCCCTGATCTAGAATATCCTTATAAGTACAATATAAAGTAAAAAAATAAATTTTGCTACAAGTTATTTGTGTATATACTTTGTATATGTATAATGTATAATGTATATATATATACTGTATAATGTAAAAATACTCCATGCAATAAAATGCATATTACATTGTAAGTTACTTCCAAGGATAAAACTATGTAATGCAATTATTTTTGCATGTTTGTCCCTGTGTTTTCAGTTTGATTTTGACAGTAGGTTCAGATGAGCAATATTTTTCCTCAGGACTTGGTCGGATATTGTTGGATTTTGGCCTAGAAATCGAACACAGAATATTTGGAATAATGAGAATGATCATGTGTTTGACTGCAGAGACGATTTTGTAGCACATGATATTATAATGAACTAAAAGAGGTGGTAATTTTGTGGTGATATATTTGTGTTGTTATGCTATACATATTTGTGTTGGGTGGGGGTGGGTGGGTGCGTGCTTTCTACAAAAGTGGAGGTAAAAATGGAGCTAAATTGTCCTTAAAAGTATACATTAACTTAATAGTCTATAGAAATACTACCACTTTGACCTCTGGAAGAGAAGATCTTCCATTATCTGGAATAATAAACAATATTATTATATCTATTATTATTGTTGGGGTTGTATTTCCATTTTTCACCTTTAAAACATGTGAATGCTTTTCCTCTTATTGCCGCACTGCCATTAATCCAATTTATGAGAGAGTAAAAGTGCATTTTATAAAGCCTTGTCAGCAGCATTAAAAAATATTAATCATTGTGAGAGCTAATGGGAATGGCTGCAGCACAGAGAACTTCGACAAACGCCAGGCAAGCGTGTAATGGAAATATACTGCGGAGGCTGAGTATGTGTTCAGTAGATCTGTCATTTGCGCTGGTCACCGGGAAAAGGAATGGTTGTGCTTTGTCGTAGTCCTGATAGCAGTTTGAGCTTCAATAGTGAGATGCAGGAAACTGCAATGAGAAAAGAAAAGAACTTTCTTAATCTATGATGTTATTGCAACAGTTATTACATTACTAGCATTTTTTTGTATTTTATTTATCAAGAAACCTCTATAAAAAAACAGAAAGAGGTAGAAACTTGTATTTAAGGTAAAAGTGATTCTAATGCAGTGGTTCCCAAACTTTTTTTGGGACCCACCGCATTAGAATCACACCCTAGCGTATCAGAATTTTTTTCATGGCACCCCTAGGCCAAAAGTTTCTTGTTGAAAAATTCAGAAAAAAATATTAAATGAAGTAAATTGTGTTTATAATATGTCATCTTTATGGCCCATACACAAGGTGAGATTCGGGCTATGCCTGATTCTCACTATGCGACAGGGGCTAGGTCAGCACATAGTATCACAAGCACACTCATTATGTGCTTGCGATACTGACTATGTGCGATTTTGGCTAAGTGTCAGTTTTGACTATCTCTCCTATAGAGATAGTCAAAATTGACTTGCCTGCACAGTCTATCTATTCTTGCGATGCCGACCGCGCATCGGCATCGAATCGGGATTGCAAGGTGACTTTCACCTTGCGATCTGCACTAACTTTTCTTATGATTTTGACTATATAGTCAAAATCGTAAGAAAAAATCTCACCGTGTGTACACACCATTAGATTCAGTTATGTGGTGAGGGAACGCAAAATAACACTTTCTAAACTTTGCAAGCTAGGAACAGAATCAGAATTTTATGGAGGAAGGGGATTACAGTTTTCTCTAAATATCAAATGCAAATTACCAAAAACATGTATCTTTTGACAACCAAACTTTGAGAAAGCCCTCACTCACTGACTCACTGACTCATCACTAATTCTCTTGCTTCCTGATATGTTAGGAAGATGAAATAATTAAAATTGTAATAAACCTCCCCTAAGGGGATGAACAGGGGGTTGACATAATGACATCATTACCGATGCGTGGCTTGCATTGAGTGAATGATAGCACCCAAATGGACAATGGGTTCGAAATTTGGATTGCACCTCCAGTGTGTAGAATTTAATAAACCACAAGAATTGACCTGTCAATTTTTATCGTATCTGCTATGGGTGATCCTCGGGTAACCTTAAGAACCATGGATTAATATTTACTTAAATCAAGACGTCTCAAGCTTACATCTCTATAGATTTACCAAATTATTAACAGTTATATGTACAATCGTGAAAATCAGAAACCTCCATGCAAAGAACAGGTAGAAAAGCTAGTATGTATATAAATATAAAGGTAAAACCAATCCTCAGATTTTTTTTTTAATGCAGGCTTTTTTCTAACTGGTTATTTTTATTTTCAAACATTACACTGAAAATGTCACATACAGTATATAATAGAGGCTGCAGACTTCACATAACAGCAGATACAGTATGTAAATATCACAAGAGAAAATCAAAGAGCATTAACAAAAAAGAAAACATGATCAGGTAAATTTATGAGACAGGTAGCCAGTTTTTACTGCAGGAAGTGTGACATACAGCAGCATTTACTCATTGCTCCATCACAAACGAAAGATCATAACATGGGCCAAAAAGTTCAAATAACAAAACTTTTGTTTACTTAATTGGTCATGCCACCATTATTATTTCTACAACACTCTGCAACTGAATAAGAAGCCTCTTTATTATTTAGAAAGGTTTTATCCTGATAATTCATTTTGCATTGTGGGGAAAGCAACTGAAGATTCATGTGCAGTCCAGATGTTGGAGTAGGATTGCTGGAGTCCTGTCTGGCAATACTGTAATCCCATAGTCTACTGTGGCGTGGCTGACACTATTCGAAGATAGCTGACTAGGGCAAGCTATGAAAAAGCATTTTGGAACCGAGTGTATTGGGCTAGACTGCGTTTCCCATGGGGGTCTGGGTTCTGTGGTCTTCAGTGGAATTTGATATCTCTGATACCTCCTGCTTTCAGGCTTATGTGAAACAGACTACTTACTTAAACCATGTGGAAACTGATGGGGAGGATTAGGTTAATAAATAGGCTCTTAACTGTACACATTAATGTTTCCCCGAACACTTGTCCTCAGGCCTCAGGCTAAGACTGACTCTGCTTATTATTACCTGTTGAACATATCTTGAAAATGAACAAACGGTATACGGTAAATGATTAATCTCTATGCAAAAGTGTTCTCAGTACATAATGACACTTTTTCAAACACTTAATAGACAAAAAGAAAATACGTCATTAAAATTCTTTATGTACTTGAAAGTAGAGATGAGCGCCTGAAATTTTTCGGGTTTTGTGTTTTGGTTTTGGGTTCGGTTCCGCGGCCGTGTTTTGGGTTCGACCGCGTTTTGGCAAAACCTCACCGAATTTTTTTTGTCGGATTCGGGTGTGTTTTGGATTCGGGTGGTTTTTTCAAAAAACCCTAAAAAACATCTTAAAACATTGAATTTGGGGGTCATTTTGATCCCATAGTATTATTAACCTCAATAACCATAATTAACACTCATTTTCAGTCTATTCTGAACACCTTACACCTCACAATATTATTTTTAGTCCTAAAATTTGCACCGAGGTCGCTGGATGACTAAGCTCAGCGACCCTAGTGGCCGACACAAACACCGGGCCCATCTAGGAGTGGCACTGCAGTGTCACGCAGGATGTCCCTTCCAAAAAACCCTCCCCAAACAGCACATGACGCAAAGAAAAAAAGAGGCGCAATGAGGTAGCTGTGTGAGTAAGATTAGCGACCCTAGTGGCCGACACAAACACCTGGCCCATCTAGGAGTGGCACTGCAGTGTCACGCAGGATGTCCCTTCCAAAAAACCCTCCCCAAACAGCACATGACGCAAAGAAAAAAAGAGGCGCAATGAGGTAGCTGACTGTGTGAGAAAGATAAGCGACCCTAGTGGCCGACACAAACACCGGGCCCATCTAGGAGTGGCACTGCAGTGTCACGCAGGATGTCCCTTCCAAAAAACCCTCCCCAAACAGCACATGACGCAAAGAAAAAAAGAGGCGCAATGAGGTAGCTGACTGTGTGAGAAAGATAAGCGACCCTAGTGGCCGACACAAACACCGGGCCCATCTAGGAGTGGCACTGCAGTGTCACGCAGGATGTCCCTTCCAAAAAACCCTCCCCAAACAGCACATGACGCAAAGAAAAAAAGAGGCGCAATGAGGTAGCTGTGTGAGTAAGATTAGCGACCCTAGTGGCCGACACAAACACCTGGCCCATCTAGGAGTGGCACTGCAGTGTCACGCAGGATGTCCCTTCCAAAAAACCCTCCCCAAACAGCACATGACGCAAAGAAAAAAAGAGGCGCAATGAGGTAGCTGACTGTGTGAGAAAGATAAGCGACCCTAGTGGCCGACACAAACACCGGGCCCATCTAGGAGTGGCACTGCAGTGTCACGCAGGATGTCCCTTCCAAAAAACCCTCCCCAAACAGCACATGACGCAAAGAAAAAAAGAGGCGCAATGAGGTAGCTGTGTGAGTAAGATTAGCGACCCTAGTGGCCGACACAAACACCTGGCCCATCTAGGAGTGGCACTGCAGTGTCACGCAGGATGGCCCTTCCAAAAAACCCTCCCCAAACAGCACATGACGCAAAGAAAAATAAAAGAAAAAAGAGGTGCAAGATGGAATTGTCCTTGGGCCCTTCCCACCCACCCTTATGTTGTATAAACAAAACAGGACATGCACACTTTAACCAACCCATCATTTCAGTGACAGGGTCTGCCACACGACTGTGACTGAAATGACGGGTTGGTTTGGACCCCCACCAAAAAAGAAGCAATTAATCTCTCCTTGCACAAACTGGCTCTACAGAGGCAAGATGTCCACCTCATCATCATCCTCCGATATATCACCGTGTACATCCCCCTCCTCACAGATTATCAATTCGTCCCCACTGGAATCCACCATGTCAGCTCCCTGTGTACTTTGTGGAGGCAATTGCTGCTGGTCAATGTCTCCGCGGAGGAATTGATTATAATTCATTTTAATGAACATCATCTTCTCCACATTTTCTGGATGTAACCTCGTACGCCGATTGCTGACAAGGTGAGCGGCGGCACTAAACACTCTTTCGGAGTACACACTTGTGGGAGGGCAACTTAGGTAGAATAAAGCCAGTTTGTGCAAGGGCCTCCAAATTGCCTCTTTTTCCTGCCAGTATAAGTACGGACTGTGTGACGTGCCTACTTGGATGCGGTCACTCATATAATCCTCCACCATTCTATCAATGGTGAGAGAATCATATGCAGTGACAGTAGACGACATGTCCGTAATGGTTGTCAGGTCCTTCAGTCCGGACCAGATGTCAGCATCAGCAGTCGCTCCAGACTGCCCTGCATCACCGCCAGCGGGTGGGCTCGGAATTCGGATTTGGGATTTCGAAGAATGCACAGTTCTTTGCTGTGCTGCTTTTGCCAGCTTGAGTCTTTTCATTTTTCTAGCGAGAGGCTGAGTGCTTCCATCCTCATGTGAAGCTGAACCACTAGCCATGAACATAGGCCAGGGCCTCAGCCGTTCCTTGCCACTCCGTGTGGTAAATGGCATATTGGCAAGTTTACGCTTCTCCTCCGACAATTTTATTTTAGGTTTTGGAGTCCTTTTTTTTCTGATATTTGGTGTTTTGGATTTGACATGCTCTGTACTATGACATTGGGCATCGGCCTTGGCAGACGACGTTGCTGGCATTTCATCGTCTCGGCCATGACTAGTGGCAGCAGCTTCAGCACGAGGTGGAAGTGGATCTTGATCTTTCCCTAATTTTGGAACCTCAACTTTTTTGTTCTCCATATTTTATAGGCAGAACTAAAAGGCACCTCAGGTAAACAATGGAGATGGATGGATTGGATACTAGTATACAATTATGGACGGACTGCCACGGTTAGGTGGTATAAAAAAACCACGGTTAGGTGGTATATAATACAATTATGGATGGACGGACTGCCTGCCGAGTTCCGACACAGAGGTAGCCACAGCCGTGAACTACCGCACTGTACACTGGTTGATAAAGAGATAGTAGTATACTCGTAACAACTAGTATGACACTATGACGACGGTATAAAGAATGAAAAAAAAACCACGGTTAGGTGGTATATATTATAATAATAATACAATTATGGATGGACGGACTGCCTGCCGACTGCCGACACAGAGGTAGCCACAGCCGTGAACTACCGCACTGTACACTGGTTGATAAAGAGATAGTAGTATACTCGTAACAACTAGTATGACACTATGACGACGGTATAAAGAATGAAAAAAAAACCACGGTTAGGTGGTATATATTATAATAATAATACAATTATGGATGGACGGACTGCCTGCCGACTGCCGACACAGAGGTAGCCACAGCCGTGAACTACCGCACTGTACACTGGTTGATAAAGAGATAGTAGTATACTCGTAACAACTAGTATGACACTATGACGACGGTATAAAGAATGAAAAAAAAACCACGGTTAGGTGGTATATATTATAATAATAATACAATTATGGATGGACGGACTGCCTGCCGACTGCCGACACAGAGGTAGCCACAGCCGTGAACTACCGCACTGTACACTGGTTGATAAAGAGATAGTAGTATACTCGTAACAACTAGTATGACACTATGACGACGGTATAAAGAATGAAAAAAAAACCACGGTTAGGTGGTATATATTATAATAATAATACAATTATGGATGGACGGACTGCCTGCCGACTGCCGACACAGAGGTAGCCACAGCCGTGAACTACCGCACTGTACACTGGTTGATAAAGAGATAGTAGTATACTCGTAACAACTAGTATGACACTATGACGACGGTATAAAGAATGAAAAAAAAACCACGGTTAGGTGGTATATATTATAATAATAATACAATTATGGATGGACGGACTGCCTGCCGACTGCCGACACAGAGGTAGCCACAGCCGTGAACTACCGCACTGTACACTGGTTGATAAAGAGATAGTAGTATACTCGTAACAACTAGTATGACACTATGACGACGGTATAAAGAAAGAAAAAAAAATACCACAGTTAGGTGGTATATATTATAATAATAATACAATTATGGATGGACGGACTGCCTGCCGACTGCCGACACAGAGGTAGCCACAGCCGTGAACTACCGCACTGTACACTGGTTGATAAAGAGATAGTAGTATACTCGTAACAACTAGTATGACACTATGACGGTATAAAGAATGGAAAAAAAACCACGGTTAGGTGGTATATATTATAATAATAATACAATTATGGATGGACGGACTGCCTGCCGACTGCCGACACAGAGGTAGCCACAGCCGTGAACTACCGCACTGTACACTGGTTGATAAAGAGATAGTAGTATACTCGTAACAACTAGTATGACACTATGACGACGGTATAAAGAAAGAAAAAAAAATACCACGGTTAGGTGGTATATATTGTAATACAATTATGGATGGACGGACTGCCTGCCGAGTTCCGACTGCCGACACAGAGGTAGCCACAGCCGTGAACTACCGCACTGTACTGTGTCTGCTGCTAATATAGACTGGTTGATAAAGAGATAGTATACAATACATACAACAATATACTACTATACTGGTGGTCAGGCACTGGTCACCACTAGTCACACTGGCAGTGGCACTCCTGCAGCAAAAGTGTGCACTGTTTAATTTTAAATTAATATAATATTATGTACTCCTGGGGGCTCCTGCTATAACAACCTGCAGTGCTCCCCAGTCTCCCCCACAATTATTATAAGCTTTGCCTTTTATACATTGATGTGCAGCACACTGGGCTGAGCTGAGTGCACACAGACTGAGTCACACTGTGTGACTGGCTGCTGCTGTGTATCGTTTTTTTTCAGGCAGAGAACGGATATAGCAGAGAACGGATATATTATATTAAAATAAATAAAAGTTAACTAACAACAACTGCACTGGTCACTGTGGTAAACTCTGTCTGACTCTGCACAATCTCTCTCTCTCTTCTAATCTAATTTCTAATGGAGAGGACGCCAGCCACGTCCTCTCCCTATCAATCTCAATGCACGTGTGAAAATGGCGGCGACGCGCGGCTCCTTATATAGAATCCGAGTCTCGCGAGAATCCGACAGCGTCATGATGACGTTCGGGCGCGCTCGGGTTAACCGAGCAAGGCGGGAGGATCCGAGTCTGCTCGGACCCGTGAAAAAAACATGAAGTTCGTGCGGGTTCGGTTTCAGAGAAACCGAACCCGCTCATCTCTACTTGAAAGTTGAAACAGTGTTGACATGTGCTGAAAATGTGTTTACCATCTGGATCAATGAGCTGTATGTATTGTATTCAAGATTTGTTTATCATGCCAGATGTAGTCAATGGACACCTACATTATAAAATATAGCAAGCATTATTCAGCTGCAATTTCCTAAACAGCCAAGACATTCTTGCAATCTATCTATCTATCTGTCTATCTATCTATCTATCTATCT
The DNA here is from genome assembly GCF_028390025.1 of Pseudophryne corroboree. NCBI lineage: Eukaryota > Metazoa > Chordata > Amphibia > Anura > Myobatrachidae > Pseudophryne > Pseudophryne corroboree. The sequence goes on from NC_086449.1 coordinate 615,879,610, forward strand.
ATCTATCTATCTATCTATCTATCTATCTATCTATCTATCTATCTATCTATCTATCTATCTATCTAGAGATTGTGGCTTGTGATTGGCCAAAAGGTTTAATACTATGAGGCCTGCAGCTTGATTTTTCACACTTGGTTGGGTACATGGTCCCTTACAGTTAAATTGCTATGGTCCCATGAATGTATATTTACAGTGCTGTCTTTGGTCCTCCAGCTCACACATAGAAACATAGAATTTGATGGCAGATAAGAACCACTTGGCCCATCTAGTATGCCACTTAAACACAGTCATCTTTTGCTAAATATAATGCTGTAGCTCCCACACACTCAGCCTATCAGTGCTTTCCCATTCATATTTACAGGGTGTGACTGGGAATAACCACGTCATTTGTCATGGGACTCTTCACTGAGAAAGTTCAACGGTTTATTATTTTGCAAAGATCGTGGATCTGTTTCCTGGATTTTGTGAGTATTAAATTGGTATTGGAAGTGCTTAAATTAATCACTGTAACAATCATTGGGGGAGATTCAAATGTTTAAAAAGTCAGTTGGGAGTCCGTTTTTTCCTATCTAATAGACAGGAAAATCAGACACCCAACCGACTTTTCAAATATTTGAATCTCCCCCAATGTGTGTATCTTGTCTTTATATTTTTATTTGTATTTTTTTTACAGGCGAAATACAATCGGGGACCCCAATGCTGGAATTATAGCCAGGGCTTGAATCACAGCCTTCTTTATCTCCCTGTCTTATCAGCCTGGTGCTGGTTATTGGAAAATAGGGTGAAACTAATGCTGTTTTGCCCACGATTTTCAGATACTTGCCCAGACTCACAGAGGTCACTTTTACATGTACTGAAACCTTCACAGTTCTTCGGCTATACTTGCCTATTTTTGCAGTGACAGATAGGATGGCACTTAAAAATAAAAATAGTCCCCAAACAGCACATCATGCAAAGAAGTAAAAGAGGTGCAATGAGGTAGCTGTATGACTAAGCTAAGCGACACAAGTGTGCGGCACAAACACCTGGCCCATCTAGGAGTGGCACTGCAGTGGCAGACAGGATGGCACTTAAAGAAATTAGTCCCCAAACAGCACATGATGCAAAGAAGTAAAAGAGGTGCAATGAGGTAGCTGTATGGCTAAGCTAAGCGAAACAAGTGTGCAGCACAAACACCTGGCCCATCTAGGAGTGGCACTGCAGTACCACTGCACTAATGGTGGATACCGGATGCACATCTAACACCAACATAGCTGTCAAGGCCTCAGTTATCCGCTTTGCAACAGGATGACTGCTGTCATATTTCATCTTCCTCGCAAAGGACTGTTGGACAGTCATTTGCTTAGTTAAAGTAGTACAAGTGGTCTTCCGACTTCCCCTCTGGGATGACGATCAACTCTCAGCAGCAACAGCAGCAGCAGCAGCAGCGGTAGCAGCAGCAACAGTAGGAGGAAGTGCTTCTTGATCTTTCCCTATTTTATCCTCCAAATTTTTGTTCTCCATTATTTTTATGGAGTTATATAACAAAGTGCAGCAAAGGAGAGCGTACCTCTACACTGTCACGTCTAGCAAGGTTTGAGGATCCAGCAGTTGAGACTCGCCCAAGGAGAGACTAGACTGGGGATTAACAAGACGAGGGGGTTGGATATAGTTCCTTCTCATGGAGCAAGGGGTAATGAGGGATGTAGGCGGGGCTCAAAGTCTGTAGGTTGTAGTTCTTGAGGACGGGGCTGAGGGTGAGAACTGTGGCTGGTGGACGATGACTTAGGGACGTAGTTGTAGACAAAGAACTGTGGGTTGTGGCTTGAAAGGCGAAGTTGTAAATAATGAACTGCGGAACTGTGAATGATGGTTGTAGACGTGGCTGAAGACAAATAACCGTGGACTGAGATTTGTAAGACGATACTGTGGATAAGGAGCTGAGGACTGTGGACGGTGATTCTAGGACGTGGCTGGAGACTGAGAACTGTAGACTGTGGATTGAAAGACGAAGCCGGGGATAACGAGCTGAGGACTGTGAACGGTGGTTCGAGGACTTGGCTGGAGACAAGGATCTGCGAACTGTGGCTCGAAGGACGAAGCAGGAGACCCGGGGTCGTCTGTGCCCAGAAGGTCTTACTAGACCGGGTTTTCCAGGAGCATATCCACAGGCAGCAGCATGCTAGGAACGGCAGGACTGCAGCAGCAACTGAGAACCGGCTAAGCAGGGTTAGAAGTACCAGAATACAGGCTAAAGCACCTACAACAGGGTTGTAACTTGAAGCACTGGCGTCCCTGTCCTAAACCAGCCCCCTTTTATAGGAAGAAGTCTGCCTGGATTGGCTGGAAGAACCAGGAACAAGAACTATGCCAGAAACTTGGTCTCCAACATGGCGGCGCCCAGTAATGCAGACCTTTTCCGTGACCATGCTGCTCACTGCCCCTGGTCTCCCAGGCAACGGTTTAGTGAGCCTCCACGAGCGGACCCCCTCACCGCTATTATTGCTGCCTTCCCCCCAGACCCAACGCTGCAGCCCTCCTCTGCTGCTGCCCTGCTGCCCATGAAGCCAGCCCCGCGGCCCTCAGAGTTCCGGTAAGACCCCGGACGCTGACACACACCACACAGGGCAAACCCTGTAAAAATTATTTGGATTAAATATTAATAACCCCTTTATTTGGAGTTAATAATATACAGTACAGCACCACTGAACTTATATGGCAGCACCACTGGACTGGACTTATACTGCAGTACCACTGGACATATACAGCAGTACCACTGGACTTACACGGCAGTATCACTGCAGTGGATTTATATGGCAGTACCACTGGATTTATACGGCAGTACCACTGGATTTATATGGCAGTGCCACTGGACATATACGCCAGTATCACTGGACTGGACTTATATGACAGTACCAGTGGACATATATGGCAGTATCACTGGATTTATAAGGCAGTATCACTGGACTTATACAGCAATATCACTGGACTGGATTTATACGGCAGTACCACTGGACTGGATTTATACGCCAGTACCATTGGATTTATATGGCAGTACCACTGGATTTCTACAGCAGCACCACTGGACATATACGGCAGTATCACTCGACTTATGGCAGTACCACTGGACATATAAGGCAGTATCACTGGACTGGATTTATATGGCAGTACCACTGGACAAATACGGCAGTATCACTGGATTTATATGGCAGTATCACTGGATTATACGACAGTACCACTGGACTGTATTTATACACCAGTACCACTGGATTTATACGACAGTACACCTGGATTTATACGGCAGTACCACTGGACATATACGGCAGTATCACTGGAATTATGGGGCAGAACCACTGGGCATATACGGCAGTATCACTGGATTTATACGGCAGTATCATTGGACTTATATGGCAGTATCACTGGACTGGATTTATACAGCAGTACCACTTGATTGGATTTATACACCAGCACCACTGGATTTATATGGCAGTACCACTGGACATATACAGCAGTATCACTGGACATGAACGGCAGTATCACTGGACTGGATTTATACGCCAGTACCACTAGATTTATACAGCAGTATCACTGGACTTATAAAGCATCACAGGGACACCACCACTGGACTGATGCAGGACAACACAGCACCACTGCAATGGACTGGACTTATACAGCAGCACTGGACATATGGCAGTAGAGGACACCACCACTGTGACTGGACTGATGCAGCATAAGACACTACACTGGAATGAGCAGCACTAGACAGCACTGGAAATGCCACCCCACTTTCCCTCCCGCACAAACACTGAGGATGGAGACACGTCCTCTCGCTATATGGAATCCAAAACCCACGAGAATCAGACAGCGGGATGATTATGTTTTGCCTCGTTCTGGTTTCCGAGTCAGGCGGGAAAACCTGAGCCGGGCTCGGGTAGTGAAGTCCGGTAGGGTTTGGCTCTCAGGGAACCAAACCCGCTCATCTCTATTCATAACCCTATTTATTCACACCGAGACTACTGAGTATGTGTGGAGCCATCTTGTAACTGTGTGAGAGTGCCACAGTGGAGACATTAGTTTTCCAGTTCCAGTGAGACCAGTGATATAACCAAAGTTCCAGCATCCTGCACCGCTACCCGATATCTACATACACTCATCAGCTGGTTAGCTGCATTACACCCCAATTCGCTCAATCTACCAATGTGTATAACAGTGAGTAAGGCTGTTTGTGTAACATAGAGAAGCTTGTAGTGAGGGGGGTGTTGAAAGTGGAGTACACTATTGCATAGACTTCATGCTGCTGCTACTCCAGGGAAACTTCATTCCCTGTACCAAGATGACCTCCGGAGCTACATTGAGCATGTGTAGAGCTATCTTAAAACTGTGTTAGAGTGCCACAGTAGGAGACAGTAGTATTCCACTTAGCTCTAATGAGACCTGTGTTTACTTGAAAATATACTGAAACTGGTGTTCCACCATCCTGCACCACTACCTGGTAAACACATACACTCACTGCATCCCACTCTGCTCCATTTCATCTACCAGCATGTAGAACAGTGAGTATGGCTTTACCTGTTTAACCTACAAGAAAACCACTCCATTGGTTAAATAACTGGGCTGTTCGTAGCTGTAAAGCATCTGCTGGTGTGTACAGAAGCCCTGCTATATCCTCAAGCCTGAATACACATACTTCCAACATTTAACCTAGTTTGTCTATTTTAGCCAGTATTCTGGCTTTTTAGACTTTTTGTGGGTTTCTTCTTAGTGTGTTTTTTATGTGAGATGGGTGAAGGAATGGTGGGTGCAGGTGTAGTCTTACCTTGCTCCACACACTCTGACTTTCAGGCCGTTGAGATGTTTAGATGGTCCTGGAATACAGTCGGGACTTCTCTCTGTAAAGAGACAGATGTTTGGTGAGAAGGCTTGTGTCTCACCATAATTGCTCACATTTCTGTGGGATCAGTTCCCCTTAAGGGAGAAGAAAATAAGGCCTGCACATTCTGCATCTATAGTACAGATTTGGAACTCTAGATTTTGTGGATTACCCATATCCAGCAAGAACTCCTCACTGAGAACAGGTTTAATTTAAAACTCTAATTTACCCAGAGTTCTGTGCGCTGATGCATGTTAGAGGCCAGTGAGCAAGGACTGTAGTGCCAGGGACTGTGGTCATTGGCCGTGCCAGGAGAGTATTGCGTGTGTGGCTGAAAGCCACTGCAGCAGACTAATTATTGAGCACAAGGATTGCAAGGACTTTTTTGTTTGTTTGCTTATTTTCAGTTATGTACCTGTGTGACCAGGCCTAAACCTGTGTATGCTTTGCACAGTGTCTAACCAGAAGACCTACCTCATGAGTCCTTATTTCCAGTACCCGTTTCAGAATAGGAATATGATGGTAAGACATTGACAACAAGGAGACTACAAAAAAAGGCTACCTCAGTTGCCAAACCAGGTAAGATCATCACTGGCCTTAGGACCATGATTTTCACCAATTCATATTCACAGAGTGAGGTGTTGCTGTCCCATTACTGATTAGCTGAGGATACGTCAGTCTGTCCTAACACCTATATCTGAAATACTTTGCTTATAGGGGAAAGATGTACCAGGCTACATACACAGAACTGTCTGCCCCAGAAGCAATGTGCATTGGACAGATTTGCCCTCAAGACACACCCACACAAACACTACTTACCTGTGAGAAACTTGCCACCTTGCCATTGACTTGCAGTAATTAATACAAACATGTTAAGGGGTGGAGCTATGGTGCAGCATGTCGTGATTGGCTCGCCACAGCTGGTCTCAATTGCCACTTCTTGCAGCTGGAGACAAATTCTAGTTTCCACAATACCACTGGATGTACGTCTCCTCCTTTGGATCCAACGCTGGGTGCCCCTCCTTGGTGGCGATGCTGGTCTCGTTACATTTCCAGTAGAGATGAGCGCCTGAAATTTTTCGGGTTTTGTGTTTTGGTTTTGGGTTCGGTTCCGCGGCCGTGTTTTGGGTTCGAACGCGTTTTGGCAAAACCTCACCGAATTATTTTTGTCGGATTCGGGTGTGTTTTGGATTCGGGTGTTTTTTCCAAAAACACTAAAAAACAGCTTAAATCATAGAATTTGGGGGTCATTTTGATCCCAAAGTATTATTAACCTCAAAAACCATAATTTACACTCATTTTCAGTCTATTCTGAATACCTCACACCTCACAATATTATTTTTAGTCCTAAAATTTGCACCGAGGTCGCTGTGTGAGTAAGATAAGCGACCCTAGTGGCCGACACAAACACCGGGCCCATCTAGGAGTGGCACTGCAGTGTCACGCAGGATGTCCCTTCCAAAAAACCCTGCCAAACAGCACATGACGCAAAGAAAAAAAGAGGCGCAATGAGGTAGCTGTGTGAGTAAGATTAGCGACCCTAGTGGCCGACACAAACACCGGGCCCATCTAGGAGTGGCACTGCAGTGTCACGCAGGATGGCCCTTCCAAAAAACCCTCCCCAAACAGCACATGACGCAAAGAAAAAAAGAGGCGCAATGAGGTAGCTGACTGTGTGAGTAAGATTAGCGACCCTAGTGGCCGACACAAACACCGGGCCCATCTAGGAGTGGCACTGCAGTGTCACGCAGGATGGCCCTTCCAAAAAACCCTCCCCAAACAGCACATGACGCAAAGAAAAAAAGAGGCGCAATGAGGTAGCTGACTGTGTGAGTAAGATTAGCGACCCTAGTGGCCGACACAAACACCGGGCCCATCTAGGAGTGGCACTGCAGTGTCACGCAGGATGTCCCTTCCAAAAAACCCTCCCCAAACAGCACATGACGCAAAGAAAAAAAGAGGCGCAATGAGGTAGCTGTGTGAGTAAGATTAGCGACCCTAGTGGCCGACACAAACACCGGGCCCATCTAGGAGTGGCACTGCAGTGTCACGCAGGATGTCCCTTCCAAAAAACCCTCCCCAAACAGCACATGACGCAAAGAAAAAAAGAGGCGCAATGAGGTAGCTGACTGTGTGAGTAAGATTAGCGACCCTAGTGGCCGGCACAAACACCGGGCCCATTTAGGAGTGGCACTGCAGTGTCACGCAGGATGTCCCTTCCAAAAAACCCTCCCCAATCAGCACATGATGCAAAGAAAAAGAAAAGAAAAAAGAGGTGCAAGATGGAATTATCCTTGGGCCCTCCCACCCACCCTTATGTTGTATAAACAAAACAGGACATGCACACTTTAACCAACCCATCATTTCAGTGACAGGGTCTGCCACACGACTGTGACTGATATGACGGGTTGGTTTGGACCCCCCCCCAAAAAAGAAGCAATTAATCTCTCCTTGCACAAACTGGCTCTACAGAGGCAAGATGTCCACCTCATCTTCACCCTCCGATATATCACCGTGTACATCCCCCTCCTCACAGATTATCAATTCGTCCCCACTGGAATCCACCATCTCAGCTCCCTGTGTACTTTGTGGAGGCAATTGCTGCTGGTCAATGTCTCCGCGGAGGAATTGATTATAATTCATTTTAATGAACATCATCTTCTCCACATTTTCTGGATGTAACCTCGTACGCCGATTGCTGACAAGGTGAGCGGCGGCACTAAACACTCTTTCGGAGTACACACTTGTGGGAGGGCAACTTAGGTAGAATAAAGCCAGTTTGTGCAAGGGCCTCCAAATTGCCTCTTTTTCCTGCCAGTATAAGTACGGACTGTGTGACGTGCCTACTTGGATGCGGTCACTCATATAATCCTCCACCATTCTATCAATGTTGAGAGAATCATATGCAGTGACAGTAGACGACATGTCCGTAATCGTTGTCAGGTCCTTCAGTCCGGACCAGATGTCAGCATCAGCAGTCGCTCCAGACTGCCCTGCATCACCGCCAGCGGGTGGGCTCGGAATTCTGAGCCTTTTCCTCGCACCCCCAGTTGCGGGAGAATGTGAAGGAGGAGATGTTGACAGGTCGCGTTCCGCTTGACTTGACAATTTTGTCACCAGCAGGTCTTTCAACCCCAGCAGACCTGTGTCTGCCGGAAAGAGAGATCCAAGGTAGGCTTTAAATCTAGGATCGAGCACGGTGGCCAAAATGTAGTGCTCTGATTTCAACAGATTGACCACCCGTGAATCCTTGTTAAGCGAATTAAGGGCTGCATCCACAAGTCCCACATGCCTAGCGGAATCGCTCCCTTTTAGCTCCTTCTTCAATGCCTCCAGCTTCTTCTGCAAAAGCCTGATGAGGGGAATGACCTGACTCAGGCTGGCAGTGTCTGAACTGACTTCACGTGTGGCAAGTTCAAAGGGCATCAGAACCTTGCACAACGTTGAAATCATTCTCCACTGCACTTGAGACAGGTGCATTCCATCTCCTATATCGTGCTCAATTGTATAGGCTTGAATGGCCTTTTGCTGCTCCTCCAACCTCTGAAGCATATAGAGGGTTGAATTCCACCTCGTTACCACTTCTTGCTTCAGATGATGGCAGGGCAGGTTCAGTAGTTTTGGTGGTGCTCCAGTCTTCTGTACGTGGTGCCTGTACGCCGAAAGTGTCCCGCAATTTTTCTGGCCACCGACAGCATCTCTTGCACGCCCCTGTCGTTTTTTAAAAAATTCTGCACCACCAAATTCAAGGTATGTGCAAAACATGGGACGTGCTGGAATTTGCCCATATTTAATGCACACACAATATTGCTGGCGTTGTCCGATGCCACAAATCCACAGGAGAGTCCAATTGGGGTAAGCCATTCCGCGATGATCTTCCTCAGTTGCCGTAAGAGGTTTTCAGCTGTGTGCGTATTCTGGAAAGCGGTGATACAAAGCGTAGCCTGCCTAGGAAAGAGTTGGCGTTTGCGAGATGCTGCTACTGGTGCCGCCGCTGCTGTTCTTGCGGCGGGAGTCCATACATCTACCCAGTGGGCTGTCACAGTCATATAGTCCTGACCCTGCCCTGCTCCACTTGTCCACATGTCCGTGGTTAAGTGGACATTGGGTACAACTGCATTTTTTAGGAGACTGGTGAGTCTTTTTCTGACGTCCGTGTACATTCTCGGTATCGCCTGCCTAGAGAAGTGGAACCTAGATGGTATTTGGTAACGGGGGCACACTGCCTCAATAAATTGTCTAGTTCCCTGTGAACTAACGGCGGATACCGGACGCACGTCTAACACCAACATAGTTGTCAAGGACTCAGTTATCCGCTTTGCAGTAGGATGACTGCTGTGATATTTCATCTTCCTCGCAAAGGACTGTTGAACAGTCAATTGCTTACTGGAAGTAGTACAAGTGGGCTTACGACTTCCCCTCTGGGATGACCATCGACTCCCAGCGGCAACAACAGCAGCGCCAGCAGCAGTAGGCGTTACACGCAAGGATGCATCGGAGGAATCCCAGGCAGGAGAGGACTCGTCAGACTTGCCAGTGACATGGCCTGCAGGACTATTGGCATTCCTGGGGAAGGAGGAAATTGACACTGAGGGAGTTGGTGGGGTGGTTTGCGTGAGCTTGGTTACAAGAGGAAGGGATTTACTGGTCAGTGGACTGCTTCCGCTGTCACCCAAAGTTTTTGAACTTGTCACTGACTTATTATGAATGCGCTGCAGGTGACGTATAAGGGAGGATGTTCCGAGGTGGTTAACGTCCTTACCCCTACTTATTACAGCTTGACAAAGGGAACACACGGCTTGACACCTGTTGTCCGCATTTCTGGTGAAATACCTCCACACCGAAGAGCTGATTTTTTTGGTATTTTCACCTGGCATGTCAACGGCCATATTCCTCCCACGGACAACAGGTGTCTCCCCGGGTGCCTGACTTAAACAAACCACCTCACCATCAGAATCCTCCTGGTCAATTTCCTCCCCAGCGCCAGCAACACCCATATCCTCCTCATCCTGGTGTACTTCAACACTGACATCTTCAATCTGACTATCAGGAACCGGACTGCGGGTGCTCCTTCCAGCACTTGCAGGGGGCGTGCAAATGGTGGAAGGCGCATGCTCTTCACGTCCAGTGTTGGGAAGGTCAGGCATCGCAACCGACACAATTGGACTCTCCTTGTGGATTTGGGATTTCAAAGAACGCACAGTTCTTTGCGGTGCTTTTGCCAGCTTGAGTCTTTTCAGTTTTCTAGCGAGAGGCTGAGTGCTTCCATCCTCATGTGAAGCTGAACCACTAGCCATGAACATAGGCCAGGGCCTCAGCCGTTCCTTGCCACTCCGTGTGGTAAATGGCATATTGGCAAGTTTACGCTTCTCCTCCGACAATTTTATTTTAGGTTTTGGAGTCCTTTTTTTACTGATATTTGGTGTTTTGGTTTTGACATGCTCTGTACTATGCCATTGGGCATCGGCCTTGGCAGACGACGTTGCTGGCATTTCATCGTCTCGGCCATGACTAGTGGCAGCAGCTTCAGCACGAGGTGGAAGTGGATCTTGATCTTTCCCTAATTTTGGAACCTCAACATTTTTGTTCTCCATATTTTAATAGGCACAACTAAAAGGCACCTCAGGTAAACAATGCAGATGGATGGATTGGATACTAGTATACAATTATGGACGGGCTGCCGAGTGCCGACACAGAGGTAGCCACAGCCGTGAACTACCGCACTGTACTGTGTCTGCTGCTAATATATAGACTGGTTGATAAAGAGATAGTATACTCGTAACTAGTATGTATGTATAAAGAAAGAAAAAAAAACCACGGTTAGGTCACTGGTATATACAATTATGGACGGGCTGCCGAGTGCCGACACAGAGGTAGCCACAGCCGTGAACTACCGCACTGTACTGTGTCTGCTGCTAATATATAGACTGGTTGATAAAGAGATAGTATACTCATAACTAGTATGTATGTATAAAGAAAGAAAAAAAAACCACGGTTAGGTCACTGGTATATACAATTATGGACGGGCTGCCGAGTGCCGACACAGAGGTAGCCACAGCCGTGAACTACCGCACTGTACTGTGTCTGCTGCTAATATATAGACTGGTTGATAAAGAGATAGTATACTCGTAACTAGTATGTATGTATAAAGAAAGAAAAAAAAACCACGGTTAGGTCACTGGTATATACAATTATGGACGGGCTGCGGAGTGCCGACACAGAGGTAGCCACAGCCGTGAACTACCGCACTGTACTGTGTCTGCTGCTAATATATAGACTGGTTGATAAAGAGATAGTATACTCGTAACTAGTATGTATGTATAAAGAAAGAAAAAAAAACCACGGTTAGGTCGTATATACAATTATGGACGGGCTGCCGAGTGCCGACACAGAGGTAGCCACAGCCGTGAACTACCGCACTGTACACTGGTTGATAAAGAGATAGTAGTATACTCGTAACAACTAGTATGACGACGGTATAAAGAATGAAAAAAAAACCACGGTTAGGTGGTATATAATACAATTATGGTTGGACGGACTGCCTGCCGAGTGCCGACACAGAGGTAGCCACAGCCGTGAACTACCGCACTGTACACTGGTTGATAAAGAGATAGTAGTATACTCGTAACAACTAGTATGACGACGGTATAAAGAACGAAAAAAAAACCACGGTTAGGTGGTATATATTATAATACAATTATGGATGGACGGACTGCCTGCCGAGTTCCGACACAGAGGTAGCCACAGCCGTGAACTACCGCACTGTACACTGGTTGATAAAGAGATAGTAGTATACTCGTAACAACTAGTATGACGACGGTATAAAGAACGAAAAAAAAAACCACGGTTAGGTGGTATATATTATAATACAATTATGGATGGACGGACTGCCTGCCGAGTTCCGACACAGAGGTAGCCACAGCCGTGAACTACCGCACTGTACACTGGTTGATAAAGAGATAGTAGTATACTCGTAACAACTAGTATGACTATGACGACGGTATAAAGAAAGAAAAAAAAAACCACGGTTAGGTGGTATATAATACAATTATGGATGGACGGACTGCCTGCCGAGTGCCGACACAGAGGTAGCCACAGCCGTGAACTACCGCACTGTACTGTGTCTGCTGCTAATATAGACTGGTTGATAAAGAGATAGTATACAATACTACTAATATACTGGTGGTCAGGCACTGGTCACCACTAGTCACACTGGCAGTGGCACTCCTGCAGCAAAAGTGTGCACTGTTTAATTTTAATATAATATTATTTATCATGTACTCCTGGCTCCTGCTATAACAACCTGCAGTGCTCCCCAGTCTCCCCCACAATTATAAGCTTTATATACAATACATTGATGTGCAGCACACTGGGCTGAGCAGTGCACACAGACTGAGTCACTGTGTGACTGTGTATCGTTTTTTTCAGGCAGAGAACGGATATATTAAATAAAACAAACAACTGCACTGTCTCTGGTGGTCACTGGTCACTGTGGTCATCAGTCACTAAACTCTGTCTGCACTCTGCACTCTCTTCTAATCTACAGTATCACAGCAATCTCTCTCTCTCTCTCTCTCTTCTAAATCTAATCTAAATGGAGAGGACGCCAGCCACGTCCTCTCCCTATCAATCTCAATGCACGTGTGAAAATGGCGGCGACGCGCGGCTCCTTATATAGAATCCGAGTCTCGCGAGAATCCGACAGCGTCATGATGACGTTCGGGCGCGCTCGGGTTAACCGAGCAAGGCGGGAAGATCCGAGTCGCTCGGACCCGTGAAAAAAAAAGTGAAGTTCGTGCGGGTTCGGATTCAAAGAAACCGAACCCGCTCATCTCTAATTTCCAGGTGTGTTTACATATTTGTGAACTTACGTAGCAAGAGTTACCTAACATTTAAACAGGAGGTGAACAAGAGGGGAACATTTTATCTGGAAAAAGCAAAACAGAATCCAACACTGGCCTCTTTGATATCAGTATGCCTCTGCCACTGAAACACCTCATTGTGTTTTATTGACTGCTACCTGTATCAATATTGGCCCTCATTCCGAGTTGTTCGCTCGCAAGCTGCTTTTAGCAGCATTGCACAAGCCAAGCCGCCGCCTACTGGGAGTGAATCTTAGCTTATCAAAATTGCGAACGAAAGAATCGCAATATTGCGAAAAAACTTCTCTGTGCAGTTTCTGAGTAGCTCGAGACTTACTCTTCCAGTACGATCAGTTCAGTGCTTGTCGTTCCTGGTTTGACGTCACAAACACACCCAGCGTTCGCCCAGACACTCCTCCGTTTCTCCAGCCACTCCCGCGTTTTTCCCAGAAACGGTAGCGTTTTTTCACACACACCCATAAAACGTCAAGTTTCCGCCCAGAAACACCCACTTCCTGTCAATCACACTCCGATCTCCAGAACGAAGAAAAAACCTCGTAATGCCGTGAGTAAAATACCAATCTTCATAGCAAATTTACTTGGCGCAGTCGCAGTGCGAACATTGCGCATGCGCAGTTAGCGGAAAATCGCTGCGATGCAAAGAAAATTACAGAGCGAACATCTCAGAATGACCACCATTGTCTTAAATCCTTTCCACTTCCATGATGATCTCATCAACTGTGTACCATTCCTATTATTTCCCATAAGCCCTTGTGGCTTTCTCCATCTTTTTGGTAAATTATTTATTGCTGTCCTCTCAATACACATCTACCCACTCAATTCCATTAATTTGCTGTCATACTCCTTTCTTACAACCCTTAGATTATTTTTGCCTTTGTTTTGCTTTGTGCTTTTCTTTTTCCCTCTCCTTTTGTCTATACTCTACTGTTCTGCCTGTGTTTGCTCACAGCTCATTTACTCTTTCACTGCTTCCTTCATGCCCATACAAATCCTTCCCACCAGCCCCTGTCGTACACCTCACTGCTCTTTTCTTTGTCAAGCCCCATCTCCCATTGTATTCTACCCACAGTGTTCCCTTCTCCCAACTCCTTCCACTCCAATCTCTGATTACCTCCTTTCCCTTTCTGTTTCTGAGCCCAATCCTCCTCTCCTGTGACTGCCCCTCACTCAAAACCCTGCTTTCTTCTGTAAAACCGCAACACTAACAACCTTATTCAATCTCTCTTTTACCCTCCGTGTGCTCTCTGGAATGCCAGATCAGTATGCACCAAACTGTCCATGATCTCTTCATCTCTAATCCCCTCAACCTCCTTGCTATCTGGGTTATTCACACTGAACCTTCTATCTCTTCCTCCTCTTGTAGGTCCACTCTATCAGCCTCTTCCTCCTTGCCTTGTGTGGCCGTCATCTACAATCGTCTCCTAATTTCTGTCTTCCTACTTTGCTGCATGGCTCCCTTACTTCCTCTCTTCCAAGCTACCCTCTTTCATCTTTGGGAACTTTAACATCCATATGCTATATATACAATCCTTCTGACCCCACTGCCTCCAAATGTCTTACCTATTCCTTCTACCTTGGGACCTTATTTCCACCCACAGTAGTCCCTTGATCTAGCCTTTTTTTTTCACATCTGCACTGTCTCTGACTTCAAAAATTCCCCTTTCATTCTGTCTGAACACCATATCATCTCCTTTTCCATATACTCTCCCCTCCCCCTACCCTGAATTAACCCTCACTAGGTTAAAACAAAATGTCACTGACCCTATTATATTCTCCTCTTCTCTGGACTCATCACTACCATTTCATTCTTCTTGAATCAGAAGCCTACCACTTCTCCTGACACCATTGCCCTGGATCTCACTGTTCATTGGTACCAATCCCAATTCTATGTTCTGTTTAGTCTCTGTCAATTTCTTGTAATTTGGCCATTGAATAATTTCATATTGTTGAATTATGTATTATACATTGCTGTCTGAGCATACCCCCTATGTATGGAGCTATGGATAATTTGTGGTGCCCTTTAAATAAAATAATAATTAAAGTAATAATTCTCAAAAGGGATCAACAATTTCTATTATTCCGCACAAACCAAAATGTTGATCTGAGTTTACCATGGACACATTCACGTTCCCAATCACGAGTTCCCAATCACGGTCCTCAAGGCACGCTAACAATCAGGGTATTAAGGATATCCATACTCGAGCACAGGTTACTTAATTACCACCTCAGGTATTTCGATTTATCCATCTGTACTCAAGCATGGATAACAGTAAAATCTGGACTGTGTGCCTTGAAGACTATGTTGGGAAACGCTGATATAAAACAATATTATTTGTGGATATGGTATGCTATATACGCCTTTATATGAACATACATCTATATATATATAAATGTGAAAGCCCTTGATCACTAACTCACTCACTCATCGCTAATTCTCTTACTTCCCGATATGTTAGGAAGCTGAAATGTAACATAAATATTCTTCAGGTGGGAAATAGGAAAACTACGTCATTAGAATTTTAATAAACCTCCCCTAAGGGGATGAAAAGGGGATTGACATAATGACGTAATCACTGATGCGTGGCTTGTGTTGCGTAAACAATAATGCCCAAATGGACAATCGGATCAACATTTGGATTTCATCTCCAGTGTGTAGAATTTCATTACAAAAATGGTCCTGTAACTTTACCGAGTAGTTTTGCCAGTCCCTGCCTACCCCCCTTTCACAAAGACAGGAAAATTACTGGGTCGAGAATTTTGACCCGGTAATTTGCAGATCAACATGCGTATTTTGTCTGTGTGAAAGGGTCAACCTGGGTCGAAATTCCCGGTTCTCCGACCCTGGTATATTCCTTGGTCGAAGTTCCGGGAATTACAACACGGGTTGACCCTTTCACACAGAAAAAGGACCCGTGTTTTTCCATGAAATTACCGGGTGGAACTGCTTCACCCGATAACTTCAGTTTCTGTGTGAAAGGGGTATAAATTAGAGTCACTTGTCATAAACAGTAGAGGGATTAGGTTGTCATTACTATTGGACCCCAGTGCTGTCATGCTGTAGAAGACCGGTGGCTGGTGATCTATAGCACACATGTTATTCTTTAATAATGAGTATAATTGGACATCTGGGTAATCTGTTACCATTATCTTTCTCAACTTCTTAGTGCACCCATCTAGAATAAAACAAAAAATCTGGAGAGGGTAGTAGTAGAGAGTAGACAGAGTTTCTGTAATGGGACCCTTTCATGTGATGTTCCACTTTTATAGTTTATTTTATGGCAGTCCAGTACAGTCTGGGGAGGAATTATCATGGGTACAAGGGGTTGTGGTTGCTAAAGGGTCCAGCCCGCCTTCAGGGCCCTTGCCCCCACCTCACTCAAAGGAGGCAACATTACAGAGACCGCTGAATGCACAATAGTGGCTACAGTGCTGCACATACAATTACAACTTATAACAGCCAATCAGAGGCTTTTCAGTTCTCCTGTTCTTGGTGACTCCAGTATGCTACAGGGGGTGCTGCTGGTGCACATACAATTACAACTTATAACAGCCAATCAGAGGCTTTTCAGTTCTCCTGTTCTTGGTGACTCCAGTATGCTACAGGGGGTGCTGCTGGTGCACATACAATTACAACTTATAACAGCCAATCAGAGGCTTTTCAGTTCTCCTGTTCTTGGTGACTCCAGTATGCTACAGGGGGTGCTGCTGGGCCCTATAGCTGCATCATGGGAGCTGAGTGTATGTGATTACAGACCGACACTGATAATTCCTCTGGATCACTCATGCAAATTGCTTCTTAGGGGGCTATTTACTAAGCCTTAGATGGAGATAAAGTCGCTGGTGATGAACTACCAGCCAATCACCTCCTGTCATTTTTCAAACGCAGCCTGTGGCATGGCAGTTAGGAGCCGATTGGCTGGTACTTTATCTCCAGCGACTTTATCTCCATCCAAGGCTTAGTAAATAGACACCTTAATCACAAGAAGTTCTCATGACCCCGTCCCTTGTGTTGCAATGATGGCAATTGCATCATTGTATAGCAGGAGGTGGTGCTGCTGTGATGCGATTGGAGCCATAGGCACATGCAGGGGGGGTTTCTGGTTGCCCAGAAACCCCCCTCCACCTGGCCAGAAGCTTAAATTATGACCACTATAGCAATAGTATATAATACAATAGCTAGAGCTGACACCAAACATGCAGTGTAAGGGACAGTTCTGTCTCCTACTGGTTCCATTATGTTTGTGTAGTTATTTATTATGGGATGTTTAATCTTTTGCTGACCACTTATGTTATTTATATTAGTTTAACACGTTTTATACAGCGTATAACATGCACTATAAATATTGTAATTATTAAAACAGTACTCCATACACTATCCAGTGTATAAAAAGACCAAGAGGTACATATGTATGTCCAGGGTCGGTACTAGGTTCTTCTACCGCTCCCCCAGTCTCCTGCAGTCGTTCCAATGTTCCACAGGGTGGTAGATTGTGGATTGCATTTGGAAACTCCCCTCTAGAATTCCTGCGTTTGCCACTGATTGGAGCATCATGCGTCACACAGTGCCCACTTACCGGCAACTAGTCAACCCTGGCAAACACACTATGCTGTACAAATATATGTAAAAACAGTATGTGCACAAAGTCATGAGAAATGTATCAAGCATTTATGTATCAAGAGAGAGATAAAGTGGAGAAATAACTAGTTATCATTTATGTAGCGCACTGTATAAAATAAGCTGAGTGGTTGATATGGGCAACTTCTCCACTTTATCTCTCTCAAAGGTTTGGTACATCTCCCCCTTAATGATGTTGTAGAGGGCTCCTCCACCTCTCCTTAAAGTAACGCAGTGTGTGGTTGTGTCTTTCTACTGGTTATAGCACCAACTTTGAATGGTAATAGTGGCCAAGTAAAAACAGTGCAGAAGCAATTATTATCTATTATTTTAAGACAATTAAAAGCAAGGTGTTTGGTCTGTGCATCCCATTTTAGTAACGGTGTGAGAGTTCACTCATGCCTACTTACATTATCAGGCAGGGTAGTTACTAGTGGTGTGTGAGTGGTGCCGCTGCCCTGTGGGCTCTGTGCCACTGCTAACCCACAACGCCTGTACCTGGCTAGCAGGGCGCTGTTCCAGATAGAATCACACAGTTTCTGAGTAGCTCCAGACCTACTCCTAGATTGCGATCACCTCAGTCCGTTTAGTTCCTGGTTTGACGTCACAAACACGCCCTGCGTTCGGCCAGCCACTCCCCCCGTTTCTCCAGCCACTCCTGCGTTTTTACCTGGCACGCCTGCGTTTTTTGCACACTCCCTGAAAACAGCCAGTTTCCGCCCAGAAACACCCACTTCCTGTCAATCACACTACGATCACTCGAGCGAGGAAAAAACGTCGCTCGAGCTTGTGTAGATCTACAAAGTTTTGTGTGAAAGTACTTAGCGCATGCGCGCTGCATACCATGCGCATGCACATTTTTGCCGTTTTTTCACTTAATCGCTGCACTGCGAAAATCGGCAGCGAGCGATCAACTCGGAGTGACCACCATAGTGCACAGAACCCACACCAAATATAGGTAATAGTTACAGCTTAATGGGGCAGCTGTATTAAGCCTGTAGAAGGGATAAATAAGTGATAAAGCAGTGAAGAGCGCAAGGTGATAACGCACCAGCCAATCATTACAGGTTTGAAAAATGACAGGAGCTGATTGGCTGGTGCGTTATCACCTTACATTTATCACTACTTTATCACTTCTCCAGGCTTAATACATCTGTCCCAATATACTTTATCTTTAAGTTTTTTCTGGTATTAATCCAGGTTATCACATGACTCAGAGGTTATCAGAATACAAACACTGAGCTAAATGTATCACAAGGCACACGTCTGATTCCCTGAAATGGTTGGGTGTGAAGGCATATACTGTAAGATACTACCGTAAACGTTTACAATGTCTGTGTGCAGTACGTGCCATTTAATCAGCACAGTAAATACCTGTTTTGCTGTTGGCTCAACACTCCTTTTGTGTATAAACAAATATTGAAAAACATGATATCTTTTGTTGATTCACATAATGATCAAGAAGAGCCAACAGTTAGATATCTGTACTTTACTAGACTGCAGGTAGAGGGTGCTGTAATATAATATATTACATACAGTATACTGTATATGATGTCATTAATATTGTGCACAATATAATTTTGTGTTTTTAAAAGAGAACATACAATATACTGTAGGGTCAAGGCCAGAAAACCACATAATGTTCTTAGTAAGCAGGAGATAGTACTTTAGTACCTCAGATGCAATAGAGGAGGAGGCCTGTGTGCAGTGTCCATCCGGACCTCATCCTCTCTAGCTGGCAGATCAATAGACTCTGGGCACTAGGATCATTAGGTGATAGTGATATATATATATGGTCTCCATTGCCAAGCCCCTGCCGGGTGAGAGTGCATGTGCATAACACAACAGCCCGTTGCTGGCAGCGGTAGGCTGCCAGGCCAGCAATAGGGTAGAGTATGCTGTGGAGGAGGGGGACGTCGCTGGACCTTTACGGAGAGGTAAGTAATGTTAAATACCAACCACATATTCGTTAGGATCACTGCAATATTAAACTAAATATTATATGCTGCTGGTAATAAGGATGGTTATTATATGGGGCCCTTAGTTTTATATGTCTAGTGTGAGGGAGGACATTAATGCTGCTGTTTAAATTTGAACACATGTGGGCAGGAAGGTGGATTAATAGGTAACTTAATTTTACTAAAAACTAAAAACAAATCAATACAGATGAAGAATTACAAATATAAATTTTGAAATGGCTGTACACAAATGAAATGCTACAGTATATACATTTTTTATTTACAGAGCTGTAACTAAGGAGCAGATTTATTAAGCCTGGTGACGTGATAAAGTGGAAGTAGTAGAGCCCTTTATTCACATTATAGCACACAGTAGTACCCCTTATACACATTATGCCACACAGTAGCACCTATACCACACAGAAAGGAAACCATTACATATCTATTACTAAAGAATCGACTGGGCCTAATCCCCAGCCCCTCACCAGGGACTACGGCTATTGTCTGCCTACCTTATAGCACGTAAAATTACCTGGGCCTAATTCCCAGAGTCACTTACTCTTGTGCCACAGGCCCTCTGTCTGCCTGACATGGCCTATAGGTTTGAGGCCTAACTGCACCCATGGGCCTATTGCCCGACACCTGGTGGTCTGGGGGGCTGAATTATTTGCAGGTACCCACTGGTAAACTGGAAGAGGCTGCAGTGGGGAGCTGCAGTTAGCTATTTGCTTCCCACCACCTGCAGCACTCTCCATTACCCATCTTCTTTCTTCTGCGCCTGGCCCATCTTGGCTAGTGGCGACACCTCTTCATCAAGCCTGCACCACCTATCTTTTTTTACTGTCTGGTCTTCTGGCCTCATACGCGACCATAGTAGCTCTTCAACTGATGTGTTCTTCTCTTGACCACCACTGCCTTACGGAATGCTCGGCATGGTGACGTCTGACATCAGGTGCTCACAGCAGGTGCCAAATTTAAACTGAGGCATCCAGGGTATCCTGCACTCTGTGTGGTGGCACAGCTGCACTGCTCTAGTTGCGACCCTGCTTTTTTATACTCCTTCCAAAGAGAGATAAAGCAGTATAAGATCACTAAAATCCTGGGAGTTTTGCAACCTGCTGATTTACCACTGCAAAACCACAGAAAAAGCACATTTTAGGAGAGAATAGAATTCAATATTAATGCACATTCAATATAATAGACCACAGAAAGAATAGAATAGAAATTATGAATTTTTCCAGCAGCATTTTTGAAAACCACCATAAAACTACTGGAAAAACCACCTAAAAAATGACTAGGCTTAGACAAACATGATTGCTGAAAACAGCAGGTAAATTTATTGATTTTGACAGGCAAGATTGATAGCGTTATGGAGGATTGCAATGTCTCTCATCGTCCCTCACCAGACACGACTAGTCTTTAACAGAAATACTGTATACAAACAAAAATATAAAACAAAAAAATAAGACTCAAACACACAATCACACACAAAAAACACACAAACCCACCTCCAGATTTTATGGAAAACGCACGTCAAACAGACAATATACACAACTAGAAACAAGACAACCTATATAACCATATAAAACTCACTACGATTAGCACAATTATACTTTCATACAACTTTCTCAAACTCCTTACAATCCCACAAAGTGAAAGTAGCCAACTGTCTATGATGTGAATTGAATGGTGTTTCTATAAAAGCACATCTCATACACCCACCCGTTACTGGCGGTAGTCAGTAATACACTAAGCCACAGCTCTTACTCTGTATATAAATAAATTATGCACACATACATAACCATCTTCACCCACCTCCCCCACCGTTACCATGTTCCCGCCTCTCCCACTGCTACCACCTTTGCCGAAGCCCCACAGCTCACACCACTGCCGACTACCCCCCTCCACAGCCGCTGCCGAGTGTTCTTCACTGCAGAGATTCCCCAACTCTGGCAAGCATCCGAGTGCTTGTCTCACCAGCTGCTGCCGAGGTCTTGACTTGCCCTCCACTTCCCGCAGCTCCTACAGCTTCCATGTTCCCTCCACTGCCCAGTGCCTGCGGCTTCCCACGGCCATCAGCGATCTCTGCCTGAGGAGCAGCAGGTAACAGTCAATGTCATTGTGTATGAGAAGTTATCTCTGCCCACAATTTGGCCAACAGAGCGGGTTTCTGGTTACTCAGACCCCCCCCCCCCCCCACGCATGCACCAAATGTACCCACCACCAAATAGAACACACCATGGCGTGTTATCATGCGAGGCCTGCTGAGAGCAATAAATGACGCAATGTGCGTTTTTCATTTGCTGGGAATGGGGCCCCAGTGATTTCTCTGGTGTCCAACTTTGATGACCTATTTGGCAGCATGCACCACTGGTATATGTGTTGCAGACAGTTATAGACACGGTTAATGCAGAGGGGCAAGTTATACTCTCCAAAGATTCATTGCCAATTTGGAACCAACAAAGCTTTTAGAAAAACAAGGTGGAGTTAGGGGCTGATTGCAACCCCCTTTAACCACACAGGAACGCACAACACATTTCTAATACACTTCTTGGTGCATGTGTATGACTTTGTACTGCGCCTCTGTACGCACCATTGTGGTACATGCATGTGCAGTGCAACTTAGACGTAAGCGCAACTGAAAAAACATTGCACAAGAAAAAATTAAAACATATTGGCCCCCACAGGAAAAAAACACACACACTAGCCCCCACAGAAAACAATAAAACTAATTAGCCCTCACAGGGGTAAAACAATGTATACTATAGCTTTTGGTATTATAATTTGTTTAAAATTTCGACTGCTGTTTGAAAGGCCAAGTGACACCAAGAGGTTTTATAATTCTTGACTGTAACATCTGTATATTTATTTATTAACATTTATGTAGTGCTGACATATTCCACTGCACTTTTTTTCAAAGTCGGACAGGGGCGGATTGGGAACTGAAAGAATCCTGGAAAATTTGTAGAAGTGGCCTTACATGGGCAACACCAGAGTAATACCATGTAACCATGGCAGCTGCACCACCCCTCACATGTCAACAAACAAAACAAGCCCCACATGCGCATCGGCCCACTGGGAATCTTCCCTGTTGGTTGGCGCTATGACCAATCTGCCCCAGGCTGCTCTATAGTGTATTGACTACACTCCAGAAAATAATGTGACCTGGTTGTGATAATGGAAGGTTACTTAAATGTATATGCCTCCACCCAAGCTATTAAATAGAGAAATGAAGGGGCTGGGCTGCTACAACCCCCATCAGGTCCAAAATTATGTATCAACAAAGCTTAGCAGATATATTTTGTTGTTGTAAAAAAGAACAATTCAAAGTTTTTTTTTCTAATTTCTTTTTTTCAGGAACTCTTCCTTCTGTCAAGAGATCTCAGCATAGGATCAACTTTAAATGGTAATTGTTAAGATAACCAGGGCCGGGTAGGGGGCGTGGCCTACGTGGTGACCAGACGTCCTTGCACTGGGCTCCCACTTCAGAGGGCTAATTGCCAAATTTATACCTGCCCTAGCCCCTTATACATACTTCACAGTTCCCTACTATCCCCCCTGGGGCCCCCCTGTACCTGATTCGAGGAGCCGCGGAGCCGGGGGACGTTCCTGCAAGTCCCTGCGGGTTGCGGCCTAGTCGGGTCCGGAAGCCGGGGGCTCGAGTACGCGCCGCACCCGGGAATTGAGCTCCAGAGGACGCGCGATTCGCGCACCGGAAGTAAGCGGCCGCGAACGCCTCCCCAGCCTCCTGCAGTGCCTGCAAACACCTCCGGACCCCAGGGCACGGAGCTGGGGGTGGAAGTCTGCCCTGAGTGACCCACACAAGGAGCTCCAACAGCAGCAGCAGATCTGGCACTTAGAGGCCTCGGCGGCCATCTTGGAAAATCTGTGCTGCTTCTGGAGCTGACATCTCCTGCATCTCCAACATCCCTGGGTTCAGGTGCAGGGTGAGTGCATATTTTATCACCAATTGATACACCCTGGTTCTGTTACAGGCAGCTTAGTGGGATGCTGCAGTGAACCTCTGATGTGACCCTTTCTCACCTCCCTCCACCACTCATGTTTAATGTGTCCGACACCTGACGGTCCTCCGTGTTCCGCATCTCTGTGAATAAATTTACCTACCGCTACGCCTGTCCTGGTCCTTTACAACTACCTCAGAGCTCCTTTATCATGGCCCCTAAAAAGGTAAAAGGAGCACTGCCACCTAAAGTGTCTTTTCCTAAACAGAAATCACCTCTGACCTCATCATCCCCTCGGGGGGAACGCCCGGCTACTGCCTCGACCCCTCTGAAATCAAGCAACTCACTGGGCACCATGTCGATTGCTGGCATAGATGTGGACTCTGAGGCGCCCCTGACGGTGAAATCCCTATGTCAGATCCTAAACATAGAAACATAGAAACATAGAATTTGTCGGCAGATAAGAACCACTTGGCCCATCTAGTCTGCCCCTTTTTTTTTTTTTTTATATATTATTTTTTTTTATCACCAACCTTATTTGATCCTTATTTCTTTGTAAGGATATCCTTATGTCTATCCCATGCATGTTTAAATTGCTCTACTGTCTTAGCCTCTACCACCTCTGATGGGAGGCTATTCCACTTGTCCACTACCCTTTCTTTGAAATAATTTTTCCGCAAATTTCCCCTGAACCTCCCCCCCTCCAGTCTCAGTGCATGTCCTCGTGTCCTATTGCTTCTCTTCATTTGGAGAATGTTTCCCTCCTGGACTTTGTTAAAACCCTTCATATATTTGAAAGTTTCTATCATGTCCCCCCTTTCTCTTCTCTGCTCCAAACTATACATATTGAGATTTCTTAGTCTTTCTGGGTATGTTTTGTGATGTAGGCCATGCACCATTTTAGTTGCCCTCCTTTGTACAGTTTCTAATGTATTAATATCCTTTTGAAGATATGGCCTCCAGAACTGAATACAGTATTCTAGATGAGGCCGTACCAATGACCTATACAGTGGCATTATTACTTCTTTCTTTCTGCTGCTGATTCCTCTCCCAATGCAGCCAAGCATCTGACTAGCCTTCCTCATTGCCTTGTTACATTGCTTACCTGCCTTTAAGTCATCTGAAATAGTGACTCCTAGATCCCTTTCCTCCTCAGTAGTTTCCAGTATAGTGCCATTAATACTGTATTTAGCTTTAGGATTTTTGAGACCCAAGTGCATGATTTTGCATTTTTTGGCATTAAACTGTAATTGCCAGACTCTTGACCATTCCTCTAGTCTACCTAGATCCTCAATCATTTGTTTTACCCCACCTGGTGTGTCTACCCTGTTGCATACCTTTGTGTCATCTGCAAAAAGGCATACTTTCCCTTTAATCCCATTTGCAATGTCACCAATAAAGATATTGAAAAGCACTGGTCCAAGTACAGATCCCTGGGGTACTCCACTGGTAACATTTCCCTCCTGTGAATGCACTCCATTTACCACAACTCTCTGTTTTCTATCCTTCAACCAAGATCTTATCCATTCAATAATCCTAATATCCAATCCCAAACTTTCAAGTTTATTTAGCAGTCTGCGATGTGGAACTGTGTCAAAAGCCTTACTAAAGTCAAGATAAGCTATATCCATGGCTCCACCTTTATCCATCACTTTAGTCACACAATCAAAAAAGTCAATAAGATTTGTTTGACATGATCTTCCCCCAGTGAATCCATGCTGTTTGGGATCCAGTAAATTGCCGGATTTGAGATGATCTACAACTCTTTCTTTTAAGAGTGTTTCCATCAATTTCCCTACTACTGATGTAAGACTCACTGGTCTGTAGTTGTTTGCCTCTTCCTTGCTTCCACTTTTGTGCAGTGGGACTACGTTTGCTCTTTTCCAGTCCCCTGGAATTTCTCCTGTAGCTAATGACTGGTTGAATAATTCTGTCAATGGTGCTACCAGCACCTCTTTAAGTTCTTTTAGTATCCTTGGATGTATCCCATCTGGCCCCATAGATTTGTCCACTTTCAGCTTTGAGAGTTCTGTTAGGACCTTCTCCTCTGTAAATGTACTTGTTTCATTTTCCTGAATATCCCTGCAACTTAACTGTGGCCCCTTCCCCTCTCTTTCAGTAGTAAATACTGAGCAAAAATAATCATTAAGATGATCTGCTATTAAATTGTCTCCCTCAACAAGATTCCCAGTGTCCGTCTTTAGTTTTATAATTCCGCCTTTTGTTTTTCTTTTTTCGCTTATATACCTAAAAAAAGTTTTGCCTCCTTTACCCACTGACTGGGCCATTTTCTCCTCAGCTTGTGCCTTTGCACATCTGATTACCTTCTTTGTCTCCTTCTGTCTAACAAGATATATCTTTTTGTCTTCATTATTTTGTGTCTGCTTATATTTCCTAAAAGCCATCTTTTTTGCTCTCACAATATTTGCTACTTCTTTTGCAAACCACACTGGCTTCCTTTTCCTTGTGTTTTTCCTAACAGTTTTGATACAAAGGTCTGTTGCCTTCCATATTGCACATTTGAATGTTTTCCACCTCTCCTGCACTGTTTCCAAGTTCCTCCACTCTGCCAAAGAATCGCTTACACATTTTCCCATCCCTACAAAATCAGCCTTCCTAAAATCCAACACCTTTGTTTTTGTATGGGACGAGTCAGTCTCTGTCTTAATGCTGAACCATACTGCTTGATGATCACTGGATCCGAGGTTTTCACCCACTTTTACGTCTGATAATCTGTCTCCATTTGTAAGTATTAAGTCTAATATTGCGTCTTTCCGAGTGGGCTCCCTCACCAATTGGTGGAGGGATGCTCCCTGAAGGGAATTTAAAATGTTCCTACTTCTAGTGGAACTAGCAACAGACACCTCCCAGTTTACATCAGGAAGATTAAAGTCTCCCATGATTATTACCTCTCCTTTTAATGCCATTTTAGTTATGTCCTGCAATAGGTTCTTGTCAAGTTCCTCTTCCTGACCTGGTGGCCTGTATATCACGCCAATACGAATAATCAACTTTTCCCCTGTTTCTATGGTCACCCAAAGGGCCTCAGTTTTTTCTTCAATACTTTGTATTAATGTAGTATTTATGGCATTTTTTACATACATTGCTACCCCTCCCCCGATTTTTCCAATTCTGTCCTTCCTAAACAAAGTATATCCCGGTATAGCTATGTCCCAGTCATGATTTTCATTGTACCATGACTCTGTAATTGCCACAATGTCTAGATCATCCCTTGTCATTATTGCAGTTAGTTCTGGGATTTTATTTCCTAAGCTCCTAGCATTTGCACACATAGCTTTTAGAGTTTTGTTTGTGCTTTTTCTGTTCCTAGCTATGTTCTTCTCTCTGCCTATTTTTATTTGGTTTTGATCTGAATTATCTTCTGTTGCTGTGGATATGCTTCCTATTCCCTTTGCCTGCAGAAACAATACCTCTGTGTTGGGGGAGCAGATTTCTTTATTCCTATTTGGTTCACTGCCCCCCTTTGTTAGTTTAAATAGCTCTTGATGAAGCATCCAAACTGTTCAGTTAGTATTTTCGTTCCCGTTGAAGATGGGTGCAGGCCGTCACTTTTGTATAAGCTCCTATCTTGCCAGATGGTGTGACTATGGCCTATAAATCCAAATCTCTCCTCATTGCACCATGTCCTTAGCCAAACATTGAAGTTTCTGATGCAATGAGTTCTGTCTTCCCCTCTGTGTACTGGCAATACTTCTGAAAAAGATACAGTGGTTGCCACCTGCTTCAGAGCAGTCCCTAACTTCCTAAATTCATCTTTTACAGCAATGAGTTCTGCATTTGCCAGGTCATTTGTCCCTAGGTGGACAATGACATCCACCTCCCCATCTTTTCTTGCTGCCTTCACAATTCTTAGCATGCGCTCTTTATCCCTTGGAGCTGTGGCTCCAGGTAAGCACCTTACTTGTTTCTCTACTTCATTTGCATTTCCCAGATGTATTCCTCTAATAATGGAATCTCCCAAAAGAAGTGCAGTCCTTTTTGGAGATTCAATTTTCCTGTTCCATTTCCTGTTCCTATGGTTGGTAGATGTCCCCATATCCTCCTGTTCTGTAGTGCCTCTATTAGTTGTATCTTCCAGCCCTGCAAGAGTAGCATACGAGTTTTGCAGTGTCACCGCTTGCGGGAGGTGTCTGTGTCCCTCTGGAAACCTCTGCCCTTGAGAGCCCACAGTAGTCCAGGCAGAATGTCTTCTGGTGGCTCTCTGAGGCAGTGGAGGCTTCAAAGACACAGACATCTTACAAATCTCAGCATGCAGTTTTGCTATCTCCTCCTTCAGCAGAGAAAATTGCTCACAGATTGGCGTTTAAATCTGATCTAACTACCGATCTTACAGCGGCTATTAGAGAAGTCAAGACAGACTTAACCGAGGTTGGAAACCGTACAGATCATTTGGAGCATAAGATGGAGGAACTTGTGTCCTCCCACAACGATCTCATCACCGCACATGACCAGCAGAGGGCCGACCTGGACGCGCTACGAGATAAGATGGCGGATATGGAGGACCGTTCCCGCCGGAACAACGTTAAAATAAGAGGCATTCCGGACTCTGTGACTAACTCGGAATTGGAAGGCTACACCATGACCGTTTTTCGCAAGCTGTTGCCAGACGCTGACACTCGTGATTTACTTATCGACCGTATACACCGCTTGCCTCGCCCGCGTACGGTCTCTAACGATCTTCCCAGAGACACTCTACTACGCATCCACTTCTTTTCTACCAAAGAAAAGATCCTTAAAGCGGCAAGAAATGTAGGAGATTCTGATGTTCTGGGAGGACTCCAAATCTTCCAAGACTTCTCAGCTGTAACAATGGCAAAAAGAAGAAACCTGGCTCCGATAACGACAGCACTACGTGCTAACGACATACCCTACAGATGGGGTTTCCCGGTGAAGCTGATCATCACTAGCGACGGATCCTCGTATGTCGTTTCCTCTCTGGATGCCGGTATCAAGCTACTGTCGGACTGGGACATCTCCGTTAAACAGCCCCAGGGCCTTGGCAGTCGCCCTGGAATACGAGCCGAGTGGTCTACTCATTGAATCGCTTGACCCCTTCTGTTGGCTAAAATATCTTGATTACACCGGATTGTTGGTCGTTTCCTGTTCAGGACTATACCTTGCGATTGGGGCTATCCCCTGGGACTATGTGAGTTATACGACGACCCAATCGTGCACAAAGTAATTTTTGATATGTCAATGTGATGTATGTGTTGAGTTTTTACGTTCTCTCTCTGCCTAAAGGTTCTGTTTAATTGCTGTTTAGGTTATGTTACTTATTAATTCTAAGCACCTCGGTTGATTAGCTGTCCCGAATGTGATAAATCGGAATTATTTTAATAGTATATAAACGGGTGGCATGAGTGGTGGCGTCAGGCCACATCACCCCCTTCCTCTTGTTATTCTACTGCACCTGTTCCTCCCCTTGCAGTAGCTATGCAGGCCCGATATACAGGGCCTTCTTGGTTTATTCCCCTGTTATTTATGCCCAATTCTAGTTTACACCCATGTACCTCTTTTCCCCTGTTTCTTTTTTGTCAGCTATTTTTTCCTGGGAAACATCTACTATTTGGTAATGAGTTAGGCCGGTGGTTCACTGTACGATTGGTGGAGACTGCTGACATACATTTCATCTATCTAAACCATGGTTCGGATTTTGTCTTTGAATGTTAAGGGGTTAAACTCCCCTAATAAGAGGAGATTGGCCCTTACATACTTTTTTAAACAGAAGGTGGATATTGCAGCGGTACAAGAGACCCACTTCTCAGCTTTGAAACCCCCGGTCTTTGGCGACCAAAGATATCCCCAGCGGTTTTTTGCAAATGGCCCGTTTAAGCGTAATGGGGTGGCGATTCTAATCGGTGCAAAAACACCCTTTGTGTTGCAAGCACAGGCGTCTGATAAAAATGGCAGATACCTCATAGTGCAAGGCCTGTTAGCTGATAAACTGGTGACGATAGTATCGGTATATGCCCCTAATGCCAACCAACTTCCCTTTTTGCGCAAATTATTCACCAAAATTCAAGCAATTCGTAAAGGTTCCTTGATAGTTTTGGGAGACTTTAACCTAGTCTTAGATCCAACCTTGGATAGATCTCCGAGAGGTGTTCCACTACGCTCGGCCCCCCCCCTCCCCAGCTTCCACTGGGTTTAGGACGTTAGTGAACGAATTTGACCTATACGACATATGGAGAGTCCAGAATCCTTCAGCAAGGGATTACACCTTTTATTCACCGGTACATAACTCATACTCACGCATTGATATCACTTTCTGTGACAAATGGACTCTGCAGCACATCCGCTCAGTGGACATCCTTCCCATAACATGGTCAGACCATGCCCCGATACTTAGCCGGTGGGATCTTGATAGACAGTCCCTACCTCCCCACCCGTGGCGACTATCCCCCCACCTGCTCTCCAACCATGTATCTAAAAAGATGATTGAGGATAGTATATCAGGCTATTTACTGTCCAATGCCCCCTCTGACACGTCCACATGTAATCACTGGTGTGCCTTAAAAGCTGTAGTTCGGGGAGCGGCTATTCAAGCTGGGGCATTACTAAAGCGTCAATCAGCTCAATTACAAAACGATTTGGAAGCTAAATTAAAATGCTTGGAAGACCAAAACAAACAAACCCCGTCTCTGTCTGTTAGAAAGGAGCTTGCCGAGATACGGGGCCAATTGCAGAAACTCTTAATGGCCCGAACACAACAAGCTTTGAATAGATTGCGCAAGAGATTTTATATAGCGGGTAATAGACCGGGCAGATTACTGGCCCGAAAATTACGATCCCAACAAGCTCGGAATAAAATTAAATTCCTGATGTCCCCCTCTGGTTTAAAAGTTTCCAATCCCTTGGATATCTCAAATCAATTTGCCCATTATTATGCCCGACTGTACAATCTCTCGTCGGCCCCTATCACCCAACAACCTACAGCAGCGTCCATTGATAGTTTTTTAAGTTCCTTGCACCTCCCTTCTTTGTCGGAGGCCCAGGTAGAGCTTTTGAATGCTCCCTGGGCCTTGGAGGAAGTTATGGAGGCAATACGGTCGCTGCCCTCAGGTAAAGCTCCGGGACCAGACGGTTTCATAAACGATTTTTATAAAATGTATCAGGGACTTCTAACACCCACATTGACCAACGTTTTTAATGACATAACTGAGACGGGTACCCCCCCCAGGGAGATGCTGGAGGCACAGGTGGTGACGTTACCTAAACCAGGGAAGGACCCCTCTTCGTGCCAGAATTACCGCCCCATAGCGTTATTGAATGGCGACATTAAATTATTTGCCAAGCTTATTGCCACCCGAGTTAAACTCTTCTTACCTACCTTGATCCACCAGGACCAGGTGGGGTTTATACCGGGAAGGCAGGCGTCGGATAACACCCGCAGAGTCTTTGATCTTCTTGATTCTTTACCGTCTGATCGGGGCCTTCTCCTGCTATCCCTGGATGCGGAGAAGGCATTTGATCGGTTGGGTTGGCCATATATGAAATCTGTTTTATCTAAATTTGGCTTCAGCGGGCGTATTCTCTCCGGCATGCTTGCTTTATACCACTGCCCCTCGGCTCGGGTGTTTAGCAATGGCTTCTTATCAGACGTATTTCCCATTACCAACGGCACGAGACAGGGCTGCCCCCTGCCCCCGCTAATATTTGCGCTCGCTATAGAACCTCTGGCAGCGAAAATCCGCCTCAGCCCCCTGTTCCCTGGTGTTTCCCTTGGGCCCCAGTCGCATAAATTGTGTCTTTTCGCTGATGATGTTTTGCTATTTGTCACAGATCCCATAGAGTCCCTGCCCCACTTACACTCCTTATTAGATGATTATAGTAGAGCCTCTTATTATAAGCTCAATACTGCAAAAACGGATGCTCTGCCAATTAACCTCTCTGACTCTCTTGCCACCCTCCAATCAAAATATCCCTATAACTGGCAAACTTCGTCTCTTACCTACTTAGGTGTTTCTATATCCCCTAAAATAGACACGGTACTGGAGGAAAATCTTAATCCCCTCCTTATCTCGCTCACAATTTTAACCAGATCCTGGGCGCTTTATGATATTTCTTGGCTTGGACGCTTAGCTGCGTTCAAAATGTCCCTCCTTCCCAAGTTGATGTATCTTTTCCGAACGATACCTTACTCTTTTCCCAAACGATACATTGACAAATTTACGGCCATTATGGTAAAGTACATATGGGCAGCCCGGGCCCCTAAAATAGCACGCACTCGAATGGTCCTACCCAAGGCTTTGGGAGGACTGGCGATGCCAGACCTTGCACTTTACCATGAGGCGTGTACATTAGCACATGTAAGGATGTTTGGGGCAGCTGGATTAAACCTGGGATGGGCTAAGCTGGAAAGACAAGCGTGCACGGCTTACCCGTTGGGGGACATCCTACATACCCCTAAGAGCCTTCGCCCACCTTCTCTATCAACACTTCCATCTACACGCACTTCACTGCAAACATGGGACAAATTAACTGCGAAACTGACTGCTGCACCACCTACCTTTAAATCTATTTCTCTCCATGCCTTGATGAAACTAATCCCAAATTTGAATATCTCCCGATGGCATTTATGTGGCCTCTCCAAACTGAGTGATTTGTTAGACGGGTCAGTAATGATACCCTTCCCTGCCCTGCAAACTCAATTTTCCTTACCTGATTCCTCACGACTGAGCTATTACCAAATTAGTCATTGGTGGAGCTCGCTTCCTATTATTACTAGAGAGGTCCACCCATACACTCACCGGGTTTACGCTAGACTGAATGTGACAGACTCTAAGGGAGATATATCCTTTTGGTACAACGTTCTCGTGGCCCTACTGCCCAACCCTAAGGTCAAAGCACAGATTAAGTGGGAGAGGGACTTGGACCTCAGACTGTCAGATTCCCAATGGAGTAACATCTACCTATCTACACACACTATGTCTAAGTGTCTTAACCACACTGAGATGCACACAAAGTTGCTGAACAGACTTTATCTCACCCCAGATAGACTTCATGTGTTTTGGCCCTCATGTTCAAAATTCTGTTGGAGGCAATGTGGGGAAGTAGGTGATATTTTCCACATTTTCTGGACCTGTCCCTTACTGGCCCCCTTCTGGGCAGCTATATTTGAATTAATCAATAACGTTCTTCATATGTCCCTAAGCCCCTCTCCTAGTATGGCGTTGCTCCATTTGATGCCGAATACTCTATCTCCCCGTCACAAATATGTATTGGGTCACATCCTTATAGCGGCAAGAGCCGCTCTGGCACAAAACTGGAAACAGTCTACATTGCCTCATATTTCGAAAGTTATTCAAAAAATTGAATTTCATTGTGAAATGGAAACACAGTTTGTGGCAATGTCACCTCTCCCTTCTGCGAAACTACCAGATTGGTCATTATGGCGGGAATATGTATCAAGTAGAGCCCGTCCCCAACCCTTACCGACTATTTCCAGTCCTAGCCCCAGCCAGTTCCCTTTAAACGAACCGAATGATCCCCCGGACATTAGTCCATAAATACTCCAATCTCTCAGTACTGCTATATGCTTGTGTATTTATATGCAGATGTCATGTACTAATTGGATGCAAAGTGAATCTGTTATTATAGATGTTTCTCTCCCCCCTAATTGTTTATAAATGTTTATTATTCCCCCCCCCTCCCTCTTTCTTTTGTACCCTACCCTTTTTGTTGTTGGAAAGAAAAACAATAAAAATTTAATGATGGTAAAAAAAAAAAGATAACCAGGGCCGGTTCTTGGCCTTGTGGCGCCCCGGGCAAAGTATAGGGGCGTGGCTTCAAATGGGGGCGTGGTCAGTTACGCCCCCATTTGTGCCCCCTGTAGCGCCGCTGAAAGAAAAAAAAAATATATATATATATACTTACTATCCCCGTTTCTGATCCAGACTGCTGCAGACCTCCTCCGCCGGCGCCCCGCCGCTCTTCTCCTCTCCACTCCTCGATCTATGGGAGAGACGTTATTACGTCTCTCCCATAGAACAGCATAGACACTAGAGGTCAATTATGACCCCTAGTGTATGTGCCACTATGCTGTGTGGTGCGCGATGACGTCATCGCGCACCGCATAGCAAAGGTCCTCTCCATGAAGGGAAAATAGACCGTAGCATCTAGTTTCCCTTCATGGAGAGGACCTTTGTTGTGCGGTGCGTGATGACGTCATCGCGCACCGCACAACAAAGCTCCTCTCCATGAAGGGAAACTAGACGCTACGCGTCTGGTTCCCTTCAAAGCGGGGGGCACAGCGGGCACTTCGGGGGGCACAGTGGCGGATCTTGCCATGGTGCGGCGCCCTCCGGATGGCGCCGGCACCCTCCGGAAGGCGGTGCCCCGGGCAAAAGTCCTGCTTGCCCGTGGCAAGATCCGCTACTGAGGATAACAATACACACATATATATATATATATATATATATATATACAGTACAATAACATCAACTTCGGACAAATTGTTATATTCTAATTGTTTACTTCATACCAGGGAAGTGCGATGTGATAAATGGCTGAGAGGACACTGGCTGGTACCTGAGCTAGATTTCACACAATATATGAGCCAAAGGGTACATCTGGACATTATACACAGGTGCAGAGGTATAAACTCCTGAAAATTTGGTGAGTTTTGATCACAGATGTACAGAAAAGATAAGCAGGGGAGGCACCTCCTCACCTGCCATAGACTTCTTACTCCAGAGTTTTTACTATAAAAATGATTAGAATAATACAAAGAAGATATTTCTAATATAGTCTTTGTATTTTTCATATACTTTATATAGTCAGAACTCTGGTATATACATTAGTATGTCAGGAAAGGCTTTGCCTCACCTCACCGCACGTCACTGCCTCTTACACATGACACAGGATATCACTATTACAGGCTTCGTAGACAGTATCTGCTAGCAGTAAACTATAGAAGCTCCCGTAATGTCTATAAATAGGTATAGTACAGTAGTCGTTTAAGATGCCACGTGGTTATATTTCTGTCTGTGGTGCACTTTGAATTATTTATAAGAAATGCAAACTGGCTTTCAGCCAAATAGTATACATCCCTGAAGATAGTTGATGCTGTCTATATCTATTGGCTGTGCGCTTTATAGTATTCCTTGAAGAATATTTATTAAGAAGGCTTTTATCCTTTTATGGTATTATCACATAACTAAATGTAACTTACTGTATAGTGAATGCTAAAACTTGCATTCAGTGTTCTTGATTATACCTCAGGGAATG
Organism: Pseudophryne corroboree; assembly: GCF_028390025.1. Classification (NCBI taxonomy): domain Eukaryota; kingdom Metazoa; phylum Chordata; class Amphibia; order Anura; family Myobatrachidae; genus Pseudophryne; species Pseudophryne corroboree. Next base: position 615,914,127 of record NC_086449.1, read on the forward strand.
TTAGGAATAATACCAGCAAGACGATAATGTGACTCCTTTAAGAAAGTTTGCTTTAAGGATGAAAGGCAATGGCGTAACTACCGTGGGTGCAATGGTGTAGCTGCTATGGGACCCGAGCTGCTTACAGGGCCCTCTGCTATCCCTGCACCCAGTCATGAGCTGCCTCCAAGGCCAGCCGCTCCCCCTTCTCCCCCGACCATGGTGAGAATGGCCACCGCAGCTGTTTGCACACTCCCTCCCCCGCAGTTTGCAGCCATGCAGAGGATGTAGATCGGGGTGCAGGGGGCCCTACCTGGCTGGCTCTGAGTCCTAAATAACTAGGCATAGGTGTGCGCAAGGGGGGTGCCTGGTGCGCACAGGCACCCCCTAATATCTGGCACCCCGATCTCACATGCCTGATGCAGCGATTGCCGAGCAGACTGATTACTCTCCCCTCTGCGGTGCACCCTGTCAGGATTGCATTACTGACCAGATGCCTGGGTTAATCAAGGGTGCCACTGCCACCGGCTTTCAAACTCCCGGCTCCACCTCCATGTACAAAAACAGCGTGATGTGATTACATCATGCTGCTCGCACACCCACCTGCCACCCCCCCACCTCTCTTCTTCTGTGTTATGCCAACGCCAGCCACTGATGAGGATCAGCATGCAGCCAGCGTTCTTCTTAGGAAGACAAATTCAAAACTGGCAGGTGGTTGGCAGCAACATAGACACGTCACTCGTTTTTCCAGCAGCAGGAGTACTAGTCTGCGACTGTGTCAGTGAGTGACTGACTTGTAAGTAAGCTGCTGCAGGTTGCAGGGGAAAGAGAGGGGGAGCCAGACCAGGCTGAGGAGGAGCAGCGTAATTGCTGTGAGTGCCATCAGGGGTGTTTGTTTGGTGCACACCACAACATCTGACAATGTATCTGCTTTATTAGGATTGGTCTAAGGGTGGATATTTTATATTGCGTTGACCATCAATAGATGGTGCCAGACACGCCCAAAAAGCGGTGCTAGACACACCCCTAAGACTGTGCACCCCCTAATAAAATGTACTGCGCACGCCTATGTAACTAGGGCCGCGATCCACGGTTATTTAGGGGGCAGAGCCTAATTCTGTGCCGTGCCTGCCCCCATCAGAGACCTATGCTGTGTTCAGGATGGACAACTAAAGTATCTCCTGCTCGTTCCCCCTCCCTCTCTCTCCCTAATACTTTATCTCTTGCTACTCTCTCTTTCTCTCTGACACACTCGCACTCTCTCTCTCTCTGATACTGTTTCTCTCTCCCTGATACTCTCTCTCTCCTTGACACCCTCCCTCCAACTGTCTCTATCTCTCTGACACTCTTTCTCTGCCTGATACTGCTCCCCTCTCTCTCTCTCTGAAACTGCCTCTCTCTTCCTGACACTGTCTCTCTCTCTATAACACTGTCTCTCCCACTAACACTATCTATCTCCCTCTCTCTCTTCCTGACACTGTTGTTCTACCCATCTCTCTCTGACACTGTCTCTATCTCTCTTCCTAATACTGTCCCTCTCTATCTCTCCATGACACTATCTCTTTTCTGGACACACTCTCTCTCCCTCTCACTGACACTGTCACTCTCTCCCTGACACTTTCTCTCTCTCTCTCCCTGATACTGTCTCTCTCTCTCTCCTTCTCTCTGACACTGTCTCCCTCTCTTCCTCCCTGACATTCTCTGTCTTCCCTTTCTTTCTCTCTCCCTCCATCTCTGACACTCTCTCACTCTTGCTTGCTCCCCTCCCTCTTTCTCTTCCTCTTTACCATTCTCTCTCTCTCTCGCTCTCTCTCTCTCTCTCTCTCTCCCTGATGCTCTCTCTCTCCCACTCTCAACCCTTTCTCTCTCTTTCTTCCTGACACCCTCTCTCTCGCTCCTGTCTCTCTTTCTCTCATTCCCTCTTTTTCATGAAACCATCTCTCTTTCCCTGACCCCCCTCTCTTTCTCGCACCTCTCCTGCTCTCTCTCTCCCCCCTGACACCCCCTGTGTCTCTCTCTCTCACTCCCCTCATTCTCTCTCTCCTGCTCCTATAGGGGGCATTGTAGTGACAATGGCAGGGGTGTGTGTGTGTGTGTGTGTGTGTGTGGAAGGGTGGGAGGGGGGGGCTTTCAAGATCTTGCTATGGGGCCCACAAAGTTCTAGTTACGCCCCTGCTGAAAGGGGTTCTGTATTGTAGCTACTGAACTTGCAACTTTACTGCTTTATTAGTCATGTATATATTATTGCGTGCAGATGACAATTCTATGCGTATAATGTCAAGAGGTTTTAGTATCTGTGCAGTGAGATGCATAATCATTGATGTGGATACTGTAGTTGTTATGGTAAATCACTTGTAAGTTAGGTATAATGTGTCTAAACTATTTCTAATCCTACTGAGTCAGCCGCCTGTAACTGTCTGCGGGAAAGGGAGTGTGACTCTGTGTTTGTCTGAATTGATGTCTCAATACTCACACTTGTCTTATTTAACAGAGCTTCTGGTAGGGCTGTCACTCAGATTCTCCTCTCTATCACTCTCCTCCAGCCTCTTATTCCAGATCTCTGCCTCTCTGGCTCTCTTCTTCTGATTTGCCTCTTGCTCCAATAGGCTGGGCGAATCTCAGGACTTCCGGATGTCACCACCTCTGTCCCTGGATCTTCCTGGCACCAGCAGAAACCCACACCCCAATACTCACTGCTCTCAGCGTTTTCCAGTCTCAGTCACCAGTCCATCCGACGCTTGGCATTGAACTTGGTGATGTGAGGCTTGCATGCAGCTTCTGGGGCGGGATGCGGTCAACATCCCGCTGGACGGGATCCCGGCGGTCGAAATACCGACGCCACAATCCCGACCGCCACAATCCCGACATGTTCTCCCTCCGTGGGTGTCCACGACACCCATAGAGGGAGAATATAATAGTGTGCCGAGCGTAGCGAGGCACCATGCCCGCAGCGTGGCGAGCAGAGCGAGCCCGCAAGGGGCTGCGTTCCGCTCGCCACCCCTGTCGAGATTGTGTGGTCGGGATTCCGGCGTCGGTATTTTGACCGCCGGGATCCCGCCCAGCGGGATTACGTACTGATCCCTCTAAGCCATAAAAAACCCATTCCATTAAGGTTCTGATGCACAGTTTTTGTGCTTACATTAATGCCAGTGGAAGTTTGGAACTCTTCAGCTATCGAATCAACAGAGCATTGGCGACTTTTATCCACCATGCGCCTTAGCAGTCCTCGACCCCGATCTATGATATTACGTGTTCTTCCCCCTCCTGGCTTAGTTGCTGTTGTCCCTTCCACACACATTTCCACTTTTTAATAATATCACTTACAGTTGGCCGTGGAATATCCAGCAGGGATGAAATTTCACGAACATCTTTTTTTATGCGTTTTTATTGACAGGTGATGACAACAAGGTTAGCAATACACGCATATAATACAGACACGTACAACAATACACAGAACGAATCAGAGCTACATCACATCATCAACATAAACAATATTGGTCGTACAAATGTTAAAACATCGTATAGGGTGTTAAATGATGAATATAAAACACAACATGCAGAAATCGTAGTATATAAGTAAATAAGTACATATCTCACCTCGAGTGATATTTCAAGACGGAATAGCAGAGTCTAACACTTCTAAGTTGTACCATTTAGTAGACTAGAAGCATTTCCGTAAGGCCTCTCTAACTAATGGTGATGAGGTGTGAACACATTGAAGCCACGTGTCAAAATAATTTTCTATTAACTTTTCTTTTTGAAATGTCGTGTTGGTCCAATCTAAAAAAAAACAAATACGAGATTCTGGGGGTGCAGCAGTGAAATATAAACAGATTCAGAGGAAATCCATTGTGAAAGTATCTTTTTTTGCTGTTGCAGCCAGTTTAATAAGTTTGCGAACCGCCTTGGACACATTAGATTACATAGCCATGCATTATTTCCCAACAATTGCACAGTTCCCTGCGTAACCGCACATCTGCACTACAACATCATCTGTAAACAATAGCATCATTTGCAGGGTGGGATGCGATACATCCTGCCACTTATCAGGTACATGCTGGCGTTAATAACACAGGTACGTACCTAGAAATGTGCAAAGGACAGCCCTCGTGATGAGAGCAGTCCTTTGTGTTAGAAGGACTTCCACGTTCAGGACCCGGGAGTCCTTCTGCTTATGCGCACCGCTAAAGGTTGCTGAGGGAAATGCGAAGAGAAGCATATAGGCTTCTATTGGGTATCACCAGCTACACTTGGCGTTACCAACCATTACCTCACTGACAGCAGCACATCCCTGCCTCACTGACAGCAGCGCATCCCCACCTCATGACAGCAGCGCATCCCCGCCTCACTGACTGCACCGCATCCCCACCTCATGACAGCAGCGCATCCCCGCCTCACGGACAGCAGCGCATCCCCGCCTCATGGACAGCAGCGCATCCCCGCCTCACTGATAGCAGCTAGAGATGAGCGGGTTCGGTTTCTTTGAATCCGAACCCGCACGAACTTCACCTTTTTTTTCACGGGTCCGAGCGACTCGGATCTTCCCGCCTTGCTCGGTTAACCCGAGCGCGCCCGAACGTCATCATGACGCTGTCGGATTCTCGCGAGACTCGGATTCTATATAAGGAGCCGCGCGTCGCCGCCATTTTCACACGTGCATTGAGATTGATAGGGAGAGGACGTGGCTGGCGTCCTCTCCATTAGAATAGATTAGAAGAGAGAGAGAGAGAGAGAGATTGTGCAGACAGAGTTTACCACAGTGACCAGTGCAGTTGTTGTTAAGTTAACTTTTATTTAATATATCCGTTCTCTGCTATATCCGTTCTCTGCCTGAAAAAAACGATACACAGCAGTCACACAGTGTGACTCAGTCTGTGTGCACTCAGCTCAGCCCAGTGTGCTGCACATCAATGTATAAAAGCTTATAATAATTGTGGGGGAGACTGGGGAGCACTGCAGGTTGTTATAGCAGGAGCCAGGAGTACATAATATTATATTAATTTAAAATTAAACAGTGCACACTTTTGCTGCAGGAGTGCCACTGCCAGTGTGACTAGTGGTGACCAGTGCCTGACCACCAGTATAGTAGTATATTGTTGTATACTATCTCTTTATCAACCAGTCTATATTAGCAGCAGACACAGTACAGTGCGGTAGTTCACGGCTGTGGCTACCTCTGTGTCGGCAGTCGGCACTCGGCAGGCAGTCCGTCCATCCATAATTGTATAATTATATACCACCTAACCGTGGTATTTTTTTTTCTTTCTTTATACCGTCGTCATAGTCATACTAGTTGTTACGAGTATACTACTATCTCTTTATCAACCAGTGTACAGTGCGGTAGTTCACGGCTGTGGCTACCTCTGTGTCGGCAGTCGGCAGGCAGTCCGTCCATCCATAATTGTATTATTATAATATATACCACCTAACCGTGGTTTTTTTTTCATTCTTTATACCGTCATAGTGTCATACTAGTTGTTACGAGTATACTACTATCTCTTTATCAACCAGTGTACAGTGCGGTAGTTCACGGCTGTGGCTACCTCTGTGTCGGCAGTCGGCAGGCAGTCCGTCCATCCATAATTGTATTATAATATATACCACCTAACCGTGGTTTTTTTTTCATTCTTTATACCGTCATAGTGTCATACTAGTTGTTACGAGTATACTACTATCTCTTTATCAACCAGTGTACAGTGCGGTAGTTCACGGCTGTGGCTACCTCTGTGTCGGCAGTCGGCAGGCAGTCCGTCCATCCATAATTGTATTATAATATATACCACCTAACCGTGGTTTTTTTTTCATTCTTTATACCGTCATAGTCAGTCATACTAGTTGTTACGAGTATACTACTATCTCTTTATCAACCAGTGTACAGTGCGGTAGTTCACGGCTGTGGCTACCTCTGTGTCGGCACTCGGCAGGCAGTCCGTCCATCCATAATTGTATTATAATATATACCACCTAACCGTGGTTTTTTTTTCATTCTTTATACCGTCATAGTGTCATACTAGTTGTTACGAGTATACTACTATCTCTTTATCAACCAGTGTACAGTGCGGTAGTTCACGGCTGTGGCTACCTCTGTGTCGGCAGTCGGCAGGCAGTCCGTCCATCCATAATTGTATTATAATATATACCACCTAACCGTGGTTTTTTTTTCATTCTTTATACCGTCATAGTGTCATACTAGTTGTTACGAGTATACTACTATCTCTTTATCAACCAGTGTACAGTGCGGTAGTTCACGGCTGTGGCTACCTCTGTGTCGGCAGTCGGCAGGCAGTCCGTCCATCCATAATTGTATTATAATATATACCACCTAACCGTGGTTTTTTTTTCATTCTTTATACCGTCATAGTCAGTCATACTAGTTGTTACGAGTATACTACTATCTCTTTATCAACCAGTGTACAGTGCGGTAGTTCACGGCTGTGGCTACCTCTGTGTCGGAACTCGGCAGGCAGTCCGTCCATCCATAATTGTATTACAATATATACCACCTAACCGTGGTTTTTTTTTCATTCTTTATACCGTCATAGTCAGTCATACTAGTTGTTACGAGTATACTACTATCTCTTTATCAACCAGTGTACAGTGCGGTAGTTCACGGCTGTGGCTACCTCTGTGTCGGAACTCAGCAGGCAGTCCGTCCATCCATAATTGTATTACAATATATACCACCTAACCGTGGTTTTTTTTTCATTCTTTATACCGTCATAGTCAGTCATACTAGTTGTTACGAGTATACTACTATCTCTTTATCAACCAGTGTACAGTGCGGTAGTTCACGGCTGTGGCTACCTCTGTGTCGGAACTCGGCAGGCAGTCCGTCCATCCATAATTGTATTATTATAATATATACCACCTAACCGTGGTTTTTTTTTCATTCTTTATACCGTCATAGTGTCATACTAGTTGTTACGAGTATACTACTATCTCTTTATCAACCAGTGTACAGTGCGGTAGTTCACGGCTGTGGCTACCTCTGTGTCGGCACTCGGCAGGCAGTCCGTCCATCCATAATTGTATTACAATATATACCACCTAACCGTGGTTTTTTTATACCACCTAACCGTGGCAGTCCGTCCATAATTGTATACTAGTATCCAATCCATCCATCTCCATTGTTTACCTGAGGTGCCTTTTAGTTCTGCCTATAAAATATGGAGAACAAAAAAGTTGAGGTTCCAAAATTAGGGAAAGATCAAGATCCACTTCCACCTCGTGCTGAAGCTGCTGCCACTAGTCATGGCCGAGACGATGAAATGCCAGCAACGTCGTCTGCCAAGGCCGATGCCCAATGTCATAGTACAGAGCATGTCAAATCCAAAACACCAAATATCAGAAAAAAAAGGACTCCAAAACCTAAAATAAAATTGTCGGAGGAGAAGCGTAAACTTGCCAATATGCCATTTACCACACGGAGTGGCAAGGAACGGCTGAGGCCCTGGCCTATGTTCATGGCTAGTGGTTCAGCTTCACATGAGGATGGAAGCACTCAGCCTCTCGCTAGAAAACTGAAAAGACTCAAGCTGGCAAAAGCACCGCAAAGAACTGTGCGTTCTTTGAAATCCCAAATCCACAAGGAGAGTCCAATTGTGTCGGTTGCGATGCCTGACCTTCCCAACACTGGACGTGAAGAGCATGCGCCTTCCACTATTTGCATGCCCCCTGCAAGTGCTGGAAGGAGCACCCGCAGTCCAGTTCCTGATAGTCAGATTGAAGATGTCAGTGTTGAAGTACACCAGGATGAGGAGGATATGGGTGTTGCTGGCGCTGGGGAGGAAATTGACCAGAAGGATTCTGATGGTGAGGTGGTTTGTTTAAGTCAGGCACCCGGGGAGACACCTGTTGTCCGTGGGAGGAATATGGCCGTTGACATGCCAGGTGAAAATACCAAAAAAATCAGCTCTTCGGTGTGGAGGTATTTCACCAGAAATGCGGACAACAGGTGTCAAGCCGTGTGTTCCCTTTGTCAAGCTGTAATAAGTAGGGGTAAGGACGTTAACCACCTCGGAACATCCTCCCTTATACGTCACCTGCAGCGCATTCATAATAAGTCAGTGACAAGTTCAAAAACTTTGGGTGACAGCGGAAGCAGTCCACTGACCAGTAAATCCCTTCCTCTTGTAACCAAGCTCACGCAAACCACCCCACCAACTCCCTCAGTGTCAATTTCCTCCTTCCCCAGGAATGCCAATAGTCCTGCAGGCCATGTCACTGGCAAGTCTGACGAGTCCTCTCCTGCCTGGGATTCCTCCGATGCATCCTTGCGTGTAACGCCTACTGCTGCTGGCGCTGCTGTTGTTGCCGCTGGGAGTCGATGGTCATCCCAGAGGGGAAGTCGTAAGCCCACTTGTACTACTTCCAGTAAGCAATTGACTGTTCAACAGTCCTTTGCGAGGAAGATGAAATATCACAGCAGTCATCCTACTGCAAAACGGATAACTGAGTCCTTGACAACTATGTTGGTGTTAGACGTGCGTCCGGTATCCGCCGTTAGTTCACAGGGAACTAGACAATTTATTGAGGCAGTGTGCCCCCGTTACCAAATACCATCTAGGTTCCACTTCTCTAGGCAGGCGATACCGAGAATGTACACGGACGTCAGAAAAAGACTCACCAGTGTCCTAAAAAATGCAGTTGTACCCAATGTCCACTTAACCACGGACATGTGGACAAGTGGAGCAGGGCAGGGTCAGGACTATATGACTGTGACAGCCCACTGGGTAGATGTATGGACTCCCGCCGCAAGAACAGCAGCGGCGGCACCAGTAGCAGCATCTCGCAAACGCCAACTCTTTCCTAGGCAGGCTACGCTTTGTATCACCGCTTTCCAGAATACGCACACAGCTGAAAACCTCTTACGGCAACAGAGGAAGATCATCGCGGAATGGCTTACCCCAATTGGACTCTCCTGTGGATTTGTGGCATCGGACAACGCCAGCAATATTGTGTGTGCATTAAATATGGGCAAATTCCAGCACGTCCCATGTTTTGCACATACCTTGAATTTGGTGGTGCAGAATTTTTTAAAAAACGACAGGGGCGTGCAAGAGATGCTGTCGGTGGCCAGAAAAATTGCGGGACACTTTCGGCGTACAGGCACCACGTACAGAAGACTGGAGCACCACCAAAAACTACTGAACCTGCCCTGCCATCATCTGAAGCAAGAAGTGGTAACGAGGTGGAATTCAACCCTCTATATGCTTCAGAGGTTGGAGGAGCAGCAAAAGGCCATTCAAGCCTATACAATTGAGCACGATATAGGAGATGGAATGCACCTGTCTCAAGTGCAGTGGAGAATGATTTCAACGTTGTGCAAGGTTCTGATGCCCTTTGAACTTGCCACACGTGAAGTCAGTTCAGACACTGCCAGCCTGAGTCAGGTCATTCCCCTCATCATGCTTTTGCAGAAGAAGCTGGAGGCATTGAAGAAGGAGCTAACACGGAGCGATTCCGCTAGGCATGTGGGACTTGTGGATGCAGCCCTTAATTCGCTTAACAAGGATTCACGGGTGGTCAATCTGTTGAAATCAGAGCACTACATTTTGGCCACCGTGCTCGATCCTAGATTTAAAGCCTACCTTGGATCTCTCTTTCCGGCAGACACAGGTCTGCTGGGGTTGAAAGACCTGCTGGTGACAAAATTGTCAAGTCAAGCGGAACGCGACCTGTCAACATCTCCTCCTTCACATTCTCCCGCAACTGGGGGTGCGAGGAAAAGGCTCAGAATTCCGAGCCCACCCGCTGGCGGTGATGCAGGGCAGTCTGGAGCGACTGCTGATGCTGACATCTGGTCCGGACTGAAGGACCTGACAACGATTACGGACATGTCGTCTACTGTCACTGCATATGATTCTCTCAACATTGATAGAATGGTGGAGGATTATATGAGTGACCGCATCCAAGTAGGCACGTCACACAGTCCGTACTTATACTGGCAGGAAAAAGAGGCAATTTGGAGGCCCTTGCACAAACTGGCTTTATTCTACCTAAGTTGCCCTCCCACAAGTGTGTACTCCGAAAGAGTGTTTAGTGCCGCCGCTCACCTTGTCAGCAATCGGCGTACGAGGTTACATCCAGAAAATGTGGAGAAGATGATGTTCATTAAAATGAATTATAATCAATTCCTCCGCGGAGACATTGACCAGCAGCAATTGCCTCCACAAAGTACACAGGGAGCTGAGATGGTGGATTCCAGTGGGGACGAATTGATAATCTGTGAGGAGGGGGATGTACACGGTGATATATCGGAGGGTGAAGATGAGGTGGACATCTTGCCTCTGTAGAGCCAGTTTGTGCAAGGAGAGATTAATTGCTTCTTTTTTGGGGGGGGTCCAAACCAACCCGTCATATCAGTCACAGTCGTGTGGCAGACCCTGTCACTGAAATGATGGGTTGGTTAAAGTGTGCATGTCCTGTTTTGTTTATACAACATAAGGGTGGGTGGGAGGGCCCAAGGATAATTCCATCTTGCACCTCTTTTTTCTTTTCTTTTTCTTTGCATCATGTGCTGATTGGGGAGGGTTTTTTGGAAGGGACATCCTGCGTGACACTGCAGTGCCACTCCTAGATGGGCCCGGTGTTTGTGTCGGCCACTAGGGTCGCTAATCTTACTCACACAGCTACCTCATTGCGCCTCTTTTTTTCTTTGCGTCATGTGCTGTTTGGGGAGGGTTTTTTGGAAGGGACATCCTGCGTGACACTGCAGTGCCACTCCTAGATGTGCCCGGTGTTTGTGTCGGCCACTAGGGTCGCTAATCTTACTCACACAGTCAGCTACCTCATTGCGCCTCTTTTTTTCTTTGCGTCATGTGCTGTTTGGGGAGGGTTTTTTGGAAGGGCCATCCTGCGTGACACTGCAGTGCCACTCCTAGATGGGCCCGGTGTTTGTGTCGGCCACTAGGGTCGCTAATCTTACTCACACAGCTACCTCATTGCGCCTCTTTTTTTCTTTGCGTCATGTGCTGTTTGGGGAGGGTTTTTTGGAAGGGACATCCTGCGTGACACTGCAGTGCCACTCCTAGATGGGCCCGGTGTTTGTGTCGGCCACTAGGGTCGCTTATCTTACTCACACAGCGACCTCGGTGCAAATTTTAGGACTAAAAATAATATTGTGAGGTGTGAGGTATTCAGAATAGACTGAAAATGAGTGTAAATTATGGTTTTTGAGGTTAATAATACTTTGGGATCAAAATGACCCCCAAATTCTATGATTTAAGCTGTTTTTTAGTGTTTTTGGAAAAAAACACCCGAATCCAAAACACACCCGAATCCGACAAAAATAATTCGGTGAGGTTTTGCCAAAACGCGTTCGAACCCAAAACACGGCCGCGGAACCGAACCCAAAACCAAAACACAAAACCCGAAAAATTTCAGGCGCTCATCTCTAATAGCAGCGCATCCCTTCCTCACTGACAGCAGCATATACTGTCCTCAAGGACAGAAGCACATCCCTGCTTCACTGACAGCACATCCCTGCCTCACTGACAGCAGCACATCCCCGCCTCACTGACAGCAGCACATCCCTGCCTCACTGACAGAAGCACATCCCCGCCTCACTGACAGCAGCGCATCCCTGCCTCACTGATAGCAGCACATCCCTGCCTCACTGACAGCAGCGCATCCCCGCCTCACTGATAGCAGCGCTTCCCCACCTCACTGACAGCACATCCCCGCCACATCGCAGGCTCACTGACAGCAGCACATTCCTTTCTTTACTGACAGCAGCACATCCCTTCCTCACTGACAGCGGCACATCCCCGCCTCACACACACACACATATATATATATATATATATATATATATAGTCCGTTAGGCGGTACACCCTTTCAGTAAATCAATGCCACGGTGCCAGACAGTCACGAATAACGGCACTCAGTGGTCTTCAATAAAAAGTCACTCTAAAAATGTGTACTGCCTGAAGATGGGTTAATAAAGGCCCGAAACGTTATTTGTGACTCTATATATATATATATATATATATATTCATGTGTGTGTATATATGGAACTGCATATACACACATATATACAGTACATACACACAAGTATATATGCACAATTGCGCGCACACACACACATATATTATATATATATATACACACGTGTGTGTGTGTATATAAATATATACAGCTGAGATGGGGTGGACGCTAGAGAGGGAGCCCGAGAGGGGGAAGAGCTGAGCAGGGGGCTAATTTTATATATATATATATATATATATATATATATATATACATATAATATTATACAAACCACAGTATCCACACATAAATGAAACCGGATCAAAATATTTACTTCTGTACCTTTTATGGAGCACTGGGGCTCCATGAACAGCAGCAGCACTGTAGGATAAGTGATTCAGTGACTCACTCAGCCATCTGGGCATGGGCAGCCCTCATAGAGAAACAGTAAGTTAAGGTTCGGCTGTTTAAGTGTGCGGTGGTTGGGGCGGCACATGTGACATCATCATGCAGTATGCTGTAACACAGAGCAGAGGAGGCACGAAGACACTGTGCAGCGCAGGGGAGCTAAGGAAGCCTACTTTGCTGCCATGCTCTGTCTAGACTGACTGTGGCGGCTGGGGGAAGAGATGTGGTCCGACTGGGTTTTAGTGGGCGGCGCCTCGGATGGCCGCTTGCGGGAATGCTGTAGTGTAGCAGGAAACGTGTTTTTTTTCTGTCTACAGCGGTGGGCCTATTTTGATGGGGTGCCTGGAGCTGCAGCTCCATCCGCCCCATTGTTAATCCGGCCCTGGTTATATAGAAGGAATTCTCTGCCTACAAAACCAAGCAAGCTCACCCTGAAAGTGTGTTGCATCCCACTCACGATATGCTAAAAAGAAACACTTTGGCCCTCATTCCGAGTTGTTCGCTCGGTAAATTTCATCGCATCGCAGCGATTTTCCGCTTAGTGCGCATGCGCAATGTTCGCACTGCGACTGCGCCAAGTAAATTTGCTATGCACTTAGTAATTTTACTCACGGCTTTTTCATCGTTCTGGCGATCGTAATGTGATTGACAGGAAATGGGTGTTACTGGGCGGAAACAGGCCGTTTTATGGGCGTGTGGGAAAAAACGCTACCGTTTCCGGAAAAAACGCAGGAGTGGCCGGAGAAACGGAGGAGTGTCTGGGCGAACGCTGGGTGTGTTTGTGACGTCAAACCAGGAACGACAAGCACTGAACTGATCGCAGATGCCGAGTAAGTCTGGAGCTACTCAGAAACTGCTACGAGGTGTGTAATCGCAATATTGCGATTACTTCGGTCGCAATTTTAAGATGCTAAGATTCACTCCCAGTAGGCGGCAGCTTAGCGTGAGCAACTCTGCTAAAATCGCCTTGCGAGCGATCAACTCGGAATGAGGGCCTTTAATTCTATATGAGCAATCAGTGTGGAGTAGCAGGACACTGTCTCTGAAGTTTAATTGCACTATTGCGTTCTCTCAGTAAACAGAAGGATCTCAATATATTTAGAAAAGTGGCAACTGGTCAATGATTTCAGGACTGTGATTCCCTAAAAGTTCATCCTAAAAGGGTGTATTCTTGATTTCATTTAATGAATTTTTCACTGGTGCTGTAGTATTGTCATGGTTATATGACTTGCGCCTGAACCTTTGTGTGGAAATTTCCCTTCACTCTATTGTTCTATTTGAGTATATTGGATGTTACTCTAATCACACATTGTGTTGGCTGCATATCTGGTTTAATAATTTGCGCACACCATCTGAGTATTTTCTATCTATGGGATGTAGTTGTGTGACCACTGATCAGGAGATCGCCGGTCACAATACTGACGCCAGGATCCCGCCCCCTAACAATCCTGATACTCGCCATGCTGACTAACAGGGACTATTCCCACTCGTGGGTGTCCACAATACCCATAGAGTGGGAATAGATCCTGTGGCGGGCATTTCAAAGCCGGGATTCTGGAATCGGTATGGTGAAGTCGGTCACACATGCCCAACCCTTTCTGCCACCTTGCTTCACAACCCAAGTAATCAGGGCATATGTTCCACTGCGGAACCAGATTTCAAGGATACAGATAAACTATACTGTCTTATTTTTGGGTCACGGTGCAGAGCCTCCTTTGTCTGCCAGTATTTATTTTATATTCAAACTGGAAAAGTTTTAACGACGAATTGCAAATAAGCATTAATGTAATAAAAACAATGGAAGGAGGGGGCTTTCCATTCCCGTGTATAATACAGAAACAGCTGTTTCTTCATGATTTATACTATATACTATTTATCAAGTGTGATATATCCTGCATTTCCATAAAATACTTCAGTTCATTGCAGTGGTGCAATTATCAAGCTCCAAATACTAAGTTATCAGAACTTGACTTCAACAGCTAAATGCCCTTTCCTATGGAAAGGGCTTTCATTGCACAAGTGAACCTAAGGTCAGAGCCCTGCAGTATGTTATTTTGCTGCCGCCTACAGCAACAATAGTACTGCTTTTAACTAGTGATGTGCACCGGAAATTTTTAGAGTTTTATGTTTTGGTTTTGGATTCGGTTCCGCGGGCGTGTTTTGGATTCGGACGCATTTTGGCAAAATCTCCCTGAAATTTTTTTGTCGGATTCGGGTGTTTTTTTTACAAAAACCCCTCAAAAACAGCTTAAATCATAGAATTTGGGGGTCATTTTGATCCCATAGTATTATTAACCTCAATAACCATAATTTACACTCATTTCCAGTCTATTCTGAACCGCACCAAGATCGCTGTGTGACTAAGATAAGCGACACAAGTGGCCGACACAAACACTTGGCCCATCTAGGAGTGGCACTGCAGTGTTAGACAGGATGGCAGATTTAAAAAATAGGCCCCAAACAGCACATGATGCAAAGAAAAAAAGAGGTGCACCAAGGTCGCTGGATGGCTAAGCTAAGCGACCCAAGTGGCCGACACATACACCTGGCCCATCTAGGAGTGGCACTGCAGTTTTCTAGCGAGAGGATGCGTGTTTCCATCCTTATGTGAATCTGAACCACTAGCCATGAACATAGGCCAGGGCCTCAGCCGTTCCTTGCCACTCCGTGTCATAAATGGCATATTGGCAAGTTTACGCTTCTCATCAGACGCTTTTAATTTTGATTTTTGGGTAATTTTACTGAACTTTTGTAGTATACTTAATGACACAGAGGTAAAGCAGTGGACTACTGTACCGTACTGCTATATATATACTGGTGGTCAGCAAAATTCTGCACTGTCCTCCTACTATATACTGCGCACAACTAAAATGCATCACAGGTATGGATGCATAGTATACTTGACGACACAGAGGTAGAGCAGTGGACTACTGTACCGTACTGCTATATATATACTGTTGTCCGCAAAATTCTGCACTGTCCTCCTACTATATACTGCGCACAACTAAAATGCAGCACAGGTATGGATGTATAGTATACTTGACGACACAGAGGTAGAGCAGTGGACTACTGTACCGTACTGCTATATATATACTGGTGGTCAGCAAAAGTCTGCACTGTCCTCCTACTATATACTGCGCACAACTAAAATGCAGCACAGGTATGGATGCATAGTGGAAGTAATTCCAAGTTGATCGCAGCAGGATTTTTGTTAGCAATTGGGCAAAACCACGTGCACTGCAGGGGAGGCAGATATAACATGTGCAGAGAGAGTTAGATTTGGGTGGGGTGTGTTCAATCTGCAATCTAATTTGCAGTGTAAAAATAAAGCAGCCAGTATTTACCCTGCACAGAAACAAAATAACCCACCCAAATCTAACTCTTTCTGCACATGTTATATCTGCCTCCCCTGCAGTGCACATGGTTTTGCTCAATTGCTAAAAAAATCCTGCTGCGATCAACTTGAAATTACCCCCAGTTTACTTGACGACACAGAGGTAGAGCAGTGGACTACTGTACTGTACTGCTATATATATACTCTGTCACTGACCTGGGTTGGGGATGTTGTGAACTCGGGGGTTCTTCCGGTGGTCGGGAAGAGGAACGGGTGGTATTCATGTGACCGCCGTTCAGCTGACCGACAGTCACATGACCTCCTCCACCAGCCCGACAGGTCACTGTCCCGATGGTCGGCATGCCGACCAACAGGGACTATTTCCACTCATGGTGTCCACGACACCCATAGAGTGGGAATAGAACCCGTGGCGACCGCAGGTCGCCACCGAGCCCGCAATGGGCTTGCTGCACTCGCCCCTCCCCGCCGGGATCCCAGCGTCAGTAAGCTGACCGGCGGTCAGGAGACCGCCGGTCAGCTGTACTACACCCAGAGGAACCACAGCTGGGTCGGAGCAGAGATGGTCGGATATAGGTTTTCCTCATACAAGAAAACAGATAAAATAGCAGCGCTAGCGGAATAAATGATTAATGAATATGAAGGATTGAGTGAAAAAAACTAATCACAATTTAATTAGACATATTGTTTAAAACACATAAAAACCATAACATGGCCACTCATTCAGTATGGACAATTAATCAAAACGCTGCCTATCTGGTGTAGTCCGTTCCTATTAAAAATGGACTGGTAGAGAAATGGGTGAAAAAGACTGGAAATGGACCAAAGGTGCAGTCCCACATGGGTTATTACCACAGTAAGCCGCTGGAGGTGTAGTCCCTTGAGAGTGTCCTTTTGTTGAACTCAAACCCAGGCAAGGGATTAAAGGGGTCCTCACTGCAATGCGGTATCCTCCTGTTATGGAGAAGATGGGTGGTGTTCCAGATGGTTTAGTTCACCTCAGTTTTTCTGCAAGATTTGGAATCCAGTCCTGGTCCGGACACACCGAGGCAGCTGTAGTATCAAGAGATGGTGGCCTGGCAAGCCTCCTGACGCGTTTCGCTGCAGGCACTGCAGCTTTTTCAAAGGTGGTTTGTGCAAGTGAACTATCTGGGTATTTATACCCTCAATAATTGATAACAGGTCATCAGCTGTTCACTCAATCCTTCTAATCAGTTAAAATAATACATAAAACACTTAACCTAACTAATTAGCAAGTTCATATCAATTCCTAAGACAGACTCAGTTTAAAAAAAATCCTTTTATATTAAATAATGGCTTAAAAAAACATTTTATCTCGTTTGTGATCTTTGAAAATTTGAACTACTTCCGGGTTAGAAGGGACATGTGACTACATTATAATATCTACAATTCTAGTACATAGTCAGAAAACTGGGGAGGGCGGGGCTTATATAAATAAATAAACATATTCTTTTAATTTATGGAGGAGTCAGTTACTGTAGATATTATAATGTAGTCACATGTCCCTTCTAACCCGGAAGTAGTTAAAATTTTCAAAGATCACAAACGAGGTAAAATGTTTTTTTAAGCCATTATTTAATATAAAAGGATTTTTTAAAAACTGAGTCAAAGGAACAAAATGTGCCATCTTAGAAAAGCGGTCAATAATCACCCAGACGGTATTGTGACCCTTGGAGAGGGGCAATTCGGTGACAAAGTCCATAGAAATATGGGTCCAAGGCCTCTTAGGAATGGACAGTGGATGAAGCAACCCCGCAGGAGGCAGACGAAGAATTTTGTGCTGAGCACATTGAGGACATGAGTTGACATAATCTTGTATGTCCTTCTTCATAGTGTCCCACCAGTATGACCTTCGTAGAAACTCCCACATTTTTTGAACTCCAGGATGACCGGAAAACTTGGAGGTATGAGCCCACTGCAGCAACTTCGGTCAAAATTTAGCTGGTACAGACATTCTCCCAGGAGGAGGACCCAAAGCGGTGGGAGCTGCCGAAATAGAAACTGGACTGAGAATCAAAGCCTTTCCAATGGAATTCTCCTTATCCGAAGCCGTTAAGGAACGAGATAGAGCATCAGCCTTAGTGTTAAAAGTCCCGGCCCGGTACTTAATGACGAACGAGAATCGAGTGAAGAGCGCCCATCTAGCTTGACGGGGATTCAAGCACTGGGCTGTCTTGAGATACAGCAAGTTCTTGTGATCGGTGTAAATCGTAATTAGGTGTTTAGCACCTTCCAATAGATATCTCCATTCTTCCAGGGCAGATTTTATTGCCAAGAGTTCCTGGTCTCCGATAGTGTAGTTTCGTTCAGCAGGAGAGAACTTGCGAGAATGGAAACCACATGGATGTAACTTCCCGTCAGAGGAGTACTGTGAAAGCAAGGCACCGATGCCTACTGAGGAAGCATCGACCTCCAAGAAGAATGGTTTTGAAAAATTCGGTTGCTGGAGTACCGGAGTGGACATAAAGGCTGCTTTCAACCTGGTGAACGCTGCTACAGCTTCAGAAGACCAGTGACTTGGGTCAGACCCCTTTTTGGTTAGGGCAGTAATAGGTGCCACAATGGTAGAGAATCCCTTTATGAATTTCCGGTAGTAATCCGCAAAACCCAGAAATCTTTGCACCGCTTTCAAGGAAAGAGGCTGAGTCCAGTCCCGAATAGCAGTAAGTTTTTCCGGATCCATGCGAAGCTCCGTACCTGAGATGACGTAACCAAGAAATGGAATTGAAGGAACCTCAAAGGTACATTTGGAGATCTTGCCGTAGAGATGATTCCTTCGTAGACGAAGAAGTACCTCCTTGACCTGTACTCTGTGCTCTGTGAGATTCTTAGAAAATATCAGAATGTCATCCAAGTATACCACTACACTTATGTATAACATATCTCGGAAGATTTCATTCACAAATCCTTGGAAGACGGCAGGGGCATTGCTGAGGCCAAACGGCATTACCAGATATTCGTAATGCCCGTCCCTGGTATTGAAGGCCGTCTTCCATTCGTCCCCCTGTCGAATTCATATCAAATTACAGGCTCCCCTTAAGTCGAGCTTGGTGAAGACATGGGCCCCGCGAACCCTATCAAATAGCTCCGTGATGAGCGGCAAAGGATATTTGTTCTTAATGGTGATATCACTTAAGCCGCGGTAGTCAATACATGGTCTCAACCCTCTGTCCTTCTTCTTAACAAAAAAGAAGCCTGCTCCCGCCGGGGAGGTAGAGGGGCGAATGAATCCTTTCTGCAGATTAGACTTGATATAGTCCGACATGGCTTGGGTCTCGGGTAATGATAAGGGATAAGTGCGTCCCCGGGGTGGCATTTTCCCTGGGATGAGCTCAATGGGACAGTCCCAGGGTCTATGGGGTGGTAACTGATCGTCCGCCTGTTCCGAAAACACATCTGTGAACTCCCGATAGGCCTCCGGAATGAGCTCCTCATACGACTTGGAAGATACACGGAGCGGGTAGACAGGAGTGAGACAATTAGAATGACAAAATGAACTCCAGGATACTATTTATGACGACTTCCAGTCGACGTGAGCCAAGGAAAACCAAGAACCAGATCGTTAGGCATCTCCCGAATCACTAGGAACTCCAGATGTTCTTGATGCAGAGCTCCAACCTGCAGCTTGATTGGCACTGTGCGACTTGAAATAAGACCATTAGAAATTTGGGTACCATTGATAGCAGTCAACGTAATAGGTCGTTCAACGGACTGTAACTGTAAACCCAGTTTTTGGACACAAGAAAGAGAAACAAAATTCCCTGCAGCCCCGGAGTCCAGCAGAGCCTTAACAGATTTGGCTATAGACCCAGAAAACAGAGACACAGAGAGTAAACAGTCCACTGTCGGAGAAGGTTTAGATGTAACCCCTAACTCGACTCCTCCGGAACAAGCTAGGACTGCCCGTTTCCCGGACGGGACTTACAAAACTTGAGAAAGTGATCCGCAGCTCCACAATAGGGGCAGAGACTACTCTCACGACGGCGCTGTCGTTCTTCCGGGGACAGCCGAGATCGATTAATTTGCATAGGTTCGTCTGGACTTGGGGTAACCGTTTGCTTAGACGGGAGAGACCGGAATCTGGATCGTTCTGACCGACTACGTTCGCCACCTCATTCCTGCATACGAAGATCCATCTTTACACAGAGTGAGATCAACTGTTCTAAGGAATCTGGCAGATCCCTAGTGATCAGTTCGTCTTTTAGGCGGTCGGAGAGCCCATTCCAGAAAGCGGCCCGGAGAGCATCATTATTCCAGCGCAGCTCTGAGGCTATGGTTTGGAAATGAATCACATACGGTCCCACAGAACAGGAGCCTTGTCGGACTTGGAGCAAGTCCGAAGAAGCAGCGGTTGTTCTGCCGGGCTCATCGAAGATCCTTCGGAATGACGTGATGAAATTGGTGTAACTGGAAACCAACGGGTCAGACCGCTCCCATAACGGAGACACCCAATCCAACGCCGAACCTTCAAGCAAGGAAATAATGTACGCCACCTTGGACCGATCTGTGGGGAAGTTGTGTGAGAGAAGTTCAAAATGTACCTCGCATTGGTTGAGAAAACCACGGCAATTCTTTGGATTCCCATTATAGCGAGAAGGAGTGGGAAGCTGAAGGCGTGACCTGGTTCCAGACAGGGATTGAACATTACTAGGGACAACCACAGGAGCGGGTACTGGAGCTGGAGCCGGAACTACTGAAGCCAGAGAAGCCTGAATTTGATCCAGCCGGCCGGATAACTCCTGGAGATACTGCATCACCTGGCTCTGTGCCGCCTCCTGACTTTGAACTCGGGAAACCAGGTCCTGGATGGCGCTTGCCTCTGGGTTCCAATCCCCCGGGTCCAATGGGCCTGAGTATACTGTCACTGACCTGGGTTGGGGATGTTGTGAACTCGGGGGTTCTTCCGGTGGTCGGGAAGAGGAACCACAGCTGGGTCGGAGCAGAGATGGTCGGATATAGGTTTTCCTCATACAAGACTCTGATAGTTAGGATTGGTGAAAAATGCTGAGGAGCTTTATTATGGGAAGGGAGCAATACAGCGACACATGAAAGAAAGAGAACTTGTGGGCAATGTCAAAGGCTACTGGAGAATTTGTGAGCAATGTTTAAAGGCACTGATGAATGAAGAACTTGTGAGCGATGATGAAAGACACTGAAGAATTTGTGAGCGATGTTTTGAAGACACTGATGAATGAAGAACTTGTGAGCGATGATGAAAGACACTGAAGAATTTGTGAGCGATGTTTAAAGACACTGATGAATGGAGAACTTGTGAGCGATGGTGAAAGACACTGAAGAATTTGTGTGCGATGTTTAAAGACACTGATGAATGGAGAACTTGTGAGCGATGGTGAAAGACACTGAATAATTTGTGTGCGATGTTTAAAGACACTGATGAATGAAGAACTTGTGAGCGATGGTGAAAAAGACACTGAAGAATTTGTGTGCGATGTTTAAAGACACTGATGAATGAAGAACTTGTGAGCGATGGTGAATGACACTGAAGAATTTGTGAACGATGTTTAAAGACACTGATGAATGAAGAACTTGTGAGCGATGGTGAATAACACTGAAGAATTTGTGTGCGATGTTTAAAGACACTGATGAATGAAGAACTTGTGAGCGATGGTGAAAGACACTGAACGCTGGAAACACTAAAGTTGGTTCAGCCCGCAGGCCGTGCTGAATCCAGGGAGCGCTGGCAACTGCACTGCAGAGGAACACACTAGTTGCTCGGATCACTGGAGACTGTGCTGCAGGAAGGCACCCTGAATGCTAGAAGCACTGGAGTATAGCTGCTGGGGAACACACTGCGTACGGGAGCTCTGGCATCCACTTCAGAAAAGAGACGATACTCAGGCGCCGAGGCTCTGCCCGGCGTCTAGTTTTGAATCTCCCGCCTCTACTGGATTGGTGAAGCGGGTTAGTGACGTCACCTGCTCCCCGCCCACGTGACGCTGGCTGTCATGGCGGCGCCCATGCTCCGGGGAACCGCCGGGAGCCGCGACAGCCAGACGCCGGGACCCAAGGACCGCCGGAGATAGGGACCGCCAAACGGACCAGCAGCCACGCAGGGGTAAGCGCGGCGGCCGCTGCCCCTGGCGTGTGACATACTGGTGGTCAGCAAAATTCTGCACTGTCCTCCTACTATATACTGCGCACAACTAAAATGCAGCACAGGTATGGATGCATAGTATACTTGACGACACAGAGGTAGAGCAATGGACTACTGTACCGTACTGCTATATATATACTGGTGGTCAGCAAAATTCTGCACTGTCCTCCTACTATATACTGCGCACAACTAAAATGCAGCACAGGTATGGATGCATAGTATACTTGACAACACAGAGGTAGAGCAGTGGACTACTGTACCGTACTGCTATATATATACTGGTGGTCACAGCAAAATTCTGCACTGTCCTCCTACTATATACTACAATGCAGCACAGATATGGAGCGTTTTTCAGGCAGAGAACGTAGATATTTTCAGCACACTGAGCACAGATATTTGCAGCACACGGAGCACAGATATTTGCAGCACACTGAGCACAGAAACTGAGAGAACGCAGCCACGTCCTCTCGCTATCATCTCCAAAGCACGAATGAAACTAGCGGCAACGTGCGGCTCCTTATATAGAATACGAATCTTGCGAGAATCCGACAGCGGGATGATGACGTTCGGGCGCGCTCAGGTTAACCGAGCAAGGTGGGAAGATCCGAGGCTGCCTCTGAACCGTGTAAAATGGGTGAAGTTCGGGGGGGTTCGGATCCCGAGGAACCGAACCCGCTCATCACTACTTTTAACATTCACTAATACCCCTTTCAGACCGCCTGAGGCGGGTCGCACCCAGGAGCCTGACACAGGAGCTTCAAGGGTGCGATCTGCCTCAGGCCCCCCTGCCACCGCTGCCTGCAACTCGGCATATTGCCGGGTTGGTGGCGTCAGCGGTTATGCAGTGGTGGTTGCGTTTAGAGATCACATGATCTCCAAGCGCCTATCCACACAGAGGGAACGGGAAACAGGTCGCATCGACCTGGCTCCCATTCACAACGCACAGCGGGCCGGGTTGACCAGGGATACAGTATTTTCCCTGGCACCTTTCAGACCGAACACGGGTTATTCGCGCTCATGTGCAGTAACCTGTGTTCAAAGCTGGAGGCCTGAAGGGGGTATAATATAGCTGCTTATCAAAACAGCTGTCCCGGCATGAGGGCCTCAAACTAGTGATGTGCACCAGACATTTTTCGGGTTTTGCGTTTTGGTTTTGGATTCGGTTCCGCGGCCGTGTTTTGGATTCGGACGCGTTTTGGCAAAACCTCACCGAAATGTTTTTGTCGGATTCGGGTGTGTTTTGGATTCGGGTGTTTTTTTTCAAAAAACCCTTAAAAACAGCTTAAATCATAGAATTTGGGGGTCATTTTGATCCCATAGTATTATTAACCTCAATAACCATAATTTCCACTCATTTCCAGTCTATTCTGAACACCTCACACCTCACAATATTATTTTTAGTCCTAAAATTTGCACCGAGGTCGCTGGATGGCTAAGCTAAGCAACACAAGTGGCCGACACAAACACCTGGCCCATCTAGGAGTGGCACTGCAGTGTCAGGCAGGATGGCACTTCAAAAAAATAGTCCCCAAACAGCACATGATGCAAAGAAAAAAAGAGGCGCACCAAGGTCGCTGTGTGACTAAGCTAAGCGACACAAGTGGCCGACACAAACACCTGGCCCATCTAGGAGTGGCACTGCAGTGTCAGACAGGATGGCACTTCAAAAAAATTGTCCCCAAACAGCACATGATGCAAAGAAAAAAAGAGGCGCACCAAGGTCGCTGTGTGACTAAGATAAGCGACACAAGTGGCCGACACAAACACCTTGCCCATCTAGGAGTGGCACTGCAGTGTCAGGCAGGTCGCTGTGTGACTAAGCTAGTATACTTGACGACACAGAGGTAGGTAGAGCAGTGGCCTACTGTACCATAATGCTATATATTATATACTGGTGGTCAGCAAACTGTGCAAAACTGAAATGCACCACAGGTATGGATGGATAGTATACTTGACGACACAGAGGTAGGTACAGCAGTGGCCTTCCGTACCGTACTGCTATATATAGTATACTGGTGGTCACTGTGTCAGCAAACTGCAAAACTAAAATGCACCACAGGTATAGAATGTAGATGGATAGTATACTTAATGATGACACAGAGGTAGGTACAGCAGTGGCCTTCCGTACCGTACTGCTATATATACTGGTGGTCACTGTGTCAGCAAACTGCAAAACTAAAATGCACCACAGGTATAGAATGTAGATGGATAGTATACTTAATGACGACACAGAGGTAGGTACAGCAGTGGCCTTCCGTACCGTACTGCTATATATAGTATACTGGTGGTCACTGTGTCAGCAAACTGCAAAACTAAAATGCACCACAGGTATAGAATGTAGATGGATAGTATACTTAATGACGACACATAGGTAGGTACAGCAGTGGCCTTCTGTACCGTACTGCTATATATAGTATACTGGTGGTCACTGTGTCAGCAAACTGCAAAACTAAAATGCACCACAGGTATAGAATGTAGATGGATAGTATACTTAATAATGACACAGAGGTAGGTACAGCAGTGGCCTTCCGTACCGTACTGCTATATATAGTATACTGGTGGTCACTGTGTCAGCAAACTGCAAAACTAAAATGCACCACAGGTATAGAATGTAGATGGATAGTATACTTAATGACGACACAGAGGTAGGTACAGCAGTGGCCTTCCGTACCGTACTGCTATATATACTGGTGGTCACTGTGTCAGCAAACTGCACAACTGAAATGCACCACAGGTATAGAATGTAGATGGATAGTATACTTAATGACGACACAGAGGTAGGCAGGGCTGGATTAACAATGGGGCGGATGGAGCTGCAGCTCCAGGCCCACTCTCCAAAATAGGCCCACTGATGTCCATGCTGCTGTAGACAGGAAAAACAAATTTCCTCCTACTGCAGCCTACAGCGTCAGACCCGTCCCCTCCAGCATCACACCCTTCTTGTGCATATTCGGGGGGGGGGGGGGGGGGGCACCAAGGCACGTATAGTGCACCATTGTAAGTTCCGGGATGTAGCCCCGCCCCCTGTACTCAAGCCACGCCGCTCAGTGATGAGCGTTTAAGCTCCGCCCCCGGTGATGTCATCTGTCAGTCACCGGGAGGGCAAGGGGAAGCGGACTGTGACAAGGGGGCGTGGCCTAACGGAACGTGATATCAGCGGCAGCCCATGATGAACCTACTCAGGTACCCGGCGTCCAAGGCTGAGGAGGTGGCTATTTTTTGTAGCTGGGACCGCGGGACGGGGGGAGGTAGGTAGTAGGTACCCTGGATCTGGAAATGTGTGTGTAGGGGTGTGTGTGTGGAGGGGGGATGCGTGATTAAAAGGGGAAAGCCCTGTATGTCCAGGGCTCCCCTACAAATTGCCCCTATATATGGTATATACAAAAGGGGTTTCCCCCCACCCACCGCATCACACTGCAAAGAAGCCCCTGTTTATATACAAGAGGGGGAGTTGTTGCTCCCTCTCACAGCAAAAAGTTCCTGCTGTCAACCTATGGGTAGTGTTTGCAAAGAGAGGGTGCAGGGTTAGGGGTAGTGTGTGCAGGGAGCGGGTGCAGGGTTAGGGGTAGTGTGTGCAGGGAGCGGGTGCAGGGTTAGGGGTAGTGTGTGCAGGGAAAGGTTGCAGGGTTAGGGGTAGTGTGTGCAGGGAAAGGATGCAGGGTTAGGGGTAGTGTGTGCAGGGAGCGGGTGCAGGGTTAGGGGTAGTGTGTGCAGGGAGCGGGTGCAGGGTTAGGGGTAGTGTGTGCAGGGAGCGGGTGCAGGGTTAGGGGTAGTGTGTGCAGGGAGCGGGTGCAGGGTTAGGGGTAGTGTGTGCAGGGTTAGGGGTAGTGTGTGCAGGGAGCGGGTGCAGGGTTAGGGGTAGTGTGTGCAGGGAGCGGGTGCAGGGTTAGGGGTAGTGTGTGCAGGGAGCGGGTGTAGGGTTAGGGGTAGTGTGTGCAGGGAGCGGGTGTAGGATTAGCGGTAGTGTGTGCAGGGAGCGGGTGTAGGGTTAGCGGTAGTGTAGTGTGTGCAGGGAGCGGGTGTAGGGTTAGCGGTAGTGTAGTGTGTGCAGGGAGCGGGTGCATGGTTAGCAGTAGTGTAGTGTGCAGGGAGCGGGTGCATGGTTAGCGGTAGTGTAGTGTGTGCGGGGAGCGGGTGCAGGGTTAGGGGTAGTGTGTGCAGGGAGCGGGTGCAGGGTTAGGGGTAGTGTGTGCAGGGAGCGGGTGTAGGGTTAGGGGTAGTGTGTGCAGGGAGCGGGTGTAGGGTTAGGGGTAGTGTGTGCAGGGAGCAGGTGTAGGGTTAGGGGGTAGTGTGTGCAGGGAGCGGGTGTAGGGTTAGGGGTAGTGTGTGCAGGGAGCGGGTGTATGGTTAGTGGTAGTATAGTGTGCATGCGGAGCGTGTGTAAGGTTAGCGGTAGTATAGTGTGCGTGTGTAGGGTTAGCGGTAGTATAGCGTGCGTGCGGAGCGTGTGTAGGGTTGGCGGTAGTATAGTGTGCGTGCAGAGCGTGTGTAGGGTTAGCGGTAGTACAGTGTGCGTGTGTAGGGTTAGCGGTAGTATAGTGTTTGCTGGGAGCGGGTGCAGGGTTAGCGGTAGTGTAGTTGTGCAGGGAGCGGGTGCAGGGAAAGTGTAGTGTGTGCGGGGAGCGGGTGCAGGAGAAGTGTAGTGTGTGCAAGGAGCGGGTGCAGGGAAAGTGTAGTGTGTGCGGGGAGCGGGTGCAGGGAAAGTGTAGTGTGTGCAGGGAGCGGGTGCAGGGGGAAGTGTAGTGTGTCCGGGGAGGTTCCGGTATGAATGGTCGACCATGTTATGGTCGACAGTCATTAGGTCGACCACTATTGGTCGACATTGACATGGTCGACATGGACACATGGTCGACACATGAAAGGTCGACATATGAAAAGGTCGACATGAGTTTTTTAACTTTTTTTGGTGTCGTTTTTTGCGTAAAGTGACTGGGAACCCCAATTAGTGCACCGCGTCCCCTCGCATGGCTCGCCATGCTTCTGGCATGGTGCCTTCGCTCCGCTACCGCTTTGCTCGGCACACTTTACCGTTCCAATCGTAGTCCATGTGGATCGTAAAGTATGGAAAAGTTCCCCAAAAGAAAAAAAAGTTAAAAAACTAATGTCGACCTTTTCATGTGTCGACCTTTTCATGTGTCGACCATTTTCACGTGTCGTCCATGTCGACCATGTCAATGTCGACCAATAGTGGTCGACCTAATGACTGTCGACCATAACATGGTCGACCATGTGAACGGATACCGTCCGGGGAGCGGGTGCAGGGGAAGTGTAGTGTGTGCTGGGAGCTGGTGCAGGTTAAGTAGCGTAGTATAGTGTGTGCTGGGAACGGGTGCAGGGTTAGTAGTGTAGTATAGTGTGTGCAGGGAGCGGGTGCAGGGTAGTATAGTGTGTGCGGGGAGCATGTGTAGGGTTAGCGGTAGTATAGTGTTTGCTGGGAACTGGTGCACGGTTAGCGGTAGTGTAGTGTGTGCAGAGAGCAGGTGCAGGGGAAGTGTAGTGTGTGCGGGGAGCGGGTTCAGGGTTAGCGGTGGTGTAGTGTGTGCAGATAGCGGGTGCAGGGGAAGTGTAGTGTGTGCGGGGAGCGGGTGCAGGGTTAGCGGTAGTGTAGTGTGTGTGTGGGGAGCGGGTGCAGGGGAAGTGTAGTGTGTGCAGAGAGCGGGTGCAGGGTTGGCAGTAGTGTAGTGTGTGCGGGGAGCGGGTGCAGGGTTAGCGGTGGTGTAGTGTGTGCAGATAGCGGGTGTAGGGGAAGTGTAGTGTGTGCGGGGAGCAGGTGCAGGGTTAGAGGTAGTGTAGTGTGTGGGGAGCGGGTGCAGGGGAAGTGTAGTGTGTGCAGAGAGCGGGTGCAGGGTTGGCAGTAGTGTAGTGTGTGCGGGGAGCGGGTGCAGGGTTAGAGGTAGTGTGTGCGGGGGGCGGGTGCAGGGGAAGTGTAGTGTATGCGGGGAGTGGGTGCAGGGGAAGTGTAGTGTGTGCAGGGAGCGGGTGCAGGGGAAGTGTAGTGTGTGCAGGAGAAATGTAGTGTGTGCGGGGAGCGGGTGCAGGGTTAGCGGTAGTGTAGTGTGTGCAGAGAGCGGGTGCAGGGGAAGTGTAGTGTGTGCGGGGAGTGGGTGCAGGGGAAGTGTAGTGTGTGCGGGGAGTGGGTGCAGGGGAAGTGTAGTGTGTGCGGGGTGCAGGGGTAGTGTGTGTGCGGGGAGCGGGTGTAGGGTTAGCGGTAGTGCAGTGTGTGTGTGAGGAGTTTGTGCATGGGTAGTGTAATGTGTGCGGGTGTAGGGTTAGCGGTAGAATATTTTTTTACATGGTTGTGGCATGTTAAAAAAAACCTGAAAATGCATATTCGAAAAAACCATAGCAGTAGATGCTCATTGATGAGTTTAGTCATAGGATAGCATTATATAAATGTATTTTTT
This sequence comes from Pseudophryne corroboree, assembly GCF_028390025.1. Lineage (NCBI taxonomy): Eukaryota > Metazoa > Chordata > Amphibia > Anura > Myobatrachidae > Pseudophryne > Pseudophryne corroboree. Next base: position 615,942,373 of record NC_086449.1, read on the forward strand.
AAATGTTCTGGGGGAAAAATTCCCATGTGGCTTGGACTGCCACCACTAACAGGTCTACGGATGGTGCAGTGTTCGCAAATACGCGCTATAGCGCGTATTTTACCCGATAATTGACAGCGGTGACTCAAAAAAACAAAAACGCAGGGTCCCACAGGACGCGCTCTGACCAATCAGCAGCGCTGTCCAAGCTGTCCGTCACTTTAACTTTCCAATGGCAGAGGAAGGGGAGGAAACCATGGAGAGCGTGATCTCCCGCCTTCCCCTCTCTGCTCTGTACGGGACCCGGCCGGAACATCCAGCCCGCTGTGTGTGGCTGGGGGCTGTCATCTCCGGCCGGGCATGAAGCTCTGCCACATCGGTCAGCGGAAGAAGCGGTTCGCAGGGATCAAGACCGGGAAAGATGCAGCAGCAGGTGGCTGGGGGGCACTGGTGCACGTAGGGGAAATGGGGTTGCGTGCTCTGAGTACCTACCCCCCGCAAGTCCGATCCATGCTGCTGCTGCACCAATAGTTCATTTCTTCAGATGCAGCCGCAGTGAGGCACTCGGAGCTTTAGAATCAGGGATCGCGGCAGGGGGGTAGCCATGGAGTTTTAGGAAAGCTGCTGCAGAGCAAACTGTAGCTTTTTACAGCGCAGCAGCTGACTGACTGTACTCCTCTCCTCAGCTCCGGACACAGGGTGAGAGTGCGGGGCCAGTGAGTGAAGCTGGTGGTGGTTGGTCTTGCTGTAGGGGTGACTGGGGGTCTGTGGTGGTGGCTGCAACTTGTAAGTGTTCTACCTGGCGCAATGTGTATAACGTGCTGTACCCAGCGCAATGTATATAACGTGTACCCAGCGCAATGTATATAACGTGTACCCGGCGCAATGTATATAACGTGCTGTACCCGGCGCAATGTATATAACGTGCTGTACCCGGCGCAATGTATATAACGTGCTGTACCTGGTGCAATGTATATAATGTGTACCCGGCGCAATGTATATAACAATCTGTACCCAGCGCAATGTATATAACGTGTACCCGGCGCAATGTATATAACGTGCTGTACCCGGTGCAATGTATATAACGTGTACCTGGCGCAATGTATATAACGTGCTGCACCCGGCGCAATGTGTATAACGTGCTGCACCCGGCGCAATGTGTATAACGTGTTCTACCTGGTACAATGTGTATAACGTGCTGTACCCGGCGCAAAGTGTATAACGTGTTCTACCTGGTACAATGTGTATAACGTGCTGCACCCGGCGCAATGTGTAAAACGTGTTCTACCTGGTGCAATGTGTATAACGTGCTCTGCCTGGTGCAATGTGTATAACGTGCTGTACCCGGCGCAATGTGTATAACGTGCTGTACCCGGCGCAATGTGTGTAACGTGCTGTACCCGGTGCAATGTGTGTAACGTGCTGTACCCGGTGCAAAGTGTGTAACGTGCTGTACCCGGTGCAAAGTGTGTAACGTGCTGTACCCGGTGCAAAGTGTGTAACGTGCTGTACCCGGTGCAAAGTGTGTAACGTGCTCCACCTGTGTGGTGTAATGTGAATTGGTACTGTTATGTAGCCATTCTCTTTCCCCATGAAGCCACATCCCTAAATTTTTGGTGCGCGCCTTCGCCGCGCACTGTCCTTGATTTAAAGTATGGCGTGGGGGAGCACCAATTTACTTTCTCTCAAACAGCACTAAAATGTCTAGTTACAGCTCTGGTGCAGAGTGTCCTGTATGCTACACATCCCAGCAGCATTGTCACCCCCTCCTCCCCCTCGCAATACTTTTGTAGTGTCGAAATCAAGTCTGTTTTTATATTTGAATAATTAATAAGATTAATATGAACCTTCATTCCGATGGGACCCAGAAAAGGACAGGTAGGACCCCAATTTTGAAAAGGGAGGGGTCCGTGGGACCCACTTTTTTGGGGGCTCAGCGCGATCACTGATGGTGTAAGGGTTGGCTTTTACTGCCTTACAGCAGTTAGGTCATGGGTTTGATTCCCACCACGGCCCTGTGTGGAGTTTGTATATTCTCCCCATACTTGCATGGGTTTCCTACTGCCACAATCCAAATATATATACTGGTAGGTTAATTGGCTCGTAACACAAAAATAAACCATAGTTAGGTAGTGGATAGCTATGCTCTCCATGGTGCTAGCCAGACCACACTGCACAGACCACAGCCCCATATCAGTAGTCACACCCTCACCATGCTGGTCCTACCCCCTGCAGCGGCGCCCAGTAGGCCCTTTATAAATTACAGCTCCAGGCCCATGAGGACCTTAATCTGGCACTGGAGGTAGGTACAGCAGTGGCCTACTGTACCGTAATGCTATATATTATATACTGGTGGTCACTGGTCAGCAAAACTCTGCACTGTACTCCTCCTATATAATATTATACTGGTGGTCCCCAGTCCCCACAATAAAGCAGCACACTGAGCACAGATATGAGTGTTTTTCAGGCAGACAACGTATACTGGTGGTCACTGTCAGCAAAACTCTGCACTGTACTCCTGCTATATAATACAGCTGCTCCCCAGTCCCCACAATTAAGCAGTGTGAGCACAGATATATGCAGCACACTGAGCACAGATATGGAGTGTTTTTCAGGCAGACAACGTATTACTGGTGGTCACGGTCAGTAAAACTCTGCACTGTACTCCTCCTATATACAGCTGCTCCCCAGTCCCCACAATTAAGTAATAAGCAAACACAAAATATTTGCAATGCATCAACATAAACGGAGAGGACGCCAGCCACGTCCTCTCCCTAACATTTCCAATGCACAAGTGAAAATGGCGGCGACGCGCGGCTGCTTATATAGAATCCGAATCTCGTGAGAATCCGACAGCGGGATGATGACGTTCGGGCGCGCTCGGGTTACCCGAGCCATACGGGAGAATCCGAGTATGGCTCGGACCCGTGTAAAAAGGGTGAAGTTTGGGGGGGTTCGGTTTCCGAGAAACCGAACCCGCTCATCACTAATTATCACAGGGCACACTGCGGTATTTTTTCACATTTTTTCTTTAGTAAATTTGGCCACATTACATTTCCCATTATAAGTATGGGGAATGCGATATGGGTTACTAAAAAAAAGTGAATTAAAGGGTTTGGAGCAGTTTTTCATGAAAACTGCTCCAAATGCCCTTTAATACATTCAGGACCTCAGATGCGGAACTACCGCCAGTGCAACCAGTGCGTTGCACTGGGGCCCGCCACTGTCCAGGGGCCCAAAGCATGTAATGAGTCAAACTGACTCATTACATGCCGCTGTGTGCTGCGGGCAACCGCTGCCCGCAGCACACAGCCACCCGCAGGACACAGGAGTCGGAGAGGAGTGCAGCGCAGCGGTCACGGTCACGGGGGTAAGGAGAAGGAGGGAGGTGGAGGAGGGAGCCGCAGCAGCGCTTTGCTACTGGTTGAATCGCTGCTGCTGCTGCTGCCCCTTTGCTTCACTATAGAATGTCTTCCGAGAACAGCCTATAGTGAAGCAGAGGGACAGCAGCAGCGCCTCAACCAATAACACAGCGCTGCTGCGACTCCCTCCTCCACCTCCCTCCTCCTCCTTCTCTCCTGCCCGGGATCTCTGCCAGAAGCTGCACGAGGAGCCTGAGCCAGCGGAGAGGGTAAGTATAATTCTTTTTCTTTCTTTCTTTCTTTCTTTCTTTCTTTCTTTCTTTCTTTCTTTCTCTTTCTTTCTTTCTTACTTTCCATGTGCAAAAACGGGGACTGTCTGCCGCAATGTGTAAAAAGGGGGAATCTGCCTGCCGTAATGTGTAAAAAGGGGAAATCTTTGCCGCAATGTGTAAAAAGGGGGACTCTGCCTGCCGTAATGTGTAAAAAGGGGGACGCTATCTGCCGTAATGTGTAACAAGGGCACGCTGTCTGCCGTAATGTGTAAAAAGGGGACGCTGTCTGCTGTTATGTGTAAAAAGGGCACGCTGTCTGCCGTTATGTGTAAAAAGTGTAAGCTGTCTGCCGCTATGTGTAACAAGGGCACGCTGTCTGCCGTTATGTGTAAAAAGGGCACGCTGTCTGCCGTTATGTGTAAAAAGTGTACGCTGTCTACCGCTATGTGTAACAAGGGCACGCTGTCTGCCGTTATGTGTAAAAAGGGCACGCTGTCTGCCGTTATGTGTAAAAAGGGCACGCTGTCTGCCGTTATGTGTAAAAAGTGTACGCTGTCTGCCGCTATGTGTAACAAGGGCACGCTGTCTGCCGTTATGTGTAAAAAGGGGACGCTGTCTGCCGCTATGTGTAAAAAGTGCACGCTGTCTGCCGCTATGTGTAAAAAGGGCACGCTGTCTGCCGTTATGTGCAAAAAGGGGGACGCTGTCTGCCGTAATGTGTAAAAAGGGGACGCTGTCTGCGGTAATGTGTAAAAAGAGGGATCTGTCCGCCGTAAGGTGTAAAAGGGTCTCTACCTGGTGTAGTGGTGCTACTGTGCGGCATAATTTGAGCAATGGAGACTACTGTGCACCGTTTTATGAATTGGTATTATTTTGTGGCCACACCCCTTCCCCACGAAGCCAAGCCACTATGTATTTTTGCGCGCGCCTACAGCGCGCACTGCCCCTGTTTTGCATGCAGGGGTGGGGCTCCGATGCCGTTTCTTGCACACAGTGCTAAAATGTCTAGTTACGGCATTGTTGCTAGGTATCCATTTCTCGGCACTGAGCAGGTCCCCCTCACCAGATCCTCTCCAGGGGTGAGGGGGAGGACTTGGATGGGATGGGGGGGGGGGCCCAAAGCATTTTGTCGCACCTGGGCCCACCGCTCGCTAGTTCCGCCACTGATTCAGGTGATACTAAAATAATGTGAAAAGGGTGTGAAAACACCCTTTTTCACATTATTTTAGTAAAAATAATTTTAATAAATAGACCCCTTAATCTTTTAAGTGTAATGTGCGCTTGAAATGAAATAAACAATAATAATAGTGCATAATTAATAAAGCGCAATGTTAAAGTTAATATGAATTTGGAACATGTATTATAATATCTTATGAGTCACCAGGCAGATCCTTGGCAAAAACTACCATCATACAGTACCTATCACAATAATACCAGCTACTTAAATAGCAATTCAGGAAATGTTTTGAATGTGTCATCTGGCCATAATACTGCGAGCTGTGGGATGTCTCGGTATGGAAACTCAATACTTGTTGCTGTTGACAGCACTCAGGTGACACAAGAATACAATAGAACAGAATATTGTTTTAAATTACAAATCACTGAATGGCTGTCACATACTGTATTGTCTGTACTCCACGTACCGCACTGTGAGTGCTTTTACTCTAGTCAAAGGGTGTTTCTTAATATGGATACACACATTGGGCTGTATTCAATAACTGTCGGAAGCTGCCGTCTTGTCGGAAAGACGGCAGCTTCCGACAGAAATAGATCGGAAGGGGTTCCGACCTATTCAATAGGGGCTGATTTTCTCCTCTTCCTGCAAGCAGGTGTGGCTATAGGCCTGAGGTTGGGATCCGTAAAGGTCCAGATTTCGGCCCTATCCATTTCTCCCAGAAGCAGTTGGCTTCCCTCCCTGAGGTTCAGACTTTTCTGAAAGGTGTTCTGCACATCCAGCCTCCCTTTGTGCCACCTACAGCGCCCTGGGCTCTTAACATGGTGTTACAGTTCCTCCAATCGGATTGGTTCGAACCTCTACCGGAGGTTGAGGTCAAGTTTCTGACGGGGAAGGCTGTCACTTTGTTGGCCTTAGCTTCTGCTAGACGTGTGTCGGAGTTGGGGGCTTTGTCTTGTAAGAGCCCCTATTTGATCTTCCATGAAGATAGAGCTGAGCTCCGGACTCGTCAGCAGTTCCTTCCGAAGGTTATGCCGGCATTTCATATCAACCAACCTATTGTGGTGCCAGTTGCTACTGACTCCTCATTTTCATCAAAGTCCTTGGATGTTGTAAGGGCTCTGAAAATCTATGTGAAGAGGACTGCTTGTCACAGAAAATCGGACTCTCTGTTTGTCCTGTATGATCCCAAGAAACTTGGGTGTCCTGCTTCTAAGCAGACTATCTCTCGCTGGATCAGGTTCACTATCCAGCATGCATGTTCTACGGCAGGAATGCCGTGTCCTACGTCTGTTAAGGCCCATTCTACTCGTAATGTGGGTTCTTCCTGGGCGGCTGCCCGGGGTGTCTCTGCTTTACAGCTTTACCAAGTGGCTACTTGGTCTGGGTCTAACATGTTTGCAAAGTTCTACAAGTTCGATACTTTGGCCTCTGAGGACCTGAAGTTTGGTCAATCAGTTCTGCAGGAGCCTCCGCACTCTCCCTCCCATTCTGGGAGCTTTGGTACATCTCCATGGTACTAATGTGGACCCCAGCATCCTCTAGGACGTAGGAGAAAATAGGATTTTAATTACCTATCGGTAAATCCTTTTCTCGTAGTCCGTAGAGGATGCTGGGCGCCCGCCCAGCGCTTCGTGATCCTGCAGTGGTTACTTAGTTCAGTACTGCTTAGTTCTTGGTTAAGTACTGTTTTGTTACTTGTTTAAGTAATATTGGGCCTAATTCTTAGGTGATCGCAGCAGCAAATTTGTTAGCAGTTGGGCAAAACCATGGTGGTCATTCCGAGTTGTTCACTCGTTGCCGATTTTCGATATGCTGCGATTTGTTGCTAAATGTGCATGCGCATGGTACGCAGAGCGCATGCGCTAAGTTATTTTACACAAAATTGAGTAGATTTGCTGGTGTTCGTGCAGCGATTTTCAGTCACACTGCTGATCGGTGAATGATTGAAAGAAAAGGGGCGTTTCTGGGTGGTAACTGAGCGTTTTTCGGGAGTGTGCTAAAAAACGCAGGCGTGTCAGGGAAAAACGCAGGAGTGTCTGGAGAAACGGGGGAGTGGCTGGCCGAACGCAGGGCGTGTTTGTGACGTCAAACCAGGAACTAAACGGACCGAGCTGCTCGCAATCTAGGAGTAGGTCTGGAGCTACTCAGAAACTGCAAGAAAATATTTAGTAGCAGTTCTGCTAATCTTTCGTTCGCTATTCTGCTAAGCTAAGATACACTCCCAGAGGGCGGTGGCCTAGCGTTTGCAATGCTGCTAAAAGCAGCTAGCGAGCGAACAACTCGGAATGAGGGACCATGTGCACTGCAGGAGAGACAGATATAACTAGCAGAGAGAGTTAAATTTGGGTGGGGTGTATTCAAACTGAAATATAAATTGCAGTGTAAAAATAAAGCAGCCAGTATTTACCCTGCACAGAAACGAAATAACCCACCCAAATCTAACTCTCTCTGCAAATGTTACATCTGCCTCCCCTGCAGTGCACATGGGGGGTCATTCCGAGTTGTTCGCTCGGTGAAAATCTTCGCATCGCAGCGATTTTTCGCTTAATGCGCATGCGCAATGTCCGCACTGCGACTGCGCCAAGTAAATTTGCTATGCAGTTAGGATTTTTACTCACGGCTTTTTCATCGTTCTGGCGATCGTAATGTGATTGACAGGAAATGGGTGTTACTGGGCGGAAACAGGCCGTTTTATGGGCGTGTGGGAAAAACGCTACCGTTTCCGGAAAAAACGCAGGAGTGGCCGGAGAAATGGGGGAGTGTCTGGGCGAACGCTGGGTGTGTTTGTGACGTCAAACCAGGAACGACAAGCACTGAAATGATCGCAGATGCCGAGTAAGTCTGGAGCTACTCAGAAACTGCTACGAGGTGTGTAATCGCAATATTGCGAATACATCGTTCGCAATTTTAATATGCTAAGATTCACTCCCAGTAGGCGGCGGCTTAGCATGAGCAAATCTGCTAAAATCCGCTTGCGAGCGAACAACTCGGAATGACCCCCATGGTTTTGCCCAATTGCTAACAAACTTGCTGCTGCGATCAACTCAGAATTACCCCCATTGTTCAGCCGTTGCTGATTTTTTAAGCTAGTTAGCTTGGTTTGCCTTGTATGTGTGACCTGGTGTGCATCTCGCCACTATCTGTAAAATCCTTCTCTCAAAGTTGTCGGTCTCCTCAGGCACAGTTTCTAGACTGAGTCTGGTAGGCGGGGCATAGTGGGAGGAGCCAACCCACACTCTCAAACTCTTAAAGTGCCAGTGGCTCCTAGTGGACCCGTCTATACCCCATGGTACTAATGTGGACCCAGCATCCTCTACGGACTACGAGAAAAGGATTAAAATCCTATTTTTGCTCCAAACAGAAAGATTGGACAGATAATGTATAGTGTGTATTCAGCTTTAGAAGAAATTAATGTAGTTTTCTGCAGCAGGTTACATTGGTTTCCACAGGGAAAACGTTTGGCTGTAGAGTGAATCTTGATCCAGAGGCACCAACAGGTTAAAGCTTTAGCTCTCCCAGGATGCATTGGGGCCTCCTCTATAACCCAGCGTCCAGGCACTGAGAGCTCAGTTTCGAGTTGGTGCCTGACCTAACAGATGTCATATGTTATATCTGCCCCCCCCTGCAGTGCACATGGATTTGCCCAACTGCTAACAAATTTGCTGCTGCAATCAACTCTGAATAACCCCCAAAGTCGCTCTGTTGTTGCATTTTCACATAATGTCTAACAGAAAGGGCAGTAAATCAGTGGAAGCTCCTGCATCATGCAGAGCATGCACTAAGGATTTACCAGAGGGGGAAGTGTTGTATGATGGTCTGTGTACTAATTATCATACGCTTCCCAGTCAGTCCGCAGCTCCTGCATCTGCAATAGAGCCACCCTGGGCAGCACCAACTTACTGGGTACTCTGGTAGAATGCCTAGTGTCCCCCTATGGGACCACCAGTGCCACTGCCAATTCATATTGTCCTTATGGTTAAATCACCTTGGGCGGAAAATTTGTCGAACCAACGTCTGCAATTGAATCAGTCTCTGGTTAGACAGAAACCTATACCAGGTCACTCACATGTCTCTGGGTCCTCTAAGTGGGTTGCTTCCTCCTCGCAATCCACAAACCTCTCTGATGTCTCATCTGAAAAGGAGGGGGAGCATATGGTCCTGTCAGATACTGAATCCTGTGTTACTGATGAGGATTCTCTCTTGCATATTAATGCTTTTAAACATATCCTTCAAATCACTGATGATGAGGATTACACTACTGTTGCAAAGAAAACTGAAAAGTTTAAACAGCAGAAGGTGGTTAAAACTACAGTATATTACCCCATTCTGATCATCTTGTGGACATCAGACGGGAACCCTGGCCTAATCCAGGCAAGAAATTCCCTCTGTCAAAACGGGCCTTGGCTCACTATCCTCTCCCGCTATCCTCTCCCTGCAGAGTTATGTAACAAATAGTAAACTCCACCGCCGGTGGATTCTCATGTCACCCGTCTCGTGGTGTCGTCCACTCTGTCTGTCACCACTGTCACCTCACTGAAGGAACCGACAGATAAGCGTGTGGAGGGATGCCTGGAGTCTGTATACTTCCTTACTGTAGCCATTCATAGACCCACTATAGCTGCCTACTGAGATGCAAAAGGCATTGGGGCGTGGGTTCAGGCATTAGAGGAAGAGCTGCCCGAGGATATATCGGACACTGCCAGACAATACCTGTCACACATTACCACCACCACCTATTACATCCAGTAGGCTTCCTCTGAGGCGGGTGTATTGGCAGCCAAGGCGTCGACCACATCTGTCCTGGCTCACCGCATACTGTGGTTGAGGTCATGGAAAGTGGACCTGGACTCCAAAAAGACCTTGGAGGTACCCCCCTTCACTGGGGACATTCTGTTTGGAGAAGACTAAAATAAAATAGTGTCTGAATTAGCAGCCGCTAAGACGGCCTTTGTCCCCACTACTAATCCTTCTGCACAGAAGGCAAAAGGTACCACTTTTCGTTCCTTTCGGCCTCAAGGTAAAGCAAAAGGTCAGGCATACCCAAGACAGTCTTGCGCTCCCAAAACCACAAATCCCAAGGCCAAACAATCCTGGGCAACAAAACATGATAAGCCTGCTGCATGACGGGACAGGCCTCCCTCGAGTGGGTTCCAGGGTGGAAGGCCGACTTTTACAGTTCACCCAGGTCTATTTAAAGACCACTTCAGACACATGGGTACTGGTAGTTGTCTCTCACGGGTATGCTGTCTCTTTCCAGAGACGTCCCCCTCACCAGTTTTGCACCACGGCTCTCCCTTCGGATCCGTTAAAGGTGCAAGCTCTACAAGTGGTTGTGAGTTTCCTCCTGAGTACAGGAGTGGTTGTGCCGGTTCCTCTGTCCCAAAGAGGCAGAGGTTACTACTCGGTCCCGAAACCCAATGGGTCTTTCCGCCCTATACTCAACTTCAAATCTCTGAACAAGTTTGTGAGGGTGTCCAGGTTTCGTATGGAAACACTGCGCTCAATTGTGCTGGCTATAGAACCTGGAGACTATATGATATCGCTGGATATACAGGATGCATATCTGCATATACCTATTGCCATATTGCATCAGCAGTTTCTTCGGTTTGCTATTGGCAATCTCCATTACCAATTCCAGGCTCTTCCATTTGGACTGGCCACAGCTCCTCGGATCTTCACCAAGGTCATGGCCATGATGACAGTTCATCCCCGTCACCAGGGAGTCACAATCCTGCCGTACCTAGACAACCTTCTGATTCTGGTAAATTCCCATGAAGTCCTCCTCAGTCATCTGCAACTGATGGCAACCTTCCTGCAAGCCCACAGGTGGCTTATCAATTGGAAGTCCTCGCTGGTCCCACCTCAGAGTATGGTGACCGTGGGGGCACTCCTGGACATACACAGTCAGAGACTGTTTCTGTCTCCAGAAAAAGTCCTGAGGCTTCAGGACAGGATAAGATGCTTCCGTCGTTGCCCCAGAGTGTCTATACACTTGGCGATGCAAGTACTTGACCTGATGGTGTCGGCCTTCGACATGGTAGAGTACATCTCGACACAATCACAAGGTTCCGGTCTTTGGATCAAGGACCAGGGATCCTCAAGCAGCATTCGTGGATGCACTGGTGGTTCCATGGAACTTTCGGCTGCCCTACGTGTTCCCTCCAGTGTCACCCCTGCCCAGGGTCCTACGGAAGTTCAAACAAGAAAGAGGAATACTACTTCTAGTCACTCCAGCGTGGCCCAGATGGCATTGGTTCTCAGACCTGCAGGGTCTGTTGACAGAGCATCCCCTTCTACTTCCTCAGCGCCCAGACCTCTTCGTACAGGGCCCTTGTCTCTACCCAGACCTGGCTAGACTGGCTTTGACAGCATGGCTCTTGAAGCTTCACTCCTGAGGGCCAAAGGATTCTCTGAGGCGGTTATCTAGACTATACTGAAGGCCCGCTAACCAACATCTGCCAGGATTTATTACAGGGTCTGGAATTCTTACTTCACTTGGTGTGCTGATAAGAAATATGATGCATATAGATTCAGAACTTCCAGAATTCTGGCTTTTCTGCAGTGAGGCCTGGACTTAGGCCTTGTCGGTGTGGTTTCAGAGGAAGATTGCATCTATACCGGACGTTCATACAGTCACTCAGGGTGTACTGTGGATTCAGCCTCCCTATGTCCCTCCTGTGGCTCCATGGGACCTGTCTGTTGTACTAAATGCCCTGCAAGAGTCTCCATTTGAACCTCTTGAATCAGTGGACCTTAAATGGCTCATGGCCTGTTCTTGCTGGCTATTGCCTCTGCAAGACGGGTGTTGGACATAGGCGCCTTGTCCTGTCGTCTACCCTTTCTGAACCTGTCAATTCTACAAACTCGACCTTGTCATTTACCTAAGGTGGTGTCATTTTTTCACCTTAACCAAGAGATTGTGGTTCCGAACTTTGTCGCTTTGGATTTGTCTTCCAAAGAACTTTCTTTGGATGTGGTTAGGGCTCTCCGTATCTATGTGGAGAGGACTGCCACTATCAGGAGGTCAGATACCCTTTTTGTCCTGTTTGGTTTCCACAAATGTGGCTGGCCTGCGAATAAGCAAACCTTGGCCAGATGGATTAGAATGGTGATTGCACAAGCTTATGCGCAGGCTGATCTCAAAGCACCTGCTGCTATTAATGCCCATTCTACATGGTCTGTTGGACCTTCTTGGGCAGCCTGTGGTGACGCGTCCGCAGAACAATTGTGCATGTTTTTAGGTTCTATGCTTTTGATACCTTCGCCTCCCAGGATGCTTCCTTTGGACGCCTGATTCTAACATCCGCTAAGGCACATCCATTCCCTTGAGGAACTGCTTTAGGACATCCACAATGTTTTCCCTGTGGAAACCAATGTAACCTGCTGCAGAAAAGAAGTTTCATGGTAGACTTACCATGGTTAACACTCTTTCTGTGAGGTACATTGGGTTCCACAAGGCGCCCACCCTGACGCACCTAGCTTCTATGGGTTTGTATGGCATTAGCCACTGGTACTTTCTCCTATTGTGGGAATGTGGTTCTATGTGACTAACATCTGCCTTCTATCTTGCCTGCTCCTGTATTGGACTGGTTAACGAAAGTGAGCTCTCAGTGTCTGGAACTGAGGTTATAGAGGAGGCTCCAATGCATCCTGGGACAGCTAAAGCTTTAGTCTGTTGGTGTCTCTGGTAAAAGATCCACTCTACACCTTGATGTTTTCCCTGTGGAACCCAATGTACCTCGGAGAAAGAGTGTTAACCATGGTAAGTCTTCCATAACACTCCATATTCTATACTATAGTAATCATCCGTTATAACTATTTTCAAATTAGGATCAAGTTCTTCTGTTCCTGGAAGATATCTTGGACCTGGAGAAGGTTCGCTATATGAGCGTGGAGTTTGTCAGAAGTTATCATGTAGTGTTTGACTTGTTTGTATCATTGCACAGAAATGTTTTTGCTGTATATCGGAGCAGGCTTACTGATTACAATTTGTGTGCCATCCTATGTGAACCAAGTTCAACCAACCATCTAAAACATGATCATCTCAGTAACATCTACAAAGCACTTGTCACTAACACACAGTGTGTGCTGCCATTTTGTGCCGCATCCTCATGAATGTCACGCTCGGCGTAACTTATGGGTCCGACAACCAAGTTTTGGCTGAAGGGACAGCTACCTGTGAGGAGAGTAAACAAGGTGGCTGAATGTAATTCCTCCTCATGGGGTGGAAGCTAAACTAAGTGTTAACGTTGGCCGGAGGGCGTTAAGAAAAGGAGGACTTCGTAGGAAGATAACTGTAGTTTTAATGAATAATCAGGCTGTACATGAATATTGGAGAAATAGAAGAAACTGGATGAATTAGAGTCTATGGTTAAATGACTTGAAGAGTGAAGCTGAAGAACTCTGGTAAAGAAGAACTGAAGACTGTGGTTTATGATTAAGAGACGAGGCTGAATTACTTGGACTTTGAAGAAATGAAGACTGTGGTTTGTGATTGAAAGACGAGGCTGAAGAACTTGGACTGTGAAGAAATAAAGACAGTGGTTTGTGATTGAAAGACGAAGCTGACGAACTTGGACTTTGAAGAAATGAAGACTGTGGTTTGTGATTGAAAGACGAGGCTGAAGAACTTGGACTGTGAAGAAATAAAGACAGTGGTTTGTGATTGAAAGACGAAGCTGACGAACTTGGACTTTGAAGAAATGAAGATGTCTGCGGGAACCGCCGTTAGCACCTGGAGCTCCTCTACGACCTGGGACCCTGTGAGCGCTTCCACAAGTGGCAACGGACTTAGACAGCAGGACTGCAGCAAGGAACCAGCAGTAACCTGGGATCACAGAGCTGGAGAACCTTTCACAAGGAGGTAACCTGAAGCACTGGCACTGTCCCTCTGAGCCAGCCCCCTTTTGTAAGGGGAGAACACACAGGATTGGCTGGACACAGATTGTGAACTTCATTGGTAATACTCTGGTCTCCAACATGGCTGCCCCCAGCACAGGAGACATACTTAGCTGTTAGCACACAGCTTTAGCCAGCTTCTGTTTCTGACACACTATTCTGTGTCACCACTAGAGGACCTTACCGCAGCAATCCCCGCCACAGCGCCCTGCTCTCCAGACCCTCGGCCCCCGGCCCTTGTTAGCGGCACATCCGTCCAGGATGACCCGCCGCCAGCAGCTCCCTGCCGCTGCAGCCGCACCAACCAGCGGGACGGTAACCCACAGGAGCACTCGCCGGAGGTAAGGCTCCGGAGCCTGACAGTACCCCCCCTTTTTAGGGTGGGCTCTGAACACCCTTGTGCTTTCATCGGATTCTTGGTATGAAAGACCCGGACTAATCTTGGAGCGTAGATGTCCTCTTCAGAAACCCAGGACCTTTCCTCCGGTCCATATCCATTCCAATCAATAAGATACTGGATACGACCATATCTTTTACGACAGTCAAGGATCCTATGAACTTCAAATTCTTCTCCTTGAGCAGCTTGCACCTTGTGAGGTCTAGGGAGCGCAGCCCGAAAATGGTTAAGTATGAGAGGCTTCAGTAAGTAGATGTGAAATGCATTTGGAATCTTCAAGTACTGAGGCAACGTCACTTTGTATGCTACTGGATTCAATACTTTTTCAATAGGATATGGTCCAATGAATCTGGGTGCAAATTTCTTGGAAGGGACCTTTAGTCTTAAGTTTCAAGTAGAAATCCATACTTGATCGCCCACTTTCAGACTAGGGACAGCCTTCCAGTTCCGATCTACCAAAAATTTGTATTTATTGGATGTTTTAAGCAGAGCCTCATGAACTTGTTTCCACATCTTAGTGAATTGCTGAAGGGCTAACTCTGCGGCAGGTACTTCGAGAGCTGGAAGAGATTGGAAAGCAGGAACATGTGGATGAAGTCCATAATTCACATAAAAGGGTGTGGAATGGGTAGCGGAATGGTAGAGATTATTGTGAGCAAATTCAGCAAATGGAAGATAGTCCAGCCAATCGTCCTGAGAAGAAGACATGTAGAGTCGTAGGAAAGTCTCTAAGTCTTGGTTCACGCTCTCAGTCTGGCCATCCATTTGGGGATGGTATGCAGAGGAGAAACTTAATTACATTGCAAGAGCAGAACTCCGTGCTCTCCAGAATTTAGCCACAAATTGAGGCCCTTGATCGGAAACTATCTCTTGTGGAAGTCCATGTAACTGAAAGATGTCTGATATGAACAATTTTGATAGTTGTGGACCGGTTGGAAGACCTGTGAGTGGGACAAAGTGCGCCATTTTGGAAAATGACCCAAATGGTGTTTCTTCCTCTGGAGACAGGTAGGTCAGTTATAAAATCCATGGAGATGTGTGTCCAGGTTTTTGTGGAACCGATAGCGGATGAAGAAGACCCGATGGTGATCCTCTTGGACTTTTATGTTGGGCGCACTTTGGGCAGGCAGCTATGAATTCCAAAACATCCGTCTTCAGATGAGGCCACCAATAGGAGCATTGGATTAATTTAAGTGTCTTGAGGCTACCTGCGTGTCCCATACACGGTGAGGTATGAGCCCACGTGAGCAGTCTTTTTCGGAGTTCTGTTGCAACAAATGTTTTTCCCGGTGGAGGAAGTGAAGTAGTACGAGTTGCAGCAAAGGAGGCAGAATCTAGGATGAATTTTCTGTCCGGAAGATCTGTGGACTCATCTGAACTCAATGAACGAGAGAGCGCATCTGCTTTCCGATTAAGAGACCCTGGACGATAACTGAGCTTGAAAGAAAAATGGGAGAAGAACAGTGCCCACCTGGCTTGCCGTGGATTTAAACATTGGGCGGTCTGAATATATAAAAGATTTTTGTGATCCGTGGTTACTGAGATTGGGTGCTGAGCTCCTTCCAGCAAGTACCTCCACTCTTCAAAAGCAAATTATATGGCAAGCACTTATTGTTCTCCAATGGCATAGTTTTGTTCTGCCGGAGAGAATCTTCGGGAAAAATAAGCACAAGGATGAGCTTTCTGATCCACGAAGTACTGGGATAAGACAGCCCATACTCCTACTGAAGAAGCATCCACCTCCACCTGAAAAGGACGACTGAGATCAGGTTGCCGAAAGATAGGAGCATACATGAAGGTCTCTTTTAGAAACGAAAAGGCTTTTAGTGCCTCAGGTGGCCAAGCTGCAGAATTAGACTCTTTTCTTGTTAGTGCTGTAATCGGGGCAATGATGGAGGAATAATCTTTAATAAATTTCCTATAGAAATTGGCAAAGCCTAAAAAACGCTGGATTCCCTTCAGAGTGGTAGGAAGGGTCCAATCTCTGATTGCTTGGACTTTGACAGGATCCATCTGTAATTCCCTCCCGGAAATGATGTAACCTAAGAAAGGGATGGAGGGAACCTCAAACGTGCACTTCTCCAGTTTACAAAAGAGTCGATTTTGTAATGCCAAGTCGCGAGTATTGAACGCAGTCTTTCACTCGTCTCCTGTGCGAATGCGTATAAGGTTATAAGCTCCACGTAGGTCCAATTTGGTGAAAATGGTAGCCCCCTTTACTCGGTCAAATAGTTCGGGAATCAAGGGCAAGGGGTATCTGTTCTTACCTGTAACTTCGTTGAGGCCCCGGTAGTCGATGCAAGGCCATAGGCCCCCATCCTTCTTCTTAACAAAAAAAAACCCTGCACCGGCTGGAGAAGAGGAAGGCCGAAGGAACCCTTTAACCAAAATCTGTATATACTCAGACATCGCTTGGGTTTCCGGGAGAGATAAAGGGTACGTTCGGCCTCTGGGAGGTGTTTTACCAGGCAGTAAATCGATAGGGCAGTCCCAACTTCGTTGGGGAGGCAAGGTCTCTGCCTCTTGCTTACTGAAGACGTCCAGACAGGGCTGATAGGCATCTGAGAGATCAGTGGAGTGTAGGGTAAGGAGTGGCTTGACGGTGGATAAATAGCTTTGAGAACACGACTCCCCCCAAGCGAGTACATCCATAGTTTGCCAATCCAAGTGGGGGTTGTGCTCCTGCAACCACGGGAATCCTAGGATTATTTTTTGAGAGGCTTTGGGAATTACCAGGAAAGAGATAACTTCAGAATGGAGAATACCAGCTTTTATCTTCAGAGGAACTGTACGGTGGGTGATGATCCCTTCAGGGATATAACTTCCGTCAACTGCGGTGATAGAGATAGCTCGCTCCAAACGAATGGTTGATATTTCAGACTGTCGGACTAAGGCGGAAGTAATGAAACTTTCTGCAGCTCCAGAATCCAAAAGTGCTGTAACATGAAGGGAAGTAGAGGGAAGTTCCAGACATACAGCCAACAGTGATTCCTTCCTGGCAAATTGGTTGGGGAATGCTCCTAGCTTAACCTCTCCTGCGTTTCCCGGTCGTTGAATACAAGACTTAACAAATTGGTCGGCCGCCCCACAATACATGCAGAGGTTGCCCTGTCTGCGTCTTTGACGTTCCTCATTGGTGAGATGAGAGCGGTTGACCTGCATGGGTTCTTCAGTAGACGGTGAGGATGGTCTAGGAGTGGGACAGGCCCAAGGTTTGGGTCGCTCGAACCTTGTTCTGTCAAGACAGTGCTCCTTGTATCTTAGATCAATCTTGTTACATAAAGAAATAAGCTGATCGAGCTTAACTGGCACATCCTGAGTGACCAGGTCATCTTTAATTTTGTTGGAGAGACCATTCCAAAAGGCGGCAATCAGAGCCTCTTCATTCCAGCCCAGTTCGGAAGATGGAGTACGGAATTGGATCACGTACTGGGTACTTCCGTCAAATTTACTGTGTGGCGGTAGTTGTAAACGGGGAACTAGAATCGACCCTAGAGGATTAGGTGCTGCCGGATTGGAAGCTGGATCCGGAGTCCGAGATGTGGAAATGGCTGCGTGAAGAGAATCCAAACGAGTGGACAAATTCTGCATGAACTGTACATGGCCTACTGTTTATTTAGATGAGACAGAATATCCACAGAGGCATCGCCCCCGGTAGCCTGCTCACTTGCCGGATCCATTGGGCCAGTGCTTACTGTCACGCTTGGCGTAAGTTGGGGTTCCGACAACCGAGTTTTGGCTGAAGGGACAGCTACCTGTGAGGAGAGTAAACGAGGTGGCTGAATGTAATTCCACCCCAAGGGGTGGAAGCCAAACTAAGTGTTAACGTTGGCCGGTCGGCGTAAAGAAAAGGAGGACTTCGTAGGAAGATAACTGTAGTTTTAATGAATAATCAGGCTGTACACGAATATTGGAGAAATAGAAGAAACTGGAAGAATTAGAGTCTATGGTTAAATGACTTGAAGAGTGAAGCTGAAGAACTCCGGTAAAGAAGAACTGAATACTGTGTTTTATGATTAAAAGACGAGGCTGAAGTACTTGGACTTTGAAGAAATGAAGACTGTGGTTTGTGATTAAAAGACGAGGCTGAAGTACTTGGACTTTGCAGAAATGAAGACTGGTTTGTGATTGAAAGATGAGGCTGAAGAACTTGGACTTTGAAGAAATGAAGACTGTGGTTTGTGATTGAAAGACGAGGCTGAAGAACTTGGACTTTGCAGAAATGAAGACGTCTGCGGGAACCGCCATTAGCACCTGGAGCTCCTCTACGACCTGGGACCCCGTGAGCGCTTCCACAAGTGGCAACGGACTTAGACAGCAGGACTTCAGCAGCATTTAGGTAACCGATGGATGAGAGCAACCAGGACCAGGTAACCAGAAGTAACCTGAGATCACAGAGCTGGAGAACCTTTCACAAGGAGGTAACTTGAAGCACTGGCACTCTCCCTCTGAGCCAGCCCCCTTTTGTAAGGAGAGAACACGCAGGATTGGCTGGACACAGATTGGGAACTTCCTTGGTAATACTCTGGTCCCCAACATGGCTGCCCCCAGCACAGGAGACATACTTAGCTGTTAGCACACAGCTTTAGCCAGCTTCTGTCTCTGACACACTATACTGTGTCACCACTAGAGGACCTTACCGCAGCGATCCCCGCTGCAGCGCCCGGCTCTCCAGACCCTCGGTCCCAGCCCTTGGCAGCCGCACATCCGTCCAGGAGGACCTGCTGCCAGCAGCTTCCTGCCGCCGCGCCAACCAGCGGGACGGTAACCCGCTGGAGCACCCACCGCTGGTTGGCGCGGGGGCACTGACATGCGGGGTGGACTAGCCCTGTGCTGGGCATCCCCCCGCATGTCTGAGTGCCTGATCGTAGCTGTGCTAAATTTAGCACAGCTACGATCAACTCGGAATGACCCCCCCATGTGCACTGCAGGTGGGGCAGATATAACATGTGCAGAGTGAGTTAGATTTGGGTAGGTTATATTGTTTCTGTGCAAGGTAAATGCTGGCTGTTTTATTTTTACACTGCAATTTAGATTTCAGTTTGATCACACGCCACCCAAATCTAAATCTCTCTGCACATGTTATATTTGTTTTTTCATTATAAACACTATGGGGGACATTCAATTGTTTTATCTTGCCCAATTTCTCATCTAAAGTGACGGAAGATCGCGTGATGATATTCAGTCAATTGTTCCCTTTTATTGCGCCTATCGCACCCATTACATTTGGGTTTAGGCTTTCAAAGCACCTAAACCTGACTAAACTAATGGGCACGAGCATGAACAGTTATCCTTACGCGCATTTCAGCTCACCACCCCTGGGGGTAGCAAGCTGTAAAGATGTTATCGCGCCCTTTGGCAAAAATAATTGAATAGCTGCCGGCGGGCGCAAATGGGTGCACAAGAGGGGGGTTGTGTGTGTGTGTGGGGGGGAACGACGACAATGAAATCTCACCTATTGAATTGCTTCTATTTTTCTTCTCCCTCTTACATCTCTGACCTTATCTCTCTTTACATTCGCACCCGTCCTCTTCGCTCTGCTAATGCACGCCGTCTCTCCTACCAACAGATTACCTCCTCCTACTCCTACCTACAAGATTTTGCACGTGCTGCTCCATATCTCTGGAATTCTCTTCCTCTCCCCATCCGACTTTCCACCTCTCTACAAAACTTCAAACGGGCTCTCAAGACCCACTTCTTCACCAAACCAGCCAACTCTTCTCCTAACCCTCTTGTCTATGCTCACTGTCTACCCCTTCTGTGTCACCCCGGTCTGTTAGCCCCTCACCTTTTAGATTGTAAGATCGCAAGAGCAGGGACTTCTTTCCTAATGTGCCTTTCCTTTTCTTACTTACACAATCTTATAATCCTTACTCCCCTTGATGGCACCTAACCCTGGGTTTTCTATACCTGTCCTACAGTGGGGCAAAAAAGTATTTGGATAGCCACCGATTGTGCAAGTTGACCCACTTAAAAAGATGAGAGGTCTGTAATTTCCATCATAGGTACACTTCAACTGTGAGAGACAGAATCTGAAAGAAAAACCCAGGAAATCACATTGTATGATTTTTAAACAATGTACTTGTATATTCGTGAGGAAAATAAATATTTGAACACCTACCAAGCAACAAGATTTCTGGCTCTCACAGACCTGTTACTTCTTCTTTAAGAATCTCTTCTATCCTCCACTCGTTACCTATATTAATAGCACCTGTTTGAACTGGTTATCTGTAATAAAGACACCTGTCCACACCCTCAAACAGTCAGACTGCTACCTCTCCACCATGGCCAAGACCAGAGAGCTGTTTAAGGACACCAGGGACAAAATTGTAGAGCTGCAAAAGGCTGGGATGAGCTACTCGACAATAGGCAAGCAGCTTGGTGAGAAAAGATCAACTGTTGGCGCGATTATTAAAAGATGGAAGAAATACAAGATCACTGACAATCTTCCTCGACCTGGGGCTCCATGCAAGATCTCACCTCGTGGGGTATCAATGATCTTGAGAATGGTGAGGAATCAGCCCAGAACTACACGGGGGGACCTGGTCAATGACCTCAAGAGAGCTGGGACCACAGTCACAAAGGTTACCATTAGTAACACACTACGCCATCATGGATTGAAATCCTGCAGCGCCCGAAAGGTCCCCCTGCTTAAGCCAGCAGATGTCCAGGCCCGTCTAAAGTTTGCCAGTGACCATCTGGATGATGCAGAGGAGGATTGGGAGAATGTAATGTGGTCAGATGAGAGCAAAATTGAACTTTTTGGTATAAACTCCACTCGCCTTGTTTGGAGAGAGAAGAATGATGACTGGCATCCCAAGAACACCATACCCACTGTGAAGCATGGGGGTGGAAACATCATGCTTTGGGGCTGCTTTTCTGCAAAGGGGACAGAACGACTGATCCGTATTAAGGAGAGGATGAATGGGGCCATGTATCGTGAGATATTGGGCAAAAACCTCCTTTCCTCAGTAAGAGCATTGAAGATGGAATGTGGCTGGGTCTTCCAGCATGACAATTACCCAAAACACACCGCCCGGGCAACTAAGGAATGGCTCCGTAAGAAACATTTCAAGGTCCTGGAGTGGCCTAGCCAGTCTCCAGACCTCAACCCAATAGAAAATCTGTGGAGGAAGTTGAAAGTCCGTGTTGCCCGGCGACAGCACCAAAACATAACAGATCTAGAGAAGATCTGCATAGAAGAGTGGGTCAAAATACCTGCTACAGTGTGTGCAAACCTGGTCAAGAACTACAGAAAATGTTTGACCTCTGTAATTGCCAACCGAGGTTATATTACAAAGTATTGAGTTAAACTTTTTGATTGTCCAAATATTTATTTTCCGCAAGAATATACAAATAAATTGTTTAAAAATCATACAACTTGATTTCCTAGCGTTTTTTTTAGATTCTGTCTCTCACAGTTGAAGTGTACCTATGATGGAAATTACAGACCTCTCTCATCTTTTTAAGTGGGTCAACTTGCACAATCGGTGGCTGTCCAAAAACTTTTTTGCCCCACTGTATATTGGCCCTCATTCCGAGTTGTTCGCTCGCAAGCGGATTTTAGCAGATTTGCTCATGCTAAGCCGCCGCCTACTGGGAGTGAATCTTAGCATCTTAAAATTGCGAACGATGTATTTGCAATATTGCGATTACACACCTCGTAGCAGTTTCTGAGTAGCTCCAGACTTACTCGGCATCTGCGATCAGTTCAGTGCTTGTCGTTCCTGGTTTGACGTCACAAACACACCCAGCGTTCGCCCAGACACTCCTCCGTTT
Source organism: Pseudophryne corroboree (assembly GCF_028390025.1). Lineage (NCBI taxonomy): Eukaryota > Metazoa > Chordata > Amphibia > Anura > Myobatrachidae > Pseudophryne > Pseudophryne corroboree. The sequence continues at coordinate 615,964,237 of NC_086449.1, forward strand.
CTCCAGCCACTCCTGCGTTTTTTCCGGAAACGGTAGCGTTTTTTCCCACACGCCCATAAAACGGCCTGTTTCCGCCCAGTAACACCCATTTCCTGCCAATCACATTACGATCGCCAGAACGATGAAAAAGCCGTGAGTAAAATTCCTAACTGCATAGCAAATTTACTTGGCGCAGTCGCAGTGCGAACATTGCGCATGCGCATTAAGCGGAAAATCGCTGCGATGCGAGGATTTTTACCGAGCGAACAACTCGTAATGAGGGCCATTGTCTTGAACTGTAAGTGCTGTTTTCTTGTTTGCTCATTTGATTATGTACTGTGTAATGGGCGCTGCGGATCCCTTGTGGCGCCATATAAATAAAGGATAATAATAATAATATTGGCCCTCATTCCGAGTTGTTCGCTCGCAAGCTGCTTTTAGCAGCATTGCACACGCTAAGCCGCCGCCTACTGGGAGTGAATCTTAGCTTAGCAGAATTGCGAACGAAAGATTCTCAAAATTGCGAATAGAAATTTCTTAGCAGTTTCTGAGTACCTCGACACTTACTCTGCCACTGCGATCAGTTCAGTCAGTTTCGTTCCTGGTTTGACGTCACAAACACGCCCAGCATTCGCCCAGACACTCCCCCGTTTCTCCAGCCACTCCCGCGTTTTTCCCAGAAACGGCAGCGTTTTTTCACACTCACCCATAAAACGGTCAGTTTCCGCCCAGAAACACCCACTTCCTATCAATCACACTCCGATCACTAGAACGAAGAAAATTCCTCGTAATGCCGTGAGTAAAATACCTAACTGTTGAGTAAAATAACTAACCGCAAAATAGAGAAAATCGGCAACGAGCGAACAACTCGGAATGAGGGCCCTTGCTGCCTGCTAAGCATAGAGATTTCAGATGATTAATATTTGTTACTGACATGTTCCGTATTGCAAACGCACTGTAACACATTTGCGTTGTACATCCTACCAGTTCACAAAACTGTGTTTGCTGATTTTTAGCAGAGTTGGTTTTGCGTATAGGGGGTCGTTCCGAGTTGATCGCTCGCTAGCAGTTTTTAGCAGCAGTGCAAACGCATTGTTGCCGCCCACTGGGGAGTGTATTTTCACTTTGCAGAAGTGCGAACGTCTGTGCAGCAGAGCGCCTGCAAAAACATTTTGTGCAAAACAAGACCAGCCCTGAACTTACTCTTCGTGTGCGTCGATTCTAACGTTGGAGGGTTGGCTTTTGACGTCACACACCCGCCCAGCGTTCGCCCAGCCACGCCTGCGTTTTCTCCGGCACACCTGCGTTTTTCCAAACACTCCCTGAAAACAGTCAGTTGACACCCAGAAACGACCTCTTTCTGTCCATCACCTTGCGGCCGTCTGTGCGATTGGAATCGTCGCTAGAACCAGTGCTAAACCACAATGGACTTTGTACCTGTACGATGCGCGTGCGCACTGTGGTGCCTACGCATGTGCAGATTAGCCATTTTTTTCCACTGATCACTGCGCAGTGAACAACGGCAGCTAGCAATCAACTCGGAATGACCATACATGCAAATGACTAGGGTACATTTGCAAAGGAGCACCCACCCACATGTAACACAAATTGTCAGCACCGGCACTACAGTGTGTGTACAATGTCCTGTCTTGCACCAGAAATCATCGGGCCCAGTACAAGCATGTTTTGGGGGGCTTCTATACATCCACTATAGTTATTGGTTATTGTCTCATCTCTTCCTCCTCCTCTCTCTCTCTCCAGCCCACCCCTGTCTCTCCTGCCTCACTTGTATCGCTCCAGCCTAATCCCACCTTGTGTCTCTCCACCTCCAGCCATCCACCCATCTTGTCTGTGTCTCTCAGCCTCATCCCCCCGTGTCTGTCTGCTCCCCCCTCCACCTGTGTCTCTCAGCCTCCTCCCTTCCTGTGTCTCTCAGCCTTCCACCACCTGTGTCTCACCCCCCTTTATCTCAGCCCCCCAAACTGTCTCTCATTCCCCCAACCTGTATCTGCCTGTCGCTATGTTTCTCAACCTCACCCCCTGTATTTCTCAGCCTCATCACCCCCTGCGTCTCTCTGCCTCACAATCCCCCTGTATCTCTCTGCCTCACAATCCTCCTGTATCTCTCTGCCTCACAATCCTCCTGTATCTCTTATCCCCTCGTCTCTCAGCCTCCCCTTTCCCCTGTGCTCCCGGTGCCTCTCAGCATTCCTCATTGTCTCTCAGCACATTGTCTCTGTCTCTCGGCCTTTTTCCGTGTTTCTCAATCTCCCACTATGTCTCTCAGCCTCCCTCTGTGCCTCTCAGCTTTCTCCTGTTTCTCAGCCTCCCTTTGTGGCTCAGCCTTCCCGTTTCTCTCAGCCTTCCTCTGTGCTTTTCAGTCTCCTCCTGTTTCTCTTAGTCTTCCTGTGTCTCTCAGGCTCAGACTTCCCCCATGTCTCTCAGTCTCAGACTCCACTGTATCTCTCAGCCTCACCGTCCCCCTGTGCCTCTCAGCCTCCCTCTGTGCCTCTCAGCCACCCCCTGTGCCTCTCTGCTTTCCCCAGGGGCCTCTCAGCCTTCCCCTGTGCCTTTCAGTCTCCCCTTTCCCTGTGTCTCAGTATTCTACTGTGTCTCTCAGCCTTCCCCTCCTCTTGTCTTTCACCCCATCATCTTCTATCTCTTCAGCAATGTGCTTCCCCATCACCTCGGGTCACTCCATCTCCAGCCCCCCCCCCCCCCCCTCCGACCTTCATCTGACCCTTGTCTCCCCAGCCCACACTTAACTCCTGCCGCATGCAGATTTTGCTACTACATCTTTGCAGGCGGCTTGGCTCCTCTGTTGTCCAGCGTTGCGATGTCATGATGTTGTGCAAGCTGCGTCTGCATAAAACAAACCTTATTGTGCCATCCACAGGTGGCCAGATGAGCTCCCTCTCTGTCTGCCTGTGCCCTACTGAATATAGCGTGGCACAGGCAAGGGAGACACAGGTACTGGTCTCATGAGAATCCTGATGATCTGGGGCCTCTCAGAGTCTCGGGATCTGGTACAAGTTTCCCCTTTTTCCTCCCCCCGGCCCTGTAGAAAGTGGAATATTAAATATGTGAACAAGTTTGTTATTTTTTTTTAGACAGGATTATGATTATCTGCAGACTATCTTTGTGTCATTATCATTAGACATACTGTAGCTTACATGGCTCCAAACTTAATAAAGAAAAATACATAAAACACTCAAATATAGGAGTCTAGTTATTAACATTGGCATTGCACCCCAAATTTGAACATTCCATGTTGCTGCATATCACAGTCATTTTGTAATGTTTTTCTCAACCTTTTTATCAGGTCAGGGCTCATCCTGGAGTGAGAGGGACTATGGTTTTCTCAATCTCACCAGCAGCCTAACCATTGGCTGCAATTTAAGCTTCACCAAAATGGTAAAGGAGGCTCTGTTTTATGGTGTATAGTATACAGGATTGGACTGGCCCGCAGGGGTACAAACCCCTGGTGGGTCCCACTGCCTGTGGCCCAACCGCTACTCTATGGATAAGCTTCCAGCTTTTACTTGAGTTATTATACATATTACATTATACTGCGCAGGGCTATGGTGTATTTTCTGCAGTGCATAAATAATATGATGGATGGAGGGTTGGACTGGCCCACATGGATACAGGGGGGAACCCACCGGTGGGCCCCACTGCCTGAGGGCCCATCTCCTCCCCTAGGATTCAGGTTCTGGACTGTGCATTAATAATACTTCAAAGCACTATGGTGTATTTTCTACAGTACATTCTTGTTGTTAATCGGGTACATTATCATGCATGCACTAACAGTATTTACTATATATATTTATCAAGGGGCCAAGACCATGAACTCTCTAATGGTTAGCCAAGCCTCTAAGCATGTTCCCCTACCACTGTATTATCCCGGTGGGCCCGACGCTGGGTGTATGTCTTTGATGTGTGGCTGCAGTATGTTCCAATTTCTGTCCAATGGCAGGCATTACTCCACAAGTTCTCCTGTTTGTTTTTTTTTAAATAATTTTTCATTTTCCCTAACTATGTTTATCTATATTAAATTTTACTTTTCATCTAATTAATGTCTTGTGATTTCCCTATTGTCTTTTATCTCATTCACTGTTTAATGGGAGCTGTTTTTTCTGTTTATGGGGCAGGAGAAAGCAATATGTAAATCATTCTTAAGGTGCATACACAGTATTACACACTGGGCGTTTTTGCCCAGTGTGTATGCAGAGAGATGATGTGAAAATCGCTGGCCGGTAAATTGGCACAGTTCAATGAGTTCATACACACTGAATGATTTTCACTCAACCCAGCGAATTTCACGGGGGTGAACCACTTTCAACAGTAGGAGACTGTGGAAAGTGGTTCACTTGGTCGGTAAAACAGGATGACGGGCGGCAATGATGCGGGAGCGCGCGCTCATCCCCCAGCCATACACACTAGGCGATTTTGAACTCAAAGTAGCTCAAAATTACAAAAGTGAGCTACTTTGAGCTCAAAATCACCTAGTGTGCGTGCTCCTTATTACTAATGATCGATTGTGTAACGTTTCAATTAAAACCAAACGCTTTAATTGATGAAACTGTGATTTTTTTTAAATCAATTTCCAACAATTTTAAAAGGGGATCTATGCAGTGTTCCGCTATTTACTCGTACACTGAATTTCCATGAAACTGAATGTCTTTTCTAATGGATACATACATTTCCGTAGTGGATTTTCATTGGTACGGATAGTAGAGTTCATATGTTTACCTTAAGTATTAACAAGTGTAACAATGCTGAAGATTGAAGAAGGGTAGTTACAGGCTGAAAATAGCAACATGAATTTAAGAGGAACATGATATCCCTGTAACCATAAAGGCTTATTGTCTTTGTAATATTATTAGTGGTTCATTTAAGGACAAAGAAACAGCCAACACACTCGAGCTTTGTAAAACCTTTCTATAGATGGTGAACTCACGGTGTAAAAAGATGTGATAAAAATCATTTGTCCTTGCTATTATCTTGCAGTCAGTTTTATATCTTGTTTTACTAGTATATTTTAGATTGAGAAACCACAGTTGGAAAGGCAGGAATACTGTCTATTAAGTGTGCCAGGTTGTAGTCACTGTGCCCTTCATATGACCTTGGTCCCCTATCTCAAGCACAGGAATATATATTTTAACAATGCTATTTTGTGTAAAAGAAATGTCAAAAGTGTAGCACCTATATAACTGCATATATGTGTAGATGTAGACTTTAATAATCTATGTATAAGTACTTCATTGATATAAAGGGTGCCTGCAGTGATTAATTCTTAATTGATTCTAGGAGATCTTCAAAATTGCAAAAAGACTGGGGATCAGGATTTACATGTTCCGCCACTTAATTTTATTTTCAGATGATAACTGTATATATTTTAGTTGTACCCATCACCATCCATATGCTGATACAGTAACTACCGCACACAGATAGAGGCTACACAAAACGTCCTCTTGAATAGAACAGATTCCTTATTGGCTGTGTGGCCATGGTAAAGCTGGATATTACTCCAAAACGGTCAATTTTATTTACTACTCTGCTGACCAAAATGGTCTGAGGCAGCGATAGACTGAATTTAAAGTGGGCCTGGAAATAATTCTCAAAGAGACCATATGTGGACAGGACCAATTCATCAGTACGCTAGACCAGTGGCGTCACTAGGGGGATGCGGGGAGATTGGGCCGCTCCTGGGTGTCACCCTCTGAGGATTGTCACCCTCTCAGTGAAAGGAGCCTAGAGCTACACTGCACTCCTAGAGCTACACTTGGCTCCTGTAACAGTAAAGGAGCAGGCAGTGCAGCTAGTCAATCTCTGGGGGCAGCCGAACATCTTCTGGACCCCAAGAGTGCTTACAATATGGGGCGGGCTGTGAGGCCACGCCACTTCCCACAAGGCCACATCCCCTTTCTGCTGGCATGCAAGGAGAACTTAATGCGCAGAAGGTGTCACAGGGTACAGGTACGCCGCTGCACAGGACCAACACAAAAATAGGAGGGGTTACCATACCATTATCCTTAGTAACACACAATGGTGGGTGGAATCATGGCAACAGTATTTGGGGTCACAGCAGAGTTAGCACAATGGCCGGTGGCAGATACACATTTGTTATTTGAGTGCTGCATTTTAACTAAAGATTAGTGGGTTCTCAGTACTAGAGATATAATAGTTGAGTCTGGGATGACCTTGCTGTTGCATGAAATCAGTCACCATAAAATTATAGATGAGCGAGTTCGGATACCTGAGATCCGAACCCTACCGAACCTCCTTACCCGAGCTTGGGTTTTCCCGCCAGACTCGGAAACCAGAATGAGGCAAAACGTCATCATCCCGCTGTCGGATAATAACAACAACGACAACAACAAGTCCCTTACAGTGTTGCTGTGTTGTGCTGCATCAGACCAGTGGTAGTGTCCTGGCCATCAGTCATTCCAGTGACGAGGCAGTCACAGTGGTATACGTTGCTGCTATATGTCCACTGCTGCCGTATAATAATAATAACAACAACAACAACAACAAGTCCCTTACAGTGTTGCTGTGTTGTGCTGCATTAGACCAGTGGTAGTGTCCTGGTCATCAGTCATTCCAGTCATTCCTGTGCCGCATATTGTCTTATATAACTCCCAAACAATAATGGAGAACAAAAATTTTGAGAATAAAATAGGAAAGATCAAGAACCACTTCCTCCTAGTGCTAAAGCTGCTGCCACTAGCCATGACATAGACGATGAAATGCCATCAACGTCGATTGCCGAGGCCGATGCCCAATGTGATTGTAGATGGCATGTAAAATCCAAAAAGCCAAAGTTCAGTAAAAAGAACAAAAAAGAAAAGAAATTTAAATCGTCTGAGGAGAAATGTAAACTTGCCAATATGCCATTTACGACACGGAGTGGCAAGGAACGGCTGAGGCCCTGGCCTATGTTCATGGCTAGTGGTTCAGCTTCACATGGTGATGAAAGCCCTTATTGTCCCGCTAGAAAAATGAAAAAAGTTAAGCTGGAAAGAGCACAGAAAAGAACTGTGCGTTCTGAGTAGAGATGAGCGCCTGAAATTTTTCGGGTTTTGTGTTTTGGTTTTGGGTTCGGTTCCGCGGCCGTGTTTTGGGTTCGAACGCGTTTTGGCAAAACCTCACCGAATTTTTTTTGTCGGATTCGGGTGTGTTTTGGATTCGGGTGTTTTTTTCAAAAAACACTAAAAAACAGCTTAAATCATAGAATTTGGCGGTCATTTTGATCCCAAAGTATTATTAACCTCAAAAACCATAATTTACACTCATTTTCAGTCTATTCTGAATACCTCACACCTCACAATATTATTTTTAGTCCTAAAATTTGCACCGAGGTCGCTGTGTGAGTAAGATAAGCGACCCTAGTGGCCGACACAAACACCGGGCCCATCTAGGAGTGGCACTGCAGTGTCACGCAGGATGTCCCTTCCAAAAAACCCTCCCCAAACAGCACATGACGCAAAGAAAAAAAGAGGCGCAATGAGGTAGCTGTGTGAGTAAGATTAGCGACCCTAGTGGCCGACACAAACACCGGGCCCATCTAGGAGTGGCACTGCAGTGTCACGCAGGATGTCCCTTCCAAAAAACCCTCCCCAAACAGCACATGACGCAAAGAAAAAAAGAGGCGCAATGAGGTAGCTGACTGTGTGAGTAAGATTAGCGACCCTAGTGGCCGACACAAACACCGGGCCCATCTAGGAGTGGCACTGCAGTGTCACGCAGGATGTCCCTTCCAAAAAACCCTCCCCAAACAGCACATGACGCAAAGAAAAAAAGAGGCGCAATGAGGTAGCTGTGTGAGTAAGATTAGCGACCCTAGTGGCCGACACAAACACCGGGCACATCTAGGAGTGGCACTGCAGTGTCACGCAGGATGTCCCTTCCAAAAAACCCTCCCCAAACAGCACATGACGCAAAGAAAAAAAGAGGCGCAATGAGGTAGCTGTGTGAGTAAGATTAGCGACCCTAGTGGCCGACACAAACACCGGGCCCATCTAGGAGTGGCACTGCAGTGTCACGCAGGATGTCCCTTCCAAAAAACCCTCCCCAATCAGCACATGATGCAAAGAAAAAGAAAAGAAAAAAGAGGTGCAAGATGGAATTATCCTTGGGCCCTCCCACCCACCCTTATGTTGTATAAACAAAACAGGACATGCACACTTTAACCAACCCATCATTTCAGTGACAGGGTCTGCCACACGACTGTGACTGATATGACGGGTTGGTTTGGACCCCCCCCAAAAAAGAAGCAATTAATCTCTCCTTGCACAAACTGGCTCTACAGAGGCAAGATGTCCACCTCATCTTCACCCTCCGATATATCACCGTGTACATCCCCCTCCTCACAGATTATCAATTCGTCCCCACTGGAATCCACCATCTCAGCTCCCTGTGTACTTTGTGGAGGCAATTGCTGCTGGTCAATGTCTCCGCGGAGGAATTGATTATAATTCATTTTAATGAACATCATCTTCTCCACATTTTCTGGATGTAACCTCGTACGCCGATTGCTGACAAGGTGAGCGGCGGCACTAAACACTCTTTCGGAGTACACACTTGTGGGAGGGCAACTTAGGTAGAATAAAGCCAGTTTGTGCAAGGGCCTCCAAATTGCCTCTTTTTCCTGCCAGTATAAGTACGGACTGTGTGACGTGCCTACTTGGATGCGGTCACTCATATAATCCTCCACCATTCTATCAATGTTGAGAGAATCATATGCAGTGACAGTAGACGACATGTCCGTAATCGTTGTCAGGTCCTTCAGTCCGGACCAGATGTCAGCATCAGCAGTCGCTCCAGACTGCCCTGCATCACCGCCAGCGGGTGGGCTCGGAATTCTGAGCCTTTTCCTCGCACCCCCAGTTGCGGGAGAATGTGAAGGAGGAGATGTTGACAGGTCGCGTTCCGCTTGACTTGACAATTTTGTCACCAGCAGGTCTTTCAACCCCAGCAGACCTGTGTCTGCCGGAAAGAGAGATCCAAGGTAGGCTTTAAATCTAGGATCGAGCACGGTGGCCAAAATGTAGTGCTCTGATTTCAACAGATTGACCACCCGTGAATCCTTGTTAAGCGAATTAAGGGCTGCATCCACAAGTCCCACATGCCTAGCGGAATCGCTCCCTTTTAGCTCCTTCTTCAATGCCTCCAGCTTCTTCTGCAAAAGCCTGATGAGGGGAATGACCTGACTCAGGCTGGCAGTGTCTGAACTGACTTCACGTGTGGCAAGTTCAAAGGGCATCAGAACCTTGCACAACGTTGAAATCATTCTCCACTGCACTTGAGACAGGTGCATTCCACCTACTATATCGTGCTCAATTGTATAGGCTTGAATGGCCTTTTGCTGCTCCTCCAACCTCTGAAGCATATAGAGGGTTGAATTCCACCTCGTTACCACTTCTTGCTTCAGATGATGGCAGGGCAGGTTCAGTAGTTTTTGGTGGTGCTCCAGTCTTCTGTACGTGGTGCCTGTACGCCGAAAGTGTCCCGCAATTTTTCTGGCCACCGACAGCATCTCTTGCACGCCCCTGTCGTTTTTTAAAAAATTCTGCACCACCAAATTCAAGGTATGTGCAAAACATGGGACGTGCTGGAATTTGCCCATATTTAATGCACACACAATATTGCTGGCGTTGTCCGATGCCACAAATCCACAGGAGAGTCCAATTGGGGTAAGCCATTCCGCGATGATCTTCCTCAGTTGCCGTAAGAGGTTTTCAGCTGTGTGCGTATTCTGGAAAGCGGTGATACAAAGCGTAGCCTGCCTAGGAAAGAGTTGGCGTTTGCGAGATGCTGCTACTGGTGCCGCCGCTGCTGTTCTTGCGGCGGGAGTCCATACATCTACCCAGTGGGCTGTCACAGTCATATAGTCCTGACCCTGCCCTGCTCCACTTGTCCACATGTCCGTGGTTAAGTGGACATTGGGTACAACTGCATTTTTTAGGACACTGGTGAGTCTTTTTCTGACGTCCGTGTACATTCTCGGTATCGCCTGCCTAGAGAAGTGGAACCTAGATGGTATTTGGTAACGGGGGCACACTGCCTCAATAAATTGTCTAGTTCCCTGTGAACTAACGGCGGATACCGGACGCACGTCTAACACCAACATAGTTGTCAAGGACTCAGTTATCCGCTTTGCAGTAGGATGACTGCTGTGATATTTCATCTTCCTCGCAAAGGACTGTTGAACAGTCAATTGCTTACTGGAAGTAGTACAAGTGGGCTTACGACTTCCCCTCTGGGATGACCATCGACTCCCAGCGGCAACAACAGCAGCGCCAGCAGCAGTAGGCGTTACACGCAAGGATGCATCGGAGGAATCCCAGGCAGGAGAGGACTCGTCAGAATTGCCAGTGACATGGCCTGCAGGACTATTGGCATTCCTGGGGAAGGAGGAAATTGACACTGAGGGAGTTGGTGGGGTGGTTTGCGTGAGCTTGGTTACAAGAGGAAGGGATTTACTGGTCAGTGGACTGCTTCCGCTGTCACCCAAAGTTTTTGAACTTGTCACTGACTTATTATGAATGCGCTGCAGGTGACGTATAAGGGAGGATGTTCCGAGGTGGTTAACGTCCTTACCCCTACTTATTACAGCTTGACAAAGGGAACACACGGCTTGACACCTGTTGTCCGCATTTCTGGTGAAATACCTCCACACCGAAGAGCTGATTTTTTTGGTATTTTCACCTGGCATGTCAACGGCCATATTCCTCCCACGGACAACAGGTGTCTCCCCGGGTGCCTGACTTAAACAAACCACCTCACCATCAGAATCCTCCTGGTCAATTTCCTCCCCAGCGCCAGCAACACCCATATCCTCCTCATCCTGGTGTACTTCAACACTGACATCTTCAATCTGACTATCAGGAACTGGACTGCGGGTGCTCCTTCCAGCACTTGCAGGGGGCGTGCAAATGGCTGAAGGCGCATGCTCTTCACGTCCAGTGTTGGGAAGGTCAGGCATCGCAACCGACACAATTGGACTCTCCTTGTGGATTTGGGATTTCGAAGAATGCACAGTTCTTTGCTGTGCTGCTTTTGCCAGCTTGAGTCTTTTCATTTTTCTAGCGAGAGGCTGAGTGCTTCCATCCTCATGTGAAGCTGAACCACTAGCCATGAACATAGGCCAGGGCCTCAGCCGTTCCTTGCCACTCCGTGTGGTAAATGGCATATTGGCAAGTTTACGCTTCTCCTCCGACAATTTTATTTTAGGTTTTGGAGTCCTTTTTTTACTGATATTTGGTGTTTTGGATTTGACATGCTCTGTACTATGACATTGGGCATCGGCCTTGGCAGACGACGTTGCTGGCATTTCATCGTCTCGGCCATGACTAGTGGCAGCAGCTTCAGCACGAGGTGGAAGTGGATCTTGATCTTTCCCTAATTTTGGAACCTCAACATTTTTGTTCTCCATATTTTAATAGGCACAACTAAAAGGCACCTCAGGTAAACAATGGAGATGGATGGATTGGATACTAGTATACAATTATGGACGGGCTGCCGAGTGCCGACACAGAGGTAGCCACAGCCGTGAACTACCGCACTGTACTGTGTCTGCTGCTAATATATAGACTGGTTGATAAAGAATATTGATTTATGGAATCATATTTATGAATATTAATATTTAATATATCATATATGGTATTTAATATATGGATATATTTCAATTAATATGCATTTATCATATATATCTGCAAATATATTATGTCAGGCTTACAAACTAATTGGCTGATACATATATGCAGTCCTTATACATATGACTTATGAAGTTATTAAGTTAAGATTCCTTAAAGAGAGTTCAAGCTTGAATATTACCGCTCTTTTTATATGATTCTTTATTTACAGGCAGATCAAATCGTACAGAATAAGATATACACAGTAGTGATATATATACTAATTATAATTATATATGCTTCCTTCGTTACATAACATAAAACAACATGACATAAGTTTCACAAACAGTTTCAATTGCTAACATAAAATGTATACTTGCAAGTTAAAGATTGCCATCCCAAGAATCATTCCTTCTGCATGTTCTCCATGACTTCTCCTCCTGACTGACTTCCTTCCTTCTCCTTCTTCTTCTCCCTCTCCCTCTTCCTTCTAACTCCTAACTACAAGTCTGGTCCTTTTATCTCATATTTTACCAATTCAAACTATCATATTCTCATAGTTTCCAATGGAATAGGTAATTATAGGTTTGTCAGATTCCAAGGTGTAATAAAACAAACATTGAACTGGGCTGTCGTGTCCTGTTCACGGAGGCATGGTGTCATAAAAGTGTGGTGTCCACACTGCCTTAAGCAAGTATAGTATTGTAAAATCTGGAATGTCTTTTCATCCAAAGTTCTGTTGTATTGACAAGTTTTCCTGGGGTCGGTTACACAATGTTTTATCAATGGATGTGATCTCTTTTCATAGTAGTTAATTTATACTCCCTAGCTTTTAACCTTCACTGGACAATAGACAAACCAGTAGATTCTGATCTACTGTAAGCACACCTGTGAATTCCAATGACCAACAGAGCTCTGTCACATACCTATTATCATTTATGGCCTAATACCTTTTCTCTACAATGACTCTTGATCTTACTGTAACCTCTCTGGCCTTATTTATGACTAGAGCAGAATAAACCTGTTTCCTACACTATTTTTTACCATCTTGCTGTAAAACACAAATATACAGTTAAATATATAAACACATACACAAACCTAATCTCTTAAATCAGCTAAACATTACCTCATACATTCAAACTTATTTCATATCTATTCCTTACTATATATATCCAGTATACTGTCCACTATGGTAACATCGCCTATTTATAATGAATTATATTTTGATTCAGACAATATCCATTGCCCTAATATTATACTAAGTGCAGACAATTACCTATAAGGCAACAGTCGCCCCCTTGTGGCCATGAGAAATTCTTTTGATTGGCCACACATTAAACTAGCGTAATTGCTTCCAAATACATTTCAAAATATTCCTTCAAACATAACTTTCGTTGTAACCATAATATATACCATAAGTGTAATAATAATAACCATTATGATTTTAAAAATCTCTAAAAATTCTTAGCTTACCTAACCTTATTCTACTTTTTAACTAAAGCAGACAAAACTGAGGTTTTTATTCAGTATTCATGAGGAAAACTAATTTCTACAGACATTTGGAATACCATAGCCCAATTGTAGACCTTTTTTCTGTATCTGGATCAGTACGTTTGGACATTTTTGCTGTTCTTGTATGTAGCAATTTACTGGGATAAGACTGTCATCTGCGTGGTTTGCTTGCAATTGGAGATGCCTTGCGTTTGCATTATGGCCTTGCGTTTGCAACATTTGCACCATTACTAGAAGTAGAATTCTTCGTAGCAGCTGCTCCTTTGCTTGCCATTTCGCTGTTTGAGGCAGAGGGCTGTGTACGTCGAGTGCTGTGTCTTGAACATTCAGTACTTGTGACGACCCTCAGTAATAGTAATAGTCTTTATACAGTCTTTAGCAGTTCTGTTTCCTTTGCGTTTATCCAATGCCGCAGTTGTGACCAGTGTCCATATTGCTTTTGCACAAACAGGTTGTGATTTTGAATAGAACAGGCATATATGAAACAGTCTTTTTTTTTTTTTTCTTTCTTTCTTTCTTTCCTTGCTTGTTAATAGTAGGTCTTAATTGTCTTCGGGCAATAGTACCACAAATGGCTGTGAGTAGTACACCTACTCTGTTCTGTATTTCCTCACTGAATAAATTACCATGCAGTCTTAAATCTCCTTATTCTACCTTGTACCTATTTATACATCTCAATCTTACATAAACTTATACCAGTTTAACCCATATAAAGGCGTTTTCTATCCTACCTATATTTTGACTAATAATTATTTAAAATGCTTTTGATGTGTATATAGTAACATCCTATCAATACAATAAATGAATATAATTTTGCTTCAAACAGATATTAAATATCATTTAGGAATGGCTTTAAATATATCTAATTCCATCCAATATTATTTTATATGCAGCCATGTGCATATACAGTGACCCTGTTATGCTACAAATAATTATCTTAGACTTGTGACAGTCTTTATTAAGAGAATTATTCATCCCACTTAATAATCTCGGCCCAATTTGTTATAACGTGGTATACCATCCTGTATTAGATATTTAATTACTTTTGAAGCTTTTACGAAGGAAGCATAGGTAGTATCTATTGTGTAATATATAAAAAAAACATAAAATATTTACAAGGTATATATGCAATGATATAAAATATATATCAGACAAATGTTTACATATATGTGATTAAGGTATATGAAGGGATGAGACAGTTCTGTATAATCACAGTGATGAGATGTGCTGTACACTGTTGTGGGAGTGTACATGTAGTTTGAAAGACAAGTAATGATTACTTGTGATGAAAGGGTTAATGAAAACCTTCCCCTTTCTTGTGAAACTGGAAAACTCCTTGAGGATTTGTCCATATATCAGTCTTTAGGGATGCTATGTAGATTTTGCTGGATAGCAGCGATGAAAGGGTTAATGAAGACCTTTTCCCTTGTAAATTGGAGTCTTTTTGGAGTCTTGCACCATTCTGTATACAGGTTGCCAGGATTACTATGAATCAAACAAAAATACATACAATGACTATCACAGATATTTATACAGTGATTTAACATAGCTTGCTATGCATTCTGTCCTATCTGCTGCATGTTATCAGGTACAGAATTTACAAATGTGTCTTTTAACGATTGAATAACAAACAAACAATTGTTTCTGGCCTGTGCCAATCTTTCCTGTCACATTGTGTGTCAATGACAGCACAATTGTCGCTGCAGATATGATGCAGGTTTAATTTGGAAACTGTGGCTGTTTGAACATCAAAGCAAACAATGGCTTCATTGGATCTAACAAGTAAAGGAATGATACTACCGTATTCACTTGTGACCATACTCCCTTGTGATGCAGCCTGGTCCCAGACTGTCTTTAACCATAGCGTTTGCTGCTTGGTGTGGCTCCTTAGTTTGGAAGAATCTTGGAGCTTCTGAAAAAACCTACTTTTGTGGGGAGAGAAACTTGTTAAACTTTGCCAAATATGTATTGCAGGTCCCAGGGCTTTCTGTCTTTCCACACCTGTAATAAAATGGTTATGGCACCAGGGCATAAAAACATTTTCATCCTGGTGATCCTTTTTGTCATTGTTAATTGGTGTGTGGTTTGCAGAATGACACTCTGCATGTGGTCTCTCTGAGAGCATGCAAACATTTGCACCATCACTAGAAGTCTCTGAGTGCTCTGTGGGGGTTACATAAGTTTGGGAACTTTGTTTGTAAACATGCATTCCTGAATTAATTTCATGGATTTTCCCTTTAAACATGTTTCCAGGTGAATACATTTCAAGGTTTGCAACTCTGGTTGCCATGGGAGTTTTCACCATGGGGAACTTCCCCACCCCTGTGTGCACTGTACTGCTGCTATCAGTGTTTAAATCTGCTGACAATTCACCTTTGCCTAAGGGCATAACAAATTCTTCATTTACATTGGGAACTCTGAGAGTGTATTCAGCAGAATACTCATAATCTGAGTTACAATGATCTTCCCCCTTACTAGACACAGTATAGGGGACATCTCCTATTGCTGCTACCTCCTTTACATTAATGTGCTGTCTGATGATAGACACATCCGGCACATTGCTACTTTCTTCCTTTACCACAGAGGCTGTTCTGCTGGTGGTCTGTGTGACCATAGCAGACTCCATGCGCTGCACATTGATGCAGTCCTGCAACATGTAACTTTCCTTAATTTTAGGATCTTGACTGATTAAGTCATTTCTGACTCCTGTAGACTCTGTGTACAGAGTTTCACATACCTCAACACTATTCCTGTTTGGTGTTTCTATCTCAGCTTGCTTGCTGGATGTTATCTCTTCATCAGAGATCTTGACAATTTGATTACAAACTGTCAGGCTTTTCGCTTCTGCCCCAAACTTTTTCTGTTTATTTTTCTGTTTAAGGGACTTAAATAACGAATGCATTTTTGCATTAATGGTCAGGCACGCCTTACGAAGACGTGAACCTGATTCTTCTTTACATTTCTGTTTGGCTTCTAGAGCCGCAGTTCTGCGCATTTTTCTAAATGCTACAGAAAACTTTTGCATTTTTAACATTTCAATGCTAAATTTATATATTCTTTGTTTTTAGTACTGAAGGTATCCTCTCCTTAAGATTGACCGGTGTCTTAAGGTTAAACTCTAATACCTGGTACATTTATACATTTATTTGGAAATACTCTTTTCCACTGTGCACATTTTCTATTCTAGGCCTTTAAATTCTTTATTCTCATTTGTAACCTATTCCACTGTGATCTTGTATTTTGCCAGCAGGCTTATAGCCTTTGGTGCTGCTTCCTAATAGATATTATGTTAGTTAAAATAACGTATATTGCACTAACACATTTATCCTAGGTTATACAGAATACAAAATTGACATTACACAATGGTAATAAATTTTCATAGATACATCCCCACCGTGATTCTGCAGATTTGGTAGCCAGCTTATAGCATCTGCTACTCCTCATAAATATTATAAATCAGATAATCAGATTCAGTAATAACAAGTCCAATTCGTGGTCGCCAATATTGCTTTATGGAATCATATTTATGAATATTAATATTTAATATATCATATATGGTATTTAATATATGGATATATTTCAATTAATATGCATTTATCATATATATCTGCAAATATATTATGTCAGGCTTACAAACTAATTGGCTGATACATATATGCAGTCCTTATACATATGACTTATGAAGTTATTAAGTTAAGATTCCTTAAAGAGAGTTCAAGCTTGAATATTACCGCTCTTTTTATATGATTCTTTATTTACAGGCAGATCAAATCGTACAGAATAAGATATACACAGTAGTGATATATATACTAATTATAATTATATATGCTTCCTTCGTTACATAACATAAAACAACATGACATAAGTTTCACAAACAGTTTCAATTGCTAACATAAAATGTATACTTGCAAGTTAAAGATTGCCATCCCAAGAATCATTCCTTCTGCATGTTCTCCATGACTTCTCCTCCTGACTGACTTCCTTCCTTCTCCTTCTTCTTCTCCCTCTCCCTCTTCCTTCTAACTCCTAACTACAAGTCTGGTCCTTTTATCTCATATTTTACCAATTCAAACTATCATATTCTCATAGTTTCCAATGGAATAGGTAATTATAGGTTTGTCAGATTCCAAGGTGTAATAAAACAAACATTGAACTGGGCTGTCGTGTCCTGTTCACGGAGGCATGGTGTCATAAAAGTGTGGTGTCCACACTGCCTTAAGCAAGTATAGTATTGTAAAATCTGGAATGTCTTTTCATCCAAAGTTCTGTTGTATTGACAAGTTTTCCTGGGGTCGGTTACACAATGTTTTATCAATGGATGTGATCTCTTTTCATAGTAGTTAATTTATACTCCCTAGCTTTTAACCTTCACTGGACAATAGACAAACCAGTAGATTCTGATCTACTGTAAGCACACCTGTGAATTCCAATGACCAACAGAGCTCTGTCACATACCTATTATCATTTATGGCCTAATACCTTTTCTCTACAATGACTCTTGATCTTACTGTAACCTCTCTGGCCTTATTTATGACTAGAGCAGAATAAACCTGTTTCCTACACTATTTTTTACCATCTTGCTGTAAAACACAAATATACAGTTAAATATATAAACACATACACAAACCTAATCTCTTAAATCAGCTAAACATTACCTCATACATTCAAACTTATTTCATATCTATTCCTTACTATATATATCCAGTATACTGTCCACTATGGTAACATCGCCTATTTATAATGAATTATATTTTGATTCAGACAATATCCATTGCCCTAATATTATACTAAGTGCAGACAATTACCTATAAGGCAACAGTAGATAGTATACTCGTAACTAGTATGTATGTATAAAGAAAGAAAAAAAAACCACGGTTAGGTGGTATATACAATTATGGACGGGCTGCCGAGTGCCGACACAGAGGTAGCCACAGCCGTGAACTACCGCACTGTACTGTGTCTGCTGCTAATATATAGACTGGTTGATAAAGAGATAGTATACTCGTAACTAGTATGTATGTATAAAGAAAGAAAAAAAAACCACGGTTAGGTGGTATATACAATTATGGACGGGCTGCCGAGTGCCGACACAGAGGTAGCCACAGCCGTGAACTACCGCACTGTACTGTGTCTGCTGCTAATATATAGACTGGTTGATAAAGAGATAGTATACTCGTAACTAGTATGTATGTATAAAGAAAGAAAAAAAAAACACGGTTAGGTGGTATATACAATTATGGACGGGCTGCCGAGTGCCGACACAGAGGTAGCCACAGCCGTGAACTACCGCACTGTACTGTGTCTGCTGCTAATATATAGACTGGTTGATAAAGAGATAGTATACTCGTAACTAGTATGTATGTATAAAGAAAGAAAAAAAAACCACGGTTAGGTGGTATATACAATTATGGACGGGCTGCCGAGTGCCGACACAGAGGTAGCCTCAGCCGTGAACTACCGCACTGTACTGTGTCTGCTGCTAATATATAGACTGGTTGATAAAGAGATAGTATACTCGTAACTAGTATGTATGTATAAAGAAAGAAAAAAAAACCACGGTTAGGTGGTATATACAATTATGGACGGGCTGCCGAGTGCCGACACAGAGGTAGCCACAGCCGTGAACTACCGCACTGTACTGTGTCTGCTGCTAATATATAGACTGGTTGATAAAGAGATAGTATACTCGTAACTAGTATGTATGTATAAAGAAAGAAAAAAAAACCACGGTTAGGTGGTATATACAATTATGGACGGGCTGCCGAGTGCCGACACAGAGGTAGCCACAGCCGTGAACTACCGCACTGTACTGTGTCTGCTGCTAATATATAGACTGGTTGATAAAGAGATAGTATACTCGTAACTAGTATGTATGTATAAAGAAAGAAAAAAAAACCACGGTTAGGTGGTATATACAATTATGGACGGGCTGCCGAGTGCCGACACAGAGGTAGCCACAGCCGTGAACTACCGCACTGTACTGTGTCTGCTGCTAATATATAGACTGGTTGATAAAGAGATAGTATACTCGTAACTAGTATGTATGTATGAAGAAAGAAAAAAAAACCACGGTTAGGTGGTATATACAATTATGGACGGGCTGCCGAGTGCCGACACAGAGGTAGCCACACCCGTGAACTACCGCACTGTACTGTGTCTGCTGCTAATATAGACTGGTTGATAAAGAGATAGTATACTCGTAACTAGTATGTATGTATAAAGAAAGAAAAAAAAACCACGGTTAGGTGGTATATACAATTATGGACGGGCTGCCGAGTGCCGACACAGAGGTAGCCACAGCCGTGAACTACCGCACTGTACTGTGTCTGCTGCTAATATATAGACTGGTTGATAAAGAGATAGTATACTCGTAACTAGTATGTATGTATAAAGAAAGAAAAAAAACCACGGTTAGGTGGTATATACAATTATGGACGGGCTGCCGAGTGCCGACACAGAGGTAGCCACAGCCGTGAACTACCGCACTGTACTGTGTCTGCTGCTAATATAGACTGGTTGATAAAGAGATAGTATACTCGTAACTAGTATGTATGTATAAAGAAAGAAAAAAAAACCACGGTTAGGTGGTATATACAATTATGGACGGGCTGCCGAGTGCCGACACAGAGGTAGCCACAGCCATGAACTACCGCACTGTACTGTGTCTGCTGCTAATATAGACTGGTTGATAAAGAGATAGTATACTACTAATATTATATATACTGGTGGTCAGGTCACTGGTCACTAGTCACACTGGCAGTGGCACTCCTGCAGCAAAAGTGTGCACTGTTTAATTTTAATATAATATTATGTACTCCTGGCTCCTGCTATAACCTATAACTGGCACTGCAGTAGTGCTCCCCAGTCTCCCCCACAATTATAAGCTGTGTGAGCTGAGCAGTCAGACAGATATATAATATATATAGATGATGCAGCACACTGGCCTGAGCCTGAGCAGTGCACACAGATATGGTATGTGACTGACTGAGTCACTGTGTGTATCGCTTTTTTCAGGCAGAGAACGGATATATTAAATAAACTGCACTGTGTGTCTGGTGGTCACTCACTATATAATATATTATGTACTCCTGGCTCCTGCTATAACCTATAACTGGCACTGCAGTAGTGCTCCCCAGTCTCCCCCACAATTATAAGCTGTGTGAGCTGAGCAGTCAGACAGATATATATAATATTATATATAGATAATAGATGATGCAGCACACTGGCCTGAGCCTGAGCAGTGCACACAGATATGGTATGTGACTGAGTCACTGTGTGCTGTGTATCGCTTTTTTCAGGCAGAGAACGGATTATAAATAAAACTGGTGTGGTCACTATCAGCAAAACTCTGCACTGTACTGAGTACTCCTAATGCTCCCCAAAATTAGTAAATCAAGTGTCTCTCTAATCTATTCTAAACGGAGAGGACGCCAGCCACGTCCTCTCCCTATCAATCTCAATGCACGTGTGAAAATGGCGGCGACGCGCGGCTCCTTATATAGAATCCGAGTCTCGCGATAGAATCCGAGCCTCGCGAGAATCCGACAGCGTCATGATGACGTTCGGGCGCGCTCGGGTTAACCGAGCAAGGCGGGAAGATCCGAGTCGCTCGGACCCGTGAAAAAAAACATGAAGTTCTGGCGGGTTCGGATTCAGAGAAACCGAACCCGCTCATCTCTAGTTCTGAGATGGTATCACAAATCCCCAAGGAGAGTCCAAGTGTGTCGGCAGTTGCGATGCCTGACCTTCCCAACACTAGATGGGAAGAGGTGGCTCCTTCCACCATTTGCACACCTTCTGCAAGTGCTGGAAGGAGCACCCACAGTCCAGTTCCTAATATTGAAATTGAAGATGTCACTGTTGAAGAACACCAGGATGAGGATATGGGTGTTGCTGGCGCTGAGGAGGAAGTTGACGATGAGGATTCTGATGGTGATGTGGTTTGTTTAAGTCAGGCACCAGGGAAGACACCTGTTGTCCATGGGATGAAGAAGCCCATTGTGATGCCTGGGCAAACTACCAAAAAAGCCACCTCCTTCGCTGTGGAATTATTTCTCCACAAATCCAGACAACAGGTGTCAAGCCATCTGCTGCCTCTGTCAATCTGTAATAAGTAGGGGTAAGGATGTTAACCACCTAGGAACATCCTCCCTTATGCGTCACCTGCAGCACATTCATCATAAGTTAGTGTTAAATTGTGAAACTTTGGGCAAGAGCGTAAGCAGTCCACTGACACCTAAATCCCTTCTTCCTCCTGTACCCAAGCTCCTGCAAGCCACACCACCAACTCCCTCAACGTCAACTTCCTCCTCAGTCAGGAACATCAGTAGTCCTGCAGGCCATGTCTCTGTCAAGACTGAGGAGTTCTCTTCTAAATGGGATTCCTCCGGAGGATCCTTGAGTGGTACACCTGCTGTTGCTGCCGCCGCTGCTGTTGCTGCTGCTGGGAGTCGATCGTCATCCCAGCGGAGAAGTCGGAAGACCACTTGTACTACTTCCAGTAAGCAATTGACTGTCCAACAGTCCTTTGTGAGGAAGATGAAATATGAGAGCAGTCATCCTTTTGCAAAGCGGATAACTGAGGCCTTGACAGCTATGTTGGTGTTAGACGTGCGTCCGGTATCCGCCATTAGTTTAGTGGGACTTAGAGAATTGTTTGAGGTATTGTGTCCCCGGTATCAAATCCCATCTAGGTTCCACTTCTCTAGGCAGGCGATATCGAGTATGTACACAGACGTCAGAAAAAGAATCACCAGTGTCCTACAAAATGCGGTTGCATCCAGTGTCCACTTAACCACGGACATGTGGACAAGTGGAACAGGGCAGACAAAGGACTATATGACTGTGACAGCCCACTGGGTAGATGTATTGCCTCCCGCAGCAACAACAGCAGCAGCGGCACCAGTAGCAGCATCTCGCAAACACCAACTCGTTCCTAGGCAGGCTACGCTATGTATCACCGCTTTCCATAAGAGGCACACAGCTGACAACCTCTTATGGAAACTGAGGAACATCATTGCAGAATGGTTTAAGCAAATTGGACTTTCCTGGGGATTTGTGACATCGGACAACGTCACCAATATTGTGCGTGCATTACATCTGGGCAAATTCCAGCATGTCCCATGTGGTCGTGCAGAATTTTTTTTTAAATGACAGGGGTGTGCAGGAGAGGCTGTCGGTGGCCCAAAAAATTGCTGGCCACTTTCGGCATTCTGCCACTGCGTGCCGAAGACTGGAGCACCAGCAAACACTCCTGAACCTGCCCTGCCATCAACTGAAGCAAGAGGTGGTAACGAGGTGGAATTCAACACTCTATATGCTTCAGAGGATGGAGGAGCAGCAAAAGGCCAGTCAAGCCTATACATCCACCTACGATATAGGCAAAGGAGGGGTAATGCACCTGACTCAAGCGCAGTGGAGAATGATTTCCGTCTTGTGCAAGGTTCTCCAACCCTTCGAACTTGTCACAAGTGAAGTCAGTTTAGACACTGCCAGCTTGAGTCAGGTTATTCCCCTCATCAGGCTTTTGCAGAAGCAGCTGGAGAAATTGAAGGAGGAGCTAAGATGGAGCAATTCCGCAAAGTATGTGGGACTTGTGGATGGAGCCCTTCATTCGCTTTGCCAGGATTCAAGGGTGGTTGTTCTGTTGAAATTAGAGCACTACATTTTGCCCACCGTGCTCGATCCTAGGTTTAAAGCATACGTTGTATCTCTCTTTCCAGCAGACACAAGAGTGCAGAGGTGCAAAGACCTGCTGGTTAGTAAATTGTCAACTCAAGCGGAACGTGACCCATCAACAGCTCGTCCCTCAATTTCTCCCGCCACTGTGGCTACAAGGAAAAGGATAAGATTTCCTAGACCACCCGCTGGCGGTGATGCAGGGCAGTCAGGAGCGAAAGCTGACATCTGGTCCGGAGTGAAGGACCTGCCAACGATTACTGACATGTCTACTGTCAGTGCATATGATTCTGTCACCATTGAAAGAATGGTGGAGGATTATATGAGTGACAGCATCCAAGTAGGCATGTCAGACAGTCCGTATGTATACTGGCAGGAAAAAGAGGCAATTTGGATGCCCTTGCACAAACTGGCTTTATTTTACCTAAGTTGCCCGCCCTCCAGTGTGTACTCCGAAAGAGTGTTTAGTGCAGCCGGTAACCTTGTCAGCGATCGGCGTAGGAGGTTACTTCCACTAAATGTGGAGAAGATGATGTTCATCAAAATGAATTATAAATTCCTCTGGGAAGACTTTTACCAGCAATTGCCTCCAGAAAATACACAGGGACCTGTGATGGTGGGTTCCAGTGGGGACAAATGAATACTCTGTGAGGAGGAGGATGTACACAGTGAAAGGGGTGAGGAATCGGAGGTCGACATCTTGCCTCTGTAGAGCCAGTTTGTGCAAGGAGAGATTGATTGCTTTCTTTTTTGGTGGGGGCACAAACATTCCAGTCATTTCAGCCACAGTCGTGTGGCAGACCCTGTTGCTGAAATGACTGGTTTGTTAAAGTGTGCATGTCCTGTTTATACAACATAAGGGTGGGCGGGAGGGCCCAAGGACAATTCCATCTTGCACCTCTTTTTCTTATTTGCATCATGTGCTGTTTGGGGACTAGTTTTTTAAGTGCCATCATGTCTGTAACTGCAGTGCCACTCCTAGATGGGCCAGGTGTTTGTGCCGCACACTTGTGTCGCTTAGCTTGGCCATCCAGCTACCTCATTGCATCTCTTTTTCTTTTTTGCATTATGTGCTGTTTGGGGCCTATTTTTTAAATCTGCCATCCTGTCTGCCACTGAAGTGCCACTCCTAGATGGGCCAGGTGTTTGTGCCGCACACTTGTGTCGCTTATCTTAGTCATACAGCTACCTAATTGCACCTCTTTTTCTTCTTTGCAGCATGTGCTGTTTGGGGACTAGTTTTTGAATAGTGCCATCTTGTCTGACACTGCAGTGCCACTCCTAGATGGGCCAGGTGTTTGTGCCGCACACTTGTGTCGCTTAGTTTAGTCATACAGCCACCTCGGTGCAACTTTTAGGCCTAAAAACAATATTGTGAGGTGTTCAGTGTTCAGAATAGACCAGCAATGAGTGGAAATGAATGTTATTGAGGTTAATAATACCGTAGGAGCAAAATTACCCCCAAATTCTGTGATTTTAGCTGTTTTTATGTTTTTTTCAAAAATCATCCAGATCCAAAACCAAAACACGAAAGGGTGGGTTTGGCAAAACCAAGCCAAAACCAAAACACGAAAATGGAATTAGAACCAAAACACAAAACACGAAAAGTGCCAGCCGCACATCTTTGCATAAAATAGATAAATCTTTCATCCACTTCCGATTTCCCATTGGGGCAGATGTTACGTGTGTAGAGAGATTTAGATTTGGGTGTGTTATATTGTTTCTGTGCAGGGTAAATACTGTCTGCTATATATTTACACTGCAATTTAGATTTCAGTTTGAATATACCCCACCCAAATCTAACTCTCTCTGCACGTTACATCTGCCCCCCCCCCCCCTCCCCACAGTGTAACATGGTTTTGCCCCGTTGCTAACTTTTTGGGTTTGCTAACAATTCTGAATAACCTCTATGGTCCTGTATTGTATGCTGCATAAACTTCTGTGCTCTGTAAAATAATACAGTTGAGTCTCCCGTATCCAAAATTCTGAAATCCAGAAATTTGTGAGAGCGACTGAGATAGTGATGCCTTTTATTCTGGTGGTTTAATGTACACAACTTTGTTTAATGCACAAAATTATAAAAAAAATATTGTAAAACATTACCTTTAGGCTATGTGTCCAAGGCTAGTACCAGAGCCAGATTTATACACAATATATGAGCCAAAGGGTGCATTTGGCCATTATACACAGGTGCAGCAGTATGAGCTACTTGAAATTTGTTGAGTTTTGATCAGAGATGTATGGAAAAGATAAGCAGGGGAGTCACTGCCTCACCTGCCATACACTTTCTACCCCAGAGTTTTGACTAAAAAATTATTAAAACAATAAAAAAAAAAAAAAAAGATATTTCTAACATATTCTCTGTATTTTTTTTAGAGATGAGCGGGTTCGGTTCTCAGAGAACTGAACTCTACCGGACTTTGCCTTCCGAGTTCGGTTCCGAGCCAGGCTCGGGTTTTCCCGCCTGACTCGGAAACTCGAACGCGGCAAAATGCCATCATCCCGCTGTCGGATTCTCGCGGGATTTGAATTCCAAATAAGGAGCCGCACGTCGTGGCCATTTTCACTCTAGTCTTGGAGACTGTATTGAGAGGACGTATTCTCAGTGTTCAGTGTCTGTGTGGGGGTGGGAAAGTGGGGTGGCGAGTCTTGTGCTGTGTTGTAATGTCCAGTGTAGTCAGTGCATTGTGCTGCATCAGTCCAGCCAGTCACAGTGTTGGTGTCCTCTGCTGCCATATATCCAGTGTAGCTGTATAAAGTGGTGCTCTGTTGTGCCGTCCAGTCCAATGTAGTCAGTGTATTGTGCTGCATCAGTCCAGCCAGTCACAGTGTTGTTGTCCTCTGCTGCTATATATCCAGTGTAGCTGTATAAAGTGGTGCTGTGTTGTGCTGTCCAGTCCAGTGTAGTCAGTGTCTTGTGCAGCATCAGTCCAGTGACCAGTCACAGTGGTGGTGTCCTCTGCTGCCATATATCCAGTGTTACTGGCGTATAATTCCTGTGATACTGGCGTATAATTCTTGTGACATTGCCGTATAATTCTCAGAATACTGGCGTATAATTCCCGTGATACTGGCGTATAATTCCTGTGATATTGCCATATAATTCCCGTGATACTGCCGTATAATTCCATATAACTCCATATAATCCGTATAAATCCAGGCCAGTGGTGCTGCGATATAAATTCAGTGGTGCTGTCCTGTGCTGTATATTATTTACTCCAAATAAAGGGGTTATTAATATTTAATCCAAATCATTTTTACAGGGTTTGCCCTGTGAGGTGTAGGGGTACGCTCTCTTGTGCAGCATATTGTGTTATATAACTCCAGAAAAATAATGGAGAACAAACATTTGGAGGATAAAATAGGGAAAGATCAAGAACCACTTCCTCCTAGTGCTGAAGCTGCTGCCATTAACCATGACATAGACGATGAAATGCCATCAACGTCGTCTGCCAAGGCCGATGTCCAATGTGATAGTAGAGGGCATGTAAAATCCAAAAAGCCAAAGTTCAGTAAAAAGACAAAAAAAAAAAAGAAATTTAAATGGTCTGAGGAGAAACGTAAACTGGCCTATGTTCATGACTAGTGGTTCTGCTTCACATGACGATGGAAGCCCTCATAACTGAGGCCTTGACACTTATAGGTATAAACTGAAAGAATGATATCACACGGCGCTACTATTCATAATATACTTAAAATTATACAACCATTTATGTGGATATGATCATATCTTAAAAGGCCTCCAAAGTCTGAAATTCAGAGGGAGAACAAATAATGGTGCAGTACAATAGGTAAAGTGAACAGGTGATAGATTTTTATTGGTCCCACTCACAATTAAGCAAATGGATTATTTGCATATCATCCAAACATGGATATGATGTCTTCAATCCTTAGGTCACCTTCTTTATCACTAAAAATTTATACCTATATGTTTTGGGCTTTTTGGTGAAGGCTCTATATTGACATCACTGGCAGTCACTGTTCTATTGTGAGCGCAAGTTGAGATCACCTGTTTTAGCCTTGACACTTACAGTATGTTGGTGTTAGACGTGCGTCCGGTATCCGCCATTAGTGCACTGGGATTTAGACAATTGATAGAGATATTGTGTCCCCGGTACCAAATCCCATCTAGATTCCACTTCACTAGGCAGGCGATACCGATATTTTGCCATTTAATTCCAGTGATTTGGACGTATAATTATTAATTACAGTAATTTTGTCAATTAATTCCAGTGATTTGGACGTATAATTACAGTGATTTTGCCAATTAATTCCAGTGATTTGGACGTATAATTATTAATTCCAGTGATTTTGCCAATTAATTCCAGTGATTTGGATGTATAATTTGTTTTGTTCATATGTTTGTAAATCCAGTCATAAGGACACAGACATGTGAGTTCACTGCTGTGCTGTTTATTCCATCACCAACTCCAGACACACTGCACACTGGACCACCCACTTCCCAGCATTCCCCTGGTCCCAGGGACCATCACTGAAGATTGAGGCTTACACAGATTAGTAAGGGAGTGTCTACAAATATTAAGCATTCTAATACACTAACATCACATCCTCTTTTCTTTAAAGATAAGCCCTGTACGCTTCAATGCAACAATTAACAACGTAATATTAAGAACATCATCTAACACATTTCAATGAGTCTCTCAGGTCTGCGAATTTCCCTTTTGGGTCTTTCATACACAGTCTGTGTTTCATCTACCATGTTGGACCTTTCTAGAATCGTGGTTGTTCACCATTATGAGGATCATCATACATGTCAGATGAAAGGTATTCTTCAGTCATGTTGTCTTCATTATGGTTAGGTTGAGATCTTAAATCCACCCGATTTCTTCTTACTTCCATTCCACGCTCTGTACATATATAGTATAAGATCTTGGTGCTACTTGTGCTTGCACAATACCTTTCTGCACCCAAATACCTTTCTCATGATTTCTGAGACAGACTTGGTCACCCGATTTTAGATCAGATATGCTTTTTGTTCCCCTGTCATGGAACAGTTTCTGTTTCGCCTGTTGACGTTCCTTACTCAGTCTGACCAACACTGAGTTATGTGTATTAAGCAGTTCATCATGTATCGGGAGATTTGCTCTAATCCTCCTTCCCATCAGCATTTGTGCAGGAGAAAGTCCATTCTGTAATGGTGTACTGTGGTAGATTAAAATACTTTTGTAGAAATCTTCTTTACCTTCTTGAGCTTTTTTCATGAGACTCTTTACAGTTTTTACTGAACTTTCCACCAACCCATTTGAGCGTGGACAGTGAGGACTTGACGTAGTATGGACAAATTCCCACTCATCAGCAAATTGTCTAAATTCAGCACTGGAAAACTGAGGACCATTGTCAGTGAACACTTCCATAGGAACACCATGCCTTGCAAAGATTGACTTCATGCAATTGATTACGGCTTTTACTAGTAGTTGTATGTAGTATCTTCGCCTCAGGGTAGTTAGAGTAATAATCAGTCACAACAATGTACATTTTCCCATTACAATCAAACAAATCTGCGCCAACTTTCTGGTATGGTCTCTCTGGCACTGCGTGAGGACTCAGTGGCTCGACTTGTTGTTTCGGTCTATATGTAAGACATAATTCACATGTAGCTGTAGTCTGTGCTATGTCTTGGTTCATTCTTGGCCAATACATAACTTCATGTGCTCTCCGCTTACATTTTTCTTCTCCTAAGTAGCCTTCATGTATCTTGCACAGCATAGTTTTTCTTAGTCGTGCAGGTATTACAAACCTATTGCCTTTGTAAATAATACCATCGACAACTGTAAGGTCACTGCGGTACATCCAATAATCATGGATAGACAGCAGGCACACATTTTTTTCTGCTGGCCAACCTTTCAGAATGATATCTTTCAACACTTTCATTGTGTCATCTGTCTCAGTTTCTTTCCTAATCTGTTCTTGTCTTGCAAGAGACACTGGTAGAGAAGCTACAATCAAATTAACATAGGCTTCTATCTCTTCATCCATCAGACTTTTGGAACCTTCACTTTTGTCCACAGCACGAGAAAGTGTATCAGCAATGTACATGTATTTGCCGGGACAGTACAGCAAGTGTACATCATATTTCTGTAGTCTGATAAGCATTCATTGAATTCTCATGGGACAGTCATGTAATGATTTAGTCATGATAGCTACCAATGGCTTGTGGTCAGTTTCCACTGTAAATGTTTGACCATACACAAACTGATGAAATCGCTCACATGCATATGTAATCGCTAGAAGTTCTTTTTCTATCTGAGCATACCTTGTTTCAGCACTTGTCAGTGCTCTTGATGCATAGATTACTGGTTGCCATGTATCCTCATGTTCTTGTAACAGCACTGAGCCTAGGCCAAATTGCGAAGCATCTGCTGAAATTCTTATTCTTTTCGCAGGATCAAAGAATTTTAGCACTGGTTGCTCTATAATGATCTGTTTCAAGTTTTGCCAACTTTCTTCTTGTTCATGTGACCACATCCACTCGTTATCTTTGTCCAACAACCATCTAAGAGAGGCTGTTCGTACAGAGAGTTGAGAAATAAACTTTCCTAAGTAAGTAATCATTCCTAGGAATCTTCTGACGTCGTCTTTGTTGTTAGGACGTTCCATGTTCACTATGGCTGATATTTTCCTTGGGTCTGGTTTTACACCTTGATCCGAGACCACGTCGCTCATAAAGGTAAATGTATTCACGCCAAATTCACATTTGTTTTTGTTAAGCTTTAGATTCACTTTCTTGACAAGTTCCATTACTTGTCTCAATCTAGAATCATGTTCATTCTTTGTAGATCCCCAGACAATAATGTCATCCATCATTGTTTCAACACCTGGAATATGTTCAAAAATCATGTGTATCTTTTTGTGATATACTTCTGGAGCAGACAATATTCCATATGGTAGTCAAAGAAATCTGTATCTACCTTCTGGTGTATCAAATGTACAAAGCTTTGAGCTGGCCTCATCTAGCTTCATTTGGCAGAATCCTGAAGATGCGTCCAATTTACTGAACCATTTTGCTCCTGCAAATTGTGACATGATTTTATCTCTGGTTGGTAGTTTGAAATGTTCTCGTTTAATAGCTTTGTTTAAATCTCTGGGGTCTAGACATATTCTGAGTTGTCCATTTTTCTTTACAACAATTACTAAGGAGCTTACCCATTCAGTAGGCTCATCAACTTTCTGTATCACACCCAAGGCTTCCATGCGATTTAACTCTTGTTTCAGTTTCTCTCAGCGCAAACGGCACTTTTCTACAGGGGTATATCACTGAAGAAACTTCATGTCTATATTTATTTTATGCTCTCCAGGCAAACAACCTAGACCTTCCAACAAGTGTCTGTATTCTGTAAACATCGATTTGCAGTCATCTTCTACTTGTGATGTCACCATAAAAACCTTCTTTAGCAAGCTTAGTTTCTCACAGGAACTTAATCCTAGAATCGATTGCATATTTTTATCCACAATCAGTAGAGATATTTTAAACTGTTGTCCCTTTCAGTGTCACTAAGCATGTACCTTTCACAGGAATTTCCTCCCCAGTGTACCCTGTAACTTTTACTTTGGCTGGATGAATTTTAGGCTTTACTCTAAAAGTCTTATAGTCTTGAAACAATATTAAATTCACCTGCGCACCAGTATCAAGCTTAAAGGGATTGACAATCTCGTTCACAGTTAAAGGGACAATCCATTCTCTTATCTGCACTGCAAAGTTCAATGCAATCCACAAAGAATTCCTCTGTTTGTTTAACAGCATGCACTTTGGTTGTTTGACTTTTCATTTTACAGCATTTGGCAAAGTGATTAAGTCTACCACATTTCATGCAGGTTTTACCATAAGCAGGGCACATTTTAGGATTGTGAGCATTTCCACATCTACTACACATTTCCTTGTTAGACTGTGGCTTAGACTGCTTCATTCTGAAGAATAGAGGTTTGCATGGCTCTGTTTTCTGCACTACATGGACAGCAGCATCAGCTTCCTTGTGTAACGTTTTGGCTTGAAATCTAGTTATTTCTGGAGATCTACACATAGTCACTGCCTTGTCTAGTGTTAGGTCTTGCTCTCTCAGCAGTCTCTCTCTGAGTCCATTATCAGGTATTCCACAGACAATACGATCTCTAATCAGTGAAACCTTTAAATCACCAAAATCACACAGGTTTTACTGAGTGATTGCAGCTCTGTAACATACTGATCAAATCCATCTACAGACTTCTGATCACATGTGAAAAACTTATATCTTTCATATGTCACATTTTTCCTTGGCACAAAGTAATCTTCAAACTTTTGCATTATAGAAGATAGCACCATATTCTGCCGCTCAGTAAACTGAAAACTATTATAAATGTCCAGCACATCCTCTCCTATCACATGGAGGAAAATGGATGCCTTTTTGTCAGTCTCTGTATCAGCTCTACATGCAGCAAGATATATATTAAACCTTTGCTTAAATCTTTTCCAGTTTTCAGACAAGTTACCAGACATCAGCATGCCGGTTGGAGGAGCCAGTTTATCCATGGTTACTCACTGTTTGAAGAGAGGAGCACACGGCAGGCTTTGCAGACACTGAGTATCACAGCCTTACAGACTTCTGCAGGAATCTTTCACACTCACAGTTAAACTTCTTCTGACACCATGTTTTGTTCATATGTTTGTAAATCCAGTCATAAGGACACAGAGACATGCGAGTTCACTGCTGTGCTGTTTATTCCATCACCAACTCCAGACACACTGCACACTGGACCATCCACTTTCCAGCATCCCCCTGGTCCCAGGGACCATCACTGAAAATTGAGGCTTACACAGATTAGTAAGGGAGTGTCTACAAATATTAAGCATTCTAATACACTAACATCACATAATTACAGTGATTTTGCAGTATAATTCCAGTGATTTGGATCAGATGTATAATTATTAATTACAGTGATTTTGGCAATTAATTCTAGTGATTTGGATGTATAATTCCAGTGATTTGGACGTATAATTTCAGTTGAAATTGTTTGTGTTGCTTAGCTTATAGGCCCTACACACCGAGCGATATCAATCAAATATATGAACGATCTCGTTCATTAATGAATGAGATACCATTCATATATTTGAATGTGGAGTCACCAGCGATGAACGATGCATGGCCCCGTGCTCGTTCATCGCTGGTGCCCCGTCACTTGTGCATGCAGGCCAATATGGATGAGATCATCCATATTTGCCTGCACTTCTATTGAGCCGGGTGATGGGGGGAGTGAAGAAACTTCACTCCCCCCGTCACTGCCCCCCGCCACCGGGTCACCAGTTGGCCGTATCCGCCAACGAGGGCCAGGTGTTTGTGCCGCACACTTGTGTCGCTTAGCTTAGTCATACAGCCACCTCGGTGCAACTTTTAGTCCTAAAAACAATATTGTGAGGTGTTCAGAATAGACTAGAAATGAGTGGAAATGAATGTTATTGAGGTTAATAATACCGTAGGAGCAGAATTACCCCCAAATTCTGTGATTTTAGCTGTTTTTATGTTTTTTTTTTAAATCATCCAGATCCAAAACCAAAACACGAAAGGGTGGTTTTGGCAAAACCAAACCAAAACACAAAAGTGTAATTAGAACCAAAACCAAAACACAAAACATGAAAAGTGCCAGCCGCACATCTCTATTTTTCATATTATTAATGCAGTCAAACTCTGGTGCAAATGTTAGTATGACAGGAAAGGCTCTGTCTCACCTGCCTCACCCCACTGCATGTCACTGGTACAAGGTGTATATGAAACATAAATGCATTCTGTGTTTAGACTTGAGGCCAATCCCCAAGAAATCTCATTATGGTATGCAAATATTCCAAAATACAGAAAAATCCAATATCCAAAATACCTATGGACCCAAGCAGTGGCATCACAACGTGGGTGCAGGTGGTGCAGGCCGCATCCGGGTGTCACCCACTGAGGGGTGACACCAAAATGCCAGCTCCTGCTCAGTGTCAGTAGCTGGATGCTGCATTGTAATAATGCATGCAGCACTTGGCTCCTGTCCCTGTGTAGCAGCCGGCACTGCATAGTTGGTTCCCCACGCTTGGATGACGCTGCAGCTGCCGGCACAGCATCCAATCAACGGACACCGCATTCAGCCTGTGCCACTGCTTCACCCGTGGTGTGAGAGTCAGACACCAGTAGCGCCGCGCACTCACATGCAGACCAGACACAGGTGAGAGACACACAGTGTCAGGAGCCCCAGGCTGCAGGCTTAGGAGGGGGGAAGGTGGGATGGGGGGTCGGAGCGGGCATGTATGAGGAATAGAAACGCTCCCTGGGGGCAGCCAACATCTTCATAACCCCCCGGAGTGCAGAAAACGGGTGTCCAACCGCAAGGCCACGCCCTCTCATGCTAGATCACGCCCCTGTTTTGCGGCCTCCCGTACCAGGTTTCACCAGGGGCAGTGATGCCCCTGGTCCCTAGCATTTTGGAGATGGGGAACTCAGCCTGTATTTAAATTATCTATGAAGAAGCAATCTTCCAAACTGTTGATGGTGTCAACACATTTTACCCCTTGTAGTTTCACATATTTTATGAATAATAAGTTGCGTTTTAAAAATGTACATCATATGGGATGTAGTTGGCATCCCGGCACCCGAGATCCCGGCACGAGGGTTCAGTTGCAGGGAGGGAGGGTCAGGCTGTGGAGACTGCCGGTATCCCGTACCAAACCCCATCATATGCTTTGGTTTAAATATTCATAGAGTAAAAATGACAGCATACGTTTCTGATGTATAAGTGATTTTTAAAATTCACATAATTAATGAAATGAAACGGTATTCGGACTCTAGGTCGACACTGTCTAGGTTGACACACATTAGGTTGGCACTTATTGGTCAACATTGAGTAGGTCGACACAGGACATAAGTCGACACTGCCATTAGATCGACATGAACAAGGTTGACATGGAAAAAGGTTGACATGAGTTTTTCAATTTTTTTAATTTTTTTGTAACTTTTTCATACTTTACGATCCACGTGGACTACAATTGGGAACGGTAACCTGTGCCGAGCTCAGCGAGGCACCTTGCCCGAAGCCGTGAGCCATGCGAGGGGACGCGGTGCACTAATTGGGGTTCCCGATCACTTTACGAAGAAAACGAAACAAAAAACCATAAATAACTCATGTCGACCTTTTTCCATGTCGACTTTGTTCACGTCCACCTAATGGCTGTGTCAACCCATTTCCTGTGTCAACCTAGTCACTGTCGACCTAATGTGTGTCGACCTAGACACTGTCAACCCTGAGTCCCATACCCAAATGAAACTTACAAAAAAATGTAGATTCTCTGAGGAGTCTTCTACCTGTTCAACATTAGGTATCAGATGACATTCTGGATATGCATAGTACTTAACAGAGTTAAAAAGAACAGAACTTGCCAAGAAAACATGATAATCATTTACAAGACATAACTGTCACAGTTATTTCAACTGCTTCATAAATCAGAAGTTGGCCTAACTTCTAGAGACATAAAATACGTTTTAAATAAACTTGGTTCATATGTATCCAGGTCCTTTCTCAAAAGCAGTGGGAGGCTATACTGTAGAAAGAAGTAAAGGATTGGCATATAAACAAGATTCAAGTTAGGAACCATGGGCAGGTGTAGTGGTTATCATTACTGCCTTACAACACTGATGTCATGAGTTCAATTCCCCGTCATGGACTATCTGTAGAGTTTGTTGGTCCCCCCCATGTGGAATGTAGTCCATAGGCTAACGCGGCTAATGCCATTTGGAGTTGCCGTTAGCTACTGTGGCCAATATTTGCAAAACATCTCTGATATCTGCTGTAGTCCCCTGTACATAAATGCTGAGGATTCTTAAAATGTGTTGGTTCCCCACCCTAAAATGAGCGGATATACTGTAAATAATATTGATTACTAATAGGCCCTTAAGTGAAGAAACATTGTACAATGTAAAGAATAATCTAAACAGAATTATGTTATGATTGCATTTATTAATGTTAATATAAAGGCAATCTATCTAAATTTATAAACCTGATAACATATTATGGGGAAGGTAAACGGGGTACAGTATATATACAGAATGTTATAGATAACATCAGGTTTCAGATAATATATGTAAGAAGGGATGATTGGGGCCTCGTCTACAGGAGAAACTCACACAGTGCCAGAGGAGGTTTGGTTTTCTGCCACCCTGATACTTATTTCAGTGCTGTTTACTGTACCCTGTACTTGTCTTATATTGTATTAAACTGTAAGTCACTATCTTCATGTTTTGCTTATTTGTTTACTCTATAATTGGACGCTGCAGATCCTATGTGGCGCCATATAAATAAATGATAATAATAATAATAATTATTAGGTAAACCAGGGTTCCTATATCTCATGTTTCTTTGCAACGTTATCATGGTGGTGGGTGGTAATGTACTCCATGGAAGCAATATACCATATTTTATAAACAGGAGCAGTAAAAATAGGTATAGCAGACTGCCTACCTATTTTTAGTGATTAGGAGACTAGCTGCATTGCAAACATATCTAAAAAGTTTATTGTGTGGATCGGAGACCCCATACAGCGGTTTATAAAGCAGGATATAAAGGGAGTCTGTAAGGGGTGTAGCATTTATCATTCTACCTATCTAGGTCAGGACCATGTCCCAGAAATGTGAAGTGCACTGACACTCCTACCATATATGTAAGAAAGTATCTTTGATGGATGAACGACCACTCCTCCTCTTCAGACAGAGCTCCAGGTCCTTCTTCTAGGCCAGTTCAAATGGTTCCCTTACATTAGTGGGTGGAGTGGCCAACACGAAATAAAGAATGGAAATGGTGCTCCTGCATCCTGAGCCATGAGTGCAGAGGCATTCAAAACTATGGAGAGGCAGGGGCGGATTGGGATCAAAAACCAGCCCGGGAAATTTATGGAAGCAGCCCTAATAGGGGGGCGGACTTTTGAGGGGGTGGAGTCTGTCAAGTGGGAGGGATTACTGCTCAGAAGGCCAGCACACATGAATGCATGTAAAATGCGCGCCGCAAAATTTTAGGGGCGTGGCTTAGTGGGAAAGGGGCATAGCCACATTATAGTGGCAATTCACATTACACCACACAGTAGTGCCACTTATACACAGTGCACCAGTTTGAGCACGTTATACATATTCCGCCAGATAGAGCACATTCTACACTTTGCACCAGGTAGAGCACGGTATACACTTTGCGCCAGGCAGAGCACATTATACACATTGCACCAGGTAAAGCAAATTATAAATTTTGTCCCAGGCAGAGCACGTTATACACACTGCACCAGTGCTGTAACTAGACATTTTAGCACTGTGTGCAAGAAATGGCATTGGCGCCCCCCCATGCAAGATGGGGCAGTGTGCGCCGTAGGCGCGACAAAAATATATAGGGGCGTGGCTTCATGGGGAAGGGGCGTGGCCACAAAATAATACCAATTCATACTACGGTGCACAGTAATCTCCCTTATTCAAATTACGCTGCACAGCAGCACCACTTACACACATTACTCCAGGTAGAGCCCCTTTTACACATTACAGCAGACAGTCCCCCTTTTTACACATTACGGCAGACAGCGTCCCCTTTTTACACATTATGGCAGACAGCGCTCCCTTTTTTACACATTACGGCAGACAATGTCCCCTTTTTACACATTACGGCAGACAGCATCCCCTTTTTTTACACATTACGGCAGAGTCCCCTTTTTACACATTACGGCAGACAGCGTCCCCTTTTTTACACATTACGGCAGACAGCATCCCCTTTTTACACATTATGGCAGACAACATACCCTTTTTTACACATTACCACAGACAGCGACCCCTTTTTTTTACACATTACGGCAGACAGGGTCCCCTTTTTACACATTACGGCAGACAGCGTCCCCTTTTTACACATTACGGCAGACAGCGTCCCCTTTTTTACACATTACAGCAGACAGCGTCCCCTTTGTTGCACATTACGGCAGACAGCGTCCCCTTTTTACACATTACGGCAGACAGCGTCCATATATATATATATATATATATATATATATATACGTCCCATCAAGTAAAGAACAGTGGTTCCAAACTAGGCACGGCACTCCAGGAATTTGTTTTCAGGGTTTAATGTGCAAATTCAAATCCATAATAAAGCAGAGTCAATGCAGCATTTCGGAGCCAGTTAAAGCTCCTTCGTCAGGACATCACTGTCATGTATGGACAAATAAAGTGCCAAACAACAAACAAACATATTGTTTGGCACTTTATTTGTCCATACATGACAGTGATGTCCTGCACATTAAACCCTGAAAACAAATTCCTGGAGTGCCGTGCCTAGTTTGGAACCACTGTTCTTTACTTGGTGGGACGTTTACATTATAGTAATGGCACACAGGTATCTTAGAACAGTGATAGAGTCAGTGATTTTGATCTGCGCTTATAAGTATAGAGGCAGCCTGTATGGTACAAAGGGCCTTCACCAAGACCCCAATATAGGACAATAGAATAGATACAAGAAAGTGACCACACCTGGCGCCACCATACACCAACAACAAATGAAATAACTTACTTAAATATCAACCAATTGGAATTGATAGCCTCTTTTATAGTGGGAGTTATTAGTGGAGTACAAAAATCCACCCTTCTCAGAGAGGTAACAAATCTGTAAGAATAAATATGAGTCAGTCAAGCATATCATCCACCATATGACGTGGATCCTCAAGCATAAGGCTCTAACCATCTGGATCCCGCACAGGTGACCAAACGCAGCTGGCTCTGTTTGTGAAGTGGTGTTCCAGTATCCCATTTGGGTGATATGCTTTTAATCTTTTTGTTTAATGTAAGTGTGTTTTTGTCAGAATAAACCGATTTGTATGGTGAAGCAGTATTGCACTATATTTTTCTCCCTCTGAGTCCCCAGCCTATCAGGACATCTGCGGGGATTGAGGATCCACGTCATATGGTGGATGATATGCTTGACTGACTCATATTTATTCTTACAGATTTGTTACCTCTCTGAGAAGGGTGGATTTTTGTACTCCACTAATAACTCCCACTATAAAAGAGGCTATCAATTCCAATTGGTTGATATTTAAGTAAGTTATTTCATCTGTTGTTGGTGTATGGTGGCGCCAGGTGTGGTCACTTTCTTGTATCTACACAGGTATCTTAGTATTATTTTTTGAGTGCCAGCTCGCTTTGTGGACATTTTATATATATATATATATATATATCTCCACAGAAAAGAGATGTGTACAGGTGCGCTGGTGATTAGTTAGTCTCAGTCCACAGGTATAAGCACAACACTGGGCTGTAGCACCGGAGTATATTCACATCGCAGCAGTTCTCCTCATATAGCTCTGACTCTCAAGAGCAAAGTATCTGGAAATAGCAAAAGAAGGAGAATGCGCTCATAGTGCAAATCAATTTAATTCATAAACCACATCTATGCACAGGATAGGTCAAATGAATAGCAGTGGACTTGTACCCTGATAGCCCACTCTGTGGGCTGGGTATCACATGAAAAGTAAAACCACAAGGCAAAAGCTGCAGCCCGCTGCACCTGGATCTGGGACCACGAACCGCACCAGCTTCAGCGACCGATCCGTCAGGACACCTGTACCGGGTGAAGTCGGGGATGACAGCTCATGTGGAACAAGAAGCGCCTGGTAAGCCCCACCTCAATGCATTTCATAATCACTTCGTCAGGAGGTTGGCTTACCAGACGTCAGCACAAGCTTTATATAGCAGTCACATATCAATAATGGTACCATTAATTGTTAATTACCATCAGCCGCTCTAATTCTCAGCAGCAACAGCCTCACTTAAAAGTGCTAGACAGTAATCATTAATACAATCTGATAAAAAACATCAGTAAATAGATGGCTAATTTCATAAAAACTACGCTAGAGCTACAAGACTGGTGACTCGTCAGCGACAATTTTCAAAGCTAATAAGCACACACAATTTAACACAATACATAAATACAAAATACAATTAGACTTATTAAAAAGTGTAATAAAAAATTAATTAATGCACACCGATATAAGCATTTTGTCTAAAAAACACTGATATAGATATTTTGTTTAGAAAACAGCAATGCAGTATCATCTCAGCGGTAATACATCCGATATACAGAACATTAATACGCATACTAAAAAACATGTATAAAGCATTAACTATAAAGTCCATGTCATACCATAAATGCTACAGGCACTATTTAAAGTGACATGAGCATATAAAAAAGTGACATGCATGTAATAAGAAAACCTCCAGTACCTTATGTATTTATATTACCATCTTCACAGAGAAAAGAACAATCATCAAATATGTTGGAGTTACACAAGAATTCTACATTAGCTCAGAACGAATAGTATGAAACCCCCACTCATCTCTCCCTAATAAAGTGGGTGATCTCATAGTTCTCATTAAGCCCATGGGGCGTAAGTGTATTAAGAGAGAGTATCCAGAAAGTTTCTCTTCTAAGGAGTTGTTCTTCCCTATTTCCACCATTAGTAGACACTGTAACATGTTCTATTCCCACAAACTTCAGGAGAGAGGGATCTGCATTATGTAGCTCAGAAAAGTGACATGGGATACTATGATTCATAACCCGATTTTTTATGTTACGAGTGTGCGTTAGAATTTTCAGCACCCTTTTAGTTTTTCCGACGTATCTTAAGCCACAAGGGCATGTTAGAATATATATACAGAAATTTGTATTGTAATTGATGAAAGATCGAATGATGTTATGACTTGGGTTATTACAACCAATAAAGGATTTTACATTTCTTTCTGCCAGAGTACATATCTTACAATTTCCACAGTGATAAAACCCTTTAAGTGGGGTCAGAAAGTGGTTGGTCTTCTCACTCTGTACTGTGGTTAGTTTGCTTTTAGAAATGATCGATTTGACAGTCCTAGCTTTCCTATAAATAATGTCTGGTTTATTGGGAAGTTCTGGACCAAGAACCGGATCTAACTTCAGGATATGCCAGTTCTTCTTGCCAATTTTTTCTAGTTCTCTGAAGCCAGTACTGAACTGTGTAACTAATGGGCAGAACATTTTTTTCCTTGTTCATCCTTTTTCTTATAATTCACAAGTTCATCTCTCTCCTTATTCCTGGCCCTTGCCATTGCTTTATGTGTTAATTCCTCTGGGTACCCTCTCTGTAGAAATCTATTAGTATAGATTTCTGCCTGTTTGTCAAACTGGTACAGTTTCTCCTTAGCCTTATATATTGAGAGTAAGGAATATTTTCCTTCCACCTAGGAAGGTGGCAACTACTAAACTCAAGATAACTATTAGAATCTACTTTCTTGAAGAATGTAGATGTTTCAATCCACCCTGTGTTGTCAAAGTTCTCAGTAGACAGAACTAGATCTAAAAACTCCAGTCGGTTAGGATGAAAAGTGCCAGTAAATTTTAGATTGAAGGTATTTACATTAATTTTGGCGAGTAACTCGTTCCACTCCTGTTACTTCCATTCCACACAATCAGTACATCATCTATATATCTTTTATATAGGACAATGTTAGACCTGAGCTCATGAATGA
The DNA here is from genome assembly GCF_028390025.1 of Pseudophryne corroboree. NCBI lineage: Eukaryota > Metazoa > Chordata > Amphibia > Anura > Myobatrachidae > Pseudophryne > Pseudophryne corroboree. The sequence continues at coordinate 616,004,582 of NC_086449.1, forward strand.
GAGTCTCAGTCTCCCACTGTCCCATATAGATGTTGACAGGAGTTGGGTATCTGCACACTCGATATATATTAACGATATTGTGAATATATGTGAACCATCATCACATCATCACTTGTTAAACCCCTTTTCCCTTTATATCAGGCAATGCTTAATATGGTAAGGGGGTGCTGTCAATTACAGTGTATAAGCGATCAGGTTGAGAGGAAAAGTAAGAGGGAAACTGTATGGTTGACGCACTGGAAAAAAGTTTACTTTATCTTGAAACTTAACCTTTATTAGATATACATTAAATTATCAATTATTACCCAGACAACAGTGAAACATAAGAGTTAAAATCAGACAAACTAACATATATGTGAAACCTATAAGATAGGAAATTGTGAAAAGAAGAATTTACAAGGCGTGTCCGCGTGTGTTTGATACGCGTATATTCTTGGAATACTATATCTCTTTAAATATTGCCATTATCTGATCCATTGGCAATATAATTCTTGCAATATGATGGCTGTTACTTTAATATTGTTAAACGACTATCTATAATGTTTAGTCAGCAAGAAGATAATAGATTTTTCCTGGGGATAAATCCCAATTCAGGAACTATAAATATCACCCGATTATGTAGATATATATTGGCTACCAGTAATTGAATAAATTATTTTTTTGTGTATAGTCAATTGATATTCCTACGTTTCAGTATTGTAATGCTTGGTTGGAATCAGCTGCAGGATGAATATCTCTATCCCCAGATTATTCTCCAGGAAGGTAAGTATTAATTTGCACTCACTGTCTATATTAATATGTGGACACTGAATTCACACGGGTATGTATAGAGACGAATAGAAGGGATTTGATTATAGGGTATAGGGTATATCCACCACAAATTTCGCAAGGGTGTATGTAGAGAACAATAAAGTGAGAGGGGATTTTATTTAGGGGATATGGCAGTCCCAACTGTGGTGTGGATCATTAAGGGATATAGCAGTCCCTATTTCTAATATCCACCACATATATTTCCACCTCATGCGGTAATCTGTATTATATTCTGTCAGATCCGCTTAAGTCACTTTTCTTATTAAGGTATTTGGAGATGTAAGGCTATAGCATTCTAGGAGACCATACTCCTTTAAAGATATATGTCAATCCCACATTTCCTATCCCTTACTCGTATTTCATTAGAACAGTATAATCAGATATAGAGAAGGGGGATTTGGTTTTTAGGGGATATGGCAGTCCCAAATATGGTATAGGACATTAAGGGGTATAGCAATCCCTATTTATGATGTCCACCACATGTATTCTCAGCCCCATGCGATAGTTTTTATACTATTAGATCCACTTGAGTCATTTCTCTATTAAGGTGTTTTATTAAAGATGTGGAGTTATAGTATTTCTAGAGGACCAGACTCCTTTTAAGATTATATACCTGTCTCACATATCATCTTCCTTGCTGGTATTCCACTAATAGGCTTTATAAGTCCCACATTTTTTATATACCTTCCCAGTAGTGGTGAGTAAATTCATCTAGTAGAGCATATGGCCACCTTATGGTTTCAAATGTTTGCCACGTTGTCTGCTATATTGTAGTGCATTACAGTGTGATGTATAAATCTTATAACTTCTCTATCCCTTAATTTCTGGGAATACTTCACTGTAACATTTTAACACACCTACAGTATATCATACATGTTGCAGCTGGTATATATGATAGTAGCAATGTCGTCCTGTACATGGGATTGCTTATCTCTCATTCAATAGGATTATTCCCATCGGCAGGGCTCAGTTGATATTACTATATACTATCTAAAACCTCAGCTGTTGTGTTTAAAGTATAAGAAATTTTACTGCAAACAGCGTGTAGTATTCACAATATCAACTGCTGTCAGCATGTAAAGTTTGAAACATTTGTTGCAGATTCTGATAATAAGTATTATAATTTTAAATGCATGTGGTTGGAATCAACAGCTATCAGCAGGTGGCATTAGATACATTTGTTACAGTTCTTTTATGCTATATATCCTCTCCTCAATTATAAGCAGCCAATGCTTCACTAGTAGCAGCCATTTCCATATACATAAATATACATTTTGTTATTATAACATCATATCTAAACTACACGCGGGCACGCTGTGCCCTACATGCGTGTTTCACTGCACTAACAGGCAGCTTCGTCTGTTATATATCATATCATATATACCAGCTGCAACATGTATGATATACTGTAGGTGTGTTAAAATGTTACAGTGAAGTATTCCCAGAAATTAAGGGATAGAAAAGTTATAAGACTTATACATCACACTGTAATGCACTACAATATAGCAGACAACGTGGCAAACATTTGAAACCATAAGGTGGCCATATGCTCTAATAGATGAATTTACTCACCACTACTGGGAAGGTATATAAAAAATGTGGGACTTATAAAGCCTATTAGTGGAATACCAGCAAGGGAGATGATATGTGAGACAGGTATATAATCTTAAAAGGAGTCTGGTCCTCTAGAAATACTATAACTCCACATCTTTAATAAAACACCTTAATAGAGAAGTGACTCAAGTGGATCTAATAGTATAAAAACTATCGCATGGGGCTGAGAATACATGTGGTGGACATCATAAATAGGGATTGGTATACCCCTTAATGTCCTATACCATATTTGGGACTGCCATATCCCCTAAAAACCAAATCCCCCTTCTCTATATCTGATTATACTGTTCTAATGAAATACGAGTAAGGGATAGGAAATGTGGGATTGACATATATCTTTAAAGGAGTATGGTCTCCTAGAATGCTATAGCCTTACATCTCCAAATACCTTAATAAGAGAAGTGACTTAAGCGGATCTGACAGAATATAATACAGATTACCGCATGAGGTGGAAATATATGTGGTGGATATTAGAAATAGGGACTGCTATATCCCTTAATGATCCACACCACAGTTGGGACTGCCATATCCCCTAAATAAAATCCCCTCTCACTTTATTGTTCTCTACATACACCCTTGCGAAATTTGTGGTGGATATACCCTATACCCTATAATCAAATCCCTTCTATTCGTCTCTATACATACCCGTGTGAATTCAGTGTCCACATATTAATATAGACAGTGAGTGCAAATTAATACTTACCTTCCTGGAGAATAATCTGGGGATAGAGATATTCATCCTGCAGCTGATTCCGGCCAAGCATTACAATATTGAGACGTAGGAATATCAATTGACTATACACAAAAAAATTCTTTATTCAATTACTGGTAGCCAATATATATCTACATAATCGGGTGATATTTATAGTCCCTGAATTGGGATTTATCCCCAGGAAAAATCTATTATCTTCTTGCTGACTAAACATTATAGATAGTTGTTTAACAATATTAAAGTAACAGCCATCATATTGCAAGAATTATATTGCCAATGGATCAGATAATGGCAATATTTAAAGAGATATAGTATTCCAAGAATATACGCGTATCAAACACACGCGGACACGCCTTTTAAATTTTTCTTTTCACAATTTCCTCTTATAGGTTTCACATATATGTTAGTTTGTCTGATTTTAACTCCTATGTTTCACTGTTGTCTGGGTAATAATTGATAATTTAATGTATATCTAATAAAGGTTAAGTTTCAAGATAAAGTAAACTTTTTTCCAGTGCGTCAACCATACAGTTTCCCTCTTACTTTTCCTCTCAACCTGATCCCATATAGATGTTGGCAAGGCTCGGAGTACAGATACTGCCCATCGCTGAGCCACATATCCTTTGATACCAGTCATCCAGGAATGTAAAATAATTGTATTTAAGCACGAAACCCAAACATTGACAAATGAACCTACATTTAGTCTCACCAATACTTAAATCCTCCTTGAGTTTAAGTTCGACGGATAGAATCCCTTTGTCATGTGGTATAGACGTATATAGTGATTGCACGTCTATTGAACACCATTTGTATGACTCTTGCCACTGTATATCCTTCAAGACTTGCAAAACTGCTGTAAAGTCTTGGATATATGACTGTAAATTTGAAACATATTTCTTAATGTAGCTGTCAACAAACTCAGAAATCCTCGAGGTGAGTGATCCAATCCCACTAATGATGGGTCTTCCTAGGGGGAGGGATAAACTCTTATGGATCTTGGGAATGTGATAAAACGTAGCTATACGTGGATGTTGATTAAACAAATAATTGAATTCATTCAAGGAGATACTTTTAGAGAATAAACCTTCTTTTAGCAGATTTTCAAGAATGACACTGAAACCCGCTGTAGGATCTCCCTGAAGTTTAATATATGATTCTTCATCCTTAAGCAATATATGTGCCTCTCCAACATAATATTCCCGATCCATAAGCAGTATCCCACCCCCTTTGTCAGCGTTCTTAATGACCACGTCAGTATTGGAAGCCAACTTTCTAAGAGCCTGATTTTCAGCCCTAGTTAGAAGTTTTCTTACCTACTGATAGGGTATCTAAATCTTTCTTCATTATATTATTAAACATCTTAATGTAGGGTCCCCTTGACTCAAAGGGATAGAAGGTGGACTTAAGCTTCAAGCCAGAAACATTGAGAATGTGTTCCCAGTTTCTTAGTGGGGCATCATTTTTACACAGAAAGTGTCTTTTTAGTGTGAGGTTCCTCACATACAAGCTTAAATCAATATATGTATTCACTTTATCCAAACTACATTAAGGTGCATAAGACATGCCCTTCTGCAAAACCTTTTTTTCTAGGGGGTTTAGATTTAGTTTAGATAGGTTAAATATTCCCTTATTTAAATCACTCTAGTTCTGTCTACTGAGAACTTTGACAACACAGGGGGGATTGATACATCTACATTCTTCAAGAAAGTAGATTCTAATAGTTATCTTGAGTTTAGTAGTTGCCACCTTCCTAGGTGGAAGGAAAATATTCCTTACTCTCAATATATAAGGCTAAGGAGAAACTGTACCAGTTTGACAAACAGGCAGAAATCTATACTAATAGATTTCTACAGAGAGGGTACCCAGAGGAATTAACACATAAAGCAATGGCAAGGGCCAGGAATAAGGAGAGAGATGAACTTGTGAATTATAAGAAAAAAGATGAACAAGGAAAAAAATGTTCTGCCCATTAGTTACACAGTTCAGTACTGGCTTCAGAGAACTAGAAAAAATTGCCAAGAAGAACTGGCATATCCTGAAGTTAGATCCGGTTCTTGGTCCAGAACTTCCCAATAAACCAGACATTATTTATAGGAAAGCTAGGACTGTCAAATCGATCATTTCTGAAAGCAAACTAACCACAGTACAGAGTGAGAAGACCAACCACTTTCTGACCCCACTTAAAGGGTTTTATCACTGTGGAAATTGTAAGATATGTACTCTGGCAGAAAGAAATGTAAAATCCTTTATTGGTTGTAATAACCCACGTCCTAACATCATTCGATCTTTCATCAATTGCAATACAAATTTCTGTATATATATTCTAACATGCCCTTGTGGCTTAAGATACGTCGGAAAAACTAAAAGGGTGCTGAAAATTAGAATTCTAGAGCACACTCGTAACATAAAAAATCGGGATATGAATCATAGTATCCCACGTCACTTTTCTGAGCTACATAATGCGGATCCCTGTCTCCTGAAGTTTGTGGGAATAGAACATGTTACAGTGTCTACTAATGATGGAAATAGGGAAGAACAACTCCTTAGAAAAGAAACTTTCTGGATACTCTCTCTTAATACACTTACGCCCCATGGGCTTAATGAGAACGATGAGATCACCCCCTTTATTAGGGAGAGATGAGTGGGGGTCTCATACTATTTGTTCTGAGCTAATGTAGAATTCTTGTGTAACTCCAACATATTTGATGATTGTTCTTTTCTCTGTGAAGATGGTAATATAAATACATAGGGTACTGGAGGTTTTCTTATTACATGCAGGTCACTTTTTTTATATGCTCATGTCACTTTAAATAGTGCCTGTAGCATTTATGGTATGACATGGACTTTATAGTTAATGCTTTATACATGTTATTTAGTATGTGTATTAATGTTCTGTATATTGGATGTATTACCGCTGAGATGATACTGCATTGCTGTTTTCTAAACAAAATGTCTATATCAGTGTTTTTTAGACAAAATGCTTATATCGGTGTGCATTAATTATTTTTTTATTGCACTTTTGAATAAGTCTAATTGTATTTTGTATTTATGTATTGTGTTAAATTGTGTGTGCTTATTAGCGTTGAAAATTGTCGCCGACGAGTCACCAGTCTTGTAGCTTTAGCGTAGTTTTTATGAAATTAGCCGTCTATTTACTGATGTTTTTAATCAGATTGTATTAATGATTGCTGTCTAGCACTTTTAAGTGAGGCTGTTGCTGCTGAGAATTAGAGCGGCTGATGGTAATTAACAATTAATGGTACCATTATTGATATGTGACTGCTATATAAAGCTCGTGCTGACGTCTGGTAAGCCAACCTCCTGACGAAGTGATTACGAAACGCGCTGAGGTGGGGCTTACCAGGCGCTTCTTGTTCCACATGAGCTGTCATCCCCGACTTCACCCGGTACAGGTGTCCTGACGGATCGGTCGCTGAAGCTGGTGCGGTGCGTGGTCCCACATCCAGGTGCCGCGGGCTGCAGCTTTTGCCTTGTGGTTTTACTTTTCATGTGATACCCAGCCCACAGAGGGGGCTATCAGGGTACGAGTCCACTGCTATTCATTTGACCTATCCTGTGCATAGATGTGGTTTATGAATTAAATTGATTTGCACTATGAGCGCATTCTCCCTCTTTTGCTATTTCCAGATACTTTTCTCTTGAGAGTCAGAGCTATATGAGGAGAACTGCTGCGATGCGAATATACTCCGGTGCTACAGCCCAGTGTTGTGCTTATACCTGTGGACTGAGACTAACTAATCACCAGCGCACCTGTACACATCTCTTTTCTGTGGATATATATATATATATATATATATAATGTCCACAAAGCGAGCTGGCACTCAAAAAATAATACTAAGATACCTGTGTGCCATTACTGTAATGTAAACGTTCCATCAAGTAAAGAACAGTGGTTCCAAACTAGGCACGGCCTGCACTGCCATGGAGAAGGGTGACGGGAGGAGTGAAGAAACTTCACTCCCCCCATCATTGCCCACCCCCCGGACGTATCCGCTGTCGGGCAGCTCGGTGGCGGACCGCCTAATGGGGGTGATTCCGCGTTGTTCGCTCGCTAGCTGCTTTTAGCAGCATTGAACACGCTAAGCCACCGCCTACTGGGAGTGTATCTTAGCTTAGCAGAATTGCGAACGAAAGCTTCGCTAATTTTCTCGTAACAATTACCCCGCAGTTTCTGAGTAGCTCCAAACTTACTCAGCCATTGCGACCAGCTCAGTGCTTTTCGTTCCTGGTTTGACGTCACAAACACACCCAGCGTTCGCCCAGCCACTCCCCCGTTTCTCCAGACACTCCCGCGTTTTGCAACTCGAATGCCTGGGTTTTTGCGCACACTCCCATAAAACGGCCAGTTTCCGCCCAGAAACACCCACTTCCTGTCATTCACACTACGATCACCACAGCGATGAAAAAGCTTTGTTATGCCGTGAGTAAAACACCTAACTTTTCTGTAAAATAACTAAGCGCATGCGCTTTGCGAACCTTGCGCATGCGCAGTAAGCGACTAATCGCAGTATAGCGAAAATCGGCAACGAGCGAACAACTCGGAATGACCCCCAATGTGTAGGGCCCTTAAGTCTGGTGAGTGCTGCCACTAACCAATAGCCTATAATTATATATATATATATATATATATACACACACACACACACACACACACACACACACACACACACACACACACACACACACACAGTCTCTCAGGACGTAGCCTTCTTTGAGGATTTTACAGATGGAAATATGGCCACCTTGACCACCTTATAGCCAAAGTGTGCATTGAATATATTTTCTCATATAACAACATTATCCATACTTATAATTGGAGTGGAACCACAATGAATAATCAAATGACTTCAGGTTCTTTCTTCAGGATGAACAAAGCAGTGTACTGGCTTCCAGATGCATCTCTCTCTCTCTCTCTCTCTCTCTCTCTCTCTCTCTCTATATATATATATATATATATATATATAAAGGGCGTAGCTACCATAGGTGCAGACAGTGCAGCTGCTATGGGGCCCGGAGCTGAGAGGGGCCCACCTTCCCTTTCAAAGTTACAAGTGTTATATACATTTTTCGCCATTGGGTAGTACGTAGGGGTCCTTTCAAACCTTTTCCTTGGGGCCTGAAAAATATCTAGGTATGCCCCTGGACCTGCTCATTGTAGTGTGGTATAAAATGAATTGGAGGGCATTTTAATATTATATAATATGAACCGGGGCACTGTAATGAGGCACAATATGAATGGGGAGCACTATACAGTATATCAAAATGTGAATAAGGGGTACTGTGCGGCTCTGAAATGTGACATACTGTAGGGTGAACTTATGCACTACTGCGATTCATAAAAGAAACTAGGGCACTACTAAGGGGCATAACATTAAGAAAGGCTCTGCTATGGTTCAGAAAATGAACTAGGGCACTATTATAGGGCATAAAATTAACAACTGCTGCTGAGAACTGTCTCTCTAGAAGCATTGGGATGGGGGCCACTTCAGAATGTTGCTATGGGGCCCACAAACTTTTGGCTACGACCATGATATATATATATATATATATATATATATATATGATCAGAACTCCAGATACTGAGATCATGTCCAGGTGCCCTCACATACCCATAGGGATAAGCATCATACTCCAGGTGCAGCATTGACAGGCTTATAACAAACATCACAATGCAGTGTTTGGCCAGCGTCTCAATGATATTTCATTGTCATCAGTTTTAACCCTGGAGTATACTATATAGTATACTATATACTCTCTCTCTCTCTCTCTCTCTCTCTATATATATATATATATATATATATATATATAGCATGTGGAGAGACTGCGGCACTCAAAATTAATGAAAGTAAAAATGCTGTTTATTGAATAAACTCCGTCATATTCTTGCCATGCTAGGCCTAGCATGGCAAGAATATGACGGAGTTTATTCAATAAACAGCATTTTTACTTTCATTAATTTTGAGTGCCGCAGTCTCTCCACATGCTATTATTCATTTACTGAAGGCACCATTCGCACTCCTACACAGCAACGAGTGACGGTTCATTACTGCAACTATATATATATATATATATTAATGTATGCATATTGGGGGTCATTCAGATGTGGATGGAGTTGCAAAGTACTAATTATTTTTACCAGATTGCCAGTACTTTACGCATGTGCAAGACCTGTCCAGTGCATGTGCGAATGGGTCCTGCATAGCAGCATCAGCCTATCAGTGGTTGATGTCTTATGCCATTTAGGGGCGGGGATGGCCCCCTTTTCTCCATACTCAGGCATGTCACCGCTGTTGATGCAGAGGTAGAGGCCAGGATCTCTGTCAGAGGATGGAGATTTCCTGGCCTCTAGGTTGCAGCTGTGGTGGCAGGCTTCTGTGACCCCTGGGTCAGGCAGCTAACTGATAGTGTCAGAGATGATCCGATAATGCATCCTGAGATGCAGCTCAAATCAGTAATGCATGCAGTTGTGATGCCTTCTGCTGCGTTACCATATTTGTGCTATCACTGCTTCTTCTATGTAAGCAGCAGCAACTCCAAGCGCAACTGAATGACCCCCATTATATGACAATTTTGCCCAATGAAGAATTTATACTGTTTGTTATATAGGGTGTGATACGAGATGCCGGCAATCACATTACCCGACCATGAAAATGCTGACGAGGGTAAGGTAATATTTTAACCTCCCCTGCCCCCTACACTAACCTGCCTGGCGTGGCAGCTAGGTTTAAGACCCAGTTGGTGGTGGCTAGATCTAACAACCACCCCTTCCCCCTCTAGTGCCTAAAATCACCCAGAACTAACTGCCTTGAGTGGTGCAGTTATCAGGGAGATGACCAGGTGAATACAGGTTATAAGCAGTGAGTGGGGTATTCAAAATGAAAGGGATTCCAGACAGGCAATCTATGATATGTGAGTTGTTGTCAATTCAAAGAATGTTCATTTCTGTTGTTCATTAAATTTAATGCAATGGTATTTCAACACCCTTTTTCTTAGATTCTTATGCAGATACTGTTGTTCCATTGAGGAATGGAGAATGGAGCGCTGTGTGAAAGATAATTCTACTAACATGCACGTTGTATTAACTCTGCATATGGTAATATAACTTTTCTGTGCTAATATATAATATGGAGAACATACGTCTCTCTCTCTCTATATATATATATATATATGCAGTGGCGTAACTACTGCCCCAGCAGCCCTCGCGGTGGCTTGGGGGCGAGGGGCTGCGGGGGCACCACTGACAGAACAGATTGACATGCGGACGAGCGTCCGCATGTCAATCTGCGGTCTCCTCTCCCTCCTTCCCTCCGCTGCTGCCTACTGTGTACGGAGGGACACGGAGCGCACATCACGCGCCCCCCCCTGTGTCCCTCCTGGCTCTCCCCCGGCCGGTCTAATAAAGGAAGTGCCGTTCGTGAGCTCTGATTGGCTCACGAACCGGCACTTCCTTTATTAGACCGGCCGGGGGAGAGCCAGGTGGGACATTGGAGAGGCGCGCTATGCGCTCCGTGTCCCTCCAACACAAAGGAGGGGGAGGGGAAGCAGGCACTGGGGGTGCATATACCTGGCACTGGGGGCATATACCTGGCACTGGGGGGGGCATATACCTGGCACTGGGGGCATATACCTGGCACTGGGGGGGAAGCAGGCACTGTGGGGGAATATCTGGCACTGGGGGGGCATATACCTGGCACTGGGGGCATATACCTGGCACTGGGGGGGGGGATATCTGGCACTGGGGGCATATACCTGGCACTGTGGGGGAATATCTGGCACTGGGGGCATATACCTGGCACTGGGGGGGAATATCTGGCACTGGGGGGGCATATACCTGGCACTGGGGGGGCATATACCTGGCACTGGGGGGGAATATCTGGCACTGGGGGGGAAGCAGGCACTGTGGGGGAATATCTGGCACTGGGGGGGGGGCATATACCTGGCACTGGGGGCATATACCTGGCACTGTAGGGGAAGATCTGGCACTGGGGGCATATACCTGGCACTTGGGGGAATATCTGGCACTGTGGGGGAAGATCTGGCACTGGGGGCATATGCCTGGCACTGTGGGGGAAGATCTGGCACTGGGGGCATATACCTGGCACTGTGGGGGAATATCTGGCACTGGGGGCATATACCTGGCACTGTGGGGGAATATTTGGCACTGGGGGGAGCAGGCACTGAGGGGGCATATGTGGCACTGTGGGGGAATATCTGGCACTGGGGGCATATACCTGGCACTGTGGGGGAATATCTGGCACTGGGAGCATATGTGGCACTGGGAGCACGGCCCTAGCAACAAGCACTACCCCCTAGCAACGAGCATGACACCCAGTGCATGAAACCCCTGGCAACGAGCATGACACCCTGAGCATGAAAACCCCTGGCACCGTGCATGGAACCAAGAGCATGAAACCCCTGGCAACGAGCAGGTAATTTAAAAGTAATTGGAAGCCTTACTGTAGAACTTAATGTGTAATGGGCATTACGGTGTGTGGTATACTATATCACGGGCATTGTGTGGTATGTGGTATAATGTCTCAGGGTCACTGCAGTGTTTGGCATAATGTATCACGGACATTGCGGTGTGTGTCATAATGTTTCAGGCATTACGGTGTGTTGTATACTATATCACGGGCATTGTGGTATGTGGTATAATGTCTCAGGATCATTGTGGTGTGTGTCATAATGTGTCACAGACATTGTATGTGCTATAATGTATCAGGGGCATTGCAGTGTGTAGCATAATGTATAACGGGCATTGCGATTCCTGTCATAATGTGTCACAGGCATTACGGTGTGTGGCATAATGTGTCGGGGGCATTATGGTGTGTGCATATTGTGTCATGTGCATTATTGTGCGTGGAATAATGTCTAAGGGCCATTGCAGTATGTGGCATAATGTATACTGGGCATTACTATAAGGAGGAAAAATGACAAATAATGTAAGGGGCATGAATCAGGATTATTTTTCTTTCCTGTGGTGGCTAACGTCTGGGCGTGCAGGTTGCAAAACTGGGGTATAAGGTAGTCTTTTCCTGCAATACCACGCCCCTTTACGCGAAGCCACGCCCATTTCAACTAAGCCACACACCCTTTTGGCGCGCATATTTGTCCCTTTACTAGTGCCAATTATGGGGGGTATGGGGGGAGGGGGGCGCCGAAGGATTTTTTGGCTTGGGGGAGAAAAATTTCTAGTTACGCCACTGCATATATGTGTATACAAACAAATATGAACCCACAGCATTCGCCACCCCAGAAGCGGGGTGCAATGTCTGCACTCACCACTCATAGGGTGGGGTGCATGTAGCCCATGACCACCTACTTAATTATATACAAACAGAAAATTCAGCACTCACCATAGCAAGCTCACTTATCCTAACAACATCAATAAATAAATGATGGGGGATTTGTTAGTGAATTGGCCAATGCACGGAAGCCTGCAAACCGATCGCCAAGGTACCCCACCTTCATGCAGATCCTACACTATCACAGAGTCTTAAAAATTAAAACTTGGCAACTGTATCACACATAATATAACTGCAAATATGCCTACTTGTATGTATGTAGGTATGTGGCAGGTACACATTAAACCGGGTGGTCTTCAGTATGCCGAATGTCGGGATCCCGGCTCACAGTATACCGGTGCCGGGATCCCAACACCCGGCATACCAACCGCTATTCTCCCTCGTGGGGGTCCACGACCCCTCTGGAGGGAGAATAAGTACTGTGCCCGCAGCGTGGTGAGCGCAGCGAGCCCGCAAGGGGCTCTTTTGCGCTCGCCACACTGTCGGTATGCCGGAGGTCGGGCTCCCGGCGCCGGTATGCTGGTCGCCGGGAGCACGGCCGCCGGCATACCATACTACACCCCATTAAACCAAGCAGGCATATTTGCAGTTATATTATGTGTGATACAGTTGCCAATCTCAGCGGGCACCCGTCTCTCTCTACACAGCGGAAGCCAGTGGCAGGAGCTCACTACTGAGCTCCGGCTTCTGGCTCCCGGCTCTGTCAGTGTGCGCTATGGGAGAGACGTCATGATGTCTCTCCTATAGTGCCGAGTAGCGGACGCTGGAAGGACTGCAGCAGTTGGACGCGGGAGCGGGGCTTGGTGAGTATTGTGTTTGTTTTTTTCATATGTTTCTACTGGAGGCAAACTACAAGAAGGGGTCTAACTACTTGAGGGCATTACTACTGCGGGGCATTACTTCTGGGGCAAACTACAAGGGGGCTAACTACTGGGGGGCATTACTACTTGGGGCAAACTACAAGGGGGCTAACTACTGGGGACATAACTACTGGGGGGCTATACTACTGGGGGCTAACTACAAGGGGGCTAACTACTGGGGTCAAACTACAGGGCAGCTAACTACTGGGGGCAAACTATAGGGGGGCATACAGGGCCGGTGCAAGGTTTCTCGGCACCCTAGGCAAGACTTCAGCCTCCCCCCACCCCCCCACCATCACACCTATCAGCCACCACAGGATAAACTAAAACACATTGGCATCCACAGGAACAAATAATAACAAACACAATGACCCCTTTCAGGAAAAAAAGAAAAAAACACATTGGCTTCCACAGGGTAAAAGAAACACACATTTGCCCTGACAGGAAAAACCAAAACACAATGCTCCCCAGTACATAACTTGCATATAGCCCTTTATTATTGTCAGAACAGCAAATTAATGTGCTCCTGCTAAGTACAAAGGGAAAACGTGATGGCTTCTCCAACATATGTGCAAGGCCCTATCTTAGTATCAAAATTATTATTATTATTATTTACTTATATAGTGCCACTAATTTGTACACAGAACATCAGAATTCATAAGTACTGGCGCCCAAGATGGCTGCCTCACCTTTTGTATGCTCCTGATCATCTCCATAAAACAGCTTAAATTCACCACAACTGACCTATGAATCATCATAAATATCCAAGGACTTATCTTGAACTTGTACTACTCTACGCGGACATTTCATCAAAACCAACGGATTGCATTCCTGCGCTGAGATACACACTGGATTGAATCCTGGACTGAATCCTCTGCATATCTCCACTGAGAAATCCTTCAGTTTAGCAGCTGCTGTACTCTGCATTGGACATTACCCAGATAAGGTACTGTGGATTACAACCTAACTTTGGCTACATCCAGCCCCTCACTTAGACATCATCCACCTCTGTTCTCTGAGCAACAAATAACTGACTTATTGCATTAATCTACTAATATCAGTATATTCAGGCTCTGAATTGCTGAAGGCTCACTGTTTAAAATCAGGATCCATTTCCAGGACACGTTGTCACTACCCCCACAAAAAACAAAAAAAAAAATCTACTTCAAAGGCCTCTCACACTGACACTTTTCACACCTACACAGTAGGATTTGGCTTCTAACACCTTTCCAAAAGGCTGCCTATCCTAGGATAATTGACTAAATCAGCAGTTATTTTATTTATTACTTGCTTCAAATATACACAATAGGTTATAGCAATAACTTTGTTCATAATCCCATTATAATTTTGGATCACATACCGAATTGGGGGAAAACAAAACACAAAAAGGAAAAACAAAAAAACAAAAAACAAACACTGCTTTCTCTCCCTCTCTCATCATCATATGCAGTTCAAATTTATAGTAATCTGTCATTGATGACCAAATGTATACGTATTGCTCCAGCTTCATTCTTTCACTCCGCCCACCACGCTCTGCAGTTCCTATCACACCATCACAGGCTTCTATTCTCCAATCCCTTGGCATTTTAAAAAGAAAACACAGGCGCATTCGTGGGAAGCGAGCAGGCCGGAAATGTATTTCCCCAGGTAACCATCTAAGTCCTTTGACCACCTGCTCACCCCCATACTCAAAGAACAATCAAATAGAAGTGATACCTAAAAGACGGCCCTGTGTTTGGAAGGACAGAACTGTCTACTCTCACTTTGTGACCCCCATACCCAGAGCTCCTGCACTTAACATAAAGAAAACTGAAGACCCTCTGGTATGCCCAATCAGGTCAGTCCTTTGTAATGCCAGATCTATAAGAAACAAGACTGCAACAATTGCTGACCTTATTGAATCTGCAGATCTAGCCTGTATTACAGAGACCTGGCTAGATGAAAATGCAGCACCTATATTGGAGGCTGCAGTACCAACAAACTACTCTGTCATCCACAACCCAAGACTGGACCGCAGGGGTGGCGGGGTGGCTATCTGCTTCAAAAAAGAACTTAAACTTAGTGTCCACCCTATTGAAACTACTCGCTCATTTGAGTGCATTGCTGCCCGGAGTTCGACAGGATTAGGTTTCAGAGTACTTCTTATTTACCGGCCACCTGGAGATGGAAAGATATTTCTACAAGAAATTGCAGACACTGTTGCTGGCCTGGTTCTGGAACATCAAAGATGGCTCATCCTCGGGGATTTCAATGCATGGGTGGATGATGAGCTCTCACGCCTTGGCCAAGACCTCCTGTGCACAATGAATGGTCTGGGCTTCACACAGGTCATTCCCTCTGCCACACATAAAAGTGGTCACACTCTCGACCTCGTCTTTCAGATTGGATTAGAGGTCACTGACCTAAAAATAAACCCAGTCATCTGGTCAGACCACTACTCCCTCTGGTTCTCAGTTGCAACCCCTCAAATAAGATCTCTGCCCGTGGAGTTGACCAGGTATCGTCCAAGGAGGGGTATGACTCCCCAGGCTCTTGCAGCAAATCTGGATCTCTCTGCTATACTGGGTGCCTGTGAAGATCCCTGTTCCCTAGTCCGTTATTATAATAGGGATGTTATGGCTGCAATTGATATTATCGCCCCTGTGCGTTTAAGACCTCGTAAACCACAACGTCAAGCTCCATGGTTCGACAACAGTGTTAGTGAGCTCAAGAAAAGGGGGCGTAGACTGGAAAGACGATGGAGGAAGACTAACCTAGTGGATGACAAAATAAAACTAATAAAGCATAACGAAGAATATCAATCGACAATCACTCGTAAGAAAGCACAGTTCCTGTCAAATGAGATCACAGCAGCAAACAATAGGCCAGCTCAACTTTTCCGCACAGTGGAGATGCTTTGCAAGCCAGCATGCCTGCAGACTGATGAGACCCTCTCCCAGGCAAGATGCAACGAGTTTGCAAACTTCTTTGCAGATAAAATATCCACCATCCGGGCTGGAATCTCCACAGTGCCATCAAAGGAGTGCCAAACTACAAAGCCCGCCAATATAAGCTACCTGCCTTCATGGACCAGCTTTGATCCAGTGGATGTAAAGGACACTGCTGAAATTGCTCGGATTTTGCGTCCCACCACCTGTAATCTGGACCCAGCCTCAACCAAGCTTCTAATAGGTTGTATGGATATAATTGGTCCTGTCTTTACAAAAATTGTTCAATGCTCTTTGCAGACAGGCATTTTTCCTGGACCCCTAAAGGAAGCAATTGTTAGACCGCTTCTTAAAAAACCTAATTTAGATCCCGACTGCATGACCAACTACAGACCGGTATCAAACCTTCCTTTCCTAGGAAAGGTTATTGAGAAAGTCGTTGCAAATCAACTGGAAACCCGCCTGACAACCCATGATATTTATGATCCATTTCAATCAGGATTCAGGAGAAGACATAGTACTGAAACAGCCCTGGTGTGTGTGTTAAATGATCTTCTGATGGCAAGAGACAGAGGTGACTGTTCAATATTAATCCTTCTGGATCTCTCGGCAGCATTTGATACCGTGGACCATGGGCTTCTGATTGAGCGACTGATACATTTCTGTGGTCTGGATGGCACAGTCCTAAGATGGTTCAAATCATTTCTCACGGGCAGGTCACAGAGAGTATCATCTGGATTATACTCATCACCACCAGTGTCATTGCCATGTGGTGTCCCACAAGGTTCTATACTATCCCCCATGCTTTTTGCAGTATACATGCTCCCATTGGGCGAAATAATCAGGCGCCATGGCCTGGTCTACCACTGCTATGCAGATGATACACAACTGTACTTGTCCTTTGCTCCGGGCACTGATAACCCAATAGCAACCCTTAATGGCTGTCTAGCTGAACTACAGGAGTGGATGAGCGCCAGCTGGCTGCGACTGAACCCGGATAAAACAGAGGTCCTTATGATACGACCGCAACATCAAAGGACAAGACTGCAGCATAGCCAACCAACTGGACTTACACTCGGGGATTCAGAATTACAGACCAGTGATCGTGTGCGGAATCTTGGCGTTGTCCTGGATGGTGGCTTGACACTTAAACATCAGATATCAGCCACAATCAAATCCTCATTCTTTCACCTGAGGAACATAGCCAGAATCAAGCACTTAATTCCCTCAGATGATATGCCAAAAGTCATACATGCATTTGTATCATCTCGTTTAGACTACTGTAATGCCCTCTACCTTGGTCTACCAGCAAAAGAATTGCAGCGCTTACAGCTGGTGCAAAACACAGCTGCCAGGCTATTAACCAACCAGCCCCGTTCTAGCCACATAACACCCATCCTCTACTCCCTTCACTGGCTGCCTGTACGATGGCGAATCATCTTCAAGATTGGCTTACTGAGTTTCAAAGCATTACATGACCAAGGCCCAAGGTACCTCAAACAGCTTCTGACCCCATACTGCCCCACTCGATTACTGCGATCTGTAGATGAAGGACTTTTAGCAGTACCTAGAATCTACCGTAATTCATCTGGGGGTCGAGCTTTTAGTCATGCGGCTCCGACTCTATGGAACTCACTTCCCCGCACAGTGCGAGAGGCCCCAACTATAGAATCCTTCAAAAGTAGACTCAAGACTTTTCTGTTTACTCAAGCATTTCCATAATGTCCCTTTTAGTATCTTCATGCTTCTGTATTTTATGAAAATGTACTTCATTATTTTCTGTACTATATTATGCTATGTATCTGTTAAGCGCCTTGAGTCCTATGGGAGAAAGAGCGCTATATAAATAAAATTATTATTATTATTATTATTATCTCTCCCTGTTCCACTGGAATGGGAGTGATTCTCTCTAAAATGCAAACACACACAGACAAATCCACATAACCTGACCATATGTTTTTGGAGTGTGGGTGGAAACAGGAATACCCAGAGGAAACCCATAGAAACATAAAAAGAACATGCAAACTCTACACAGACAGGCCATGACCAGGAATTGAACTCATGACCTGAGTGCTGTGAGGCAGTAATGCTTACCCTATGCTACTGTTCCGCCAATTGGATAATAACGTATCAAAAATGTTGCAGACTGTATAGAGAATACACCCTACAGCAGTTTGGGAAAGGGATCCTGACGCTTAGGATGCCGGTAGTCAGAAGAATGACAGCAGCATCCTGCTGCTTATAGGTGGTCATTCCGAGTTGATCGCTCGCTAGCAGTTTTTAGCAGCCGTGCAAACGCTATGCCGCCGCCCACTGGGAGTGTATTTTAGCTTAGCAGAAGTGCGAACTAAAGGATCGCAGAGCGGCAGCAAAAACAAATTGTGCAGTTTCAGAGTAGCTTCAGACCTACTCAGCGCTTGCGATCACTTCAGACCATTCAGTTCCGGATTTGACGTCACAAACACACCCTGCGTTCTCCCAGCCACGCCTGCGTTTTTCCTGGAACGCCTGCGTTTTTTCGAACACTACCTGGAAACGGTCAGTTGACACCCAGAAACGCCCACTTCATGTCAATCACTCTGAGGCCGCCATTGCGACTGAAAAGCAACGCTAGACCTTGTGTGAAACTACATCGGCCATTGTGAAAGTACTTTGTGCATACGCATGCGCAGAAGTGCTGTTTTTTCACTTAATCGCAGCGCAGTGAACATTTTAATCTAGCGATCAACTCGGAATGACCCCCATAATCCCAACCCCTCGTAGGAAAGTATGCTAACCCCCTTCCCTCCCCTACCTGCCGCCTAACCCTCCCTTCCTGCAGTCTAACTTTAATTTCCCCCCCTGCAACCTAACCCTACCATGGTGCCTAACCCTAACCCCCTCCCCCCACAGCCTAACTGTAACCCTCCCCGGCATACTTACATTCAGTATGCTGACTCTTGGGATTCCGGCATCGGGATTCTGATTGTTGTTGGGCAGCTTATTTTTAGTGTGTGCAGTTAGATTTCAGTACTAATAAATGGTAAAAAAAATAGAACACGACAAACTGACAAATATACGTTTTCTGAGCAGCAGGTACGGATGTCTTGTTCAGCCATACACTATATATCTTGTGATATACTATGTTGGTTCATTGACAGTTTTTATGTTGCAAATATAGGTGAAATGTGGCACTCCCAGCCAATGTGGAACTGCAAGTCCCAGCATATCCTGCCAAAAAAGAAGCAGGGCATACTGGACAATGTAGTTTCACACCAGCTACAGCTGACGCATGGAAAAAAAACTCCACTACTTACTTGCAAGGAGGAGTAACCGTCAGACGGAGAAGCAATCAGTCGGCATCCATCACAGCCTATGGACATACAGGTCTTCCGTAGGTCTGTAGGACAAAGTAAAAAAAAGTCTATAGTAGTATCACATGCTGGTGCTGGTCCCACAATGACAGTTGGATCAGGCTGCAGATGCATAAACCACTGGTCCACTTTCTGTAGATGAGGCGGACCAGGACATAAATGACGGAGCGGCCTGGGGCATACCCCCCCCTCCCTCCAGTGCAGCACGCCTGTTGCTGTGAGGGTGAGGGGGGGGGGGGGGGGCTCAGTGCTTGGTGCTGCCACTGAATCTGCCTATACTCTCAGCAACTGCAGGCCTTTTGTGATACAGTATGTGTGCAGGGAACTTCTTTAACTGGGTGTACTACGGTATGACAGTGCTAGGGATCCCAGCGCCCAGCATACCGTCGCTGGGATCCTGACCGCTGGTATACCGGCAGTGGGGCGAGCACAAAAGAGCCCCTTGCGGGCACAGTGGCGCTTGTTATTCTCCCTCCAGGGGGATCGTGGACACCCCAAGAGGGAAAATAGTTGTCGGTATGCCGGCTGTCGGGATTCCGGCGTCGGTATGCTGAGCGCTGGGATCCCGACAGCCGGCATATCAAATGCCACACCTTTAACAGAGTGTGAGGTATAGCATTACAGGTACTGGATGTTTCCCAGTGAGCCCTGTAACACATACACAACTACTCACACTGAGGCCCACACACACTCATACTGAGACACACACACACAGTGACACTCATACTGAGACACACACACAGTGACACTCATACTGAGACACACACACACTGACACTCATACTGGGACGGACACACAGTGGCACTCACACTGAGACACACACACTGACACTCATACTGAGGTAGAGGCACATGTACACTCATACTGAGAAACACAATGACACTCAGGGGCGGATCCAGAACAAAATGACGGGGGGGGGGGCACCATGACAGAGGAAATGAGGGGGAGGTACTTTAGTGCGCACATAAGACGCACGTGCTCCAGAAAAGTGGGTTTGGCCTTGCAACAATGGTTGTGGCTTCAAAGAGAATGCCATATCCATGAGGCAGTGGGTGACGCCACAGAATGTGAGATTGTTTGTGACATAGTGGATGACGGGGAGAGATAGTGGGTGACAGGGAGAGGCAGACAGGAGGGAGAAGTGATGGGGTGAAATAGTGGGAGAAAGAAAGGCAGTGGGTGACAGGGAGAATGTGACGGGGAGAGGTAGTGGGTGATGTCAGGTAGAGAGTAAAAGGCAATGGGTGACAGGAGAGAAAAGTGATGGGGAGAGATAGTTGGAGACAGAAAGGCAGTAGGTGACAGGGAGAATGTGACGGGGAGAGGCAGTGGGTGATGTCAGGTTGAGAGTAGAAGGCAATGGGTAACGGGAGAAAAGTGATGGGGAGAGATAGCTGGAGACAGAAAGGCAGTAGGTGACAGGCAGTGGGATCTATATATGGGACACCGGCCTAGATGGAAATGGGGCAGAGAGATGGTGGTGGGAGGGGGAAACACTAGGCTGTAGAAGGGGATACACTGGGCTGAATGAGGGGATGTCCTTGCTGAGTGGCAGTGAGATGGGGGCAGGGGGCTGGGAGAGGGGAGACACTGGGCAGATAGGGTGGTAGATACTGGGATAAGGGAGTTAGTGAGATGGTGGGGGACACTGGGCTGGATTGGGGGGCCCAGGGCACTATGAGTGGGGAGGCACTTGGCAGGATGGGAAGGGGGCAGTGAAAGGGGTAACACTGGGCTGGTGAGGAGGGATCAGTATGTCTAGACTCACTGGGGGGTTCTAGATGGGAGAGCAGTGAGATGGGAAGAGTGGGCTGGTTGGGGAGGGAAGGGGAAACATTGGGCTGGCAGGATGGGAGACACTGGGGCTAGGGGCAGTAAAGGTGGGGGCACCAGGCTGGAGAAGGGAGCAGACACTGAGAGAGCACTGTTTCTGTCTGGCCCTGCACATGCGAGTGCAGCACCGCACACTCACTCAGTAGCCCTTCCCGTGTCCCTGCACCCTACCTGCTTCCTCGGTCCCCAGCTCAGCTCAATCACCCCTGCACTGCCAACTCTGTGCAGGGATCTGTCTCCTGGTGGCGGGTCCGGCTGGCTCCATCAGGCGGCAGCTTGCTCCATCTAACAGGCGGCGGCATTGACGGCTCTCACTCCCCCGCAATCAGCGTACCGTGGAGCCCCTCTTCCCCCGTGTACTAGTGCAGCCAGGGAGAGGGTGACACTAAAGTCCGAATTAGGCCCAGCCCGCGGATCAGAATGCAGAAGGCGGAGCTGGGCTGTTCGTTCCTAGGTAAGCTGCTACAGGAAGGAGGGACCGACAGCCGGCGGCCTCATTGTGCAGTGCAGCATAAAAAAAAAAACACCTCCTAAATGACAGGGGGAGCACGTGCCTTGGTGCCCCCCCACCCCCCTGAATCCGCGTATGATGACACTAATACTAAGTCAGAGACGCACACACACTCATACTGAGACACACACTCATACTGAGACACATACTGAGACGACAAACTCATACTGAGGCACACACTGATACTGAGAGACACACACACACACACACACACACACACACACACACACACACACACACACTGATACTGAGACACACACACACACACTGATACTGAGACACACACACACACACACACACACACACACACACACACACACACACACACACACACACACACACACACAGTAGTTACCTCCAGCTTACAGTATATCACAGGAGCAAGTCTGAAAGAACAGGCAGCAGAGCCATAGAAAGACCGCCGAGGACCTAGCATACTCGGGGGCGTGGCCTAATCACGGAGGTGTGGCCACGCCCCTTTTATAAAAAAAACCACCAAAAAAACCCCATCAAGCAGCAGGCTATGGAGCCGGCCCGGCAGATGGGGGACACGGGACTGGCCGAGGGGGAAACCAACTCTCTGCTCCCACTGCATAGCGGTGCGGCAGTGAATTGTCTAGCTGCCTGTCAGTCAAATTAGCATCGTTGCAGGACTACCCGCAGCGCTGCTATGTGTCTCCATGCCGCCGGGTGCCTTGCTGCTGCTATTTCATGGGGGCTAGTAAAGGGCGAAGGGGGGAGAGCGGGTTGGCGGCTAACAGTCAAAACGACCAGGGCTCCTGACAGCCTCAGCATACCGCCCCCTCAGGTCCTGGCGCCCATAGGCAGCTGCCTAAAGCTGCCTAATGGAAGCGCCGGCCCTGGGGGCATAACTACTGCGGGGCTAAACTACAGGGGGCTAACTCCATGGGACTAAACTACAGGGGCTAAACTACTGGGGACATTACTACATGAGGGCTAAACTACTGGGAGGCTAAAATACTGGGGGCATTACCACTGGGGGGCTAAACTAAAGGGGGGTAAACTACTGAAGTTGTAATCGCATGGGCATTACCACTGGGGGCTAAACTACTGGGGGCATAACTACAGGGGCATAACTACTGGGGGCATAACTACAGGGGAATAAATGACTGGGGGCACTATCAGTAATTGCATTAAAACGAGGGGCACTACTAATGAGGGCATTGTAAAGGGAGCACTTAATAAGCGGCACCACTCCTAGGGACTTAAGGGGCAATACTACTGGGGGCATTGCACAAGGGGCACCACTACTATAGGCTCTATATAAGGGGCACTACCACTGTGGGCACTACCAGTACAGTGGACATTACATAAGGGGCACTACAACTGTGGGCATTGTGTAAGGGGAGCTACTGCTGTAGGCAAAATGTGTATTACAGGGTGCTACTACTGTGGACATTATGTGTATTAGGGGAGATACTACTGTGGGCTTTGTGTATAAGGGACACTGTGTGTCATAACATGAATAAGGGACACTACTATGTGGTGTAATGTGAATAAGATTATACTACTGTGTGGCATAATTTTAATTGGGGATACTATTGTGTGACCACGCCTCTTTCTTTTTGAGACCATGCCCCTTTTTTGTGGTGCATGCAATACCTTTATTGCATGGGCGCCGGGGGAGGGGGGGTGAGTTCCACCACCTCTCTAGGACCTCTTTAAGCACTGCCACCATACCTTCCATGTCCCTTGTCTGACACAATGGCTACTGAAGAACACTGCTTGTCTTGTGTTCCACACAATGTGCTATGACCTGGATATTGTTACCCAGCTCACCTGAAGGACACCAAATAGAAGCAGAGGACCCATTCTAAACATCAGAAGTAAATAGAGGCAAGCTTGTTTTTCTTTGTTGTAAGATCAATATATATATATATATATATATATAGCCAACAATCATAAGCGGCACTGACGGGACTCCTCAAATGAACGGGTCCGACACCCCGATATTCAGCAACATTTCGGTTTTATATCAAACCTTCGAAGGTTTGAAATAAAACCGAAACGTTGCTGAATATCGGGGTGTCGGACCCGTTCATTTGAGGAGTCCCGTGAGTGCCGCTTATGATTGTTTGGCTATTTTACAGTCGCAGAGCTGTTTAAGAGGGCACCGGGCGAGTTGACTTCTAAAGCACAGAGTGCCGAGTTCCATATGCAATATATATATATATATATATATATATATATATATATATAGTGTACATCATGGTCCGCACAACACTGTAATCATCTCATGCAGGGTGCCCGGTTTAGGGTAATTCAATATAAGTACAAGCACATCATGAGGCTCCAACTGGGGCTATGTTGCAGAAGAAACCAGCACTCCTTCAATATCCAAACGTTTTTATGCCATTTCAAGTAATATGACAAACTTTTTGGTGCAAAAACAGCAGCTTGGAAACAAAGTTCCATCAATAGTACAAGTCTCACATGTCCTGAGTCATGCTGGGGATATGGATCTAACCCAGCAGGGTCTCCCTACAGCCGTTTCGGCTACCGCCGTCTTCAGGGGAGTAGTTCAAACTATTATGCCAAGCTCCTTCTATTTATACCCACTAAATGAACAAAGTGTGCTCACCTGTCCTAATCGTTTACCCGAGCTCCGCCAGGTGTTGTTAGGGGGCGCGTGTGTGAAGCTACCAGGATGCCTGGACGCCCGCCTGTGACATCATCCAGCATCACCACGCTCTCCACGAGCGTCTCCCGTCTGTTGCCATGGTAGCGTCTGTCCCGCCTCCTCACGCCACGTGACCGTGACGTGTGTACCGCGTCCCACACCCTCCAGGCAAACAGCGGTTCACCGATTGGCCTACTCGTCCGAGCGATCCGCCTACCTGACATGGCGTACCTCTGGTGGCTTCCTTGTCTCCTGGCAACCCAACCACGTCACCTCCACTCACCTAAAGCGGCAAGATCGGGACAACAAACGTGTACAAAACTATTACACCTGAAACAGAATACAGTAAAATGACATCTATGCATATACAATGTGCCACAATTCCCGTCAGGGACCTGTTACATCACTTATATAGATAACTATCATTACCCACAGCGCCCCCCACTGGCTGAACTAATCACTAAACTTGTAACTCTGATTTAATCAAGACAGACATAACACCGGGGCTAACCATATATTGGTCATGTCGTAATGATGCTACCCTTGACTGACACATCTATTTTGCACTGAATGTATATGCATATAAAACAACAAACCCAAAAAAAATACAACAAATAAATAATAATAAACATGAACAGGAGCATCTGTGTGGAGAAGGCATCCACTATAACACTACAATAAACTAAGAACAACAGGCCTGGTTCAAAACTATCTGTTTTCTATAGGAAACAGGAAAAGATTAGTTCCTCATTAAGCCCTAATGGGGCCATAGCATTAAGTAAATATATCCATCGGCTTTCTTGCTTTAATAGCTGCTTGTTACGATCGCCACCTCTCCTAAGCGGCGGCACATGATCCAGAGGCATGAATTTGAAGTCCCTTATTTTGTGACCACAATTTGCAAAATGTCTGGCCACCGGTGGGGTACTGGGTTCCACTATCTGTAATGCTTTTTTAATTGATGAACGGTGCATGGATATTCGTTCTTTTAGCATCCGGATCGTTTTGCCCACGTATACTTTTTTACAGGGATATACAATGATATAAGTCACGTAACGGGTGTCGCAAGTCATTCTGTGTCTCAACGTGTATTTGTCCCCCAACATAGGGTGCACAAATTCTTTACCAGTCAGCATAAACATACAATTGGCACAGCCACCACATTTGAAGGCTCCCCTCTGAAGACTAAGCCAATTTGTGTTTACCATCACACCAGGACTAATATCAGATTGTGAGATCCGTTCTTTAAGATTCTTGCTCCTCTTATAGCTGAAGAGGGGTGTATTAGCGCAGAATCTGCTTAATGCTGGGTCCGTCTGGACAATATGCCAATGCTTCAGTATTGACTTTTTGACTAAACCCGACGTGATAGAATAGGTACTTGTGAATACCAAACGTTCTGTTTCCGCACTTTTCATCTTTGGAACCAACAGGTCCTCCCATTTTAGCCCCAGGCATTTTGTTGTCGCTTGTTTCACTTCCAATGGATCGTAGCCCCAATCAATGAACGTCTGCCCCATATTAGCTAGAGCCTCTGGCAGTTTAGTGTGGTCTGAGGTTATTCGCGTCACCCTTACTAATAGAGAGTAAGGAAGTCCCTTCTTTAAAGGTTGTGAGTGAAAGCTTGATGCAAGAAGAAGCGTATTTTTGTCTGTTGGTTTTCTAAAAATGCTAGTTGTGAAACATCCTTCCTCAATTCCTACCAACACATCTAAAAATTCCATCTTTACCCTATTATATCGGTAAGTGAATCTAATGGAACCAGGCCTGTTGTTCAATCTCTCAACAAATTGGACCAATGCCTGTTCACCACCAGTCCACAGCATGAAAAGGTCGTTGATGAATCTGACGTAGAACGATATGAATTTAGCAAAATCCACATCGTTCATGATGTTATTCTGTTCTAAATCATACATAAATAAATTAGCATATGATGGGGCCATGTTAGACCCCATCGCCGTCCCGTGAAGTTGTAGAAAAAAAGAATTATTGAATAAAAAATAATTTTTATGTAATATGATCTCAATCAGTAGTAATAGAAAATCAACTGGTGGACCCTCATAGTGTGGACTAGTGGTGATGGCTTTCCTGACTGATTCAATCCCCTCCGTATGGTCAATACTAGTGTATAAACTAGAAACGTCTAACGTCACAAAAAGACAGTCACTTGGCGGCGGTCCAAATTGTTCTAATTTGTTAATAAAATCCGACGTGTCCTTAATAAAATAGGGGGTATGTTGGACTACTGATTCTAAGTGATAATCAACATACTGAGACAAAGGTTGTCCCAATGAGCCTCTGGAGGAAATAATGGGTCTACCCGGAGGATCCACCAAACTCTTGTGCACCTTGGGTAAGATGTACAAGAGGGGGATCCTCGGGTAGTCCTGAGTGAGAAATTTTTCTGTCTGTTCATCTATCCAACCGTTGTTGTAACCAAGTTGAATGATGGAATCTATTTCCTTCTAGAAATTGAGTGTTGGGTCAAACTGAAGTCTTTTATAACAGGTTGCATCTGACAACTGCCTCATTACTTCCTCAACATAGTTAGTCTTGTTCATTATAACAATGCCACCGCCTTTATCGGCGGGGCGTATTACAATATTGACATTGTTATTTAGAGTTTTTACTGCTAATGACTCCTCCTTGTTCAAATTTGAATATTTGATCCTACTCTTACGTAAAATTGGTATAGTATCCATCCTTACCAAACGCATGAAGGTCTCAATCGATGCGTTTGTTGATGGTGGGTCAAAAGTACTGGGGATTTTAAATGGAGTTGATTTATACTCAGTAGCTGTCCGTTTGTTGAAGAAGTCTTTGGGGCGTAGTTGCCTGTGAAATCTATAGAGCTCAACCTCAAAGTCAAAAGGTTTCTGTCGGTGAGTTTGAACAAAAGACAGACCCTTGGCTAATACCATAGCCTCTGGTTCAGTTAGTTTGTATGAGGATAGATTGAATAATGCTATTTGCGGATCATCCTGGGATTTTTTTATCTTTGATTTTTGATGCCTGACACCCCCTCTCCTGCAGGGTTTTCTAATTCCCTGTCTGGTGGTACTTTGCTGCGTGTGGATGCTTTGTCTCCTAAAAAATGTTGTCTAGATTTACTGGAATTGTCTGAATCACTCTGAGAGGTGTTAGACTCAATATCAGTAAAGTGTCTAGGTTGTCGTCTTTTAAACGTCTGACCAGTTTGCCACCGTCGTCTATTATTTTGAGGAATCAACCAGGGATACACACAAAAATCCCTGTAGTCCTCTTTGACCCTCTTGTATTTACCTTTCTTAAATGCTAACAAATCTGATTTAAATGTAGCTACACTTTCATCCAATTTGGATAGCCAGTCAGTGCTATTATCAGCCTTAATAATATCTAATCCTGCAATCTCACAAGCTTTGATATCCTTTTCCACAACCTTGATGTCGGCGTTCACCTGCTGGATGACCAAGAGCATTAAATCAAAGCTACACTGATTCAGGATAAGACACCATTGTCTACAGAATTCTTTACAGTTACGTCCCAGAGTAGGTTGATTTTTGATTCTAAAGCCCCTAGGGACTAAATTTTCTTTATGATATTGGGACAATGTCAGCCCATAAAGTTCAAGTTCCACCAATCTCTTACGCAACCTTAATAAATCTGCATGAACTTCCTGTGGGCTATCCTGATCAAAAGCTAATTGGTCAGTGTTGGAAAAAAGTATTTTAGATACATCTTTATCTTGAAATCTCTTGGTCCCAGTGATGTCGCCGACACCAAACTCCATCGTTCTTAACACGTACACTTAAAGGACAAAACTGAGCACTATAGTAAGCACCCTTACAGCATGTGCACAAAATGCAAGGCTATACAGTACATACAAACAAACAACATATAATTAAAAACCAATACCGTGGTGCAGTCCAAATCCAGTTCATGGAAATAAGCTAGTGTACATCATGGTCCGCACAACACTGTAATCATCTCATGCAGGGTGCCCGGTTTAGGGTAATTCAATATAAGTACAACCACACCATGAGGCTCCAACTGGGGCTATGTTGCAGAAGAAACCAGCACTCCTTCAATATCCAAACGTTTTTATGCCATTTCAAGTAATATGACAAACTTTTTGGTGCAAAAACAGCAGCTTGGAAACAAAGTTCCATCAATAGTACAAGTCTCACATGTCCTGAGTCATGCTGGGGATATGGATCTAACCCAGAAGGGTCTCCCTACAGCCGTTTCGGCTACCGCCGTCTTCAGGGGAGTAGTTCAAACCATTATGCCAAGCTCCTTCTATTTATACCCACTAAATGAACAAAGTGTGCTCACCTGCCCTAATCGTTTACCCGAGCTCCGCCAGGTGTTAGGGGGCACGTGTGTGAAGCTACCAGGACGCCTGGACGCCCGCCTGTGACATCATCCAGCATCGCCACGCTCTCCACGAGCGTCTCCCAGTCTCCCGTCTGTTGCCATGGTAGCGTCTGTCCCGCCTCCTCACGCCACGTGACCATGACGTGTGTACCGCGTCCCACACCCTCCAGGCAAACAGTGGTTCACCGATTGGCCTACTCGTCTGAGCGATCCGCCTACCTGACATGGCGTACCTCTGGTGGCTTCCTTGTCTCCTGGCAACCCAGCCACGTCACCTCAACTCACCTAAAGCGGCAAGATCGGGACAACAAACGTGTACAAAACTATTACACCTGAAACAGAATACAGTAAAATGACATCTATGCATATACAGTGTGCCACAATTCCCGTCAGGGATCTGTTACATCACTTATATAGATAACTATAATTACCCACAGCGCCCCCCACTGGCTGAACTAATCACTAAACTTGTAACTCTGATTTAATCAAGACAGACATAACACAGGGGCTAACCATATATTGGTCATGTCGTAATGATGCTACCCTTGACTGACACATCTATTTTGCACTGAATGTATGTGCATATAAAACAACATACCCCCCAAAAATACAACAAATAAATAATAATAAACATGAACAGGAGCATCTGTGTGGAGAAGGCATCCACTATAACACTACAATAAACTAAGAACAACAGGCCTGGTTCAAAACTATCTGTTTTCTATAGGAAACAGGAAAAGATTAGTTCCTCATTAAGCCCTAATGAGGCCATAGCATTAAGTAAATATATCCATCGGCTTTCTTGCCTTAATAGCTGCTTGTTACGATCGCCACCTCTCCTAAGCGGCGGCACATGATCCAGAGGCATGAATTTGAAGTCCCTTATTTTGTGACCACAATTTGCAAAATGTCTGGCCACCGGTGGGGTACTGGGTTCCACTATCTGTAATGCTTTTTTAATTGATGAACGGTGCATGGATATTCGTTCTTTTAGCATCCAGCTCGTTTTGCCCACGTATACTTTTTTACAGGGACATACAATTATATAAGTCACGTAACCGGTGTCGCAAGTCATTCTGTGTCTCAACGTGTATTTGTCCCCCAACATAGGGTGCACAAATTCTTTACCAGTCAGCATAAACATACAATTGGCACAGCCACCACATTTGAATGCTCCCCTCTGAAGACTTAGCCAATTTGTGTTCACCATGACTCCAGGACTAATATCAGATTGTGAGATCCGTTCTTTAAGATTCTTGCTCCTCTTATAGCTGAAGAGGGGTGTATTAGCGCAGAATCTGCTTAATGCTGGGTCCGTCTGGACAATATGCCAATGCTTCAGTATTGACTTTTTGACTAAACCCGACGTGATAGAATAGGTACTTGTGAATACCAAATGTTCTGTTTCCGCACTTTTCATCTTTGGAACCAACAGGTTCTCCCGTTTTAGCCCCAGGCATTTTGTTGTCGCTTGTTTCACTTCCAATGGATCATAGCCCCGATCAATGAACTTCTGCCCCATGTTAGCTAGAGCCTCTTGATCATGTGCCACCGCTTAGTAGAGGTGGCGATCGTAACAAGCAGCTATTAAAGCAAGAAAGCCGATGGATATATTTACTTAATGCTATGGCCCCATTAGGGCTTAATGAGGAACTAATCTTTTCCTGTTTCCTATAGAAAACAGATAGTTTTGAACCAGGCCTGTTGTTCTTAGTTTATTGTAGTGTTATAGTGGATGCCTTCTCCACACAGATGCTCCTGTTCATGTTTATTATTATTTATTTGTTGTATTTTTTGGGGGTATGTTGTTTTATATGCATATACATTCAGTGCAAAATAGATGTGTCAGTCAAGGGTAGCATCATTATGACATGACCAATATATGGTTAGCCCCGGTGTTATGTCTGTCTTGATTAAATCAGAGTTACAAGTGTAGTGATTAGTTCAGCCAGTGGGGGGCGCTGTGGGTAATGATAGTTATCTATATAAGTGATGTTACAGGTCCCTGACGGGAATTGTGGCACATTGTATATGCATAGATGTCATTTTACTGTATTCTGTTTCAGGTGTAATAGTTTTGTACACGTTTGTTGTCCCGATCTTGCCGCTTTAGGTGAGTGGAGGTGACGTGGCTGGGTTGCCAGGAGACAGGGAAGCCACCAGAGGTACGCCATGTCAGGTAGGCAGATCGCTCGGACGAGTAGGCCAATCGGTGAACCGCTGTTTGCCTGGAGGGTGTGGGACGCGGTACACACGTCACGGTCACGTGGCGTGAGGAGGCGGGACATACGCTACCATGGCAACAGACGGGAGACGCTCGTGGAGAGCGTGGCGATGCTGGATGACGTCACAGGCGGGCGTCCAGGCATCCTGGTAGCTTCACACATGCGCCCCCTAACAACACCTGGCGGAGCTCGGGTAAACGATTAGGACAGGTGAGCACACTTTGTTCATTTAGTGGGTATAAATAGAAGGAGCTTGGCATAATGGTTTGAACTACTCCCCTGAAGACGGCGGTAGCCGAAACGGCTGTAGGGAGACCCTGCTGGGTTAGATCCATATCGCCAGCATGACTCAGGACATGTGAGACTAGTACTATTGATGGAACTTTGTTTCCAATGTAACCCCTCCCCTAATGCTCTAATATAGGATTCTTACTTATCCCACTAAGGGATGGTTAGTTAATGTCTGTGCCTCCACCCAAGCTTAATATTTGGGCTTGCCTGGGTAAGCCTCTCTCTGGTAATAAATATTAACTGTAAATTAGTCTGTCTCATAAATGTATATATGTGTGCACCTTTTCTCACAATGTTATACCTGTTCTTCTGTTTGCAGTTCCAGGATCTCCAGATGGATTTTCAAAATTCACATTAGTATATGGTAAGTATAACACATGTATTTATTTATCACGAACATAGTGAAAAGGTGAATGTAGACATTTATCATCAATAAATTACAGTTTTCTATCTCATCCAACTATTTCCCTCACAGAACCTATACAAGTTATTTGCATGCAATACACAAAAATTACCTTAATGTTAGTATGAGTGTGACCCGGGTACTCCTAAAATAGTAGTGCACTACAATGGCCAATAAAACTCATAAAATGAAACAATACTTTTGAATAAATATTCTACTGACAAAGGAAAGGAGAATATTATTTTGCTACGGATTTGTTAGGGTCTCCTGCCCTGTGCTGCCACGTCGTCATGGCAACCGGGAGACAAGTGCTAGTGGAGTAACCTGAGCGCAGCTGATACTCCAGTTCGGGTCTTTTGCTGTGCAGTGGTTATAGGCTCTGTGCACGGCAGGGGATCCGGTGCTGGTTTTTGTGCTCACAGTCTGTGAGGTCTGAGTGGGGCGTGGACAGCACCTGCTTTATAAGGCCTCTTTTCAGGGTAAGCAGATGCTGCTGAATCTTTGTTGGTTAGTCAGTTCATGAAAGTTAGCCAGTACTGTGTAGCTTTGTATTTGTTTGTTGCTTACTGCAAATAGGCCTGGGGATTTGGTATTACACTCTGCCAATCCAGACCTAGCAGTAAGACTGGAGTCAGTCGTTTAGCTTGCTGGGGTTCTGTTACCACTCTGTGAACTTAGCAAGTTTGCGGCTGTATTCTAAGACTTGCCTGTCTAATCCTGTCTCACTGTGCTAGGTGTCAGGGGTCAGTTTAGTGGCAGTAAGCTAAAACCTGTGCACTGCAAGTGAGAAATAGGATTGTGGAGACTCTCCTTGTGTCTATCATTCCATCTCTGACCAAGGAGTTTACTGCCACACCCGTTGGTAACCCTTTAGGGTTTTGCTGTTGCCCTTAGCAACAGCATTTCGGGTTCTCTATGTATTAAAACACAACATCTTGCTTTTTCCATCTGTGCAGTTCTAATACAAAGGAGATACCCAGTTCCTTAGCCTCTGGGCTTCTCTGTTCACTTTGTGTGTATTTTGTTACCCTATTACCTTCTGTGTACGTTATGTCATATTCCCCAGTTTGTCTGTGAGTCCATTTGTTTTGCATAACAGTTCAAACACCAGTACATTCCTGCAGACACTGGAGTGCATAACAGTTCTGACACCAGTACTTTCCTGCAGGCACTGGTGTGCATAACAGGATTTTGGTGTTAAATATTTATTCTAAAGTATTGTTTCATTTTATGAGTTTTATTGGCCAAGTATCCATATCTGTGCGGCATTGTTGTGAGCAGTATATATAGTAGTACAGTAAGGTTAGAGATAAAAAATAATATAAAAAAAAAGGGGCAGACTAGATGGGCCAAGTGGTTCTTATCTGCCGACAAATTCTATGTTTCTATGTTACAGTGCTGCATTTTGGTGACCAACAGTATATAGTTGTACAGTACAGTAGGCCATTGCTGTATTTTGCAGCTCTGTGTCACTTCAAGTATCCATATCTGTGCTGCATTGTTGTGAGCAGTATATATAGTAGTACAGTGCAGCATTTTGGTGACCAACAGTATATAGTTGTACAGTACAGTAGGCCATTGCTGTATCTTGCAGCTCCGTGTCACTGCAAGTATCCATATCTGTGCGGCATTGTTGTGAGCAGTATATATAGTAGTACAGTGCAGCATTTTGGTGACCAACAGTATATAGTTGTACAGTACAGTAGGCCATTGCTGTATCTTGCAGCTCTGTGTCACTTCAAGTATCCATATCTGTGCTGCATTGTTGTTAGCAGTATATAGTAGTACAGTGCAGCATTGTGGTGACCAGTATACTACAGTACAATAGTCCAGTGCTGTTCACGCTGCTCAGTGTCAGCTCTCCGTAGTATCATCAGTGCTCAGTAAAATCAGTGCTCAGTATAATCAGTGATTGATCAGTATAATCAGTTCTCAGTATAATCAATGCGCTGTTAGATGTGCGCCCGTTTTCCGCCATTAGTGCATTGGGATTTAGACAATTGATGAAGTTATTGTGTCCCTGGTACAAAATCCCATCTAGATTCCACTTCACTAGGCAGGCGATAGCGAGATTTTACCAATTAATATCAGTGATTTATAATTAATTATTAATTACAGTGATCTTGCCAAATGATTCCAATGATTTTGTCATTTTCTTCCAGTGATTTGGACCAATAATACCATTGATAAGAACAAATAATTTCTGTGATTTTGTCATTTTCTTCCAGTGATTTGGACCAATAATACCATTGATTAGAACAAATAATTTCTGTGATTTTGTCATTTTCTTCCAGTGATTTGGACCAATAATACCATTGATTAGAACAATGCTTACAAACGCTGCCCGTCAGCCTGGAACTCCCTAAGGTATTTACCTGAAAAATTAATCCTTGCACTTGTGCTATAGTGCTGTAGTGGAAGACATTTCCAGGAAAGGGTAATTATTAACCCCGTTTGATCGGGCAAAACACATTATGAAGGACTAATCTTGCAATGGGACGCCAGTGACAGGTTAAGCGGAGACATTTATTCAATCATTTATATATTTACAAACTGGCATTTACTAATGAGAATTATGTGGCATTAACGGCAAATGAAATAATTGATTAATGTTTCTTATTAATTGGATATCTTTGTAAGAAATATTGGTTGAATTAATTATAAGTCAAAGTGGCTTTTTATTATAACATTTCACTAAACAAGGAATGCATTCTGGTTGAAATATAATAGCAATTGAGCTGATACATTTTATTGTGTATTTTAACAAGTGTATTTATTTAAAGTGTAACATTATTTGTTTCTAGTAAAAGAATATATTATAACAAGTCTCTTGGTTTTAAAGTAAAGGCAAACATTCACTCTATTACTACTGTATTTGGAGTCACTGAAGCGCACAGACACCTCCGATTGTATTCTAAAATCCCATCTAGATTCCTCTTCACTAGGCAGGCGATAGCGAGATTTTACCAATTAATATCAGTGATTTATAATTAATTATTAATTACAGTGATCTTGCCAAATGATTCCAATGATTTTGTCATTTTCTTCCAGTGATTTGGACCAATAATACCATTGATTAGAACAAATAATTTCTGTGATTTTGTCATTTTCTTCCAGTGATTTGGACCAATAATACCATTGATTATAACGAATAATTCCTGTGATTTTGTCATTTTCTTCCAGTGATTTGGACCAATAATACCATTGATTAGAACGAATAATTCCTGTGATTTTGTCATTTTCTTCCAGTGATTTGGACCAATAATACCATTGCTTAGAACGAATAATTCCTGTGATTTTGTCATTTTCTTCCAGTGATTTGGACCAATAATACCATTGATTAGAACGAATAATTCCTGTGATATTGTAATTTTCTTCCAGTAATTTGGACCAATAATACCATTGATTAGAATGAATAATTCCTGTGATTTTGTCATTTTCTTCCAGTGATTTGGACCAATAATACCATTGATTAGAATGAATAATTCCTGTGATTTTGTCATTTTCTTCCAGTGATTTGAACCAATAATACCATTGATTAGAACGAATAATTCCTGTGATTTTGTCATTTTCTTCCAGTGATTTGGACCAATAATACCATTGCTTAGAACGAACAATTCCTGTGATTTTGTCATTTTCTTCCAGTGATTTGGACCAATAATACCATTGATTAGAACAAATAATTCCTGTGATATTGAGGTGTTTGTGTCGCTTAGCTTAGCCATCCAGTGACCACAGTACACCTCTTTTTCTCTTTTCTTTGCATCATGTGCTGTTTGGGGACTATTTTTTTAAGTGCCATCCTGTCTGACACTTCCGTATATGTCCAGTGGTACTGCCATTTGATATAATTCCCGACATTACTGCCATATAATTCCAGTGATTTTGTCATTTTCTTCCAGTGATTTGGACCAATAATACCATTGATTATAATGAATAATTCCTGTGATGTTGAGGTGTTTGTGTCGCTTAGCTTAGTCGTCCAGCGACCACAGTGCACCTCTTTTTTTCTTTTCTTTGCATCATGTGCTGTTTGGGGCCAATTTTTTTAAGTGCCATCCTGTCTGACATTGCAGTGCCACTCCTAGATGGGCCAGGTGTTTGTGCCGCCCTCTTGGGTCACTTAGCTTAGTCATCCAGCGACCTTGGTGCAAATTTTAGGACTAAAAATAGTATTGTGAGGTGTTAGGTGTTCAGAATAGACTGGAAATGAGTGGAAATTGTGGTTATTGAGGTTAATAATACTATAGGATCAAAATTACCCCCAAATTCTATGATTTAGGCTGTTTTTGAGGGGTTTTTGGAAAAAAACCCACCCGAATCCAAAACACACCCGAATCCAACAATTTTTTTTATGGGATGTTTATCCAAAACGCGTCCGAATCCAAAGCACGGCCGCGGAACCGAATCCAAAACCAAAACACAAATCCCGAAAAATTTCCGGTGCACATCTCTAATATATATATATATATATATATATACAGAGAGTCGACTGGTGGCACTCTTGGGACTTGTTACCCTTGTGGTCTGAATATTTTATGGTAACAAGTCCCAAGAGTGCCACCAGTCGACTCTCTGTATTATTGGTGTGCAGTACACCTAGGAGGGCACCAGGGCATTGTGACATTTTTATGGAAGAGTGCCGACCCGAATTGTATATATATATATATATATATATATATATATATGTGAAAGGAAGGGGGGATGAGGGATATATAGCGACTAATGTGTTAATACAATATACAGTTGCCACTTAGATATAAAAAAATATATGTATTAATGTAAACATAAAAGAAACATTAAGGCATATATAAAAATGGGACAACAAAACATACACAGCTGGGCTAAAAACACTTAAATGAAACCTTAAAATTGCAATAAAACCAAGTAAAATGGATTTTCCTTATCTTAGGTGAGGTATGTGCAGGATTTTTCCAACGCGTTTCGTCTCAAAAGACTTCTTCACGGGATATTGGTTGGGATAATGTCACGAATGTAGAGATTAATTTTACAGTTGTGTGCAGTATTAACACACGAGGTGTGGTGTATTTTTTAACATATATTTTTTATGTGTGCAGTGTTTTTAGGGTCACAGACCATTTTTACAGCAACGTAGCATTTTGTGATTTTTTTATATTTTAATTGACTGTTTTATAACAACACTGTGGTGTGGAGAGATATAAGCACATTTATACTTTATTTTATTTTATTTATCCACCAAGTAATGTGTAAATATGTACTAGGCACTTTTGTGAGTAATCAAAATATTGAAATGAGTAAAACTTTATTGGCTCTCATTCAAGCACACTGATGTGATACCAAGCAGTCCAGCTCCATGACAGGTTTTGTCTGTTGCACAGGGTTACCGTGGCAACACAGCCGGGACCCGTGACGTCACTTCCGCTGGAAGTAGACAGCCCAGGGGGACGGAGCCGGGCCCGGGACGTGTGAGCAGCGGTGACCAGGATGGGGGAGACTACAGGGGTGAGTGTGCCTATATATGTTGGTAATTGTTCACTTTGGGGGTTATCCTGATGAAGGGGCTACGTGCCCCGAAACGTTGATGCTGTAACCTGCAGTTTTTGCACTAAAAGTTTGTTTTGCACAAGTCAAGTCTCTGAGTGCCGCCTTTTATATCTGCTATATACATGGAGGTGCAAACCTCATTGGAGGGCACCAGAGCCAGTTAACCCTTGGAGGTTTTTCGAGTGCCAGCCACTAAAGGGTATATATGTGTGTGTATATATAGTTTTAAACATAGTTTGCTTTCTGAACAATAAATAAGGACATAATTGATACATTATTCTTTAAATAAATCTATAAATTTACACTTACAGAACATTCAGTACAGTATTACAGTCACCGCTTTCTCCCTTCTCTGAGGTGACACACGCATCAGAACAGGCAAGATTACAGCCATCACTTTTTGTGCAGGCCCTTTGTGGGACTACACAAAGGGCCTGATTCATGATTGTAAGTAAAGCAAAAAAGCAAGCAATTGGACCGTTGTATATGTTGTATTGCAGGTGGGGCAGATGTAATATGTTCAGAGTTAGATTTGGGTGGGGTGTATTCAAACTGAAATCTAAATTGCAGTATATAAATAAAACTGTCTAACATTTGTGGGTTATATGTAAAAGCAGCTAGTATTTACCCTGAACAGAAAAAATATATCCCAATATAATTAAACAGAAAGGAAAGCTGGGGATTAGGGCTACTGGCGACACACCAACAACAACAAAAAATAAACGACATTAGGCAGCCACCTCATGGGTGTGTTGGAATAGCTGCTAAACTCTAATTACTTTTTAAAATGTTGACAGTAACATCCAACTCGTTGATAACTTAACTTGAAAATTTCAAATAGTTAGAATTCTCTTTCTATGTAAGGGCAGATAGCTCAATGAATAGAGTGTCTGACTGCAATGCCATATACAAAGAATAGACAGCGGCACTACCAGGAGACTTGAAATCATTAGATTTGTATTAGGTAAAGATACATTACATCAGTGTTCAGTGCTGTGCCCACTGACGTTTCAGGGCCAGACCAGCCCTTTTCTCAAGGTGGCAGCCTGACAATATATGAAGAAAATCATGGTGTTTTTCTTCATTATTGTGTGGGGCATATTATGTTGCAGGGGACATTACTGTGTGATGCATAATATTATGTCGGGTGCATTACTTTGTGAGGCATATTATGGTGCAAGGGGCATTGCTGTGTGGTGTATAAAATAGTGCAAGGGGCATTACTGTGTGGTGTATAAAATAGTGCAAGAGGAATTACTGTGTGTGTTTTTCTTTCTTGTAAGGTAGTCTTCTCCTGCAAGGCCACACCCACTTTAGTGGGGCAACACCCTTTCTCTGGTTATATTTTTTAATGTCTATGGGGGAGCGCTTTTTTTTACTGTTCGCACTGGACGCCAAAATGTCTAAACGTTATGACCAGAATATCTAAGGGACAGGATAACAGGGCAGATAGTACACTGTGATACAAAGTTAAAAAACAAACAACAAAACAATGATCCCATCAATAGCACAGTGAGGCAATAACACTCAGACTCATAATATCAGAAATTGAAATGTATACATAAGGGGGAGGGGGTAAACAAGGGAAGGGAGAGATGAGGTGAGACCCCTGGGGGGGTTAATGATTAAGGGAAAACATGCATCTTAAACCATACATCTCTTTTTGAAGACAGGAGATAAACATAGAGGCTCTTGGTTCAGCTTTTATCGATAGTATATAGACATTTAAAAGATACTGTATGTTTGTGGGGGGAATGGGTAAACCGTATCCATTGTGGCGTAATTTCCAATAATATTACATAACTGTAGATGACAGTCTATTGATTCAAAAATTTTAAATATGTGAGCTTGTGTAGGACGATTCAATGAATAGAGCCCATTTTGTATAACATGTACTTACAGCTGTATTCAAAACTGAAAGAGTGGATTGTCTTTCAAAAACTAAGTCTACATTTATTAATAAAGGGGGCTGAATGTTTCGTCTAATGACAGAATTAATTTCTACGTTTTTAACAGGCATACAAATCTCTTCAAACTTTGCCAGCAATATATCTGGGTCCTCCTTGTCTTACCCCTCTGCATATGTAAATGTGTCTGCTTTAATAACTGCTTCTTCCCCTCCCAAGTTGAGCATTGTGCAGGCTTGTACCTTGTTTAATTTGTCAGACAGTTCGGCAATGCGGTACACGGCTCATTCTCTCTTGAACTGCACCCATCTGTCAGCGATGTTTTCATCAAACACAAGAGGGTCAGTGCGGTGATGTCACCATGTAGATGTGCTTTATATCAGATAATACTCATGGACTGGGGTGCAGAATAACACATTTACTTGGTTTCATATCAGGAACTGAATTGACTAACAAGCAGGAAACTCCATCCCATCATGCATAGCCCCAGGTAGAGTCCCATCCTGCAGGGTCCTAGCAGGATACACATCTACAAAAGGGAATGATTTTTTATTTTCTGTACAAAGACTCCAGTTTTTTTAAATTAGAGAATAGGCATGCTAAAGGATCTGGAGATACTTTTAACTTACAAATGTTATTCAAAACCTGTATGACCTTATTCCAATATCTTTAAATTTTCTTGCAATCCAAAGGGCAATCGAGCATCAGCTACTTGACACTTCCCACACACACCAGATTCCGAGGAATCCATATATTTGCGTTGTACTGGGGAAATGTAGGCCCCAAATATGGTTTGGAAATTGACTTCCTGTAAATAAGCAGATTGGAGGACATGGATAGGAGAATTACAATATAGAAAAAGTTCCATAGAAGAGGACAATGTGTGAATATCAACCTGCGAAGCTGGAAAAGATTTGTCCCAGTGTATTTCATAGGAGGAGTTGACTATATTTGTGTAGATAAATTTAGTCTTATAAGGGTCGGATTGAGTATGATTATTGAGTGAAGCAATAGGGTCAGATGCAGAGGATGGAGGAAAAATTGGTCTCATAAAGTAGGTATAATTTCTTGTTTGTAGGTGCAAAGCAAAGACACCTCGGGTGCCGCCCAGGAAGAACCCACTGACCTAGAAGAGTGGGCCTGTACAGATTTTGGACACGGCAAACTTGCTGTGGAATAAGCATGCGGGATAGTAAGTCTGATCCAGTGTGCAATTGTCTGCTTTGAAGCAGGACACCCAAACTTATTGAAATAATAAAGAACAAACAGCGATTCCGTCTTTCTGTGATGAGCTGTTCTGTTCACATACACCTTCAAAGCCCTCACAACATCCAAAGACTTTGAAGTAGCAGAGGTGTCGGTGACAACCGGAACCACAATAGGTTGGTTGATGTGAAATGCAGACACCACTTTAGGAAGAAATTGCTGATGAGTTCTGAGTTCAGCTCTCACCTCATGGAAAATTCTATAGGGACTTTTGTGAGACAAAGCCCTCAGCTCCGACACACGTCTTGCTGAAGCCAAGGCCAACAGTGTGATGGTCTTCCATGTAAGATATTTTATGTCCACCTCCTGTTAAGGCTCAAACCAGTCCGATTCGAGGAACTGCAGCACCACATTGAGATCCCAAGGTGCCGTGGGAGGCACAAAGGGAGGTCGCATGTGCAGAACACCTTTCAAGAACATCTGGACCTCAGGGAGAGAAGCCAATTGTTTCTAAAAGAAAATGGACATGGCCGACATCTGAAACAAAATCACCAAGTAGGCGCACAATACCAATGATGTTGATGATGTCATTGGTTTTATGTTAATAAATTGTGTTTTTATCAACATCATTGGTATTGTGCGCCTACTTGGTGATTTTGTTTTAGTTGTTTTACTTTCAGGAGGCCGGCTACCTCCTTACCAAGTGGCTGCCATTATCAGTGCTATATTTGCACGACCCTGTTCAGCGCCTAAAAACCTTTTTTTTTGTTTGTATGGCCGACATCTGGACTTTTATGGAGCCCAGACGCATTCCCACATCTATGCCTGCCTGCAGAAAAAGCAGGAAACATACCAGATGAAATTCCACCGCAGAATAATTTCTGCTCTCACACCAAGAGACGTATTTCTTCCAAATACAATGGTAATGCTTAGACGTAACCCCCATCCTGGCTTGGATCATAGTCGGGATAACCTTATTAGGGATCCCTCTCCTGGCTAGAATCAGCCGTTCAACGTCCATGCCGTCAAACGTAGCCGCGGTAAATCCTGATAGACGAATGGGCCCTGTTACAGAAGATCCTTGCAAAGAGGTAGAGGCCATGGATCTTCGAGGAACATCTCCAGAAGGTCCACTTACCAGGCCCATCTTGTCCAGTCAGGAGCAATGAGTATTGCTTGAACCTTTTCCCTTTTTATTAGTTTTAGAATTCTTGGGATCAGAGGAAGTTGAGGAAACACGTACACCATCTGATAAACCCATGGAGTTGTCAGGGTGTCTATCGCCACCTCCAGAATGTTGAGTGGAAGGATGACTTGACCATCTTCCCTGAAACTGCACCCCCTGAGTGACTGCTCCCCAACCTCTGAGGCTTGCTTCTATGGTTAACAGAATCCAGTTCTGAATTCCAAACCTCCATCCTTCAATGAAGTGAGAAGACTGTAGCCACCACAGAAGGGAGATCCTGGCCTTTAGCTACAGACAGATCCTCTGTTGCATGTGAAGATGTGATCCGGACCATTTGTCCAATAGATCAAGCTGGAAGGGTCTTGCGTGAAACCTTCCGTATTGAAGTGCCTCATAAGAGGCCACCATTTTCCCCAGAATGCGACACCCGGGTTGGCTTCAGGACATCCCGAACCATCGACTGGATTACCAATGCCTTTTACCAATGGAAAGAACACCTTTTGTGACTCCGTGTCCAGTATCATTCCCAGGAATGGGAGCCTCCGTGTTGGCTCTAGGTGAGATTTCAG
Source organism: Pseudophryne corroboree (assembly GCF_028390025.1). NCBI lineage: Eukaryota > Metazoa > Chordata > Amphibia > Anura > Myobatrachidae > Pseudophryne > Pseudophryne corroboree. Next base: position 616,046,838 of record NC_086449.1, read on the forward strand.
AAGGTTCAGAATCCACCCGTGATCCTGTAGGAGTTTGGTTGAGAGAGTAATGCTGTCCAGGAACCTTTCCCTGGACGGCGCCTTTATCAGGAGATCATCCAGGTACGGAATTATGTTCACTCCCTGTTTGCGGAGTAAAAACATAATCTCTGCCATCACCTTGGTGAACACCCTCGGTGCTGTGGAGAAACCAAATGGCAGGGCCTGGAACTGGTAGTGACAGTCCTACAGTGCAAACCAGAGATAAGCCTGATGAGGCAGCCAGATCGGAATATGAATGTATGCATCCTTGATATCCAGAGACACTAGGAATTCCCCCTCCTCCAGACCTGAGATCACCGCTCTCAGAGACTCCACCTTGAATTTGAATACCCCATAAGTACGGGTTCAAAGACTTGAAGTTCAGAAGTGGTCTTACCGAACCGTCTGGCTTTGGTACTACGAACAAGTTGGAATAATATCCCTTGTTTAGTAGATGAGGTGGAACTGGAACAATGACCTGAGTCTATACCAGTTTTTGGATGGCATGCTGTAAAGTTATACTTGCCTCTTGTGAAACTGGCATGCCTGATTTGAAGAATCTGTGAGGTGGGAGCCCTTGGAACTCCAGTCTATAGCCCTGGGAAATAAAATCTATGACCCAGGGATCCTGGTACGAATTTGACCAGATCTGACTGTAGAATTGTAGTTAGGATCCCACCGGACAGCCTTCCAGGCATTGCGGTCCACCGTCATGCTGAAGAATTTGAGGAAGCAGAGCCTGAGCTCTGTTCCTGAGCACCTGCTGTTGCTGGTATGTGTGGTTTACCTCTTGCGCCACTGGAGGACGTAGAAGCCCCTCTGGATCAGCCCTTGAAGTTGGCCGTCTGAAAGGACTGAAACTTAGAAGCTAAAGTCTTCTTGGTTGAGAGGGCTGCGGAAGGAAGATACGTAGACTTACCCGCAGTAGCTATGGAGATCCATTTGTCTAATTCATCTCCAAACAAGGCCTTTCCTGTGAATGGTAGGCCTTCCACACCTTTCCTGGAGTCCGCGTCAGCAGTCCACTGGCGTAGCCACAAGCACCTGCGTGATGAGACTTCCATAGCGGTGGTGCGTGCGTTAAACACGCCTATTACCTTTATGGCTTCCACCATAAAGTTCGCAGAGTCCTGTATATGCTGCAGGAGTAAGACAACATCCCCCCTAGATAGGGAATCTAACCCCTCAATTAGGTTACCTGACCATTTAGCAATGGCTTTAATAATCCACGCACATGCAATAGTGGGTCTTTGGGCCACCCCAGCAGCTGTGTACAATGATTTGAGTGTAGTCCCAATTTTAAGCTCAGCCGTGTCTTTCAGGGAGACTGCACCAGGAACAGGCAATACAATTTTACGTGACAGCCTATCGTGGATTTTCCCATTTTTTCCTATCCTCCAGAGGAAAATGAAAATATGAGAGCAACCTTTTAGGGATCTGAAACTTCTTATCAGGATTGACCCATGGTTCTTCAAACAGGGTATTCAATTCCTTTGACACAGGAAAAGTAGCTGAGGACTACTTTTTTATATTAAAATAAGATTCCTCACACACCTCTAACACCTTAACAGGAATGTGCAGAACATCTGATAGCCTTTATAAGAGCCTCTATTTCCTGTGACAGAGCTGCATCCCCCCCTTCCCTGAGTCCACCTCCCCCTCCTCCATGTCTGACCTGTCTGCAGGATATGGGCCAGAGATCGCTTTTGCGGACAAATGGGATGGGAGTGAGACGCTGTTTTAGGGACTGAGTCTCTGTTCATAAACTCATCCACAGTCTGTTTTAAGTATTGCGTCTCTTTCTCATTGCAGGACAATTTTGTAGAAAGAGTTGAGATCATTCCCTTAAGAGAATTAACCCATTCTGGTTCAACCCCGCTAGTCTGTGAACCCTGAGTACCCAGTACTGAGCTCCCTGGTGAAGAGGAACACTCTGCAGTACAAGAGACACACTCTTTGTCTGACATAATGTAAATGTGACAGCACACACACACACACACACACACACACACACACACACACGAAAGGTTATGCACAATTAACCCACAAAGAGCCCTTCAGGGAGACACAGAGTTGTTTGGAGCCAGCCCCCACCGTGCCCTTATCGCTAATGCCAAGCTTAACCGAGTACACTAATAGTCGTTGCCCCCCTACTATGACCCCCTGGTACTTCTGAGGTAATCTGGAGTCACACTGGAGGAGCTGCGAGTCCCTGTCCTGTCAGCGTTTGTGTCCACTGCAGAGGGAAAATGGCACCCGCTTTTTTTATATTGGCTGAGGAATCTGGTGCTTAAAATGGAGAAAACCATTTTAAGGCTGTTGTGCCAGTATGGGTACTGTGTACAGTGTACGGGGACGCATTCCACCCTGTGTAAAAGCCGCGCGTGTCCGTACCCTCATGCCGCCATAATGGCCGGCGCCCCGCTAGCCGCCCCCCCCCCCCCCCCCTAAGACCCATGAAGCAGGCAGGCTGGTGCCAACCAGCCCTGCCTGAAAATAACAAACATAGACAATAAATGCAGAAAACTCTTCAGGAGCTTCCTTCAGCGTGACCGGCTTCTCCGGTCACATTTTCTAAACTGAGTCTGGTAGGAGGGGCATAGAGGGAGGAGCCAGCCCACACTATCAAATTCTTAAAGTGCCTATGGCTCCCAGTGGACCCATCTATACCCCATGGTACTAAATGGACCCCAGTATCCTCTAGGACATAAGAGAAACAGAACTTTTTTTTCACTAAAATCATTTTAGATAAGGTTATATACATGTTCTTCACCTAATTCACTCATAAAAAAACTAGAGATGCGTGGGTTTGGATTTACTTGGATTTACCTGGATCTCAAAACGGCATCTTATTGGCTCTCAGATGTCACGTGTCTTGGATAACCAATAAGAAAAATCCAGAGAACTCGCATTAACTGTGTCGTTAAGAACCGAGTTAATCCTAACCCGCACATCTCAACAACAAAAAATACGACAATTTCTGAGTGGTTGTGGAATCATTTGAAGAAGATAAAATATTTTGGGGAAAATTATGCTTTTAATAACTGCTTTAATAACCTATTAACAATCAGGGGTGACATTTCCTATTGGCGATCATTGAAGTGATGTTTGTGATGAGAGGGCTATGGTTTGCAGCGTACAGTTATGAAAGTGATGAAGTATCTGTAATTTGTGCTCCTATATATCTAATCGGAGATTATTTGAATTTAAATGCTTGCAATATAGGCAGAGAGAGTAAAGGGAGTCAGCAAGAGGTAACATTTCAGATTTGTCTAAATTCATTTTATATCTGGAGAAAGTCCCAAAGGAGTAAATGAGATCAGGGACCGATCTAATAGGGTCAGAGACAAACAGTAACTTGTCATTAGCAAACAGCACAACTTTCAGGGTTATATGGCCTTGTTATGCCTGAAAATAAGGAGGACGCATGCAGCGCTGTTGCTATGGGTTCCAAAGCTATCGCAAAATGAAGCGGGGAGAGGAGCAGCCTTGTCTAGTTCCCTTCCAAATGAAAAACAGAGAAGAAAGGCATTGCAAGAGACTTGTGAAGAAGAGTTAGCGTAAAGGGTCTGTAATAAATGAATGAAGGGAGGGGGGAAACCAAATTTAAGCAGGGTATCAAATAATTGAGGCCATTTCATAAGGTTAAAAGCCTTATCAGCATCTAAGGACAATATAAGGCTTGTAGGTGGGAAATCTGATGAATACAGCAATTGTGACGCTACTGATGACATTCAATACAGAATGTCAACCCATAAAAAATCCAGTTTGATCAGAAGTAATTATTGTTGGAAGAAGTATTTTGACTCGCTCTGCCATAATTTTGGTTAATAATTTAGAATCTGTATTCAACAAGGAAATAGGCCTGTAAGAACTAGGTGGCGTTAAGTCTCTACCAGGTTTGGCGAGTATCTTTATAATGGGCAAATTGAAATAGTGATGCAAAGAAGTATGGCTAAAAATATGACTGAAAACTTGAACAAAGGTGTCCCTAATCCTGTGTAGGAGTATTTTATAAAAGTCACTGCCACAACCATTGGCACCAGGGCCTTCAATGGTTTGAGGCGTTGAATCATCTTTTGAATTTCCAGTAAGGTTATTGGGGAGATTAGAGATTGGCTTGGTCAGAAGTGATTTGAGGGTAGGGAAGGGTAGACCACACTGATGAATTGCCAGGAGGTATGTGAAGAGGAGTGGAAGGCAGGGACATGCGTTGAGCTAAATGGCTCAGGAGGCACTGGTTAGCACCAGAGCCAGATTTACACGCAATATATGAGTCAAAGGGTACATCTGGGCGTTATACACAGGTGCGGCAGTATAAACTAGAGATGAGCGCCTGAAATTTTTCTGGTTTTGTGTTTTGGTTTTGGGTTCGGTTCCGCGGCCGTGTTTTGGGTTCGAACGCGTTTTGGCAAAACCTCACCGAATTTTTTTTGTCAGATTCGGGTGTGTTTTGGATTCGGGTGTTTTTTTCAAAAAACACTAAAAAACAGCTTAAATCATAGAATTTGGGGGTCATTTTGATCCCAAAGTATTATTAACCTCAAAAACCATAATTTACACTCATTTTCAGTCTATTCTGAATACCTCACATCTCACAATATTATTTTTAGTCCTAAAATTTGCACCGAGGTCGCTGTGTGAGTAAGATTAGCGACCCTAGTGGCCGACACAAACACCGGGCCCATCTAGGAGTGGCACTGCAGTGTCACGCAGGATGGCCCTTCCAAAAAACCCTCCCCAAACAGCACATGACGCAAAGAAAAAAAGAGGCGCAATGAGGTAGCTGTGTGAGTAAGATTAGCGACCCTAGTGGCCGACACAAACACCGGGCCCATCTAGGAGTGGCACTGCAGTGTCACGCAGGATGTCCCTTCCAAAAAACCCTCCCCAAACAGCACATGACGCAAAGAAAAAAAGAGGCGCAATGAGGTAGCTGTGTGAGTAAGATTAGCGACCCTAGTGGCCGACACAAACACCGGGCCCATCTAGGAGTGGCACTGCAGTGTCACGCAGGATGTCCCTTCCAAAAAACCCTCCCCAAACAGCACATGACGCAAAGAAAAAAAGAGGCGCAATGAGGTAGCTGACTGTGTGAGTAAGATTAGCGACCCTAGTGGCCGACACAAACACCGGGCCCATCTAGGAGTGGCACTGCAGTGTCACGCAGGATGTCCCTTCCAAAAAAACCCTCCCCAATCAGCACATGATGCAAAGAAAAAGAAAAGAAAAAAGAGGTGCAAGATGGAATTGTCCTTGGGCCCTCCCACCCACCCTTATGTTGTATAAACAAAACAGGACATGCACACTTTAACCAACCCATCATTTCAGTGACAGGGTCTGCCACACGACTGTGACTGATATGACGGGTTGGTTTGGACCCCCCCCAAAAAAGAAGCAATTAATCTCTCCTTGCACAAACTGGCTCTACAGAGGCAAGATGTCCACCTCATCTTCACCCTCCGATATATCACCGTGTACATCCCCCTCCTCACAGATTATCAATTCGTCCCCACTGGAATCCACCATCTCAGCTCCCTGTGTACTTTGTGGAGGCAATTGCTGCTGGTCAATGTCTCCGCGGAGGAATTGATTATAATTCATTTTAATGAACATCATCTTCTCCACATTTTCTGGATGTAACCTCGTACGCCGATTGCTGACAAGGTGAGCGGCGGCACTAAACACTCTTTCGGAGTACACACTTGCGGGAGGGCAACTTAGGTAGAATAAAGCCAGTTTGTGCAAGGGCCTCCAAATTGCCTCTTTTTCCTGCCAGTATAAGTACGGACTGTGTGACGTGCCTACTTGGATGCGGTCACTCATATAATCCTCCACCATTCTATCAATGTTGAGAGAATCATATGCAGTGACAGTAGACGACATGTCCGTAATCGTTGTCAGGTCCTTCAGTCCGGACCAGATGTCAGCATCAGCAGTCGCTCCAGACTGCCCTGCATCACCGCCAGCGGGTGGGCTCGGAATTCTGAGCCTTTTCCTCGCACCCCCAGTTGCGGGAGAATGTGAAGGAGGAGATGTTGACAGGTCGCGTTCCGCTTGACTTGACAATTTTGTCACCAGCAGGTCTTTCAACCCCAGCAGACCTGTGTCTGCCGGAAAGAGAGATCCAAGGTAGGCTTTAAATCTAGGATCGAGCACGGTGGCCAAAATGTAGTGCTCTGATTTCAACAGATTGACCACCCGTGAATCCTTGTTAAGCGAATTAAGGGCTGCATCCACAAGTCCCACATGCCTAGCGGAATCGCTCCCTTTTAGCTCCTTCTTCAATGCCTCCAGCTTCTTCTGCAAAAGCCTGATGAGGGGAATGACCTGACTCAGGCTGGCAGTGTCTGAACTGACTTCACGTGTGGCAAGTTCAAAGGGCATCAGAACCTTGCACAACGTTGAAATCATTCTCCACTGCACTTGAGACAGGTGCATTCCACCTCCTATATCGTGCTCAATTGTATAGGCTTGAATGGCCTTTTGCTGCTCCTCCAACCTCTGAAGCATATAGAGGGTTGAATTCCACCTCGTTACCACTTCTTGCTTCAGATGATGGCAGGGCAGGTTCAGTAGTTTTTGGTGGTGCTCCAGTCTTCTGTACGTGGTGCCTGTACGCCGAAAGTGTCCCGCAATTTTTCTGGCCACCGACAGCATCTCTTGCACGCCCCTGTCGTTTTTTAAAAAATTCTGCACCACCAAATTCAAGGTATGTGCAAAACATGGGACGTGCTGGAATTTGCCCATATTTAATGCACACACAATATTGCTGGCGTTGTCCGATGCCACAAATCCACAGGAGAGTCCAATTGGGGTAAGCCATTCCGCGATGATCTTCCTCAGTTGCCGTAAGAGGTTTTCAGCTGTGTGCGTATTCTGGAAAGCGGTGATACAAAGCGTAGCCTGCCTTGGAAAGAGTTGGCGTTTGCGAGATGCTGCTACTGGTGCCGCCGCTGCTGTTCTTGCGGCGGGAGTCCATACATCTACCCAGTGGGCTGTCACAGTCATATAGTCCTGACCCTGCCCTGCTCCACTTGTCCACATGTCCGTGGTTAAGTGGACATTGGGTACAACTGCATTTTTTAGGAGACTGGTGAGTCTTTTTCTGACGTCCGTGTACATTCTCGGTATCGCCTGCCTAGAGAAGTGGAACCTAGATGGTATTTGGTAACGGGGGCACACTGCCTCAATAAATTGTCTAGTTCCCTGTGAACTAACGGCGGATACCGGACGCACGTCTAACACCAACATAGTTGTCAAGGACTCAGTTATCCGCTTTGCAGTAGGATGACTGCTGTGATATTCATCTTCCTCGCAAAGGACTGTTGAACAGTCAATTGCTTACTGGAAGTAGTACAAGTGGGCTTACGACTTCCCCTCTGGGATGACCATCGACTCCCAGCGGCAACAACAGCAGCGCCAGCAGCAGTAGGCGTTACACGCAAGGATGCATCGGAGGAATCCCAGGCAGGAGAGGACTCGTCAGACTTGCCAGTGACATGGCCTGCAGGACTATTGGCATTCCTGGGGAAGGAGGAAATTGACACTGAGGGAGTTGGTGGGGTGGTTTGCGTGAGCTTGGTTACAAGAGGAAGGGATTTACTGGTCAGTGGACTGCTTCCGCTGTCACCCAAAGTTTTTGAACTTGTCACTGACTTATTATGAATGCGCTGCAGGTGACGTATAAGGGAGGATGTTCCGAGGTGGTTAACGTCCTTACCCCTACTTATTACAGCTTGACAAAGGGAACACACGGCTTGACACCTGTTGTCCGCATTTCTGGTGAAATACCTCCACACCGAAGAGCTGATTTTTTTGGTATTTTCACCTGGCATGTCAACGGCCATATTCCTCCCACGGACAACAGGTGTCTCCCCGGGTGCCTGACTTAAACAAACCACCTCACCATCAGAATCCTCCTGGTCAATTTCCTCCCCAGCGCCAGCAACACCCATATCCTCCTCATCCTGGTGTACTTCAACACTGACATCTTCAATCTGACTATCAGGAACTGGACTGCGGGTGCTCCTTCCAGCACTTGCAGGGGGCGTGCAAATGGTGGAAGGCGCATGCTCTTCACGTCCAGTGTTGGGAAGGTCAGGCATCGCAACCGACACAATTGGACTCTCCTTGTGGATTTGGGATTTCAAAGAACGCACAGTTCTTTGCGGTGCTTTTGCCAGCTTGAGTCTTTTCAGTTTTCTAGCGAGAGGCTGAGTGCTTCCATCCTCATGTGAAGCTGAACCACTAGCCATGAACATAGGCCAGGGCCTCAGCCGTTCCTTGCCACTCCGTGTGGTAAATGGCATATTGGCAAGTTTACGCTTCTCCTCCGACAATTTTATTTTAGGTTTTGGAGTCCTTTTTTTACTGATATTTGGTGTTTTGGTTTTGACATGCTCTGTACTATGCCATTGGGCATCGGCCTTGGCAGACGACGTTGCTGGCATTTCATCGTCTCGGCCATGACTAGTGGCAGCAGCTTCAGCACGAGGTGGAAGTGGATCTTGATCTTTCCCTAATTTTGGAACCTCAACATTTTTGTTCTCCATATTTTAATAGGCACAACTAAAAGGCACCTCAGGTAAACAATGGAGATGGATGGATTGGATACTAGTATACAATTATGGACGGGCTGCCGAGTGCCGACACAGAGGTAGCCACAGCCGTGAACTACCGCACTGTACTGTGTCTGCTGCTAATATATAGACTGGTTGATAAAGAGATAGTATACTCGTAACTAGTATGTATGTATAAAGAAAGAAAAAAAAACCACGGTTAGGTGGTATATACAATTATGGACGGGCTGCAGAGTGCCGACACAGAGGTAGCCACAGCCGTGAACTACCGCACTGTACTGTGTCTGCTGCTAATATATAGACTGGTTGATAAAGAGATAGTATACTCGTAACTAGTATGTATGTATAAAGAAAGAAAAAAAAAACCACGGTTAGGTGGTATATACAATTATGGACGGGCTGCCGAGTGCCGACACAGAGGTAGCCACAGCCGTGAACTACCGCACTGTACTGTGTCTGCTGCTAATATATAGACTGGTTGATAAAGAGATAGTATACTCGTAACTAGTATGTATGTATAAAGAAAGAAAAAAAACCACGGTTAGGTGGTATATACAATTATGGACGGGCTGCCGAGTGCCGACACAGAGGTAGCCACAGCCGTGAACTACCGCACTGTACTGTGTCTGCTGCTAATATATAGACTGGTTGATAAAGAGATAGTATACTCGTAACTAGTATGTATGTATAAAGAAAGAAAAAAAAACCACGGTTAGGTGGTATATACAATTATGGACGGGCTGCCGAGTGCCGACACAGAGGTAGCCACAGCCGTGAACTACCGCACTGTACTGTGTCTGCTGCTAATATAGACTGGTTGATAAAGAGATAGTATACTACTAATATTATATACTGGTGGTCAGGTCACTGGTCACTAGTCACACTGGCAGTGGCACTCCTGCAGCAAAAGTGTGCACTGTTTAATTTTAATATAATATTATGTACTCCTGGCTCCTGCTATAACCTATAACTGGCACTGCAGTAGTGCTCCCCAGTCTCCCCCACAATTATAAGCTGTGTGAGCTGAGCAGTCAGACAGATATATAATATATATAGATGATGCAGCACACTGGCCTGAGCCTGAGCAGTGCACACAGATATGGTATGTGACTGACTGAGTCACTGTGTGTATCGCTTTTTTCAGGCAGAGAACGGATATATTAAATAAACTGCACTGTGTGTCTGGTGGTCACTCACTATATAATATATTATGTACTCCTGGCTCCTGCTATAACCTATAACTGGCACTGCAGTAGTGCTCCCCAGTCTCCCCCACAATTATAAGCTGTGTGAGCTGAGCAGTCAGACAGATATATATAATATTATATATAGATAATAGATGATGCAGCACACTGGCCTGAGCCTGAGCAGTGCACACAGATATGGTATGTGACTGAGTCACTGTGTGCTGTGTATCGCTTTTTTCAGGCAGAGAACGGATTATAAATAAAAGTGGTGGTCACTGGTCACTATCAGCAAAACTCTGCACTGTACACTACTGAGTACTCCTAATGCTCCCCAAAATTAGTAAATCAAGTGTCTCTCTAATCTATTCTAATTCTAAACGGAGAGGACGCCAGCCACGTCCTCTCCCTATCAATCTCAATGCACGTGTGAAAATGGCGGCGACGCGCGGCTCCTTATATAGAATCCGAGTCTCGCGATAGAATCCGAGCCTCGCGAGAATCCGACAGCGTCATGATGACGTTCGGGCGCGCTCGGGTTAACCGAGCAAGGCGGGAAGATCCGAGTCGCTCGGACCCGTGAAAAAAAACATGAAGTTCTGGCGGGTTCGGATTCAGAGAAACCGAACCCGCTCATCTCTAGTATAAACTCCTGGAAATGTTGTGAGTTTTGATCAGAGATGTGCGGAAAAGATACACAGGTGAGGCACTGCCTCACCTGCCGTAGACTTTTACTCCAGAGTTTTGACAATAAAAATTATTAGAATAATGCAAAGAAGAAATTTCAAACATATTCTTTGTATTTTTCATATACTTTATACAGTCAAAACTCTGGCACAAACGTTAGTATGACAGGAAAGGCTCTGACTCACCTGCCTCACCCCACCGCACGTCACTCGTGGATGTAGTAGAAGAATCCACAAAAGAGTATAAGAATTCATAGAAGTCTTTCACTTGTGAGATTATTTGCTCATCGGAGGTGGTAAACCCCCCCCCCCCCAGAAGATACAGCTGCTTATAACAGTTAAGAGGCGCTTGAAAAAATAAGATCAAAGAGAGAATTACTAATTGCACATGAATACAGAATGAATCAGGTTTTAGGACCTCTCTAAATAAAATACTGAATGTTAAAATAAAAATGTCACCAAGAGATTGTAAAACAAATTAAATTTAGGAATAAGAAATTTGATATTTGGAAAGTGACTACGAGTCCTGCGGGAGAAAAGCACTATGGGGGTCATTCCGAGTTGTTCGCTCTGTATTTTTTTCTCGCAACGGAGCGATTAGTCGCTAATGCGCATGCGCAATGCCCGCAGTGCGACTGCGCCAAGTAAATTTGCTACGCAGTTAGGTTTTTTACTCACGTCATTACGAGGTTTTTTCTTCGTTCTGGTGATCGTTATGTGATTGACAGGAAGTGGGTGTTACTGGGCGGAAACAGGCCGTTTTATGGGTGTGTGCGAAAAAACGCTACCGTTTCTGGGAAAAACGCGGGAGTGGCTGGAGAAACGTAGGAGTGTCTGGGCGAACGCTGGGTGTGTTTGTGACGTCAAACCAGGAACGAAACTGACTGAACTGATCGCAGATGCCGAGTAAGTATGGAGCTACTCAGAAACTGCTAAGAAGTGTCTATTCGCAATTCTGCTAATCTTTCGTTCGCAATTTTGATAAGCTAAGATTCACTCCCAGTAGGCGGCGGCTTACCGTGTGCAAAGCTGCTAAAAGCAGCTTGCGAGCGAACAACTCGGAATGACCCCCTATATAAATAAAAATATTGTTATTATTATTATTATTATTATTATTATTATACCCAAGGATTTACAGCAAGTTGTTACAAATATGAGAATTAAGGTTATTTTAGGTGATAGTGTAATAAACTATTCAAATATTTTTAGTTTTTAAGGTGTAACAGTTTTATTTTAGATATATTTATATAATTGTAACCTCATGTTTTCCTGCACTATAAATCTTCGGTTCCACTAAAAGTTCATGTTTTTTGCTTGAAATGCCTTACATTTACGTCTAAAGGTTTTAGTAAAAATAGATTGTTAAAAGGTGTCATTAAAAGCCTTGATGTAAATTACTAAAGATACTGATTAAGGGCCTTATTCAGGGGGGTAATTCCAAGTTGATCGCAGCAGGAAATTTTTTAGCAGTTGGGCAAAACCATGTGCACTGCAGGGGGGGGCATATATAACTTTTGCAGAGAGAGTTAGATTTGGGTGGGTTATTTTGTTTCTGTGCAGGGTAAATACTGGCTGCTTTATTTTAACACTGCAATTTAGATTGCAGATTGAACACACCACACCCAAATCTCTCTCTCTCTGCACATGTTATATCTGCCCCCCCCCCTGCAGTGCACATGGTTTTGCCCAATTGCTAACAAACTTGAAGCTGCGATCAACTCAGAATTACCCCCCTGGTTTGTTAACAAACCAAAAAAGTTAGCAACTGGGTAAAACCATATTGCACTGCAGGGGGGTCAGATATAACATGTGCAGAGAGAATTAGATCTGGGTGGGGTGTGTTGAAACTGAAATCTAAATTGCAGTGTAGAAATTAAGCAGCCAGTATTTACCCTGCACAGAAACAATGCAACCCAAACAAAATGTCAATCTCTCTGCACATGTTACCCCCCCCCCCCTTTCTGCAGTGCGACATGGTTTTGCCCAGTTGCTTACTTTTTTGGTTTGCTAACAACTCTGAATAACCCCCTAAATGCACAAGTAAAATCTTTAAAATAATTTTTAGTTAAGGTGATTCGCTATGAGCTATTTTCTATTATATCCCATACCAGCCATAACTTTAGTTTTTGTTTTTTTTAGTTATTGAAATCAACGGGCTTTCTTCCAGTTTAAAATAAATACTGTATACTACTTATAGACACTTATGAAACAGTGTTAAATTATATTCTGCTCTTAAGCTACTCTGCATGGTTGTTATTATTATTACTATTATTATTATTATTATTATTATTATTATTATTATTATTATCCTTTATGTATAGGACACAGTAGGGTATTTCAGCACCTTGCAAAGTTAAAGTACATACAAAATAACAGTACAAACATAACAGGACCAAACACACCTGTGCAAATATAAATCACTATAAGTAAAAATATTTTTTTTTGACACTTTTTTGGGGTAATTTTTTTTTTTTACTTGTACTTTTGTCCTTATTTTACCAAAAAACATTTAATCATTTATTTGTTTGTTATATATTAAGGCTAATGTCCAGTATAGTAGTGCTTGTATTATAGCAAAACTGTAAGGGTGGAATTCAAATGTTGGAAAAGTCGGTTGGGTGTCTGTTTTTCCTGTCAATTTGATAGGAAAAAACAGACTCCCAACTGACTTTTCAAACATTTGAATCTCCCCCTAAAAATGCTATAGGGCTAATTGTTTTTCTTTTACTTTTTTTTTTATCTACTTGATGCATTTCAGACTTTTCCCTTATTTTGCTCTTTTCTGGATTTTACGCAAAGTTTCTCTGGTTCCTTGAAGAAACGTAAAATAGGATTTTGGCTTTACAGATATATTGTATATTGCAAGCCTTACCATATGTTTTAACTGATGTACTGTACATGTCATTAAATCCAATGAAATATAAAAAGTTAACACTCCATTCTATAATTAATCAAGAAAACACAGCCTTTCCAATATAATGCATCCTCTATGCAAGTCTCTGTGGTTCTCCTTCTCCCAATTATCATATCTCAATATTCTAAGTGCCTGTCATAAAACCCAGTTAATGTAAGGCTAACAATGTAACACGTTAGGCAGATAATGATCCAGCTCAGCATTTATTCTTATTTGCAGACATGTTGGACAGCTTTGGTTCCTGTTATACTTTGGAACTCAATACTTTTGCAACATTCACACATATAACAAATACATGATATGTGATACTGACATCTTCAAGATGACTCTGGTGCTGTAACTTTGGGGTATAGCCTAGTTTATTTGTCAGGATGGCAGACAACCTTCAAAGTACAAACACTATTTCTTCTTGGTGAGCCTAGCACTAAGGGGGAGATGTTTCAAACCTTCTAAAGTAGACATTGGTTCCCATAGCAACCATTCAGCCTCTAATTATCATTTATCTAGTGCAACCTATTAAAATGATATGTAGAATCTAATTAGTTGCTATGGGCAAATTCTCCACATGTTCTCTTTAGATGGCTTGATCATCTCCCTTTAAGTACTACAGTTTGGCTATCAGATCAGTCATCTGATGCCCAGCCAAGCTAAGTTCCACTTCAGCTCTATTTTATTTACCTGGTTTTAAATTCATGTCCTTTCCTAACCTCTCTCTACTTCTCTATATAAAGCTGATTAGCCCATGTGCTCTGCTTGGATTGTCTGACTGCAGGTCCACCCTGGACTCTGCAAGTAATGAGAGCTGAAGCTCCTTCAAAAGCATGTAGTAAGGCCATAGTTTTGTCACAGTAAATTGAGATAAATTATAGAACAATTGCCATGCTATGCAAAAGTTTATAAAAACATTGTGCTTTTGTTATATGGTGCATAAAAGTAGAAAAAAAAGATGTTTTATGTGCAATAAAAGAAACAGTCATTGCTAGGGGAATTCAGTTCAGTGCCATCACCGTAAAGTACCTCTGGAAAGGTCAGGCACTTTGTGACATTTATCTTCACTTATGTTACCTTGCTCTCAGAGGTATCACTACTGTACTCAGTCAGATATTGCGGTGTATTTAATTCCCCCATTATTTCTAACAAAAACCTCAGCATTTAAACTTGTACCCAGATTACAGTTATACCCCTTTTACACCAAAGTCCCCGGCCTGACTTTTAGTTCGGAACACAGCTTCAAACCGGGTCAAACCTGGAACAGACCCCATTCACACCACAGTGCTGACCTGGGTTATGCCTAGGAGGGCGCCATTGACACTACACCTGTGTGCTGTGAAACTCTTCTACTGGTGCTTGGAGATGACATCATCTGCAAGTGCCAGGAAATTCGGATCTCCCCACAGCCTCTTACCCGTGTCCTTCCCGGGACCACCCCTGCAAGCTACCCGGGTTATATACCTGGGTCACTGGACCTGTTCTTTTTTAACCCTTCTACACTGAGCCGTGACCCTGGCTAATACGGCAATATGTCGAAAGCTTAGTGCTAACTGTGCTAATGAGGAGACTTTGCACAAATAATTTCTATGACTTTTTAGTTTATTCTGCCAATCTAAACCCTATATATTACAATGCATTATACAATATGTGTAATCATTTGTTCAGCAGACCTACACTCATAGTTCTCGTTGGAGAATGATAGACAAATGATAGACTAATAAGACAGTATGACAGGAGCAGCTCCTTCACAACAAGACAACCCTCAGCTCTGGATAATCTTTCAGCTGCAGCTGACAACACATAACTGCAGTAGTCAATTTAGCATCACAATTTCAATTGTATTTATCATTGGGCAATAGCGGGATACTGCTGGAATTATGATCTGTGATTGCTGTCCTAATGTATAATATGCACATCATCAGATTTGTCACATACCCCTCTGCACTGTGGTTTCTAATGGATCTGTTTTGATAGTCCTCTCCTGTTTCTTAATTCACTGCAGGCATAAGAAGTGCATCTTAAGTAGAGCCGGTCCTAACCAATAGGATGCCCTAGGCAAGATTTTGGCTGGTGCCCCCTAGCACCACCGCTGGTTCCGCCTCTGACCTTGCACCTTTTCCAGCACCATCACCCCTCACCCATAGCAGTTCTTATTTTGGTGTTTGTACCCCCTATATTTTAAATAGGAACAGTTTGCACATTTGGTGCACAGCCCAAAAAGGGGTGTGTTTTTGCTGGCAAGGGGCATGGCCACACAATAGTAACCCCAATTCCAATTACGCCACACAGTACTGCAACTTCATTCACATTTGATCATGCGATAGTGTTCACAATTCATATTACATCCCAAAATAATATCACTTTACCTTATAAACGTTACTACTCACAGTAGAGCCCCTTATTCACATATAGTTTGCCTATGCCTATTACCGGCTCTGATCTTAAGAGTTTAAAAGTTACAATTCAAAGAAATCTGTTTACACTTTTTCATTAGGAGCTAATGGATTTTATAGTTTTGCATGCAACTATATAATAGATTTTAGTATATGTTGATGTCATGATGTCAAATGTAGCTTCTGAGCTTGTGAGGAGAATAGATAGATAGTTAGATAGATAGATAGATAGATCGATAGATAGATGCTCTAGTAGGTGCAGGGGGTTCCAGTGGCTTAGGAGATCTCAGAATCAGGTCATATTATTGTCTAGTAGTCTACCAGGTTCCCCTAAATGCATTCTTAGCAGTTGCCTAGACTAAAAAGGGGGTCTTCTAATCACTCATATAGGTGACGGTCTCTTTTTCTCCCCCTCAGTAAAACTCCACACTAATATAATTCATCTTCTGTAGTGTGGCATAATATGAACTGGAGGCACTACAGTGTGACATAATATAAACTGGGGGCACTGTAGTAAGGCATAATATGAACTGGGGGCATTTTGATGATGCATAGTCTAAACTGAGGGAATTACACATTACAATGTGGCATATTATGAACTGTGGGGTATAATGTAAACTAGAGCACTTCTGAGGGGCATAAAATGAACTAGGGCAATGCTATAGTTTAAAAACAAAACTAGGGCACTAATATGATGTATAAAATTAACTACAGATCATCGTTGTTACTGCAGCCACGTTAAACTGCCCTTTTAGTTGCGCCTACTCTAGAGTGAGTTTACTGATACCGAAAGTCTTTTTGTGCGTCTTTCCCCCCAAAAGTGTTATGCAAATAAGATGCACAAGCATATTATGCTGAAATTATATGCAGGATGTGTATATTCTGTGCAGCTGTATCTTTATTATCCGAAATGCTACAGTATGTTACAGTGTCAGTGGCTGTTTTCCACTGACACTGTAATGTAGCATTTCTTATACAGATACAGCTGCATTCGCATATAATACAGCTGCATTCGCATTTCTTATACAGATACAGAATATACGCATGCCGCATATAATTTTATCAGCATAATCTGCTTGTGCATCTTACTCGCATAGCAATACATATATAACTCTCAAAATGTGTTTTACTAATAATCAGATATCATCTATTCTATACTAAGCAATGATAATTTTACAAAGTTTAATGTGTGTGTTTTTCTAACCATCCTGAGCTGCCAACGTTTAAGCTGCTTAATCACGATCAAGGTCATTTATTACAGGTTTGCTGAACTTTATTTTTAACTCACCAGGTGAAATGTTTACTTTACATGTATTTTTAGCATGCAGTGTGTTGGGTCTGGAACCTAATAGATTGTTGCTTAGTGACCCAGGCTGAACCACTAAGCTGGCTTACACCACAAAAGAAAGCAACTGGCTTGTTTCCACTCAGGGCCGGCTCTAGGCACGTTCGACTAGAGCGGCCGCGCGGGGCGCCACCCTTAATGGGCGCCGCGCGCTGGCGCCGCCATAGTCTTACCTGGAGCCGGCCCTGTACACTGCTGGCAGCTCTCCCCACCGTCCCCGGCCTTTCAAAACTGTGCGCTGCGCGGCGCCGGCGTCTGACGTCAGACGCCGCGCAGCGCGCACCAAGCAGCCGGGAACAGTCGGTGGCCCTCAGGCTCAACAGCAGCACGTCCCCTCCCAGCGTCGCCGCAGGTATGTTGGGATCGTCGGGGCCGGGCACTGGCACTGTGTGTGGGGGCACTGGCACTATGTGGGGGCATTGGCACTGTGTGGGGGCATATCTGCACTGTGGGGGCACTGGCACTGTGTGGGGGCATATCTGCACTGTGGGGGCACTGGCACAGTGTGGGGGCATATCTGTCGCTGTGGGGTCATATCTGCACTGTGGGGGCATTTATGAATCTTGCACTGTGGGGGCATTGGCACTATGTGGGGGCATTGGCACTGTGTGGGGGCATATCTGCACTGTGGGGGCACTGGCACTGTGTGGGGGCATATCTGCACTGTGGGGGCACTGGCACTGTGTGGGGGCATATCTGCACTGTGGGGGCACTGGCACAGTGTGGGGGCATATCTGTCGCTGTGGGGTCATATCTGCACTGTGGGGGCATTTATGAATCTTGCACTGTGGGGGCATTTATGTATCTGGCACTGTGGGGGCATTTATCTGGCACTGTGGGGGGCATTCATTTATCTGGCAGTGCGGGGGGGGCATTTATCTGTGCACTGTGAGGGGGCATTAATGTATCTGGCACTGTGGGGGCATTTCTGGCACTGTGGGGGCATATCTGCGCTGTGGGGGCATGTATGTATCTGCACTGTGGGGGCATGTATGTATCTGGCACTGTGGGGGCATGTATGTATCTGGCACTGTGGGGGCATGTATGTATCTGGCACTGTGGGGGTATTTATGTATCTGGCACTGTGGGGGTATATCTGCACTGTGGGGGCACTTATTTATCTGGCACTGTGGGGGGCATTTATTTATCTGGCACTGTGGGGGCATATCTGGCACTGGGGCATATCTGGCACTGGGGCATATCTGGCACTGTGGGGGCATATCTGGCACTGTGGGGGCATATCTGGCACTGGGGGCATTAATGTATCTGACACTGTGGGGGGAAATAATGCATCTGGCACTGGGGGCATTTATGCATCTGGCAATGTGTGGGCATTTATGTATCTGGCACTGGGGGCATTTATGTATCTGGCCCTGTGGGGGCATATCTGGCACTGTGGGGGCAATTTTATATATGGCACTGTGGGGACAATTTTATATATGGCACTGTGGGGACATATCTGGCACTGTGTGGGCATTTTTATATCTGGCACTGTGTGGGCACTTATGTATCTGGCACTCTGTGGCCATTTATGTAGCTGGCACTGCTGGGGGGGGCATGTCGCGTGTAGCTGGCACTGCTGGGGGGCATGTCGCGTGTAGCTGGCACTGCTGGGGGGCATGTCGCGTGTAGCTGGCACTGCTGGGGGGCATGTCGCGTGTAGCTGGCACTGCTGGGGGGCATGTCGCGTGTAGCTGGCACTGCTGGGGGGGCATGTCGCGTGTAGCTGGCACTGCTGGGGGGCATGTCGCGTGTAGCTGGCACTGCTGGGGGGCATGTCGCGTGTAGCTGGCACTGCTGGGGGGCATGTCGCGTGTAGCTGGCACTGCTGGGGGGCATGTCGCGTGTAGCTGGCACTGCTGGGGGGCATGTCGCGTGTAGCTGGCACTGCTGGGGGGCATGTCGCGTGTAGCTGGCACTGCTGGGGGGCATGTCGCGTGTAGCTGGCACTGCTGGGGGGCATGTCGCGTGTAGCTGGCACTGCTGGGGGGCATGTCGCGTGTAGCTGGCACTGCTGGGGGGCATGTCGCGTGTAGCTGGCACTGCTGGGGTGCTTGTCGCGTGTAGCTGGCACTGCTGGGGGGCTTGTCGCGTGTAGCTGGCACTGCTGGGGGGCTTGTCGCGTGTAGCTGGCACTGCTGGGGGGCTTGTCGCGTGTAGCTGGCACTGCTGGGGGGCTTGTCGCGTGTAGCTGGCACTGCTGGGGGCCGTGTCATGTAGTGTTCCCGCTAGGCGTCTGTGGCTAGGCAATGTGTCTCAGTGCTGTGCCTGGCGCAAAGTGTATAGGAGGTTCTACCTGGTGCAGTGTGTATTAGCTGCACTACTGTGTGGTGTAATGCAAATTGCCACTATTATGTGGCCACGTACCTTCCCCACGAAGTAACTCCCCTTAATTTTTGCTGCGCGCCTTCGGCGCGCACTGTCCATTCTTTGACATATAGGTATGGGAACAACAAGCAGTATGTACATCATTTTGCCCTCCTAACTTAAAAATGTGCCCTCCCTGTGATCAGCACCATGCCCTAAAAAGTGAACACTATCATGTGTAGCTGGCACTGCTGCGGGGCATGTCATGTGTAGCTGGCACTGCTGCGGGGCATGTCATGTGTAGCTAGCACTGCTGCGGGGCATGTCGTGTATCTGGCACTATACTGGAGACATTGTGTGTAAGGAACACTACTGTGGCTATGTGTAAGGCTGCTAATTGTGTGAAAATATGTTTATAGTTTGATGATATGAAGTTATGAGACCACGCCCACTTT
Organism: Pseudophryne corroboree; assembly: GCF_028390025.1. Lineage (NCBI taxonomy): Eukaryota > Metazoa > Chordata > Amphibia > Anura > Myobatrachidae > Pseudophryne > Pseudophryne corroboree. Next base: position 616,066,716 of record NC_086449.1, read on the forward strand.
TCCAGAGGCCACACCCACTTTTCCGGAAGCGCGCGCGCCTTCGGCGCGCGCATGGGGGGGGGGGGGGGGGCGCTTTTACATTTTCTCGCTCAGGGTGCTAGTAGGCCTGGAGCCGGCCCTGTTTCCACTGAAGAGTAAACAATGCAAAGGAACTTTTTATTAAATATAAACAGCATCCAAAACAACAAACAGCTCAATATAGAGTCAAAAAAATCACAGTCAAAATAAGGCTGGAACAGTGTGATTGTTATGAATATCACTGTGTGGATAATGATAGCCACTCTGCAGAACATAAGGGCCCTCATTCCGAGTTGTTCGCTCGCAAGGCGATTTTAGCAGAGTTACACACGCTAAGCCTCCGCCTACTGGGAGTGAATCTTAGCTTCTTAAAATTGCGAACGATGTATTCGCAATATTGCGATTACAAACTACTTAGCAGTTTCAGAGTAGCTTCAGACTTACTCGGCATCCGCGATCAGTTCAGTGCTTGTCGTTCCTGGTTTGACGTCACAAACACACCCAGCGTTCGCCCAGACACTCCCCCGTTTCTCCAGCCACTCCTGCGTTTTTTCCGGAAACGGTAGCGTTTTCATCCACACGCCCATAAAACGCCGTGTTTCCGCCCAGTAACACCCATTTCCTGTCAATCACATTACGTTCGCCGGAGCGAAGAAAAAGCCGTGAGTAAAAAAACTATCTTAATAGCAAAATTACTTGGCGCAGTCGCAGTGTGAACATTGCGCATGCGTACTAAGCAGAAAAACGCTGCGATGCGATGAAATTTACCGAGCGAACAACTCGGAATGAGGGCCAAGGTGCTAGAATAGATGATTCACCAATAGCAGTCGTTGTTCCTGGAACTCCAATCTTTCACTGACACCCAATTCAAACACGCAGCTATATACCTATATCTTTGTCCGAAAAGGCCCACATCAACCCAGGATTTCTGCATGTATGAAAGCAAACAACCCAGGACTATGCCCCAGGTCCACGACCCTGCTCCCGATCAGGGTCTTGTAGCTGAGACCTGGGAATTTGCCGACTTTCTAGACCCGGCAAATTCCCAGGTCACATGTCTGAAAGTGGCATTAGATGCCCTCTGAACTTAGAACCCAGTTGCTAACCAATCCTTGAGATAGGGGAGGTGCAAAACTGTAACAGAATGGAGCAACACACAGACTGGACAGACAAACACAATAATAATGGTTGAGGACATGCTGGATTACTGGGCAAAAGAGGACAGTAATGTCAGGATTCTTGGTAGGCCGATATACTAATATGGTGGTCAATAAATTAGCAAAAGGGTCACGGAGCAGGCAGAGATCAGACAGAGGACCAAGAAATGTAGCAGAAGCAAAGCTGAATCCAAGGTATACCTAACTGGTGGGAAAATGTAACACCAGCAAAGTAGGAAATGCACTGAATATATTTATGTAGGCTTTACCCAATCAGCTGCTGAGTTAAAATCATGTGAGTATCCACATGAAAACAGTGCTTGATTGATCAGCTGTGATCAGAAGCCCTGAGAGCTGTTTAACCACGTAACTGGTGACTTTTGTTCCCCAAAACTGCTCAGAAATTGTTGAAATGTTTTTAAATTAGAGCAAAAACCACATTTGTAAAATATAATTTTTTCAAACATCAGCACATCACCATTAGAACATCAGGAACATCGTGATCATTGCATCCTTGATGTCCCCAGTGGTTGCTCATCTGTGCAGCTGCCAGGTATGCACTAGGGTGCTGATGGGGTGTTTTTTTTTTTGTTAATTTACATTTCCCTAGCGGCTGCTGCTCTCTGCAACCGCTGGGTGGGGGGGTCCTGCCATGCTGACCGATCAGTAGTGATCAGCAGCTCGGCATACACTGGGGGAGGGTGCAGGATGGACGCCCAGTGAGTGGCGGCTGCTAGAAAAATATCTTCTGACAGCCGGCCACTCTGTTTCTCACTGGTCATGTTGTTTGTGACTAGGTCAGATAAGGCAAAGCCTGGTGTGGTTGCAAACGATGTGACCACGCCAGGCAAGTGCTTAATCAGGACAGATGCTGTCTAATTAACTACTAAGCTGTAGAATCCAGGGTGAAAACAAGTAGCCAAGTAACCTTTACACACAGAATAAGAAAACATTGGGAAAAAGCAGATCAGAACAGCAAAACATGCTATTGAGTTGAAATTAATTGCAAAATGTGACTGTCATCTGGATATTGAAGGGCCATCAAGCAACCCCCTACAGCCCCACAAAAAAAAGAAGACTGTCCCTAAATTGAAAATTTGATGAAATATAATGAAACTACAACTTTCAAAATTCATTACATTACAATTATGAAACATTTTTTGGGGGATATCCTATTAGTACCGGAAAAACATCGGGTGAGAAAAATTTATGTTTTTCGCGATTTTTCCAGATGTTTCACCAATTTTTTTTACAGGCTATCCTGATTGATCACCTGTAAAAAAATTATCTTTCTCCCGAAAACACACAGGTTCAGGCGAGGCAGGCGAAACAAAATCCCTGATGACCACGGACAACCTGCAGCGTCCCATGCCTGTTGCAGCAGCAGCAGGCTTGGACTGCAGGCATGGCACCGTGGCCCGGAACCCGAAGCTGCCACTCGGCGCTGTGACCCCCAGCGGCGCTATATGTTCATCCTGTCTGTGGTTGTATGTTCAGCCTGCATTGTACCGCTGTGTATTATACCTGCAGTAGTATATCCCATGGCTGCTGCACTGTATGCAGGGTGCACAGCTCTCTATGGGAAAGGTTCTCATCTAGGTAAAGTCTGGAGGCTCAGTCTAAGGGTTTACACAGAAGATGCATTTAGTCATTATGCTATTATCCTCGGTCAGGATTCTGGGCGCATGTTCAAATTTGGGGAGGTGAGGTCATGCTCCCTCAAAAGAAAAAAAAGTATGTGTGGCTGCACAGGGGGCAACGGCGGCTGTAGAGGGGGCGGTAATAGCTGCACAGGGGGACATTTGTTACAGCAAGCAGCTGATCCATGCCCACTACCCCCTCTCAGTGCCTCTGAATGCTCCTCCACACATGGGTATATGCCTCTCTCTTGTGGTCAGCATGGACAACTTTACACAAACTTGCCCATACTATACTTGGCTGTGCTATAAAAAGTAGGTAACTATATGACCTATACCTAATGCTCACCAGAATTACATATTCTATTGTACTTGCAACCTTTTGTTCAGGCTAACAAACTCTTCCCATATACAGTATGTACTGGGCCCTTGTATGGCTCACCTTCCACAGTGTAACCTTCGTAGTGAGCCCAACATGGCTGCCTCATCTGCTACGCTTGTGGAGGGGATGGAAAGTACATGGACCTAACGGTTTTGTTGGGAACCACTCTGAGCATTAAGACATCACAATCTCCCCATTTTGTGTCATCTCTTCTAGGGGTACACTATTCCACCCAAGGTAATCCTACGCAATGCCCCAAGACGCCTGCCTCACCTGGTACTTTTTGAGTGTGGAATACACAATCTGTAGAAATGATTACCCAAAATACCTACATCAATCCTGCATTATGCTTACTGTGCTTTCTAGGTTTTCGTTTTATGTCTGTGTGGCTTGTCTATTGCTGTATTACTTAAAACTTCTGTATTATGTGCATTGTTCTTGATGTCTGTACAGCGCCTTGAGTCCTGTTGGAGAAAGAGCGCTGCATAAATACAATTATTATTTTTATCAGACGAGACATACATTTATAGGTACTGACAACTAAATTCTTGTGGAGAGCTAAAATGACAAGGGCCAGGTGAACATTTTAGGTGAGATGTAATAGTGTCCGAGTTTGCTAGAGGTGTGTGATGCCGGTCAAACTCGCATGTTTTTTAAAGGGGTAATCATTTACAAGGCAAATCCATGCCTTGTTAATGATTGCCCCTTTAATTGCCCCACAGTGGTCACTATTACATCTATCCTTTTGGGGGGAGATTCAAATGTTTGAAAAGTCGGTTGGGTGTCTGTTTTTTCCTGTCTATTAGATAGGAAAAAACAGACTCCCAACTGACTCTTCAAACATTTGAATCGCCCCCTTTGTGTTAGTTTCTGCAATTAGGTAATGCAATAGTATTTTTTAATAATTGTATACACGTTTATAATTTTTGTGACTTAGCCCATAAATGGAAAAATGAAAGATACAATACATTTCAGAGAAAACCTGCTGAGGAGACAGCATTGGGCATATTTCATACCAACATTCCACCTGCTAACGTCTCAGACTTTTTTATACGCCAAGGTCTTAATCTTCTACTTCACGTTACAGTACTATTTGTTTAATAGTATTGTGACACATGGCTTTCAGAATGTTAAACATTTTTAAAGAAGGATTTGGTTTGATATGAACATTAGACAATGTAACAGTGCTAAATGTCAGGCTGTCTGATGCTGTCTTGTGCTGGTCAGAGAACATCAGAATACTTATGCTGGCACACTGTGAAACTTTCTTAATCTGGATGAGCATTGGCTGGAATTTATCATCCGTTTTTGATTAAACAATCAAGTACTGTTTAAAGCGGCCAGGCGTTCCTGGGAAATAGATTCACCTTAGGCAAAATTGCAGCATGCAACAGATAGAAAAATAAAATAATAATCACTGGGAACAAAGAATAGATTACTGAGCCAAGAAAGACACAGTGTTGAACAAGGTGGCTCACACAGGGATTGCCCTATCATTTATATGTGCATTCATTATAAGATATTTTGAATTATATTGTTAATAATTGTAATAAACAGGCAAGGTCCCAGTTGAGAATTTGTCCTGGTTTTAAATGTCTTTAACTGTAAATAATTCCTACATATTTCCACACCAAATAACAGTGAAAAAGTGATATATTACTTAAATTATGTTCCCTAAAATTGCACATCTAAACAAGCAGTACAGCAGTTACCTTTATAGCAAGGCTGTTTTGCATGGCATGACACTTATCCCTGCTTGTATGGGCATTATACACTTATGGGATTGTGGCGCATACGTAAGAAAGCTTGGAGAGGTAAAGTGGAGAGAAATAAAGTACCAGCCAATCAGCTCCAAATTGTCATTTTTCAAATGCACGATGTCAACTGACTTTTAAGAGCTGATTGGTTGGTACTTTAGCTCTCTCCACATTTGCTGGGTATACACTTGGCTGTCGCTCACCAACAGCGTGGTCGATTCAGGTAAGCATATACAGATGAAACTCAGAAAATTAGAAAATATCGTGCAAAAGTTAATTTATTTCAGTAATTCAATTTAAAAGGGGAAACTAATAGATTACTGTATATCATTACATGCAAAGTGAGATATTTCAAGCTTTTATTTGTTATAATTTTGATGATTGTGGCTTACACCTTAAGAAAACCCCAAATCCAAAATCTCAGAAAATTAGAATATTGTGAAAAGGTTCAATATTGTAGGCTCAAAGTGTCACGCCCTAAGCAGCTAATTAATCCAAACCACCTGCAAAGGGTTCCTGAGCCTTTAAATGGTCTCTCAGTCTGATTCAGTACAATTCACAATCATAGGGAAGACTGCTGACCTGACAGTTGTGCAGAAAACTATCAGTGACACACTTCACAAGGAGGGAAAGCCTCAAAAGGAAATAGCAAAAGAAGTTGGATGTTCTCAAAGTGCTGTATCAAAGCACATTAATAGAAAGTTAAGTGGAAGGGAAAAGTGTGGAATAAAAAGGTGCACAAGCAGCAGGGATGACTGCAGCCTGGAGATGATTGTCAGGAAAAGGCTATTCAAAAGTGTGTGTGTGTGTGTGTGTGTGTGTGTGTGTGTGTGTGTGTGTGGCTTCACAAGGAGTGGACTGAGGCTGAAGTTAGTGCATCAAGAGCCACCACACACAGACAATCCTGGACTTGGGCTAAATAAAATAAAGAACTGGTCTGTTGCTCAGTGGTCCAAAATCCTCTTTTCTGATTTTAGACACCAAGGTCCCAGAGTATGGAGGAAGAATGGAGAGGCAAACAATCCAATATGCTTGAAGTCCAGTGTGAAGTTTCCACAGTCTGTGTTGATTTGAGGAGCCATGTCATCTGCAGAGTCAATGCATCCGTCTACCAGGACATTTTAGAGCACTTCATGCTTCCTTCAGAAGACAAGCTTTATGGAGATGCTGACTTCATTTTCCAGCAGGACTTGGTACCTGCCCACACTGCCAAAAGTACCAAAACCTGGTTCAATGGAATTACTGTACTGGATTTGCCAGCAAACTCGCCTGACCTGAATCCCATAGAGAATCTATGGGACATTGCCAAGAGAAAGATGAGAGACATGAGACCGAAACAATGCAGAAGAGTTGAAGGCTGCTATTGAAGCATCCTGGTCTTCCATAACACCTCAGCAGCGCCACAGGCTGATAGAATCCATGCCACGCCGCATTGAGGCAGTAATTCATGCAAAAGGGGCCCAAACCAAGTACTGAGTACATATACATGATTATATTTTTTAGAGGGCTGACATTTCTGTATTTAATATCCTTTTTTTTAATTGATTTTATGTAATATTCTAATTTTCTGAGATTTTGGATTTGGGGTTATTTTAAACTGTAAGTCACAATCATCAAAATTATAACAAATAAAGGCTTGAAATATCTCACTTTGCATGTAATGAGTCTACATAATATATTAATTTCACCTTTTAAGTTGAATTACTGACATAAATGAACTTTTGCAAATATTCTAATTTTCGGAGTTTCACCTGTACACTTACCGACCGGCCACTTGATATATTTTTAACATACAGCTGTGTTGTCAGTCCCTACAGAATGTGTATGGACAGTCAGCGAACCACCCGCACACACATCCATATGCGCCAATATACAGTATCTGCGGATATATCAGCCATTGGCTGCACTGCCCAGCTGACCTGATACTGTATGTCGTTCACAGGCATATCGTTTTCATACACCCGACAACTCAGTAGTGATATATTGGCCGTTCGCTCAAACAGCGGAAATATCGCCCAGCATGTACTCAGTTTTTATCTCTCTGCAAGCTTTGATAAATATGCACCTATATATTAAGCAGTAAAAAAAGAGTAGACCAGTAGCAACTAAACCAAAGCAACCAATCAGCTCCTATCTGTCATTTTATAGTATGTACTTGCTAACTGCTACCTCAGAGCTAATTGGTTTCTTTGGGCAACTTCTCCACTGGCTCACTTCTCCACTGTTTTCACTGCTTGATACTGTACATGAAACCTTTAGTCACAGGTGAGTGGCTTTGGCAACTTCAAACAAGATTCACTGGAGAGTGTGAGAGAATCCATTGCTTGGACTATGAGATGCATCACTGCTGAATCCCCATACCCATCCAGAGCTGCTAGTTTAACGGGGTTATTTATTTATTTATTTATTTTTGGACACTTAATTCAACCCAAAGCTAATGTTTTAATTTTGAGTGGAACTATGCTTTAAAAAATACAATGTTGTCTTTGAAAGTGGAAGCAAGCAATTGGTTAACAGAATTATCAGACTGTCTGTAAAATGCAGCAATAACACAACAAAGTTAAACGTAGAATTTTAGAACTCATGCAGTTTGGATAAGTTTAAAGTAAAATAGATGATCTAAATTTCTATTTCATAGTATAAAGCTACTGTATATGACATTATATAGATATATGCAAAGTTACATAGCTATGTCCCACATACACACACGTTCATATTTAATTGTGTAGGTTATAATTAATTGAAAAGAACAAATCTGTTTGATTAGACTATTCAGAAAAATCAGGTTCTAAAGTTTCATTTGGCTAATGTTAGATGTGCTGATAAGGGATACAATGTGTGTGAAGGATGATTGTTAATTTATAACCACTTTGATTGAACATGATTAATTTAAAAATGTGAATGTTTCCTTCCATTCTGCAGAAATTGTTTACTGATCTCCGTGTTCATTTGTTTGTTTCTACTGTGATCGACCAATCAGGGCTGTGTCACGCAGAGAGGGACAGAAAGATACTGTAGATGGCTTTGGCTTGGACAGCAAAGGAAACACATAACATTTAATAACACTTGTTTAAGTGGGTTAAGTATAATTTACCGGCGGCCTTCAATATACCGACAGCGGCATCCCGGCCGCCAGTATGCCAGCAGCGGGGCGAGCACAAAGAGTCCCCTTGCGGGCTTGGTGCGCTCACCCCGCTGCGGGCTCAGTGGCTCACTGCGCTCACCACAGGTTCTATTCCCACTATATAGTATGGGTGTTGTGGTCACCCACGAGTGGTAATAGTCCTGTCTGGCCGGCATTGCCAGCTGTTGGGATTCTGGTGACGGTATCCTGAATGCCGGGATCCGACCGACGGCAAATTAATGTATACTATTCAGGTGAGCGCTATAAACAAATTAGTATATTCCTACATGGTGTTTATAGCAGGAAAAGTTAATTCTTTGTAAGTCTACACTCTCTCATCTACCCATCTCATTTTCCATGTGTGTTTCCAATAAACACATTTTAAGCCAAGGATTTATCACAAAATGCTTTTGGTCTACTAACGGAGTCATTACAGTAACGAGGGGTACTGATAGGCCAGTGGTGCTGCCACCCATAGACCAGGGCCTAAGGGTGGCACCATTGCTGCCCTGTTGCACCTGTATTTGGTATGTAGCATGCCCGGGGCATTCTTAGGATGATCCTGGTGCTGAATTTGAACCTGGTCATGGCTGCCCTGTCCCCTTGTTGTGATATTATGATGTCATATAATGGGGCTTTTGCTCACTGTTCACTAGCTGCATCATGTTAGACAAGTGTGGCAGCATCCCCATGTTGCTTTTGAACTTCCTCTGAATGTATCTGGCACCCATGGAAGAGTTTGGAGTCATTTATGCTTGTTCCTGCCAGGGGTGCAGAGAGGGAAGCTGGGCCCAGGTAATGTAGAGGGTGTGGCCTAATCATGAGGGCCATGCCCATGCCCCCTTTAAAAAAAAGAAAATAAAAAAATAATACTTTTGCGTCATGGTGCCCTGCACAGGGGGGTGCCATTTGCCCCTCAGCCAGGGGCAGATCCAGGGGGGGGGGCATGATCATTGTGATCGTATCCCCCACACCCCTCCAACAGGCAGAGGAGGACAGCTGTAGCTCAGCCGTGTGCTGCCTGCTGTAGAGAGGCTGCTGCCAGGTGACATGCGAGGATGGGGTCATTACCTGTACCCCTCCAGCAAGCCTGGGCCCTCGTTAATTAGTATTTGCTCCATCCCCAACTCTCGGCGCCCCTGACCATAGGGCCACTTCTCAACTCTTTTAGCCTACTATTCAAAGAAATGATGGACACATATCCAGACATGGGCAAGTAAATGACTTGAAAAAACAGCATCAATCACAATAAATACATATGAAATGTATAGCTTAATTCTGTCTGAATCCCACCTATTCAATCATAAGACAGGATGGACATAGTGGAAAAAATGGGATGAATAAGACGTTTTCAAGAAGGATAAATAAATGACCCATCTTCATGTGCGTGATGGCTGAGCTGTTATTGAACTTCCGGTCAATCACAAGCAACTAGAAAGGAAAATCATTTGTGAGTGGCTGGTGATCATCCTAATTAATTAAAGAATCCATCTTACAGTACCGAACACCCTTGGAGAGCAGTTCTTATCGCAGTGGTTCCCAACCTATCTTGAATCACAGCGCTTTGGAGTATTAGCATTTGTTTCACAGAAAAAAGTTTATAATTTATATTTTTGAAAAAAATATATTAAATTAAGTAAATTGTGCCTACCTGTTGTACTTAGTTTCAGGTATGTGGTGGTGCTTCTGATTGTCCACATGTTTTATGTTAGGCAGCCAATAGCACTGGTTTTGCCCATCACTTTGGCCATACATAATTTGATTTGGTCCATCACCACCAACCCGAACCTCTCCTGAAGAGCCTTGTGGCATCAAGGGTGCCTAGGCACATAGTTTGGGGACCACTGTTTTATTGTCTTTTATGTTTATTTATTATTATTATTTTATTCCCACTGAACAACAAAGAAAAAAAAAATCCCAATGGAATTATGTTCTTTTAAGACTTGTTAATGAAAATAAGGGTATTTTTTTCTTTTTAAATGTGTGTGTTTAACTTACTAATTTATAATATAGTATATCAATACAAAAGAGAGGGAATTTACTATTCTGGGTGGAAAAGGTATTCCCGAGGGGGAATATACAGTAACAGTGCCCCAAAGGGTGGTGAGCGGACACGCTGCGCTCAATGTTAGGATTTTGACTGTCAGGATTCTGGCGTCAGTATTTCAACTGCCGGGATCCCAACTGTCGGGAAATCATACTGAATCCATCCAAATTGCCTCTTTAAATATAATTGACATTTATTTTTGTTTTATTCTATGCCTTTTTGTATTTAATGCCAAATTGTAAATATTTTTTATTGTCACAGTACTGCAGCAGAGACAGTAATATGTGATTTATTAATACATTGTGAAATATTACATGAAGTGTACTAATTTGGTTAAATATCTCAGCTGGACCTAATGTTTAAAGAAGCTATCAACCATTCAGCTACTGTCTGTCATATATTAGTGTTAGGCAAACACATAACCCCTTGCAGAGCAGAAAATTCAAAATCGTATTACATTGATATAACATTTCTACAGCTAGGATTATTATAGTTATTATTCTGTACACACTAAGCAATTTTTTATCACAGACATCTCAATTATCCAAACAGCTTAAGCTTGCAGTATGTGTAAGTCAGCTCCATTTAATATCCAGATTGTGTTTAGCGTCATTTTGTCTTTTACTAAAAAACACATTTTCCTCTCAGCTACCTGGTATTGACATTATGCCACTGCCCAATGGTACAGATTTCCCACTAGGCTTTAGGTATCCATCTTTATCTGCTACCTGCACCGGTGCAGTAATTATCAGGGTGCAGACATGTACAGGCACCGCCACAGAAGACACACAAAAAGGTATGTGACTGGGGAGTAGAGCTGGAGGGGTTCGGAGACTGGAGCTGGAGAGACACTGGGGGCTGGAGAGACAGAAGGGGCTGTAGCTGGGGAGACACTTGGGCTTGAGAGACAGAAATGGCTGGAGAGACAGAAGGGGTCTGGAAACACTGCAGAGCTGGAGCTATAGGGACAGAAGACCGCTAGAGAGACAGAAGGGGGCTGGAGCTGGAGAGACACTGGGGATGTGGTGCTGGAGAGACATGGGGGACTGAGGCTGGAAAGGCTGGAGAGACACATGGGGACTGGAGAGACACAAGGAGGATGAAGCTGAAGAGAATTGGATGGAAGTGGCTGGATATCATCCACAACTGGCAGGATTAGAAGTGAAAGGGACATGTATAGTAATATTTAGGGCACCAATTCTAAAGAAACTACTGAAATTAGGAAATACACTGTACAGTTTAATCATAAGATTGTTTTATCAGGGAAGTTTACATTTTGCCCAGCACCAAAACTTCTGTTATCTGATGAAAGTTTGCTAGTGGTGCTGACATTGGTTCCTTCACAAACAGGCATCTTCTGGACCATGTCATCTCCTACATGAATAGTGAATTCCCTTTTGTAGAGAAACTACATATAGGTAAGGAAGACTCTCAAGCAACTGGACTGTACCTGCAGGCATACCTCCCAACTGTCCTGCATTCAGCAGGACAGTCCAGCTGTCCCACTCGTGGCCGGCAGTGTCCCACAGTGGTGTGTGTGTGATGCAATCAGGGAATTGTTCCCCCTTTCCCAAGGCTCCCCTTTTTCCAAAGCTCCACCCCCTTTCGGGAGCGCAGGGGATCTTTGGTGCCTGAGGGACAGGGCCGTCTTTTCGTATGGGCTCAATGGGCTCTTGCCCAAGGGCTCTAAGAGTATAAGGCTAATAGCTGAGGGTCCCTTATTTCCAGGGGTACTAGATTTTTGAAAATCGGCCCTGGGGAACCAGAGATATCTGACTTCAAAGCAGTGGTCCCCATCCAAGCCTGTTAGTTGCTCTTCCCAGCCAGATATCTCAGGTTTCGTCTGACATAGAGTTTTTCCGAGGGTAGACTCCAAATGCTGGAACTCTCCCCTTTCAGTGGACACTGGCATCTTGTCTCTACTGTGCCCAGAACTAGAGATATCCACCTTCAAGCAGCTGGTCCCTGCTCCTGCTCCACACGCCTGGTATGCAGTTTTATATTTTCATTGGAGGACTGCTCTAGTTCCTGAACTCTGATCTACAAGTCCCCAGCACCTCCCGAAAGGTGGGTCTCTATAGTTTTTTTTATCCTATGTAAAGCTAAGAAATCTCATTTCCAGGAACTTGAGATATCTGCAGTCAAGCAAACTGCCCTCCCACCAGAAAATTATAAACACCCCCTACCACCCTGAAAGTCATGTACCAGGGCCACTTCATCCAGCACAATGCCCCCTTCTACAGTTTAGTGTTCTCCCTCCCACCCCATCTGTGCAGTAAAGGAGTAATTAGCAGAAATTACTGCTCCAGGTTCTACATGCTTAGCGGAAGATAGATCACCCCCTACCGCCAGCGGGACATCAAAGTTGCCATTGATAGCACCCCCCACCCCTACTGCTGGGGGATGGGTAGGGGCCCCAGTGCATTGCTGTGCCCAGGAGCCCACACTACTGTTAAGACGGCCCTGCTGAGTGGTCCCGAATCCCACTTTAGCAAAATTTGGAGGTATGCCTGGGTGAACCCTGTAATGGGGAGGTCCCAAAAATTTAGATGTACTGGCTTCATTTATTTCTGTTGCTGGCCCTGTCTGTATCAGAGCAACTATTGATGCTTTTTTAATTCAGTAGCACCAGCAGAAAGATGGATGGTGGTTGTCATGGTAGAGAGGGGTGTGGGGAGGGGGGGGGAGGGGTTAGTAGGCAACAATTTGTGTGTGCCGAAAGGGTCCTGCAGGCATCATCTTATCAGCCATCATGAACGTGCGGAGCCAGAGAAAGCTGTGTTTATGCAGAGCCACCTGTCATGGCTACTTGGCGGCTCTGCAGCAATGCTTCAACCCTCACCCCATCTGCCTCAGCACAACTGCTAATCCTTTTTATACATAGCAATAACAGCACCCGTGGGGAGATGGGGGGGGGGGGGGGCAATAATGTTGTGCTATGGGCAACATCCCATCTTAAATAGAACTCCCATCTTAGTAAATTTACACCTAAGTACCCAAGTCATATTTGTATTTCATGTGGCCACTCGTATTTTACTCAAGTTAGCTCTGTCAGTGCTGTTTGTGCTGCTCACACTCTATATAAGTCATATGGTCAACAGAATATGCTGCACTATTGTATATAAGAAATTGAATAAATAATATGGTGTATGGAGGGTTGGACTGGCCCACAGGGGTACAGAAAAACAAACAAACCACGAACCCCCCTCGTGGGCCCCACTGCCTGAGGGCTTATCTCCTCCTCTAGGATTCAGGTTCTGGACTGTGCACTAATAATACTGCAAGGGACTATGGTGTATTTCTACAGTACATTCTTGCTATTAATCTGCTACATTATCATGCATTCACAAGCAGTACTTACTATATATATATTTATCAAGGGGTCCAGTCCATGCACTCTCTAATGGTTAGCCAAGCCTCTGTGGTCACTGGTCACATACTTTCTGGAGACTGCCCACACCCCCTAAGTACGGGCTTAGGGGGCCACTACATTCCTCTGGTGGTCCGTTCATGCAACACTGGGTGGATGTAAAGAGAACACCCCAAAACTTGCATGTTTGTATTTCCAATGTGTCATGTCTTATTATCAAACAGTGCAATTCTGTGCCCCAAAATATTTTAAAATTTTTTGAAATGTTGTATAAGATAAAGTACTCAAATAAAGGTCCCAAACCATGGCTTCTGTGATAGCACCATGAATAACATATCTCTGCACTGCATCCATTCATGTGCCTACATTTATTTTAGATAACATTCAATATGCTCAAAATACAAAATATTTAGCTCATGATTCTTATTTGTGACGTCAATTTGATGTGGTTGCAGATGGTATAAAATATATAGGAGATGGGTTTTAAGCACAGCAAATAGCACCAGGGGATTAAAGGTTATTGTAAGATAAGATAGCATTTGGTTTATGACCAGGAGCTTTACAGAAGCTTTACTGATAACGTAAAAAGGTCACTGTACAATAAGACTGTGAGCAAATTAAGGGATTTTTCCATAATCATTATTGTATGTTTTTTTTCTGTTGGTCTGAACGGTTTGTTTTACAGTGGTTGATTTTAGAGAAAGTCACCAATTATCATGTCTTATGGCCCCAGTACATCAGCAGCTCCGATTACCCTGCCTGCCGGCCCCGCCGATAAGCTGACAGGATCCTCCGTTCCCCAACTAATGATGATCAGAAATCCGTCAGGGAATCTGGGAAATGAAACATGTTAAAAATGCCTGATTTGCTGATCCCGACTATTTTCGGCCAGGATCGGTGAATCGATATTTTTAAACATTTAATATTCCCGATTCTCTGACCCGGCCATAGTGGGATCGGGACCTTGCCCCAATACATCTGTGATGTATGGGGGCCATCAGTCATTGTCTGCTTTGAAAAATCTCCCTATAGGAGAGAAACTGGCTAGAGAGGACCTGTCATTTCCAATTCCTTGGAACACTTTGGGACACTGTGTTTCCTCACTACGGCAGCGGATGGGGAGACTTACAGACATCTTCACTAACAGCCACCCAGTCCAGACAGGATGAGCTGAGTGGAATTTTGGAAAGCAAGCACCTGATCCCACACTAACCACAGTTGGGAACTACAAAAGGACAGCACCAAATATTGGCGGTATTCCCTCAATTTTTTTTATGCCAGCTGGAGGGTAAGAGTACTGTACATGTAACAGCTGTGTGCTAAATGCAGGGGTTAAAGTGAGCCGGAACGGGGCAGAACTGCGTTCCGTCAGTTCCACTTGGAGATGGAACGCAGTTCCTCCTCCTCCGGCACACCTAACCCGTTGTGTCCCTGGCGCCACAGCAGGGAGATGATGGGCGCCCGCTGAGATTGTGTTACCAGCACGCGCCGTCTCCCTCTCTATAGCGGAAGCCGGCGGCAGGAGCTCAGTACTGAGCTCCGGTTACCGGCACTGTCACAGTGCGCTATGGGAGAGACGTCATGACGTCATCTACTGGGGGCAAACTACTGGGGGGCATTACTACTGAGGGCAAACTACTGGGGGACATTATTACTGGAGGCCAACTACTGGGGGTAAGCTACTGGGGCAAACTACAAGGGGGCAAGCTACTGGGGTAAACTACAAGGGGGCAAGCTTCTGTGGTCAAACTACAAAGGGGCTAACTACTCGGGGCAAACTACAGGAGGGCATTACTACTGGGGGCATAACTACAGGGGCTAAACTACTGGGGGCATTACTACGGGGGGCTAAACTACAAGAGGGGCATAACAACAGGGGCTAAACTACTGGAGGCATAACTACAGGTAGGCATTACTACTGGCGGCTAAACTACAAGCAGGCAAACTTCTGGGGCTAAACTACTGGGGATAAACTACTGGGTGCATTACCACTGGGAGGCTAAACTACATGAGGGCTAAACTACTGGAGGCATTACCACTGGGAAGCTAAACTAAAGGGGGGGGGTAAACTGGGCATTACCACTGGGGGGCATAAATACTAGGGCTAAACTACAGGGCGCTAAAAAACTGGGGGCATTACTACAAGCAACATTACTACTGGGGGCAAGACTACACAGGGGCATTACCATTAAGGGCATTACTACTGGGGGCCCTACTAATGAGGGCATTGTAAAGGGGGCACTTCATAAGGGGCATCACTCCTGGGGACATAAGGGGTACTACTATTGCGGGCATTGCATAAGGGGCACCACTACTATGGGGTCTATATAAGGGACACTACCACTGTGGGCACTACCAGTACAGTGGACATTGCATAAGGAGCACTACTACTGTGGGCATTGTATAAGAAGCGCTACTGCGGTGGGCATTATGTGTATTATGGTGTGCTATTACTGTGGGCATTATTACTATTGTGTGACCACACCCCTTTCTTTTTGAGACCATACCCCTTTGCGCGCAATACCTTTATTACATGGTCGCCGTGGGGAAGGGGGGTGAGTTCCACCACC
Organism: Pseudophryne corroboree; assembly: GCF_028390025.1. Taxonomy (NCBI): domain Eukaryota; kingdom Metazoa; phylum Chordata; class Amphibia; order Anura; family Myobatrachidae; genus Pseudophryne; species Pseudophryne corroboree. The sequence continues at coordinate 616,082,778 of NC_086449.1, forward strand.
TCTCTAGGACTACTTTAAGCACTGGCTAAATGAATAAACTATCTGCCTAAAATATCTGGATCAACGGCACTAAATCATCTGCTGTGTGGAAACACTTTAATAATCAGTATTATGCCGAACTGATACAGTGAACATGATATAATATTGGAGCTTTTTTGAATAAATGTTTTTGGACCCTTTTTTTTAACTGCCAGTTGTGCCATTACAAAGCATACAGTATATTTTATATAAAATGAATGTGATGGTTTACATTTAATAAATAATATCTGCATCTTCCATAGGTCGGAATAGAGCATATTTTTGCATCTGGGCCCACCACTCGCAAGTTCTGCCACTGGGTTGAACAACACAGGTACCAACAAGGGAAATGGAAACAATACACATAGACAGGGCCAAAGGAAAGAGACTGGCAGGAAAAGAAAGAGCAGATTCAAAAGGACCATCGAAAACCTATCAAATGAAAATCAGTGAGACAAATATATACTACACAAAATACTGCTGGAATAAACATGTCTGGCCTGTCACCCTGAAAACAAACTTGTTGCACTTAAGAAAATACATGTAAGCCTTGGAGAGAGATAAAGTGGGCATAGATAAAGTGCCAGCCAATCATCTCCTAACTGGCATTTTTCAAACACAGCCTGTAGCATGGCAGTTTGACAATGATTGGTTAGTACATTCGGGTCTATTTACAGTATTAAGCCTTGGATAGAGGTAAAGTGGACGGAGATAAAGTAACAACCAGCTCCTATCTGTCAGTTTTCAAACCCAGCCTGTGACCTGACGATTAGAAGCTGATTGGCTGGTTCTTTATATCCGTCCACTTTACCTCCATCCAAGGTTTAGTAAATAGACCCCTCAATTTCTCTCCAAGCTTTGATAAATCTCCCCCTAAGGGATAGATATACTATAACCTCTAAAAAGGACAAATTGAGGTGGTGCCCATAGCAAGCAATCAGATTCTAGATCTCATGTATCTACTGTAGTACACTCTAAAAAAAAAATGATCGCTAAAATACGATTTATTTCTATAGTCAACACTTCCACTTTTCCATTTTAGAAGTTTTAAATCTATCACTAATTACTACTAATGCATAGATCAAGAGGGAACAAAGTTTAGAGGGCAGCTGATAATGCTAAATATCTGTCTCCATAGCCAACACCCATAAAATGTGGTCTCTAAACTTTATGGGGGGTATTCAATTCTTGTCAGAAACTGCCGTCTTGTCGGAAAGACGGCAGTTTCCGACAGGTTTAGGTCAGAAGGGGTTCCGACCTATTCAATGCCGGCTGTTTTTTTCAGACAAGTTGGGAATTCCCGACTTGTCGTAAAACACTGGATTGTTGGAATCCACGTGTTCTGTAGGAAGCGTGGCCAAACCCGACAGGTTTTAGTCCTGTTTCCGACAATGTCAATCCGACTTTAAAAAAAGTCGGATTGGCATTGTCGGGAACAGGCCAAACCTGTCGGATCCTTTCCATCGGAAAGGATCCGACAGGAACTGAACATACCCCCATAATGTAAAAAAAGAACAAAAAACCCCCCCAGTTATTCCAAGGTATTTTATCTACAGTATCTGCAATCCCTCAGTTATACTGTATATGTGTGTTGAAGGGTTGGGTATGAAATCCCAGCAGTCAGTATCCCGACAGTCAGGATGCTGACAGCGACATCCGGTATTTAAACCCTACTCCTAACCTACCCCTCCCATAGCCTAACCCTAACCGTGCCCTTTCGCAGTCTAACCCTAAACTACCCCACTCCCTCAGCTTATTCCTAACCACCACTAATGACTCATTCTAACCCTAAACTCCCCCACCCCTGCAACTTAACCCTAACCACTGACCTTACCGTCAGGATCTGTCAGGATTTTGTCAGAATTCCACTGTCTGAATGCTGACCGCATCCCATATTGAATACTACTAGATTTAATAACTTGGAGAAATGGCTGCAGATTTGTTAACCATCACCCATATTGACCATGGGCTGTCTTTATCAATAAAATTAGCATCAGACAGTATCGCCGCCTCTCACTGTTACATATGATTATACTGCTGGCACTCTGGCCTCCAGTGCATTACACACCATCAACCTAATGCTGCAGCACAATGCTTCCTCTAAAATACACATGGGGCTAATATGGTTATAGTATCTATACACACCTGCTGACTTTCTCGTACAGCAGGTGGGGGCTTGGCATAGGGGGGCAGTGTGTGGGTGTGCCGTGACAAAGGAGGCTGTGCAGGGGCATGGCTGTGCGGGAGCGTTATAGTGGCCACATCCCCCCACTGTCACGTACCGAGTTTACCTGCACTGTACAGCGGGAGGGGGGAGGGTTTTCTGTGGTTATGATGATGTGATTCAGCACAAATCGCATCATCAGTCACCGAGTCCGCCCAGTTCACTCGGTAAGTGGGTGGATGGGTGATGGGTAGGAGCCAGCACTGGGAGACTTGCCCATACTTCTGGGAGTGCCACCAGATTTTCTAGAGCCTTTTGGCTGCTTTGGGAGAGTAGGCAATTATGAGACACACTGTAATCCTACCAATCTGCACCTTTAGGTTTCCAACTTGTCCAGTGTTAACTCATTTTAATTTTGCAGATTCTACCCAGAGCCGGCCATAGGCATAGGCAAACTAGGCAATTGCCTAGGGCATTTGATATGCCTAGGGGCATCAGCAGCTTCTGCTGATTAAAATGATATGTGGCATGCCTATATTCTGTGTGTAGCATTTCATATGCAGATACAGCCACAGTCTCACACAGTATATAGGCATGCTGCATATCAGTTTAATCAGCAGAAGCTGCTTGTGTATCCTAGCCACATAGCAATGCAAATAAGATGCATTTTCATAAAAAAAAGGTGCCTGACGTTGGCATTGAGGCAAGATTTATGAGGACACATCTGTATCCAAGCATTGGCAGAGGTCACAGTGTTAGTGGCAGTGTGAGTGCTGTGTGCATGTAAGTGGGTTGATTGTGCAGTAGTATTCGGAATATGTGTAAGGAGCATTATGTGTATCATGTAAAAATGCATTAATAATGTGCAACATATGTGTAAAGGGGCACTATGTGTGTCATTATGTGTATAAGGGCATTAATAATGTGCGGCATATGCAGTGGTGCAAGTAGAAAAAATGTCCTACAGGTACTGTGTGTGCGCGCCGAAGGCGCGCGCGCCCAAAAAATGGGTGTGACCAAATGCTATATGGGGCGTGGCCAATGAAAATGTGGGCGTGATACACATATGGGGGAGGGGCAGATACACATATGACCCCCACAGTGGCAGATACACGTTGCCCCACAGTGCCATATACACGTTGCCCTACAGTGCCAGATACACGAATGCCCCACAGTGCCAGATACACGAATGCCCCACAGTGCCAGATACACGAATGCCCCACAGTGCCAGATACACGAATGCCCCCCACAGTGCCAGATACACGAATGCCCCCACAGTGCCAGATATACATTGCCCCCCACAGTGCCAGATATACATTGCCCCCCACAGTGCCAGATACACATTGCCCCCCACAGTGCCAGATATACATTGCCCACAACAGTGCCAGATATACATTGCCCACAACAGTGCCAGATATACATTGCCCGCCACAGTGCCAGGTATACATTGCCCCCCACAGTCCAGGTATACATTGCCCCCCACAGTGCCAGATATACATTGCCCCCCACAGTGCCAGGTATACATTGCCCCCCAGAGTGCCAGATATACATTGCCCTCCACAGTGCTGCATCCCCCCCCCTTCCCCAGCTCACCGCTGCTGCTGTTGTGTTGTCTCCCGTGTGTGAGGGAAGGAGAGCGCAGCCTGCGCCTCTCCTTCCCCTCAGTCTCCGGCGGGTGAGTTCAATATTCAGCGCCGATCCGTGAGCCAATCAAAGCTCCGCGAGCTCTGATTGGCTCACGGGCGGCGCTGATTTGACCGAAGACACTGAGGGCAGGAGAGGCGCAGGCTGCGCTCTCCTCCCCTCACATCAGCGGTAGCAAGCGGCGGCCCGTCGGTGTGGGTACGACGTACCCACGGCGAAATTCTTAAGGGTACGCCGTACCCGCATACTTGCACCGCTGGGCATATGTGTAACAGGGTACTACTGTATGTGTGTCATTAGGTGTATAGGGGCACTAATAATGTGCAGCAAATGTGTAGGGGTCACTATGTGTGTCATTATGTGTATTAGAGCATTAATAATGTGTGGCATATGTGTAAGGGACATTATGTGTAAAATGGCATTAATAAAGGTTGTCATAATGTGTAAGGTGCATTATGCTTATAAGGACATTAATAATGTGTCTCATAAGTGTAAGGGGCATTACTGTGTGCAATTGTGTATACATGCATTACTAATGTGTGGCATTATGTGTATAAGGTGCTCTACTATGTGGCGTTGCATATAGAAAGGGCACTACTGTGTCGTCTAATGTGAATAAAGAGCAATAGGGTGTGGTGTAATGTGAATAAGGAGCAATTCAGTGTGATGTAATGTAAATAAAGGGCTCTACTGTGAGGAGTTGTTATGTACACCAGTGCCTGCAGGAAAGTACTGGTGTCAGAACTGTTATGTACACCAGTGCCTGCAGGAAAGTACTGGTGTCAGAACTGTTATGCACAACAAATGGACTCACAGACAGACTGGGGAATATGACATAACGTACACAGAAGGTGATAGGGTAACAAAATACACACAAAGTGAACAGAGAAGCCCAGAGGCTAAGGAACTGGGTATCTCCCTTGTATTAGAAATGCTCAGATGGGAAAAGCAAGATGTTGTGTTTTAATACATAGAGAACCCGAAATGCTGTTGCTAAGGGCAACAGCAAAACCCTAAAGGGTTACCAACGGGTGTGGCAGTAAACTCCTTGGTCAGAGATGGAATGATAGACACAAGGAGAGTCTCCACAATCCTAATTCTCACTTGCAGTGCACAGGTTCAGTTTACTGCCACTAAACTGACCCCTGACACCTAGCACAGTGAGACAGGATTAGACAGGCAAGTCTTAGAATACAGCCGCAAACTTGCTAAGTTCACAGAGTAGTAACAGAACCCCAGCAAGCTAAACGACTGACTCCAGTCTTACTGCTAGGTCTGGATTGGCAGAGTGTAATACCAAATCCCCAGGCCTATTTGCAGTAAGCAACAAACAAATACAAAGCTACACAGTACTGGCTAACTTTCAGGAACTGACTAACCAACAAAGATTCAGCAGCATCTGCTTAACCTGGAAAGAGGCCTTATAAAGCAGGTGCTGTCCACGCCCCACTCAGACCTCACAGACTGTGAGTACAAAAACCAGCACCGGATCCCCTGCCGTGCACAGAGCCTATAACCACTGCACAGCAAAAGACCCGAACCGGAGTATCAGCTGCGCTCAGGTTACTCCGCTAGTACTTGTCTCCCGGTTGCCATGACGACGTGGCAGCACAGGGCAGGAGACCCTAACAGTACCCCCCCTCTGACGAGGGGTCAAAGAACCCCTACCACCGGGTTTATTGGGGAACTGCAAGAAGAAAGAGCGTATCAGTCTGGGGGCATGAAGATCACAACTGCGCACCCACGACCGCTCCTCCGGGCCATACCCCTTCCAGTGCACCAAAAATGACAGCCGACCCCGAACCACCTTGGAGTCAAGAATCCTTTCAACAACAAACTCCCTCTGGCCACGTATCAGAAGAGGGGAAGGTCTTCCACTGGAAGAAGGATTCCTAATCGCCCGTTTTAAAAGGGAACAATGAAATGTTTTATTGATACCCAAAGAACGGGGCAGATCTAACTGAAATGCCACCGGATTGATAACCCTGGTGATCTTATAAGGGCCGATGAACCGAGGGCCTAACTTATGAGATGGCTGTCTCAACTTCAAATTCTTGGTAGACAACCAGACGAAGTCTCCTAATTTGAAGCTGCAGGGTCTTTTCCGCTTATCAAAAACCCTTTTGGTCACTAATGACACAGACACAAGGGCTTTCTTCACTTTCCGCCAAATACCTCTAAGGACCGAAACCACAGAGGAACCACCAGGCGTGGAGTCCAGGGGGTCAAAAGAATTGGCCTTAGGATGATGCCCATACACACAAAGGAAGGGAGAGATCCCTGTAGCAGAGTGAGCCGCGTTGTTATAGGCAAACTCCGCCATGGACAGATGAGCAACCCAGTCAGTCTGACACTTGGAGACATAACACCTGAGGAACTGCTCCAAGGACTGGTTCACCCTTTCAGTCTGCCCATTAGACTGCGGATGGTAGCCTGACGACAAGCTGACAGAAATCTGGAGATCGGAACAAAATGCCCTCCAGAATTTGGCCACAAACTGGGATCCGCGGTCAGAGACCACATCAAGTGGCAACCCGTGGAGACGCACAACATGCAGCATAAATAATTCAGACAGGCGTCTGGCCGATGGCAGCCCAACCAGTGGAACGAAGTGCGCCATCTTCGAAAACCTGTCAACGACAACCCAGATGGCTGTCATCCCCGAGGATTTGGGCAAGTCCACCACAAAATCCATTGAAATGTGGGTCCATGGCTTAGATGGGATAGAGAGTGGATGTAATGGGCCAACAGGAACCCCTCTAGGAGTCTTATTTCGGGCACAGATGTCACATGCCCGAACCCACTGATCCACATCCTTAGCCACCGAGGGCCACCACACCGCCCTAGATAGCAACTCCTGAAACAATCAGTACCCCAACTAAGAATCTCCCCAGAGACCCAGTCAAATTGAGGATTGTGGGCCCTTAACCAGGGTAACCCCAACACCAATGGGGCAAAAGTACAGACAGTCACATAAAAGGACAATTTTTCAGAGTGTGTGGCTCCAATAAACAAAGAAATCTGGCTAGTGCAAGAGGTAATTTTACCTTGGGATAATGGTTCCCCGTTTAACCCACAAATCTCAATTTCCGATGCCAAGGGTACTAAGGGAACAGAGTGTTTCAGGGCGAATTGGCGGTCCATAAAAACCCCGTCGGCCCCACTGTCCACAAAGGCCTCAGTCTTGACAGTTTGACCGAGGATCTTCAAGGTCACCGGAATGATAAAAGTCTTCTTGGGAAATTCTGACTTCTGGCCTGACAGGATATTTCCCATCACCCTCAGGCCCTGAAGTTTTCCGGCTTTTCTGGGCATGATACTACCACATGACCTTTATTCCCACAGTACAAACACAACCCCTGCTGTCTCCTCCGCGTCTTCTCACGCGAGGAGAGGCGGGTAGCCCCAATCTGCATAGGCTCCTCGGAAAATTCCTCAGAGTCTGAGGTTCCCTTGGGAAGGAAGGAAATCTCAGTCTCCCTTTCAAGCCTACGCTCTCTCAGCCGTCTATCCACCCGGATGGATAACTGCATGAGCTGATCCAAGCTATCAGGCAAGGGATATTGTACCAGTTGGTCCTTTATCTGGTTAGAAAGACCTCTTCGGTACTGGTGTCTCAGGGCTGGGTCATTCCACTGGGTATCATGGGCCAACCTCCGAAACTCCGTACAGTAAACCTCAACTGGCCTTCGCCCTTGCTTAAGGATCGAAATCTGAGCCTCGGCTGAGGCCGTCTTGTCAGGGTCATCATACAACATGCCCAGTGCCGTAAAAAAAGCATCAACACTTTTAAGCGACGGACAGTCAGGCTGCAACCCATATGCCCAGACCTGTGGGTCTCCTTGTAGCAAGGAAATCACTATGCCCACCCGCTGAATCTCTGACCCAGAAGACTGAGGCCTAAGCCGGAAGTATAGCTTGCAGCTCTCCTTGAAACAAAAGAACTGCGAGCGATCTCCAGAAAAACGATCCGGGAGATTTACTTTCGGCTCCTTAACCCCTGCAGGTGCTGCTGCTGCGGGAGCTCCGCCAGCAGCCTGGGAGGTGTGCATTTTAATGGACAGATCATTAAATTGTCGAGTCAGGACCTGCACCTGATCGACCACCTGTTGCAACGTATTTTGAGGGGTATGCTTCATATTCCCACAAAATTTCAACAGGAGTATTAGGCTGCTGAATATGTTATGTACACCAGTGCCTGCAGGAAAGTACTGGTGTCAGAACTGTTATGTACACCAGTGCCTGCAGGAAAGTACTGGTGTCAGAACTGTTATGCACAACAAATGGACTCACAGACAGACTGGGGAATATGACATAACGTACACAGAAGGTAATAGGGTAACAAAATACACACAAAGTGAACAGAGAAGCCCAGAGGCTAAGGAACTGGGTATCTCCCTTGTATTAGAAATGCTCAGATGGGAAAAGCAAGATGTTGTGTTTTAATACATAGAGAACCCGAAATGCTGTTGCTAAGGGCAACAGCAAAACCCTAAAGGGTTACCAACGGGTGTGGCAGTAAACTCCTTGGTCAGAGATGGAATGATAGACACAAGGAGAGTCTCCACAATCCTAATTCTCACTTGCAGTGCACAGGTTCAGTTTACTGCCACTAAACTGACCCCTGACACCTAGCACAGTGAGACAGGATTAGACAGGCAAGTCTTAGAATACAGCCGCAAACTTGCTAAGTTCACAGAGTAGTAACAGAACCCCAGCAAGCTAAACGACTGACTCCAGTCTTACTGCTAGGTCTGGATTGGCAGAGTGTAATACCAAATCCCCAGGCCTATTTGCAGTAAGCAACAAACAAATACAAAGCTACACAGTACTGGCTAACTTTCAGGAACTGACTAACCAACAAAGATTCAGCAGCATCTGCTTAACCTGGAAAGAGGCCTTATAAAGCAGGTGCTGTCCACGCCCCACTCAGACCTCACAGACTGTGAGTACAAAAACCAGCACCGGATCCCCTGCCGTGCACAGAGCCTATAACCACTGCACAGCAAAAGACCCGAACCGGAGTATCAGCTGCGCTCAGGTTACTCCGCTAGTACTTGTCTCCCGGTTGCCATGACGACGTGGCAGCACAGGGCAGGAGACCCTAACAGGAGTAACGTTTATAAGGAAAAGTGATACTACTGTGGGATGTAACATGAATTATGAACACTATCGCATGATCAAATGTGAATAAAGTTGCAGTAATGTGTGGCATAATTGGAAGTGGGGTTACTATTGTGTGGTCATGCCCCTTGCCAGCAAAAACACACCCCTTTTTGGTCTGTGCGCCAAATGTGCGAACTGTTCCTATTTAAAATATAGGGGGTACAAACACCAAAATAATGACTGCTATGGGTGAGGGGTGATGGTGCTAGGAAAGAGGTGCAAGGTCAGAGGCAGAACCAGCGGTGGTGCTAGGGGGCACCAGCCAAAATCTTGCCTAAGGTATCATATTGGCTAGGGCCGGCTCTGATTCTACCCTCTGTGAACATACAATACCAGTGTGTGAATATTCGGTCACAAGACCTAGCCATTCAGAGCCGGCCCTAACCAATATGATGCCCTAGGCAAGATTTTGGCTGGTGCCCCCTAGCACCACCGCTAGTTCTGCCTCTAACCTTGCACCTCTTTCCCAGCACCATCACCCCTCACCCATAGCAGTCCTTGTACCCCCTATATTTTAAATAGGAACAGTTTGCACATTTGACGCACAGCCCAAAAAGGGGCAACTTCTTGCTGGGAAGGGGCATGGCCACACAATAGTAACCCCAATTCCAATTACGCCACACAGTACTGCAACTTTATTCACATTTTATCTTGCGATAGTGTCCATAATTCATATTACATCCCACAGTAGTATCACTTTACCTTATAAACGTTACTCCTCACAGTAGAGCCCCTTATTCACATTACATCACACTGAATTGCTCCTTATTCACATTACACCACACCTTATTGCTCTTTATTCACATTAGACGACACAGTAGTGCCCTTTCTATATGCAACGCCACATAGTAGAGCACCTTATACACATAATGCCACACATTAGTAATGCATTTATACACAATTCCACACAGTAATGCCCCTTACACATGAGAACACATTATTGTCCTTATAAACATAATGCACCTTACACATTATGACAACCTTTATTAATGCCCTTTTACACATGTCCCTTACACATATGCCACACATTATTAATGCCCTTATACACATAATGACACACATAGTGCACCCTACACATTTGCTACACATTATTAGTGCCCCTACACACATAATGACACACATACAGTAGTACCCTGTTACACATATGCCGCACATTATTAATGCCCTTATACACATATGTTGCACATTATTAATGCATTTTTACATGACACACATAATACTCCTTACACATATTCCGAACACTACTGCACAACCAACCCACTCACATGCACACAGCACTCACACTTCCACTAACACTGTGACCTCTGCCTCTGCTTGGATACAGATGTGTCCTCACAAATCTTGCATCAATGCTAACGTCGGGCACCTTTTTTTAATGAAAATACATCTTATTTGCATTGCTATGTGGCTAGGATGCACAGGCAGCTTCTGCTGATTAAACTGATATGCAGCATGCCTATATACTGTGTGAGACTGTGGCTGTATCTGCATATGAAATGCTACAAACAGAATATAGGCATGCCACATATCATTTTAATCAGCAGAAGCTGATTATGCCCCTAGGCATATCAAATGCCCTAGGCAATTGCCTAGTTTGCCTATGCCTATGGCCGGCTCTGTAGCCATTCTCTCTTTTGAAATAATTTATCCAAACTTGTAAACTAGAAACCAGGTTTTATTCTTATTATCCTTCCCTGTTTACAATGATTGTATAGTATTTAACATCCCTATTTATGTAACACCATTGTTGCACATTATTTATTTATTTTAATTGTAATTATTTATTATTATTTACAAGACAGAACAGAGCAGCAGATATGAGAAGGCTGGGATGGGACAAACCAGCAAAAATGATGGTGGGAGTAGCGGGGCAGCATAGCACAGAGAATGGTAGGATAGGGAGGACAAGTGGGCAGAAAGGGGGCGGGTTGGAACTGAGTGGATGGCAAGACGGGCAGAGTAGTGGGCACACTGAGGTAGCCCTGGCTTATGCAAGGTCCCTTCCCTAGTAATATAAATATTTGTATAGCTGTCAGAAAATGTTAAAATGCATCTGTCATATTGCCCCCAGTAACTCTCCTCATAAGGGAAGTACTACTACTTTCATGACCTCTTCATATCTAACAACTTCAACCTGCTGGTTATTACAGAAACACTGCTCACACAACCAGACACAGCCTCCCCTGCGGCACTGTCACACGGTGGTCTCCACTTCACCCCCCTCCCCCCCAGGCCTGGTAACAGTACAGGTGGTGGAGTTGGATTATTACTATCCCAATCTTTCGCATACAGGGGGTAATTCCGAGTTGTTCGCTCGCTAGCAGATTTTAGCAGCATTGCACACGCTAGGCCGCCGCCCTCTGGGAGTGTATCTTAGCTTAGCAAAATTGCGAACGAAAGATTAGCAGAATTGCGAATAGAAAATTCTTAGCAGTTTCTGAGTAGCTCGAGACTTACTCCTACACTGCGATCAGCGCAGGCCGTTTCGTTCCTGGTTTGACGTCACAAACATGCCCTGCGTTCGGCCAGCCACTCCCCTGTTTCTCCAGACACTCCCGCGTTTTATCCTGGCACACCTGCGTTTTTCCGCACACTCTAGTATTCACCAGACTATGTTCCGTTTCTGAACTCACTAACACCCCTTTCCCACTTTCAGATCACAACCTTATCACCTGCATGCTCTCTTCTAATACTTCAAACTCAGTGCCACTGACATCCTCCAATCCTCCTCAAACCCGCAGAAATATTAATGCAATTAATCTTCAAGAACTTTCCACCTCACTGCAACAACTGCTTTCACCTATTTCTGCATTCACTTCTCCTGAGATGGCTGTATCACACCTGAACCAGACTCTAGAGATAACCCTTGACAAAGTGGCTCCAATTACCCATCACACTCCACGTAGGCCTAGATGTCGCCCGTTGCACTCTAAAGTAACAAGACACCTACAGAAACTGTCACGTAAAGTTGAACGCCAGTGGTGTAAATCTCGTATTCCAAGCGACTTCCTCACATATAAAACTGTCTACTACTCTTATCGTAATGCTCTGGACACTGCCAAACAAACATATTACCAAACTCTCATCTCTGCTCAAGCCTCTAACCCCAAATTACTTTTTAATACATTTAAATCACTTCTCAACCCTCCTTCACCCAACCCACCAGCCACTATCAAGGCACAAGATCTCGCTTCCTACTTCAAGGACAAGGTTGATAAGATCCAAGATGAAATGGTATGCTCTTTCTCAACCAGTGACCTACTCAATTCCTTACCTGAACCCTCTGCCACTTTCTCTTCATTTGATCCCACAAATGATGATGAAGTATCAGCACTCTTCTGAACCTGCTACTCTACTACCTCTCCTCTTGTTCCTATACCCTCCTATACCCTCACAAATATGTAAAGCTCTGTCTCTGGTACTCATCCCAACCTTAACTAACATCTGTAATCTCTCTCTCTCTCTCTCTCTCTCTCTCTCTCTACTGGTATCTTTCCTTCACTGTTCAAGCATGCAGTGATTACTCCCATTAAAAAAAAAAAATCTGACCTTAACTCTCTTTCAAACTACCGTCCCATCTCTCAGCTCCCATGTCTCTCCAAGCTACTTGAGAAACTTGCCTACACTCGCCTCACACACTTTCATAACTCATACAACTTATTGGATCCACATCAATCAGGCTTTCGCTACCAACACTCCACAGAGACAGCACTGACTAAAGTAGATCTGGTCACTGTGAAGTCTAAAGGCCATTACTCACTATTTATTCTTCTAGATCTCTCTGCTGCTTTTGACACTGTTGACCACTCTCTTCTCATACGAACACTGCAATCCCTAGGTCTTGAGGACACAGTTCACTTGGTTCCTATCCTAGCTATCTAATCGCTCTTTCAGTGTCCCTTTCTCTGAATCCATCTCCTCTTCACTACCTCTTTCAGTTGGAGTACCGCAGGGCTCAGTCTTAGGTCCAATGCTTTTCTCGATCTATACCTCCTCTCTTGGAAAACTAATCAGCGCTTTTGGATTTCAGTATCATCTGTACGCAGATGATACTCAAATCTACCTATCCTGCCCTAATTTGTCTCTATCTGTATTGGGCCGAATCACTGAATGCCTCTAATCTTGGATGTCATCTCGCCACCTCAAACTTAATATTTCCGAAACAGAGTTAATTATGTTTCCACCAGCCAATAGCAGTTACCAACCTGATATTTTTTATCACTGTTGAGACCTCTACAATCAACCCTAAACCACAAGCTCGCTGCCTAGGTGTCATACTTGACTCAGAACTGTCCTTTGCTCCCCACATTTGTCAAAGTCAGAAAAATATCTCTATGCACACTACCATATTTGCACCTCACACAGGTCCGTGCTGCGCATGCGTACGCTCTCCCGTACGTGCGCATACTCACAGTCGCGGGCACCCGCAGGCGCACGGTATGCGTATTTACGGTAGAGTTTATGTGATCGTAGCGTGCGACTCAATCGTTACATATTTTCACTATATAATGTATTTTGTAGATCATGGTCCCTTTGATAGATTCTGAAAGTTTGGTTAATGTAGAATGTTCATGAACAGAGAAATCCCTCTTTGTTTGATATGAAGGGACAGACAGGAGTAATACAGTGGTGTTTAGTACCCATCGGAAGAGTATTTAATTAGCAATATTCCGGTGTTGGTTTGAAGCGGATTAATCGCTCGTGCGAATAGTTATGGACATAAGAAGTTTATGAACATTTACTGTATTTGCACTTACTTATCCATGCGGCGGGAAACCCAGTTTCCCTCCCACCTGAGCTGTTGGAAATAGTCACGGCCCACCTGTATGAATCAACCTATGACCTTTTGTTATAATGCGAGGAGGAATTCCTGTGTCCAATGAACAATGAGATTGTAGGGACCATTGAATTGTATTGTGTGTGGGGCATAAATAGACAAGCCGATCACATCCAGCTCTCACTCTTCAACGGTTATCATTGCTGAAAATCGGGAGCTGGATGTCCAGAGGCGCATGCGATCGTTTCCCCTTGTGCGTAAGTGTTTCTCCGCAACCATATTGTCTTTCCTTGTTGTTATGGGCCATATCTCTCTCTCTCTCTTCTCTTTCTCTCGTAATCCCTTAAACGTAATAGTATTGTATTGTATTTCATGTGTAGTTATCTGGTTAGGTAGTCTATGTTATATTGTAGTGTATGACTTGTATTGCATTAATTCTTTTGCAAGTATAACATTCATAATATATATATTAGGCGTTGGACCCTAAGCACGGTATCTGTGTATTTCTTATAGTGTTAAGTATTCTCAGAGCGTCGGTGACGCTCAAACAGCTTTTAAGTTAATAAGGTTACACTGTGTTGCATCTACACCCTATCTCTACACTAAGGTTTTACAGCATATTACATTGTTTATGGTTTAGATTTAAAGGTTTAACATTGTGAGCGTCTGCGCCGCTCGTGATCTCCTCGTGGTCTCGAGCGTCCGCTACGCTGATAGCGTAGCATTACGGTAGTCGCTCACCTATAAGTGTGCCCGATACCAACAGCGTATTCTCATGAGCGTCTGTATCGCTCGAGCAGCCCGCACCCGATACAGTGTCCGTTACGCTATAGTGAACCATTACGTTAGTCAGCAGCCAATAGCGTGCCTGCCTGTGATCTCTTGGCTGTGAGCGAACGTGACGCTTGAGCGTCTCGACCACGGCTAAGCGATTGTTACGCAACGAGCGTACCCTTACGGTACTTCATACGTAAATAGCGTACAGTGTTCTTAGACCTCATAAAGGGTTTTATATAAGATAAATATTTAGCTTTATCAATTGGCGGCTCGCCCGTCCTTCACATATCTGCACTAGGTAATTTCAGCAGACATTATCCAGCAGCAAAGGGCGGGAGGTCATATTCCTCGTAGTGCTGTTTGGATAAGCGTCTGCTTCGCTTAGTAAAGGGTGCTGAAGGAATCCGGGACCGGAGGTAAGAACAAAACGATAGTGTCCTTTTAAAACTGTTTATTTCTGTCTTGCGTACACACGCACGCATATCTGCATTTCTTTTCATTCGTGTATTTTCATATATCACTCTCCTGTTTGCCATTGTATAATTGATAAACGTACTAAGAGAGATTTGTCGCTATTCCATAGTTAAAGAGTAAAGGTAATACAGTTAAGGTATAGAAATACACACAGCTCTACCTAAAGGTAAAAGGAGAGATTGGTGTGGTGTGCGGTAGATGATCGAGGATCATCTACATTGATAAAACGTGTTAGTTGTGTTACGGTGGACAAAGACTGGTGTACACGTGTCTCTAACAAAGGGAGACTCGCGTACGCAAAGGCCGACGCACGCAGCGTAAATTACGCAACGGAGCGTCTGGGTACGCCCACGTAACTCAAACAACACGCGATAAATAACGCAACAGGCGATAAGTAGCGCAAATTTATTTTAAATTCGAAATTTAAATTAACAGATCCTTCTCCTAATTTGTAACACATCTGGTCTAAAGAGAAATTTCTGCGCAGAAATAGAAATAGAAATAGAAATAGAAACAAAAGTGTATATGTGGTGAGTGAGTGTGTTTTTACAATTTTGAGGTTGAACCAAAAGAAATCATCGAGTTCTCGTGAGGTACATACGTGTAAGTGACATGCACGGTGGCTAGGGAGGCATCCTTGGTTAAAAAAAAAAAAAAAAATTGAGCATTAGAGTATAGCAGACCAGGAGGTCATACTGTAACAGACCAGGAGGTCATAGCAGACCAGCAGGTTCAGGTACAGCAGACAAGGAAGTCCGCTATACAGTCCACAGGCACAACACCTAAAAGGGTTGGTGCAACACCCATATAGGCCATACAAGCTCTTGCTGAAGGAATTCGCAGCCGCAATTTTCGATTCCACTGGTCGCTCCGTACATAAGATTAGTTGCTTATGTGCTGAACGATTGTACCGCACGTAATTGTGTGCATTAGTAAACCTGACCGGTACTATTTGTGTACGAAGGTCATAAACGCTATTTGTACGTTCTGACGTGATTTGTGTAATTTTTTATTTTTACAAAGGGAAGTTCGCTGGTCACTCAGGAACTATCCAACAACCGATACTTGCTGGGGAACGCGCCCCAGTAAATAAAGGTTCACAGGGGCCCTAGGTTGGGTACAACAGCTCTGGATACAGTGATTGTGTTACTGGCCAACGTGGGCGAGAAGTGAGTGGAGTACTCGGTAAACTTCACCGCCAGCCTGCCCCGGGCATCTTGGTTTTTGTAAGGGTTCGCTGAAGAAAAGCAACACCTGCAAGTTATGGGGGCCAGTTGTTCAGGTAGGGGGCGATCAACCTCGGTTCGGGTTGATTTAGTAAACCGACCAATCGGGTCGGCCAGGTATGTAATGTGTGAAAAATACGGTTCACACACAGAGGTTTTATGTGATGAATGGGAAAGAATGACTGTACATGACGGGGAGAAATTCCCAAGAATAGGTAGCTTTAGCCCAGAGGTGTTACTAAATCTAAGGAGAAGGATAGGTCTTATTGAACCAGCAAAGAGACGGATCAAACATTATGATTGTTTAATGTTATGGCAACAGGAAAGTGAAATGCAAAAAGAGCTAACTGACATATCTGACTCTCATCTTGGGAGGAGAGATGTGGCAATGGAGAGGATTATGTTTGCGGAGAAAGGCACAATGTTGAACAATAAAAACGCACTTAGCAACTGTAGTATAGATGATAAGAATAAGTGTAATAAACATAACAATGATAATTGTAATACTGTTAAATGTACAACCATTAACCCGTGCAAGTTGCACCCCATGTCAAACTTCCCTCAGGAATACGAGCAAGAAAGTGAACTCAACACGATGTCGGCACCACTTCCAACGGCCATCACACAAGACATCCAGGTGGACGCGACCAAATCGGTAAAGGCAATAATCAAACCCCCTAACGGAGGGTCAGGTGAGGTCGTGTCCACAGGTACGTACAACGTTTTATATCACGCACAAACAAATGTACCCCATATTGTAAGACCAAAACAAGGTGATGTAATTGAGTTTAGTCCTGTCAGGGTGATCACAGTCCCCAATGGGAAGACTGACGATCAGGGAACCATTCCCGTCCAGGACAGTGCAATGCGCTGTCCCTGGTCCCGGACCGAATTGAGATCAATTATGTCCGAATTTCCTGATCCACGGAGAAATCTAGTCGCATGTCAAAGGTTCATTAAAGAACTAGGAAACTCAACAGAACCCACCAACAAAGATTGGCGGACAGTGCTGAGGGCATGTTTGCCCTCCGGTGTTGACTCTGCGACATTTATTACTGATTGTCAATTAGACACAGAAGTACCTCAAACGGAGGAACACAATCAGGAATGTATTAAGCAGATAAACCAACAGTTGGAAGTATATTTCCCTGCCGTTGTCAAGTGGAATGAAATCTTCTCCATAAGACAAAACGAAAGGGAAAGTATCTCCAGTTATTTCAATCGAGCACTGCAAGTAATGGCTAGGAACACTGGGATCACAGACATCAAAACATGCGCACAGCATAGAGAAATAGCGGTTAAGGTATTAATGAATGGTTTAAAGGAGGTATTGAGTACAAGGGTACAGACCACCAACCCAAACTGGAGAAATATCTCGGTGGCCGTATTAAGAGAGGCCGCTATTGATATTGATCGAAATATCACCAGATACAGAGAGTCACAAAGTGATAAATTAATGGCCGCAAGTATACAGGCCCTAACCACAAGACCACTCCAGCATAAGCCCCAAACCCCTGCGAGAAATTTAAATGTGGAAGTCTGTTACAATTGTCATAAAAAAGGACACTTTGCGAGAGATTGTAGATCAAGAGGAATACAAAAGTCATATCAATCCCCTAGACAACAACATAATCATGGTATCCAAGGAAGCAGGGAAGCACAGGGAAAGCGGTTGATGGTGATGAGCATCCGAGCGTTTGAGGAGGCATCAAATCAACCAAGACCTCAGGTCATTGACACTTGGAGGAAACCCAGGGTTTGTTATCATTGTAGAAGAGAAGGGCATTATGCCAGCAACTGTAATAACCCACATAAAGTCAGACCCCCTAGACCAAGAAATGAGCAAAATTAAAACACACAGGGACCATATAGGAAGAATTTTGAACCACACCCATAATGTGCAATCAGGAAAGGTGATCATTAGGACTGATGGTATGCCTGAGGTAATAGTTAATAAAATTGGGAGGTCATTCCCTGAAGACACAGGAATGACCGGGTGAAACGTTGTAAATGTATCTGTGAAATGTTTCTTTTTCTCTCTCCCCATCTCTGACGAATATTGGTAGGATTCAAACATTGCATATATACTTGGTCTTTGCAGAAGTCTACCAAACCCCAGCATGACCTATCCGCATCAATGTATTCTGGCCAGATACAGACAGTGGAATATGGAAGTGCTGGGGGGAGGGACTGCGCAAGGAAACCATTAGACATGTAGATATGACAGCCTGATGATCTGACAATGTTTTAAAATGTTTTAAAATGTTTGAAAACTGTTTGTTTGAAAAATGTTTTTTTTTTCCTGTTGTTGTTTATTGATGTGTTATGTTATATATATACATATATGAATTGTTCTCTCTCTCTTTTGTTTTTTTTGCTGTTGTTGTTTTCTCTCTCTTCTCACTCATGCTTTCATGTTTTAAAGATGGTATGTCACACCTCAGTTAGGCAAATGGTAATGCAAGATTTTTTGCTCCTTACAGAAAGATCGCTGGTTTGGAGGGAATATTGCATCACCGGAATGTTCGTTTGGAAGACTGAGAGACAGCACCTTTTTGAGATGACAGCAGAACAAGAAGAACAACAAGACTAGAGAACTTAATTATCGTAACAAGTTTCTCTCCCCCTCTAACTGTTTTCCTGTACCCCCATTACAAATTTCTTCTTTTCTCCTCCTGTAAGATGGACTTGCCCCAAGAGACTGTGATCTGGATTTTCCTGTTGACCATGATGTTGACCAGAGCAGTCTGTTCCGGCGAGAGTACCAGAGAGGTCGAGAAAGGATCCAGAAAGGTTCCGATGACTGAGACGGAGGTGTAAATTTCCAATAGCAACACAACCACCAAGCAAAAGGCGAGTACCGGAAACGATCTAGCAGCCATGTTATTTGTAAACATTTGTTAGCTGAAAAGAAAACTGTATCTGTAGGCTCTGTGACAATGTCATTGAGGATGGGTGCATAAAGAAATGCCAATCCAGTTTTAATATCCATATGGACCGGCATCCATTGAGTGACTATCACTCCTTAGTGGGTAGTGTGTTAAATCAAACAGATTGTTGGGTATGCTCTCAAGTACCTCAAGGTCATAGCAAATCAGGGCTAGTACCATTTCCTTTAACGTTAGGGGAGGTACTTGAGTTAAGTGGTGGGAGACCGGTGGACAGGAGGTTTAATATCTCCAGCCCTCCTAGTTTGAAGCTCCACCAATACCATGTGGATAGGTCCCTATTATGTTTTAACATCTCCAATCCCCGAAAGCCGGGAAATTGGGAAGTGTCATGGAGTAACCAAACCATGACCTTTTCATATAGAGCAGATAGAATGCCGACAGATACAGAGCTTGTACGCCACATAGCCAGTAGAGGATTACGAGAGTTGGAGAGGTATCACCAGGATACAGTGCACATATCGTACAAGCTGATACGTGTACTAGACAGATGGGAAAATTAGGGTCAGGAGATTTCACATGGAAGGTGTGTAATATGGTTATGTCCTACTCAGTCCCATATGTTCTCCCCGATGATGCATATTTCATATGCGGGAGGAAGGCGTACAAGTGGCTTGCCCCAAACTCTGAAGGATTGTGTTATATTGGAAAAGTACTACCTGAGGTAATGAGTTTAAGGAGTGAGGAAACTGTAATTCCCATGGATCTGATTTATGACCCAAATGTAGAAACAATGATGTGATGAAAATGCGATTTCTACGGTCCGTTTCTTTCACCTGTTTTTCCGTTTCCTCCAAGGTAAAAAGACCCACTTGGACGAGGAATTTGATGAGCCGATATATAGACAACAGATGGATTAAAGAAGAAGTTTTGACAACCTGATACACAGATTTTTGATGAACTATGCCATGGATCCCCAGTTTCCCTAGAAATTTTAAAATTACGCTAGCCCAACACTTTTGTAAATCTATGGACATTGACAGCTTTTGCTCGCACCTTATGGGCAAAAGCACAAAGAAGACTGCATTCAACAGACACCAAACAAGACCTCAATCAACGAATGTACATTTACCTGACATAGAATACCACCGCATTTACCGTAATTATGTCTTTTCTTCATTTCTACAACCCTCAGGTAATGACACACATAGTCGATAGGGAATACAGGCACAGATATCAGCAATCACATATTCCCCCATTCATGTATCATCAACTAAAATGTGCTCCCCCATTTTGTTACAACCAAAGCCGAAAAGAGCTCGGTAAAGTTTGACAGCCCATCCACAGACCCGTACCACGGGATAAGAAGGAATTCAAATGTATACTTCGCAATACCTCGAAGCTTGATTTAAAACACGTACGGCACGATGATACATGACCCCCCCAAACATGGATTCATACACACATGCTTCTACTATCTCACTAGGTCATACCCTCTTCACACCTTCTCCACTCTCCTCCCTTACCCAACCATGGAAATGTATTAACCCCTGACATATATTTTTCTCTTTTTGAAATGTTTTAGAAGGTGGCAGTTATTGTTGACTGCCAAAGGGTGGACTGTAAAAGTCAGAAAAATATCTCTATGCACACTACCATATTTGCACCTCACACAGGTCCGTGCTGCGCATGCGTACGCTCTCCCGTACGTGCGCATACTCACAGTCGCGGGCACCCGCAGGCGCACGGTATGCGTATTTACGGTAGAGTTTATGTGATCGTAGCGTGCGACACAATCGTTACATATTTTCACTATATAATGTATTTTGTAGATCATGGTCCCTTTGATAGATTCTGAAAGTTTGGTTAATGTAGAATGTTCATGAACAGAGAAATCCCTCTTTGTTTGATACGAAGGGACAGACAGGAGTAATACAGTGGTGTTTAGTACCCATCGGAAGAGTATTTAATTAGCAATATTCCGGTGTTGGTTTGAAGCGGATTAATCGCTCGTGCGAATAGTTATGGACATAAGAAGTTTATGAACATTTACTGTATTTGCACTTACTTATCCATGCGGCGGGAAACCCAGTTTCCCTCCCACCTGAGCTGTTGGAAATAGTCACGGCCCACCAGTATGAATCAACCTATGACCTTTTGTTATAATGCGAGGAGGAATTCCTGTGTCCAATGAACAATGAGATTGTAGGGACCATTGAATTGTATTGTGTGTGGGGCATAAATAGACAAGCCGATCACATCCAGCTCTCACTCTTCAACGGTTATCATTGCTGAAAATCGGGAGCTGGATGTCCAGAGGCGCATGCGATCGTTTCCCCTTGTGCGTAAGTGTTTCTTCGCAACCATATTGTCTTTCCTTGTTGTTATGGGCCATATCTCTCTCTCTCTCTCTCTCTCTCTTCTCTTTCTCTCGTAATCCCTTAAACGTAATAGTATTGTATTGTATTTCATGTGTAGTTATCTGGTTAGGTAGTCTATGTTATATTGTAGTGTATGACTTGTATTGCATTAATTCTTTTGCAAGTATAACATTCATAATATATATATTAGGCGTTGGACCCTAAGCACGGTATCTGTGTATTTCTTATAGTGTTAAGTATTCTCAGAGCGTCGGTGACGCTCAAACAGCTTTTAAGTTAATAAGGTTACACTGTGTTGCATCTACACCCTATCTCTACACTAAGGTTTTACAGCATATTACATTGTTTATGGTTTAGATTTAAAGGTTTAACATTGTGAGCGTCTGCGCCGCTCGTGATCTCCTCGTGGTCTCGAGCGTCCGCTACGCTGATAGCGTAGCATTACGGTAGTTGCTCACCTATAAGTGTGCCCGATACCAACAGCGTATTCTCATGAGCGTCTGTATCGCTCGAGCAGCCCGCACCCGATACAGCGTCCGTTACGCTATAGTGAACCATTACGTTAGTCAGCAGCCAATAGCGTGCCTGCCTGTGATCTCTTGGCCGTGAGCGAACGTGACGCTTGAGCGTCTCGACCACGGCTAAGCGATTGTTACGCAACGAGCGTACCCTTACGGTACTTCATACGTAAATAGCGTACAGTGTTCTTAGACCTCATAAAGGGTTTTATATAAGATAAATATTTAGCTTTATCACATTCAATCTGTCTCAAAATCATGTTACATGCATCTAAGAAACATATCCAAAATGAGATCATACCTTACACAAGACCCTGCTAAAACCCTAATCCACGCTCTCATTATCTCCCGCATTGATTATTGCAATAGTCTTTTTACTGGTCTTACTAAGAAGAGACTCTCACCATTACAATCCATTCTGAATGCAGCTGCTAGTCTAATATTCCTCGTTCATCATCTGCAGACCCACTTTGTCAGTCCCTCCATTGGCTACCTGTATTCTACCGTATTCAATATAAAATACTGTTACTTACACACAAGGCTATTAACCATTAACATACATCTCTTCGCTTATCTCAAAATATCTCCCAACCCGGCCCCTTCGCTCTTCACAAGATCTACGTCTCTCATCCACACTCATTACTTGCTCCCATGCACGATAACAGGACTTTCTTCTGGCTGCACCCACTATGTGGAATGCCCTACACGTACAATAAGACTCTCCCCTAGTCTTCAAACCTTCAAGCGTTCCCTGAAAACTCACCTATTCAGACAAGCTTATCAAATGCCAGAACCGCTCACACTATCTTCATAGCTTTTCTATCCAATTATATCCCCACAGTACAGTCCACACTTATCCTCACATCTTTTCTTTCTACAGTCTCCTTTCCTCCTGCCCCTGGTTCATCACTGCTGTGATGTGATATCATGCAGCCCACCAAGAACCTTTACAATCTGGTGGACAACTATGCAATAGATAGCACCTATCCTTGTGTAGCAATGCCTGTTTCCCCATAGATTGTAAGCTTGCGAGCAGGGCCATCCTACCTCTATGACTGTTTTTTTTTACCCAGTTTTGTCTTCTAATTGTGTCCAGTTGTAAAGCGCAACAGAATTTGCTGCGCTATATAAGAAACTGTTAATAAATAAATAAATAATAATACTATCAGAGAGAGGGACCATGTTCCCAGCCAGGGAGGGATACAGGATGTGAATGATAGAACAAGCCTGACCTGTCATTTAATCCCAAGCAGCAACATTTTTGCCATTTCATCGCTTGACACCTGCGTCACTAAGGGTTGTCACTCTCCGAAGTGTCACTCTCAGAGGGAGTGACACTAAAATTTCAGCTCCTCCTCAGCGACTAGGAGCCGGATGCTGCGCTGTTAAGCCAGGTAAACCCTAAACTATATGTGCACTCGGCCAACAGCTATGCCGTACACACTGAACGATATATCGCGCGATAACGCAGTATATCAATTCCGTGTGCATTCTCCTGCATCTGGTCATTGGTGGTTATTCCGAGTTGATTGCAGCCAGCAACTTTTTGCTGCTGCTGCGATCAACTAGTCCACGCCTATGGGGGAGTGTATTTTAGCTTAGCAGGGCTGCGATCGCTTGTGCAGTCCTGCTAAGCTAAAAAATTTTCAAGCAAGACAAGACCAGCCCTGGACATACTTACATCTCTGCGATGCTGGAGCTGGCTTTGACGTCAGACATCCGCCCTCCGTTCTCCTGTACACGCCTGCGTTTTTCTTACCACTCCCCGAACACGGCAGCCAACGGTCCGGATCCGCCCAGGAATGCCTTCTTTCTGTCAATCTTCTTGCGGTCGGCTCTGCGACCACTTTCTTCGTAGATGCAACGTAACCCGGACACCCCTGTCGCCGGGCAACGTTGCGCGGGCAACGTTGCGCACGCGCAGTGTGGCCGCAGCGCATGCGCATTCCGGAACCGTTCGCACCGCAGCGACAAACCACTGCGTGCAAACGGTCGGAATTGTTCCGCCGGGTGAGCAGCACGCCCGATGGTATGACCTGGCAAGTGAATTGCGGGAGAGCTCAGTACACACTAGCTGATGTGAATGATATGACAGTCCGATGCGTGAAATCAGAAGACATATCACCAGCTTTACATTATGGTGCAGCACCCAGCTCCTGTCATTGAGGAGGAGCCGGCAGTGCAAGGAGAGTCTCTGGGGGGCAGCCTACATCTCCAGGAATGCTTGGCATGCCCCAGTGGCGGATCTAGACTTAACTTTTACGGAGGGGCGTTTAAGAATTATAACTTCTCCCCCCTAATCATAGCTTCTCCCACTTAGAAATGCCCCTCCCATTTGCTTCTAAAATTTCCTATTGTTGCCAGTTAGTGGAGAGAACCCTGTGCACTGGTGATGCAGACTGGCGAATCGCCATTCCTGCATGCATCTGCACATTCGTAGATCACACATGCACAATCATGCAGCCCAGATTTGGGCTACCAGTCCACTTTCAGAGAGAAAAAGGTGAAATAAATTTACTTTAGCAGGAAAAAAATGCTTTATATAAATACTAATTTCTTTTAATAGATCCTGTGATGGCATAAGTAATAGGACAACAATGGTACACATTATAGCACATGGTATGAGCCGAAATTCACAGTACACCACACAGAATGAGCCGAAATTCACATTATAGCACACGGAATGAGTTGAAATTCACATTATACCACACAGTATGAGCCAAAATTCACATTATAGCACACAGTATGAGCCAAAATTCACATTATAGCACACGGTATGAGCCGAAATTCACATTATAGCACACGTATGAGCCAAAATTCATATTATAGCACATAGAATGAGCCAATAGTCACATTATAGCACACAGAATGAGCTGAAATTCACATTATAGCACACGTATGAGCCAAAATTCACATTATAGCACATAGAATGAGCCGATATTCACATTATAGCACAGAGAATGAGCAGAAATTCACATTATAGAACACTGTATGAACAGAAATTCACATTACAGCACACGGTATGAGCAGACATTCACATTATAGCACACAGAATGAGCCGAAATTCACATAGCACACGGAATGAGCCGAAATTCACATTATAGCACATGTATGAACCAAATCCACATTATAGCACACAGAGATTAATACATTAATAGCAAGAGATTAAAGAAGGAGAGTATAGGCCCTTTAAAAGACAAGTTGCGAGTCTTAAGCAAACATGATAATGACATAGCGGACACACTAAATGAGTTTTTTTCAACAGTATTTACTAGAGAGGACCAAATTCAGGGACTAACACATAATCTCAATAATGAGAATATCCCACTGATAGGTAAATATTTAAGCGAGGAAGTAGTCTGTGACCGATTAAAACATTTACAGATTAATAAGTCACCAGGTCCCGATGGTATTCACCCAAGGGTTCTAATGGAGCTTCACTCTGAACTTGCAAAACCGCTATTTTTGATCTTTAAGGATTCAGTAATAGCAGGTATGGTTCCCAAAGACTGGCATATAGCGGAAGTAGTGCCTATATTCAAAAAGGGAAGTAAAGCTGAACCAGGTAATTATAGACCAGTTAGTCTTACATCTATAGTGGGGAAAGTATTGGAAGGTATTCTAAGAGATAGTATTCAGAAGTTTATTGAAGTCAATAAGGTCATTAAAAGGAATCAACATGGGTTTATGAAGGACAGATCCTGTCAAACAAACTTACTTGGCTTTTATGAAACAGTAAGCGCAAACCTAGATCAGGGTAAAGAGGTGGATGTAATCTTTTTAGATTTTCCCAAAGCATTCGACACTGTACCACACATGAGACTTATCTACAAGCTACAAGAAACAGGGCTAGGAAGCACAATATGCACTTGGGTCAAGAACTGGTTAGATAATAGGGAGCAGCATGTTGTGGTTAATGGATCTTTTTCAAATTGTACTGAAGTGCTAAGTGGTGTGCTGCAAAGCTCAGTATTAGGACCGCTATTGTTCAATATTTTCATTAACGACCTAACAGAAGGTCTAGAGAGCATGGTGTCAATTTTTGCAGATGATACCAAATTGTGTAAAGTTATAAATGCGGAGGGGGATGCTGAGTCGCTTCAGAGCGACTTAGTTAAATTAGAAGCTTGGGCAGTGAAATGGAGAATGCACTTCAATACAGACAAGTGTAAGGTAATGCACTGTGGTAACAAGAACAAAAATAACACCTACCTACTAAATGGGGTAAAATTAGGGGATTCTGTACTGGAAAAGGACTTAGGTGTCCTCATAGATAGCAAACTAAGCAGTAGTACCCAAAGTAGGACTGCAGCAAAGAAGGCTAATAAGATATTAGCATGCATAAAACGGGGAATTGATGCTAGGGATGAGAGTATTATACTCCCGTTATATAAACCACTTATGAGGCCACACCTTGAATACTGTGTACAATTCTGGGCACCTTACTACAAAAAGGATACCCTGGAGCTAGAAAAGGTTCAGAGGCGGGCGACCAAACTAATTAAGGGCATGGAGACGCTGGAATACGAGGAAAGGCTTGCAAGACTAGGCATGTTTACAGTGGAAAAGAGGAGATTAAGAGAGGACATGATCAACATTTACAAATATATAAGGGGACAATATACAGATCTTGCGCAGGACCTATTTTTGGTTAGATCAACATAGAGAACTCGTGGACACTTGCTCAGGTTAGAGGAGAGGAGATTCCGCACAATACGGCGTAAAGGCTTTTTTACGGTAAGGACGATACGTGTTTGGAATTCCCTACCTAAGGGAGTTGTAATGGCCGACTCAGTCAACACCTTTAAGAATGGGTTAGATAAATTCCTAATGGATAAGGATATCTAGGGTTTCGGGGCATAGTCACGCACTATGGTTATTATAAAAAAGAAGGGGTAAAACGTAACGGCAGTCATCAACTTCAGTCAAAATTTTATAGAAAATAATCATGCATAGGAGACCACAAATAGGTTGAACTCGATGGACAATTGTCTTTTATCAACCTTAGATACTATGTTACCATGTTACTTTGTAGAATGAGCTGAAATTCACATTATACCCACGGTATGAGCCAAAATTCACATTATAGCACATTGTATGAGCAGAAATTCACATTATAGCACACGGTATGAGCCGAAATTCACATTATAGTACACAGCATGAGCTAAAATGCACATTATAGCACGCATAATGAGCCGAAATTCACATTATAGCGCACAGAATGAGCCAAAATTCACATTATAGCATGCAGAATGAGACGAAATTTACGTTATACCACACGGTATGAGCTGCAATTCACATTACAGCACACGTAATGAGTTGAAATTCACATTATAGCATGCAGAATGAGCTGAAATTCACATTAAAGCACACTGTATGAGTAGAAATTCACATTATAGCACACGGAATGAGCTGGAATTCACATTATAGCACACGGTATGAGCCGAAACTCACATTATAGCACACGCATGAGCCAAATCCACATTATAGCACACAGAATGAGCAGAAATTCACATTATAGCACACGGTATGAGCCGAAATTCACATTTCAGCACACGGTATGAGCCAAAATTCACATTATAGCACACGGTATGAGCCGAAATTCACATTATAGCACACGTATGAGCCAAAATTCATATTATAGCACATAGAATGAGCCGAAATTCACATTATGCCACATGGATTTAGACAAAATTCAGGGAGAGTGACAGCAGGGACATAGGGACAGGGAGAGTGACAGAGGGATAGGGAAAGTGACAGCAGGGACATAGTGACAGGGAGAGTGACAGAGGGACAGGGAAAGTGACATCAGGGACATAGGGACAGGGAGAGTGACAGAGGGACAGCAAGGGTATACAGTAGGGACTAGGGAGAGAAAAAGGCAGCAGGGTAAGATTACCTATTTAGCAGTGGTGGTGCTGAGGATGCTGTGGTCTGCGGTGTAGTGGATAAGGAGGCTGTGGTTGGCATGGGAGGAGGCGGAGTGGGATTTTGGTGTGGATAAGCACATCCCCCCTCAGCTCCCCTTCCCAAAACACACACAGTAAGGCAATTACAGCTCTATGAGCCCGCTCCTAGCTGAATACCCCACAAAGTGGAAAGACTCCAAAGTGATCATGTAACTGCAGCCTCACACATAGACCATTGCTGCACACACAGTACAATTTAAGACATGCAAGTAAACAGCAGTGCTCTGATTGTGGATTACCAATGTTTTATGGAGCACAACATTTGCACCAGAGAGGGAGCAATGAGACTTACAGCAGATCTAGAGAGCTCACCTACACACAGTGAAGCAATTACAGGCTGTAGCTCCTCTCTCCGTGCCCGCTCCTCCGCTGCTGTAAAAATGGCACCGTCCTGCCCCTGAATGAAACGTTTTCTTGGCATCCACAAATGACCGTGTTTGTCATTGCGCAGCTGCATCATATCATTGAGGAGGAGGAGCCGGAGTGGATGGGACAAGGGAGGGGAGCCGGGTGCGGCAGAGAAGACAGTGAGTAACACACTGCTTGCTCCGGGCTCCGGCCCCCTGCACTTACTAGTCTCTGTTTTAGTGCTGCTGCAGGCCGCAGGTGATCATAGCGGTAACCGGACCCAGCCTCAGTCAGACTCTCAGCGGCCGCGGGCGCGGTGGGCTATGTTAGTGCTGCCGCAGCCCGCAGCTGATTATCGCGGTAACCAGACCCAGCCATTTATCCCAGCGCAGTATGTGTAGGGGGGGCATACACCCTTTTCGCCCCTGTCTGTATCCACCGATGGCATGCCCCCAGAGTGATGAAAATGGGGATATGCTATGAGGACATGCTCCCAAATGGTCACATTCTGTACATCTCCAAAGTTTGTCAATCTGCACATGCGGCAATGGATGCAGCAGCGGATTAGAGAATCCGGTGGGAGACTTCTATTAACACAAGACCCCTCCTGCAGCATTAGCATATTATCACACAGCCGCTGTGTACAAAGATGCAGAAGCTATGGGAACTGCGTCCATCTCTAAATGAGACCCTGGGTACGGACAGCGGTTCTTTTCAATGTGTCTCTGAATCTCATGTTATTACTGGTGAAAGAGAGACTATAGAATCACAGATAACATGTTAAGTTAAGTTATAATCTTCCGGCAATTACACTATGGGGCTGATTCAGGTTGGATCGCAGAACGCAGAACGCGATCCAAACGCAAAAATTACAAAAAGATGCACATTTTCTGCAGGGAGGGGGGTGCAGAAAATGCAACCACCTCTACCTGTCAATCATGCAGAGTTGTTCGCTGGGTGGAGGGTGTGGGGGCAACATTCCGTTTCCTAGGCGGAGATGGAGCATTGCGGAGGTGGCCAAACAAGGGCAGCGTCATGGAAACGGGGACATGGCGTGTATGTGATTGCGGTGGCTGCGTGGCGTCACACGCAGCCACCACAACCAGAATGATGGTGGCGGGCCTCCTGTGGGCACAGCCAAGCTGCGCCCGCAGGAGATAACCTTAATTCCTGCTATCATGCAGAAATTGTGATACGATCGCAATTTCTGCTTGATCGAAGGGGGGGAGGGGGGGGCAGAGGGTAGTATGCTGGGTGGCCTTGCCCTGCGATGGGCGGCCCCCCAGCATGCGTTCACAAGGATTGCAAATTCTGCTAATTAGCAGAATTTGCAATCCTTACTGAATCGGGCCCTATAATCACTAATAACTAGCTTTATTGTATTACTGTAATAACTTGAGGAAAGAGTTAAAGCCCTCGTGTTATTGTTGTAGTGTGCGTCTGGTTGCAATTGCTATGTTTTCTAGCCTAATTAAATCAGACAATTAATTTGTAGTAGGATGAAGAGTGTGGCTAGGTTTTTGTGTCAAACATGAAACTGAATCTGCCAACTGATCAAACATTCAGTCTGGTCTAATTAGGCAGTATGTTGTCCATTAGATCCTCCTCTGTGTGCCGGTGAAAGAACTGTGCGCAGCGGATATAAAAGACGGGTTATTGACACATGTGGCACCAGTGTTCAGTGCTTTCATCCTTCAGACTTACAGCAGAACAAAAAGCCAGAGAGCAGCAGTGGTCTCATTGTGCACTGACATACACTGTCCCCTTTACTCTGTCATAGATATTATTTTACTACTTGTAAGTTGTAACATCTTTTATTTTCAATCTTTTTAAATGACGCGCAGTGATATATATATATATATATATATATATATATATATATTTATATATTTATTATTTTCTATTTTATTATTAATATCTGTGAGATAATGTACCTTGGCATGTGTCCTATGTTCTGTACACTGTATTTTACAATGCATACACAGGTTGTGTCTCCCATATCCAAACCAATTGAAAATAAACTGTATTCCATTAGTGATGAGCGGGTTCGGTTCCTCGGAAACCGAACCCCCCCGAACTTCACCCATTTTACACGGGTCCGAGGCATACTCGGATTCTCCCGTATGGCTCGGTTAACCCGAGCGCGCCCGAACGTTATCTTCCCGCTGTCGGATTCTCGCGAGATTCGGATTCTATATAAGCAGCCGCACGTCCCTGCCATTTTCACTCGTGCATTGGAAATGTTAGGGAGAGGACGTGGCTGTTAATGTTTATTAATGTTGATGCAAATATTTGTGCTTATTGCTTAATTGTGGGGACTGGGGAGCAGCTGTATTATATAGGAGGAGTACAGTGCAGAGTTTTGCTGATCAGTGACCACCAGTTTTATCCGTTCTCTGTCTGAAAAACGCTCCATATCTGTGCTCAGTGTGCTGCATATATCTGTGCTCACACTGCTTTATTGTGGGGACTGGGGACCAGCAGTATTATATAGGAGGAGTACAGTGCAGATATTTTGCTGACAGTGACCACCAGTATATATAGCAGTATGGTACTGAAGGCCACTGCTCTACCTACCTCTGTGTCGTCAAGTATACTATCCATCTAGATTCTATACCTGTGGTGCATTTTAGTTTTGCAGTTTGCTGACAGTGACCACCAGTATATATAGCAGTACGGTACTGAAGGCCACTGCTCTACCTACCTCTGTGTCGTCAAGTATACTATCCATCTAGATTCTATACCTGTGGTGCATTTTAGTTTTGCAGTTTGCTGACAGTGACCACCAGTATATATAGCAGTACGGTATGGAAGGCCACTGCTCTACCTACCTCTGTGTCGTCAAGTATACTATCCATCTAGATTCTATACCTGTGGTGCATTTTAGTTTTGCAGTTTGCTGACAGTGACCACCAGTATATATAGCAGTACGAAACGGAAGGCCACTGCTCTACCTACCTCTGTGTCGTCAAGTATACTATCCATCTAGATTCTATACCTGTGGTGCATTTTAGTTTTGCAGTTTGCTGACAGTGACCACCAGTATATATAGCAGTACGGTACGGAAGGCCACTGCTCTACCTACCTCTGTGTCGTCAAGTATACTATCCATCTAGATTCTATACCTGTGGTGCATTTTAGTTTTGCAGTTTGCTGACAGTGACCACCAGTATATATAGCAGTACGGTACGGAAGGCCACTGCTCTACCTCTGTGTCGTCAAGTATACTATCCATCTAGATTTTATACCTGTGGTGCATTTTAGTTTTGCAGTTTGCTGACAGTGACCACCAGTATATATAGCAGTACGGTACGGAAGGCCACTGCTCTACCTACCTCTGTGTCGTCAAGTATACTATCCATCTAGATTCTATACCTGTGGTGCATTTTAGTTTTGCAGTTTGCTGACAGTGACCACCAGTATATATAGCAGTACGGTACGGAAGGCCACTGCTCTACCTACCTCTGTGTCGTCAAGTATACTATCCATCCATACCTGTGGTGCATTTCAGTTGTGCGCAGTATATATAGTAGTAGGCCATTGCTATTGATACTGGCATATAATTCCACACATTAAAAAATGGAGAACAAAAATGTGGAGGTTAAAATAGGGAAAGATCAAGATCCACTTCCACCTCGTGCTGAAGCTGCTGCCACTAGTCATGGCCGAGACAATGAAATGCCATCAACGTCGTCTGCCAAGGCCGATGCCCAATGTCATAGTAGAGAGCATGTAAATTCCAAAAAACAAAAGTTCAGTAAAATGACCCAAAAATCAAAATTGAAAGCGTCTGATGAGAAGCGTAAACTTGCCAATATGCCATTTACGACACGGAGTGGCAAGGAACGGCTGAGGCCCTGGCCTATGTTCATGGCTAGTGGTTCAGATTCACATGAGGATGGAAGCACTCATCCTCTTGCTAGAAAAATGAAAAGACTTAAGCTAGCAAAAGCACAGCAAAGAACTGTGCGTTCTTCTATATCACAAATCCCCAAGGAGAGTCCAATTGTGTCAGTTGCGATGCCTGACCTTCCCAACACTGGACGGGAAGAGCTTGCGCCTTCCACCATTTGCACGCCCCCTGCAAGTGCTGGAAGGAGCACCCGCAGTCCAGTTCCTGATAGTCAAATTGAAGATGTCACTGTTGAAGTACACCAGGATGAGGATATGGGTGTTGCTGGCGCTGGGGAGGAAATTGACAAGGAGGATTCTGATGGTGAGGTGGTTTGTTTAAGTCAGGCACCCGGGGAGACACCTATTGTCCGTGGGACAAATATGGCCATTGACATGCCTGGTCAAAATACAAAAAAAAACAGCTCTTCGGTGTGGAATTATTTCAACACAAATGCGGACAACAGGTGTCAAGCCGTGTGTTGCCTTTGTCAAGCTGTAATAAGTAGGGGTAAGGACGTTAACCACCTAGGAACATCCTCCCTTATATGTCACCTGGTCCGCATTCATCAGAAGTCAGTGACAAGTTCAAAAACTTTGGATGAAAGCGGAAGCAGTCCACTGACCACTAAATCCCTTCCTCTTGTAACCAAGCTCCTGCAAACCACACCACCAACTCCCTCAGTGTCAATTTCCACCTTACACAGGAAAGCCAATAGTCCTGCAGGCCATGTCACTGGCAAGTCTGACGAGTCCTCTCCTGCCTGTGATTCCTCCGATGCATCCTTGCGTGTAACGCCTACTGCTGCTGGTGCTGCTGTTGTTGCTGCTGGGAGTCGATCGTCATCCCAGAGGAGAAGTCGGAAGACCACTTGTACAACTTCCAGTAAGCGATTGACTGTCCAACAGTCCTTTGCTAGGAAGATGAAATATCACAGCAGTCATCCTGCTGCAAAGCGGATAACTCAGGCCTTGGCGGTGAGAAACGTGTTTCCGTTATTCACCGTTAATTCACAGGCAACTACAGACTTGATTGAGGTACTGTGTCCCCGGTACCAAATACCATCTAGGTTCCATTTCTCTAGGCAGGCGATACCGAAAATGTACACAGACCTCAGAAAAAGAGTCACCAGTGTCCTAAAAAATGCAGTTGTACCCAATGTCCACTTAACCACGGACATGTGGACAAGTGGAGCAGGGCAGACTCAGGACTATATGACTGTGACAGCCCACTGAGTAAATGTATTGCCTCCCGCAGCAAGAACAGCAGCGGCGGCACCAGTAGCAGCATCTCGCAAACGCCAACTCGTTCCTAGGCAGGCTACACTTTGTATCACCGCTTTCCATAAGAGGCACACAGCTGATAACCTCTTACGGAAACTGAGGAAGATCATCGCAGAATGGTTTACCCCAATTGGACTCTCCTGGGGATTTGTGACATCGGACAACGCCAGCAATATTGTGCGTGCATTACATCTGGGCAAATTCCAGCACGTCCCATGTTTTGCACATACATTGAATTTGGTGGTGCAGAATTATTTAAAAAACGACAGGAGCGTGCAAGAGATGCTGTCGGTGGCCCGAAGAATTGCGGACCACTTTCGGCATTCATGCACCACGTACAGAAGACTGGAGCACCAGCAAACACTCCTGAACCTGCCCTGCCATCATCTGAAGCAAGAGGTGGTAACGAGGTGGAATTCAACCCTCTATATGCTTCAGAGGATGGAGGAGCAGCAAAAGGCGATTCAAGCCTATACATCTGCCCACGATATAAGCAAAGGAGGGGGAATGCACCTGACTCAAGCGCAGTGGAGAATGATTTCAACGTTCAACATTGTGCAAGGTTCTGCAACCCTTTGACACTGCCAGCCTGAGTCAGGTCATTCCCCTCATCAGGCTTTTGCAGAAGAAGCTGAAGACATTGAAGGAGGAGCTAAAACAAAGCGATTCCACTAGGCATGTGGGACTTGTGGATGGAGCCCTTAATTCGCTTAACCAGGATTCACGGGTGGTCAGTCTGTTGAAATCAGAGCACTACATTTTGGCCACCGTGCTCGATCCTAGATTTAAAACCTACGTTGTATTTCTCTTTCTGGCAGACACAAGTCTGCAGAGGTTCAAAGACCTGCTGGTGAGAAAATTGTCAAGTCAAGCGGAACGTGACCCGTCAACAGCTCCTCCTTCACATTCTCCCGCAACTGGGGGTGCGAGGAAAAGGCTAAGAATTCCGAGCCCACCCGCTGGCGGTGATGCAGGGCAGTCTGGAGCGAGTGCTGACATCTGGTCCGTACTGAAGGACCTGGCAACGATTACTGACATGTCGTCTACTGTCACTGCATATGATTCTGTCACCATTGAAAGAATGGTGGAGGATTATATGAGTGACCGCATCCAAGTAGGCACGTCAGACAGTCCGTACGTATACTGGCAGGAAAAAGAGGCAATTTGGAGGCCCTTGCACAAACTGGCTTTATTCTACCTAAGTTGCCCTCCCTCCAGTGTGTACTCCGAAAGAGTGTTTAGTGCAGCCGCTCACCTTGTCA
Organism: Pseudophryne corroboree; assembly: GCF_028390025.1. Taxonomy (NCBI): domain Eukaryota; kingdom Metazoa; phylum Chordata; class Amphibia; order Anura; family Myobatrachidae; genus Pseudophryne; species Pseudophryne corroboree. Next base: position 616,117,565 of record NC_086449.1, read on the forward strand.
GCAATTGGCGTACGAGGTTACTTCCAGAAAATGTGGAGAAGATGATGTTCATCAAAATGAATTATAATCAATTCCTCCGTGGAGACATTCACCAGCAATTGCCTCCAGAAAGTACACAGGGATCTGAGATGGTGGATTTCAGTGGGGACGAATTAATAATCTGTGAGGAGGGGGATGTACACAGTGAAAGGGGTGGATGATGATGAGGTGGACATCTTGCCTCTGTAGAGCCAGTTTGTGCAAGGAGAGATTGATTGCTTCTTTTTTGGTGGGGGCCCAAACCAACCAGTCATTTTAGTCACAGTCGTGTGGCAGACCCTGTCGCTGAAATGATTGGTTTGTTAAAGTGTGCATGTCCTGTTTATACAACATAAGGGTGGGTGGGAGGGCCCAAGGACAATTCCATCTTGCACCTCTTTTTTCTTTCATTTTTCTTTGCATCATGTGCTGTTTGGGGACAATTTTTTTGAAGTGCCATCCTGCCTGACACTGCAGTGCCACTCCTAGATGGGCCAGGTGTTTGTGTCGGCCACTTGTGTCGCTTAGCTTAGTCACACAGCGACCTTGGTACGCCTCTTTTTTTCTTTGCATCATGTGCTGTTTGGGGACTATTTTTTTGAAGTGCCATCCTGCCTGACACTGCAGTGCCACTCCTAGATGGGCCAGGTGTTTGTGTCGGCCACTTGGGTCGCTTAGCTTAGTCACAAAGCTACCTCATTGCGCCTCTTTTTTTCTTTGCATCATGTGCTGTTTGGGGACTATTTTTTAAATCTGCCATCCTGTCTGACACTACAGTGCCACTCCTAGATGGGCCAGGTGTTTGTGTCGGCCACTTGGGTCGCTTAGCTTAGTCCCACAGCTACCTCATTGCGCCTCTTTTTTTCTTTGCATCATGTGCTGTTTGGGGACTATTTTTTTGAAGTGCCATCCTGTCTGACACTGCAGTGCCACTCCTAGATGGGCCAGGTGTTTGTGTCGGCCACTTGGGTCGCTTAGCTTAGTCACACAGCTACCTCATTGCGCCTCTTTTTTTCTTTGCATCATGTGCTGTTTGGGGACTATTTTTTTGAAGTTCCATCCTGTCTGACACTGCAGTGCCACTCCTAGATGGGCCAGGTGTTTGTGTCGGCCACTTGTGTCGCTTAGCTTAGTCACACAGCGACCTTGGTGCGCCTCTTTTTTTCTTTGCATCATGTGCTGTTTGGGGACAATTTTTTTGAAGTGCCATCCTGCCTGACACTGCAGTGCCACTCCTAGATGGGCCAGGTGTTTGTGTCGGCCTCTTGTGTCGCTTAGCTTAGCCATCCAGCGACCTCTGTGCAAATTTTAGGACTAAAAATAATATTGTGAGGTGTTCAGAATAGACTGAAAATGAGTGTAAATTATGGTTATTGAGGTTAATAATACTATGGGATCAAAATGACCAACAAATTCTATGATTTCAGCTGTTTTTGAGGGTTTTTTGTAAAAAAAACACCCGAATCCAAAACACACCCGAATCCGACAAAAAAATTTCAGGGAGGTTTTGCCAAAACGCATCCGAATCCAAAACATGGCCGCGGAACCGAATCCAAAACCAAAACACAAAACCCGAAAAATTTCCGGTGCACATCACTATATTCCATGCACTTTTATATTATGTACTAACATTCCGAGTAGCATTTACCATGCCTTTTTGGTTATACATTAAAATCTGGACGTTTTTTCTTTTTTTTTTTTAATCTCACCGGTATTTATTTTGCATGGATATATTAATATTGCTTTCCAATGCAGGTTTCTTATGCATTTAACAGACACTTTCTACCCTTAATGGAAATCAATATGATATTACATGATAACATCATTCATATATCCTTTTACATACAGCGGGCCACTCATGGAATACATATCAGTGTTTATTAACGCCATATGCATGAAGATTTCAGCAAAGGAAAGAACTCTGGATAAGAGCTATCCTTTGCGGTGTGTGGGGACCTCTGAGTCTGTCCACACATTCGTCATATGATGAACGCGCTGCAGTGAGCTCTGGGAGGGATCTGATTGGATCTCTCTCAGAGGGTAATGCGAATAGAATCCCATAGGATTCTATTGGGTAACACATTCTGGAGCTTGATGTATACGTAAAGAGCGGCCAAACTTCAGAAAATGGCATTTTTGAACATTTGACTAAAATATGCTTTGATGCATCCCGTCCAGTATGTGAATGTGCAGAGAACTAACATAAATCAGTTAGTATACCTCTAGGTCAGACTTGGTATCCCTGTACCCCTTATCATTTTTTTGTGTCATTTTTATGCACCATTTAGAAATGTCACTAGGGCATAAGGCTAATCGGATTACTGAATATATAGCTATATGTATTCTAAATTGTGATAGCGTTGCTTCTCCCACACAGTCATCTTCTCAAACGTGTCATTATTTATTATTTATTTTTCTCCGGCAGGGTCCACAGGTTTTCCACAGGATAACAATGGGATATGATGAAGCGACAGCGGCTTTGCACCAATCGGTCAAAGCTTTAACTGCCTCCCAGCATGCAATGGGCCCGTCCATATATCCCCGCCTCCTTGCTCAGGCAAATCAGTTTTTTGTTTGGTGCGGCAGGAGCCGGACCATGGTCAGAGGGCTGCTGGTTTTTAGCAGCCCTAAGCTTTCTTAGTTTATTTTTATAGTCTTACTATTTTTCTGAGCGATCTTTCTAAACAGCGTCTTATATGTACCTTAGAAAGAGTTGCTCCAACATCTCTACGCCGGGTCGCGTCAACGCTTACCCATGAGTACAGTGCTGTTTCGGCGGGAGTCTGTGTCGGATATACTAGCAGGTCCAGCAGACAATACCAGGCTGTGGCCGGAGCACAGGGAGAAGGTAAGGCATCGGTTCTGCTTAGAAGGGGAATACGGACACAGCCGCACTGTTTTGGGAGGAGACCAGCAAACAGTCGCTGACACGGCTGCCACCTCAGGTGCACCAGCGCTATGCCTTAGGGTTGATGTCAGCAGTGGGGAGTCAGACGCTCTCCTGGTCGCCCCTCCCCCCGGTTCATGACCAGTTTCCTCCGAGTCTCCTGCCATGAACTGTTTCCCGCTTCTATCACAGAAGCTGTACACGAAGGGACCCAGTCGCAGCATAGGTGACTGTGTGACTGGTGCGTCCGTGTTCACTGAGCGTCTGTGTTCACTATAGGTTCATGGAGCATCAGTGTACACTAGTAGCGTCTGGATCCACTCACTGTTCGCTAACGTAATGATCGGTCTGGGAAGGGAGGTGAGTCTCCCTGTATTCCACTCTACTGAGTACGGGTTATACAGCACTAAGTCTCTATCTACCCTTTGAGTACGAATAGTTAGATAAGTGCCTATTGCATATGAGTCTGTATACATTTACTGTTGTTTCTTTTGCATTGCATCTGAATACGTTAGATTTGTTTAAATATGATGCAGTAATATGTTCTCCTACATACTTAAAATGTAGTTGTAGTTGATGATGTGCTCATATTGCTTACTATACTAATGTATAACATGTGACTGACTGCTAGTGTGATTGATGACTTTACTATGGCCCTCATTCCGAGTTGTTCCCTCACTAGCTGCTTTTAGCAGCATTGCACACACTAGGCCGCCGCCCTCTGGGAGTGTATTTTAGCTTAGCAGAATAGCGAACGAAAGATTAGCAGAATTGCTACTAAATAATTCTTTGCAGTTTCTGAGTAGCTCCAGACCTGCTCACAGATTGCGATCAGCTCAGTCCATTTAGTTCCTGGTTTGACGTCACAAATACGCCCTGCGTTCGGCCAGACACTCCCCCGTTTCTCCAGACACTCCCGCGTTTTTCCCTGACACGCCTGCATTTTTTAGCACACTCCCGGAAAACGCTCAGTTACCTCCCAGAAACGCCCCTTTCCTGTCAATCATTCACCGATCAGCAGTGCGACTGAAAAGTGCCGCAGGATACACAGCAAAACTGCTAAGTTTTTAGTTAAATAACTAAGCGCATGCACCTTGCGTGCCTTACACATGCGCAATTTGCAACAAATCGCAGCATAGCGAAAATCAGCAACGAGCGAACAACTCGGAATGAGGGCCTATATTTCTATCAGTTTGTTTTATTCCGATCCTCAATGATGGTGCATGGGTAGGGTCAGATTGTATGTCACTTTAAGAAATTTAAAGTGATTACAGTCACAAAGTGTGTAGTACACTAGAAGTGTTGATTATCATGTCTAAGAGCGGAAAAGGTGAGGAAGGTACACTCACAGCAACACCAACACTCATATCATGTTTGTCTTGCAAAGCTGTGTTATCCTCTCAGGATCCGGTTCAGGATGGTTTGTGTGCAAATTGTTTTAGCTTTCACCAGGGGTTAATGAAAAATACAAGGCAGATTCAGGTGCAGATGGATCCACCTTGGGCTATGTTTGCACAGACTTTATCCAGTAAAACTGAACGGATAATTCCTCCAACTCCTGTTCCAGGGATAGGTTACACTATTAACCCTTACATGCTGCTCCCCACCTATGGTGTATCACTTCCAGCAGCAGTTTCTCAAAAGAAACAAGCTGATAATATGGTGGTAAGTAAATCTTCACCCTCTCACGCTACACATGATTCAGATGAGGATTCATCAGAAGATGAAAGCTCAATTAATTCTACTTCTGCATACGAAGAGGAGGAGGAAAGTCTCAGCTCAGTAGAAGAAGCTGAGTTAATTAAAGCAATTGAAGCCATACTATCCTTGGAGGATTCAGCAGAGCCTGTGTTAAAAATCAAGGCACCTGTAGTTAAATGTCCCAAAACAGTTAAGACTGAGATTCCATGGTCAGATCAGCTGATGGAAATTATGGAAGAGCTTGGGCTACGCCCAATATGAAGTTTAGAATTCCAAAGAAATGGAATTCCAATTATCTGCTTCCAGCTGGGGAAAAAGGGAGGTGGCTCCTAAAGTAGATATGCATGTCTGTGCCGTAACTAGACATTTTAGCGCTGTGTGCAAGAAATGGCCTCGCGCCCCCCCATGCAAAACAGGGGCAGTGCGCGCCGTAGGTGCGCCAAAAATATATAGGGGCGTGGCAGAAAGAGTCCTCTTTTTTACACATTATGGCAGACAGTCCCCCTTTTTACACATTACGGCAGTCAGTCCCACTTTTTACACATTACGGTAGACAGCGTCCCCTTATTACACATTATGGCAGACAGCGTCCCCTTATTACACATTATGGCAGACAGCGTGCCCTTTTTATACATTACAGCAGACAGCGTCCCCCTTTTTACACATTACGGCAGACTGCGTCCCCATATTACACATTACGGCAGACTGCTTCCCCTTTTTACACATTACGGCAGACAGCGTCCCCTGTTTTACACATTAGGGCAGACAGCGTCCCCTGTTTTACACATTATGGCAGACAGAGTCCTCTTATTACACATTACGGTAGACAGCGTCCCCTGTTTTACACATTACGGCAGACTGCGTCCCCTTATTACACATTACAGCAGACAGCGTTCACTTTTTACTAGTGATGTGCACCTGAAATTTTTCGGGTTTTGTGTTTTGGTTTTGGGTTTGGTTCCGTGGCCGTGTTTTGGGTTCTGACGCGTTTTGGCAAAACCTCACCGAATTTTTTTTGTCGGATTCGGGTGTGTTTTGGATTCGGGTGTTTTTTTCAAAAGACCCTAAAAAACAGCTTAAATCATAGAATTTGGGGGTCATTTTGATCCCATAGTATTATTAACCTCAATAACCATAATTTCCACTAATTTTCAGTCTATTCTGAACACCTCACACCTCACAATATTATTTTTAGTCCTAAAATTTGCACCGAGGTCGCTGGATGGCTAAGCTAAGCGACCCTAGTGGCCGACCCAAACACCTGGCCCATCTAGGAGTGGCACTGCAGTGTCACGCAGGATGGCCCTTCAAAAAAATACTCCCCAAACAGCACATGACGCAAAGAAAAAAAGCGGCGCAATGAGGTAGCTGTGTGACTAAGCTAAGCGACCCTAGTGGCCGACACAAACACCTGGCCCATCTAGGAGTGGCACTGCAGTGTCACGCAGGATAGCCCTTCAAAAAAATACTCCACAAACAGCACATGACGCAAAGAAAAATTAAAGAAAAAAGAGGTGCAAGATGGAATTGTCCTTGGGCCCTCCCACCCACCCTTATGTTGTAAAAACAGGACATGCACACTTTAACGAACCCATCATTTCAGCGACAGGGTCTGCCACACGACTGTGACTGAAATGACTGGTTGGTTTGGGCCCCCACCAAAAAAGAAGCAATCAATCTCTCCTTGCACAAACTGGCTCTACGGAGGCAAGATGTCCACCTCATCATCATCGTCCGATTCATCACCCCTTTCACTGTGTACATCCCCCTCCTCACAGATTATTAATTCGTCCCCACTGGAATCCACCATCTCAGGTCCACGTGTACTTTCTGGAGGCAATTGCTGCTGGTGAATGTCTCCATGGAGGAATTGATTATAATTCATTTTAATGAACATCATCTTCTCCACATTTTCTGGAAGTAACCTCGTACGCCGATTGCTGACAAGGTGAGCGGCGGCACTAAACACTCTTTCGGAGTACACACTGGAGGGAGGGCAACTTAGGTAGAATAAAGCCAGTTTGTGCAAGGGCCTCCAAATTGCCTCTTTTTCCTGCCAGTATACGTACGGACTGTCTGACGTGCCTACTTGGATGCGGTCACTCATATAATCCTCCACCATTCTTTCAATGGTGAGAGAATCATATGCAGTGACAGTAGACGACTTGTCAGTAATCGTTGGCAGGTCCTTCAGTCCGGACCAGATGTCAGCATCAGCAGTCGCTCCAGACTGCCCTGCATCACCGCCAGCGGGTGGGCTCGGAATTCGTAGCCTTTTCCTCGCACCCCCAGTTGCGGGAGAATGTGAAGGAGGAGATGTTGACAGGTCGCGTTCCGCTTGACTTGACAATTTTGTCACCATCAGGTCTTTGAACCTCTGCAGACTTGTGTCTGCCGTAAAGAGAGATCCAAGGTAGGTTTTAAATCTAGGATCGAGCACGGTGGCCAAAATGTAGTGCTCTGATTTCAACAGATTGACCACACGTGAATCCTGGTTAAGCGAATGAAGGGCTCCATCCACAAGTCCCACATGCCTAGCGGAATCGCTCTGTTTTAGCTCCTCCTTCAATGCCTCCAGCTTCTTCTGCAAAAGCCTGATGAGGGGAATGACCTGACTCAGGCTGGCAGTGTCTGAACTGACTTCACGTGTGGCAAGTTCAAAAGGTTGCAGAACCTTGCACAATGTTGAAATCATTCTCCACTGCGCTTGAGACAGGTGCATTTCACCTCCTTTGCCTATATCATGGCCAGATGTATAGGCTTGAATGGCCTTTTGCTGCTCCTCCATCCTCTGAAGCATATAGAGGGTTGAATTCCACCTCGTTACCACCTCTTGCTTCAGATGATGGCAGGGCAGGTTCAGATGTTTTTGGTGGTGCTCCTGTCTTCTGTACACGGTGCCTGTATGCCGAAAGTGGCCCGCAATTCTTCTGGCCACCGACAGCATCTCTTGCACGCCCCTGTCATTTTTTAAATAATTCTGCACCACCAAATTCAAGGTATGTGCAAAACATGGGACGTGCTGGAATTTGCCCAGATGTAATGCACTCACAATATTGCTGGCATTGTCTGATGTCACAAATCCCCAGGAGAGTCCAATTGGGGTAAGCCATGCTGCGATGATCTTCCTCAGTTGCCGTAAGAGGTTTTCAGCTGTGTGCCTATTCTGGAAAGCGGTGATACAAAGCGTAGCCTGCCTAGGAACGAGTTGGCGTTTGCGAGATGCTGCTACTGGTGCCGCCGCTGCTGTTCTTGCAGCGGGAGGCAATACATCTACCCAGTGGGCTGTCACAGTCATGTAGTCCTGAGTCTGCCCTGCTCCACTTGTCCACATGTCCGTGGTTAAGTGGATATTGGGTACAACTGCATTTTTTAGGACACTGGTGAGTCTTTTTCTGACGTCCGTGTACATTCTCGGTATCGCCTGCCTAGAGAAGTGGAACCTAGATGGTATTTGGTAACGGGGGCACACTACCTCAAGAAATTGTCTAGTTCCCTGTGAACTAACGGCGGATACCGGACGCACGTCTAACACCAACATAGTTGTCAAGGCCTCAGTTATCCGCTTTGCAACAGGATGACTGCTGTGATATTTCATCTTCCTCGCAAAGGACTGTTGGACAGTCAATTGCTTACTGGAAGTAGTACAAGTGGTCTTCCGACTTCCCCTCTGGGATGACGATCGACTCCCAGCAGCAACAACAGCAGCGCCAGCAGCAGTAGGCGTTACACTCAAGGATGCATCGGAGGAATCCCAGGCAGGAGAGGACTCGTCAGACTTGCCAGTGACATGGCCTGCAGGACTATTGGCTTTCCTGGGTAAGGAGGAAATTGACACTGAGGGAGTTGGTGGTGTGGTTTGCGCGAGCTTGGTTACAAGAGGAAGGGATTTACTGGTCAGTGGACTGCTTCCGCTGTCGCCCAAAGTTTTTGAACTTGTCACTGACTTATTATGAATGCGCTGCAGGTGACGTATAAGGGAGGATGTTCCGAGGTGGTTAACGTCCTTACCCCTACTTATTACAGCTTGACAAAGGCAACACACGGCTTGACACCAGTTGTCCGCATTTCTGTTGAAATACTTCCACACTGAAGAGCTGATTTTTTTTGTATTTTCACCAGGCATGTCAATGGCCATATTCCTCCTACGGACAACAGGTGTCTCCCCGGGTGCCTGACTTAAACAAACCACCTCACCATCAGAATCCGCCTTGTCAATTTCCTCCCCAGCGCCAGCAACACCCATATCCTCATCCTGGTGTACTTCAACACTGACATCTTCAATTTCACTATCAGGAACTGGACTGCGGGTGCTCCTTTCAACACTTGCAGGGGGCGTGCAAATGGTGGAAGGCGCAAGCTCTTCCCGTCCAGTGTTGGGAAGGTCAGGCATCGCAACCGACACAATTGGACTCTCCTTTGGGATTTGTGATTTCGAAGAACGCACAGTTCTTTGCTGTGCTTTTGCCGCAAGTCTTTTCTTTTTTCTAGCGAGAGGATGAGTGCTTCCATCCTCATGTGAAGCTGAACCACTAGCCATGAACATAGGCCAGGGCCTCAGCCGTTCCTTGCCACTCCGTGTCGTAAATGGCATATTGGCAAGTTTACGCTTCTCCTCAGACGCTTTTAATTTTGATTTTTGGGTCATTTTTTTACTGATCTTTTGTGTTTTGGATTTTACATGCTCTGTACTATGACATTGGGCATCGGCCTTGGCAGACGACGTTGATGGCATTTCATCGTCTCGGCCATGACTAGTGGCAGCAGCTTCAGCACGAGGTGGAAGTGGATCTTGATCTTTCCCTATTTTTTTAACCTCCACGATTTTGTTCTCCATATTTTGCGCACAACTAAAAGCCACCACAGGTATACAATGTAGATGGATGGATAGTATAGTATTACTTATACTTATGGACGACGAGTGACGACACAGAGGTAGGTACAGCCGTGGCCTACCGTACTGCTGCTTAGTGCTTATATATAAATATAATATACTGTATAACAGACCTGGTGGACAGTGTCAGCAGCAGACTGCTAAACTAGTATGAAGAAAGAAAAAAAAAAACACCACAGGTATACAATGTAGATGGATGGATAGTATAGTATTACTTATACTTATGGACGACGAGTGACGACACAGAGGTAGGTACAGCCGTGGCCTACCGTACTGCTGCTTAGTGCTTATATATAAATATAATATACTGTATAACGGACCTGGTGGACAGTGTCAGCAGCAGACTGCTAAACTAGTATGAAGAAAGAAAAAAAAAACACCACAGGTATACAATGTAGATGGATGGATAGTATAGTATTACTTATACTTATGGACGACGAGTGACGACACAGAGGTAGGTACAGCCGTGGCCTACCGTACTGCTGCTTAGTGCTTATATATAAATATAATATACTGTGTGTATAACGGACCTGGTGGACAGTGTCAGCAGACTGCTAAACTAGTATGAAGAAAGAAAAAAAAACCACCACAGGTATACAATGTAGATGGATGGATAGTATAGTATTACTTATACTTATGGACGAGTGACGACACAGAGGTAGGTACAGCCGTGGCCTACCATACTGCTGCTTAGTGCTTATATATAAATATAATATACTGTATAACGGCCTGGTGGACAGTGTCAGCAGCAGACTGCTAAACTAGTATGAAGAAAGAAAAAAAAAAACACCACAGGTATACAATGTAGATGGATGGATAGTATTACTTATACTTATGGACGACGAGTGACGAGTCGACACAGAGGTAGGTACAGCCGTGGCCTTCCGTACTGCTGCTTAGTGCTTAATTATATATATAATATACTGTATAACGGACCTGGTGGACACTGCAGTGTCAGCAGACTGCTAAACAAACTAGCATGAAGAAAGAAAAAAAAAACACAGGAGTGTTTTTCAGGCAGACAAACGTATACTGGACTGGTGGTCACTGTCAGCAAAACTGTGCACTGTACTCCTGCTATAACTGCTCCCCAGTCCCCACAATTAGGCAGTGTGAGCAGTGCACTCAGCACAGATATATCATGCAGCAGTGCAGCACACTGAGTGAGCACAGATATGGTGGAGCGTTTTTTTTCAGGCAGAGAAACAACGGATTCAACTCAAAACCCTGCACTGTACTCCCTAACAGCTGCTCCCCGTCCCCAATCCTCCCCACAATTATAACTAACTAAGTTCTAATATAATACAACGGACTCGGAGAGGACGCCAGCCACGTCCTCTCCCTATCAATCTCAATGCACGTGTGAAAATGGCGGCGACGCGCGGCTCCTTATATAGAATCCAAGTCTCGCGAGAATCCGACAGCGGGATGATGACGTTCGGGCGCGCTCAGGTTAACCGAGCAAGGCGGGAGGATCCGAGTCGCTCGGACCCGTGTAAAAAAAAGGTGAAGTTCGGGCGGGTCGGATTCCGAGGATCCGAACCCGCTCATCACTACTTTTTACACATTACGGCAGACAGCGTCCACTTTTTACACAATACGGCAGACACCGTGCCCTTATTATACATTATGGTAGACGGCGTTCCCTGTTTTATACATTACGGCAGACAGCGTCCCCTTATTAGACATTACGGCAGACAGCGTGCCCTTATTACACATTACGGTAGACAGCGTCCCTCTTTTTACACACTACGGCAGACAGCGTGCCCTTATTACACATTACAGTAGACAGCGTCCCCTGTTTTACACATTACGGCAGACTGCGTTCCCATATTACACATTACGGCAGACAGTGTCCCCTTATTACACATTATGGCAGACAGTCCCTACACACACTCACACACAGCCTGTCACCTCCAGTCACACCACACACACACACACACACACACACACACACACAGCCTGTCACCTCCAGTCACACCACACACACACCCTGTCACCTCCAGTCACAACACACACACACACACACACACACACACACACACACACACACACACACACACACATACACAGCCTGTCACCTCCAGTCACAACACACACACACACACACACACACACACACACACACACACACACATCCTCCCCACCCCTCCCGCCAACTTTACCTCCAGGAGAGCTGTAGCAGAGACGGCCGCAGAGTGAGAGACCAAACAGCAAAGTCGGGGTGCGTGGCCTAATCGCGGACCCGTGGCCACGCCCCCTTTCAGCACCGATAGGCAGGCTGCGAGGAGGAGGCACAGGAGATGAGGAGGCGCAGGACGGACTGGACATATGTCAATCACTTCCAGCGTCTTGATCCGCCGCTGCAGGTACAGTGCTTCTGCAGACAGCGCGGACCTGCAGGTGTTGCCGGCGGTCCTGCGCCCTCAGTGCACATACGCTGTGTGCCAGGCTCCGCCGGCACACACCTAGTTACGGCACTGATGCATGTAATTCGATTAGTGCGAAAATCTACATTACCTTGGCCTTCAACATCAGTAAATGAGGTCAAGGATAGGAGAGTGGATGGTTTTCTAAAAAACATTTTTTCCCTGTCTGGGGCAGTCATAAAGCCAGCCATGGCTTTAGCTTGGATGGCAAATGCAGTGGCTGCCTTGGCTGATGCATTGGAGGGGGATTTTTCTATAGTTTTTAGAGAGCAAAAATCCCATATAGCTCATATAAAACAGGCTGCAATGTTCTTGGAAGAAGCAGCATTGGATATGGGTACTATTGCCTCCAGTGCATCAGCTTCAACAATAGCTGCTCGCAGAGCAGTTTGGCTATGTACGTGGAAAGCTGATTCAGACTATAAGAAGGTTTCGGAATCTTTGCCCTTTTCTGGAGATATTCTTTTTGGTAAAGAATTGACAGATATTCTGGAGTCAGAATTAGACTCCAAGAAGGTCAAGTTCCTTCCACATACAATTTCAAACCTAAAGTTCCGGCTTTTCAGCACTTTCTGTCTCAAGGAAAACCTAAAGGAAAAAAATTATTGCAAGCAGCTCCAATACAACAAGTCTGGTAAGACTAAAAAGCATTGGGCTACCAGAGGACAGGTTGGGAAAACAGATAATAAGCAATCAGCCTAATGGTGTGGGCCTCCACCTGGGGGACCCGAGGGTGGGGGGCCGACTTCTTCAGTTTGCACAGTTCTGGCAGCAGTCTACAACAGATGCCTGGGTGCAGGAAGCAGTATCTCTAGGTTATTGTTTTGCCTTCAAGAAGCACCCTCCTCACAGGTTTTTTTGTACCATCCCATCTCGGGTAGAGACGAAGGCCAGGGCTTTGTTAGAGGCAGTTCAGAAATTGCTTCAGTCAGGAGTAGTCATTCCAGTTCCTCCTGCAGAACGAGGACAGGCGTTTTACTAAAACCTGTTTTTAGTTCAGAAGGCAAATGGGTCATTTTGGCCCATTCTCAATCTCAAAGTACTGAACAAATACATTTGGGTACCTCGGTTTCACATGGAGACGTTACGTTCCATCATTTTGGCTATGGAGCCAGGGGATTATATGGTATCCCTGGATATACTAGAGATGAGCGGGTTCGGTTCCTCTGAATCCGAACCCGCCCGAACTTCAGGTTTTTTACACGGGTCCGAGCAGGCTCGGATCTTCCCGCCTTGCTCGGCTAACCCGAGCGCGCCCGAACGTCATCATCACGCTGTCGGATTCTCGCGAGGCTCGGATTCTATCGCGAGACTCGGATTCTATATAAGGAGCCGCGCGTCGCCGCCATTTTCACACGTGCATTGAGAGTCATAGGGAGAGGACGTGGCTGGCGTCCTCTCCGTTTAGAGAAGAGAGAGACACAGTATTTTCGGGGAGCATTATTAGGAGGAGTACTACTGTATACTACTATACTACTTGCTGAAGTGATATTTATAGATTAGATAGTGTGACTGTAAGTGTATTATCTGACTTGTGGGGGAGACACTGACAGTGGGGAGCAGTTAGAGTCTGAGAGCAGGACTCAGGAGTACATATAACGTACAGTGCACACTTTTGCTGCCAGAGTCAGTGCCACACTGCCATTGTTGTGACCACACTGACCACCAGTATAATAATATATTTTGTGATTGTCTGCTTAGGCCTCGGAGTACTAGTTGCAAGTTGCAACGTGACCTGTCCTGAAGTGACCACCAGTTTAATAATCAATCACCACCAGTTTAATATATATATATATATATATATATATATATAATTGTATATAATATATATATATATATATATATATATAATATTGTATACCACCTACCCGTGGTTTTTTTTTTATTTCATTCTTCTTTATACATACTACTATAGTAGCTTACTGTAGCAGTCTGCGGTGCTGTGCTGACCTGACAGTGTCCAGCAGGTCCGTCATCAGTCATTACATAATAAATATATATAGTACCTGTCCGGCTGCAGTACTAGTGATATTATATTGATTTCATCTCATTATCAATAATTTATCATCCAGTCTAGACTCTATATTAGCAGCAGACACAGTACGTTAGTCCACGGCTGTAGCTACCTCTGTGTCGGCACTCGGCAGTCCATCCATAATTGTATACCACCTACCCGTGGTTTTTTTTTTCTTTCTTCTTTGTACATACTACTATAGAGTATAGAAGCTTACTGTAGCAGTCTGCGGTGCTGCTGAGCTGACAGTGTCCAGCAGGTCCGTCATCAGTCATCATTACCTAATAAATATATTATCTACCTGTCCGGCTGCAGTACTAGTGATATTATATATACATACATATATATATTGATTTCATCTCATTATCAATCATCCAGTCTATATTAGCAGCAGACACAGTACGTTAGTCCACGGCTGTAGCTACCTCTGTGTCGGCACTCGGCAGTCCATCCATAATTGTATACCACCTACCCGTGGTTTTTTTTTTTCTTTCTTCTTTGTACATACTACTATAGTATAGTAGCTTACTGTAGCAGTCTGCGGTGCTGCTGAGCTGACAGTGTCCAGCAGGTCCGTCATCAGTCATCATTACCTAATAAATATATTATCTACCTGTCCGGCTGCAGTACTAGTGATATTATGTATACATACATATATATATTGATTTCATCTCATTATCAATCATCCAGTCTATATTAGCAGCAGACACAGTACGTTAGTCCACGGCTGTAGCTACCTCTGTGTCGGCACTCGGCAGTCCATCCATAATTGTATACCACCTACCCGTGGTTTTTTTTTTTCTTTCTTCTTTGTACATACTACTATAGAGTATAGTAGCTTACTGTAGCAGTCTGCGGTGCTGCTGAGCTGACAGTGTCCAGCAGGTCCGTCATCAGTCATCATTACCTAATAAATATATTATCTACCTGTCCGGCTGCAGTACTAGTGATATTATATATACATACATATATATATATTGATTTCATCTCATTATCAATCATCCAGTCTATATTAGCAGCAGACACAGTACGTTAGTCCATGGCTGTAGCTACCTCTGTGTCGGCACTCGGCAGTCCATCCATAATTGTATACCACCTACCCGTGGTTTTTTTTTTCTTTCTTCTTTGTACATACTACTATAGTATAGTAGCTTACTGTAGCAGTCTGCGGTGCTGCTGAGCTGACAGTGTCCAGCAGGTCCGTCATCAGTCATCATTACCTAATAAATATATTATCTACCTGTCCGGCTGCAGTACTAGTGATATTATATATACATACATATATATATTGATTTCATCTCATTATCAATCATCCAGTCTATATTAGCAGCAGACACAGTACGTTAGTCCACGGCTGTAGCTACCTCTGTGTCGGCACTCGGCAGTCCATCCATAATTGTATACCACCTACCCGTGGTTTTTTTTTTCCTTTCTTCTTTGTACATACTACTATAGTATAGTAGCTTACTGTAGCAGTCTGCGGTGCTGCTGAGCTGACAGTGTCCAGCAGGTCCGTCATCAGTCATCATTACCTAATAAATATATTATCTACCTGTCCGGCTGCAGTACTAGTGATATTATATATACATACATATATATATTGATTTCATCTCATTATCAATCATCCAGTCTATATTAGCAGCAGACACAGTATGTTAGTCCACGGCTGTAGCTACCTCTGTGTCGGCACTCGGCAGTCCATCCATAATTGTATACCACCTACCCGTGGTTTTTTTTTTCTTTCTTCTTTGTACATACTACTATAGTATAGTAGCTTACTGTAGCAGTCTGCGGTGCTGCTGAGCTGACAGTGTCCAGCAGGTCCGTCATCAGTCATCATTACCTAATAAATATATTATCTACCTGTCCGGCTGCAGTACTAGTGATATTATATATACATACATATATATATTGATTTCATCTCATTATCAATCATCCAGTCTATATTAGCAGCAGACACAGTACGTTAGTCCACGGCTGTAGCTACCTCTGTGTCGGCACTCGGCAGTCCATCCATAATTGTATACCACCTACCCGTGGTTTTTTTTTTAATCTTTCTTCTTTGTACATACTACTATAGTATAGTAGCTTACTGTAGCAGTCTGCGGTGCTGCTGAGCTGACAGTGTCCAGCAGGTCCGTCATCAGTCATCATTACCTAATAAATATATTATCTACCTGTCCGGCTGCAGTACTAGTGATATTATATATACATACATATATATATATATTGATTTCATCTCATTATCATCCAGTCTATATTAGCAGCAGACACAGTACGGTAGTCCACGGCTGTAACTACCTCTGTGTCGGCACTCGGCAGTCCATCCATAAGTATACTAGTATCCATCCATCTCCATTGTTTACCTGAGGTGCCTTTTAGTTGTGCCTATTAAAATATGGAGAACAAAAATGTTGAGGTTCCAAAATTAGGGAAAGATCAAGATCCACTTCCACCTCGTGCTGAAGCTGCTGCCACTAGTCATGGCCGAGACGATGAAATGCCAGCAACGTCGTCTGCCAAGGCCGATGCCCAATGTCATAGTACAGAGCATGTCAAATCCAAAACACCAAATATCAGTAAAAAAAGGACTCCAAAACCTAAAATAAAATTGTCGGAGGAGAAGCGTAAACTTGCCAATATGCCATTTACCACACGGAGTGGCAAGGAACGGCTGAGGCCCTGGCCTATGTTCATGGCTAGTGGTTCAGCTTCACATGAGGATGGAAGCACTCAGCCTCTCGCTAGAAAACTGAAAAGACTCAAGCTGGCAAAAGCACCGCAAAGAACTGTGCGTTCTTCGAAATCCCAAATCCACAAGGAGAGTCCTATTGTGTCGGTTGCGATGCCTGACCTTCCCAACACTGGACGTGAAGAGCATGCGCCTTCCACCATTTGCACGCCCCCTGCAAGTGCTGGAAGGAGCACCCGCAGTCCAGTTCCTGATAGTCAGATTGAAGATGTCAGTGTTGAAGTACACCAGGATGAGGAGGATATGGGTGTTGCTGGCGCTGGGGAGAAAATTGACCAGGAGGATTCTGATGGTGAGGTGGTTTGTTTAAATCAGGCACCCGGGGAGACACCTGTTGTCCGTGGGAGGAATATGGCCATTGACATGCCTGGTGAAAATACCAAAAAAATCAGCTCTTCAGTGTGGAGGTATTTCAACAGAAAAGCGGACAACAGGTGTCAAGCCGTGTGTTGCCTTTGTCAAGCTGTAATAAGTAGGGGTAAGGACGTTAACCACCTCGGAACATCCTCCCTTATACGTCACCTGCAGCGCATTCATAATAAGTCAGTGACAAGTTCAAAAACTTTGGGCGACAGCGGAAGCAGTACAATGACCAGTAAATCCCTTCCTCTTGTAACCAAGCTCACGCAAACCACCCCACCAACTCCCTCAGTGTCAATTTCCTCCTTCCCCAGGAATGCCAATAGTCCTGCAGGCCATGTCACTGGCAATTCTGACGAGTCCTCTCCTGCCTGGGATTCCTCCGATGCATCCTTGCGTGTAACGCCTACTGCTGCTGGCGCTGCTGTTGTTGCTGCTGGGAGTCGATGGTCATCCCAGAGGGGAAGTCGTAAGCCCACTTGTACTACTTCCAGTAAGCAATTGACTGTCCAACAGTCCTTTGCGAGGAAGATGAAATATGACAGCAGTCATCCTGCTGCAAAGCGGATAACTGAGGCCTTGACAACTATGTTGGTGTTAGACGTGCGTCCGGTATCCGCCGTTAGTTCACAGGGAACTAGACAATTTATTGAGGCAGTGTGCCCCCGTTACCAAATACCATCTAGGTTCCACTTCTCTAGGCAGGCGATACCGAGAATGTACACGGACGTCAGAAAAAGACTCACCAGTGTCCTAAAAAATGCAGTTGTACCCAATGTCCACTTAACCACGGACATGTGGACAAGTGGAGCAGGGCAGGGTCAGGACTATATGACTGTGACAGCCCACTGGGTAGATGTATGGACTCCCGCCGCAAGAACAGCAGCGGCGGCACCAGTAGCAGCAACTCGCAAACGCCAACTCTTTCCTAGGCAGGCTACGCTTTGTATCACCGCTTTCCAGAATACGCACACAGCTGAAAACCTCTTACGGCAACTGAGGAAGATCATCGCGGAATGGCTTACCCCAATTGGACTCTCCTGTGGATTTGTGGCATCGGACAACGCCAGCAATATTTTGTGTGCATTAAATATGGGCAAATTCCAGCACGTCCCATGTTTTGCACATACCTTGAATTTGGTGGTGCAGAATTTTTTTAAAAACGACAGGGGCGTGCAAGAGATGCTGTCGGTGGCCAGAAGAATTGCGGGACACTTTCGGCGTACAGGCACCACGTACAGAAGACTGGAGCACCACCAAAAACTACTGAACCTGCCCTGCCATCATCTGAAGCAAGAAGTGGTAACGAGGTGGAATTCAACCCTCTATATGCTTCAGAGGTTGGAGGAGCAGCAAAAGGCCATTCAAGCCTATACAATTGAGCACGATATAGGAGGTGGAATGCACCTGTCTCAAGCGCAGTGGAGAATGATTTCAACGTTGTGCAAGGTTCTGATGCCCTTTGAACTTGCCACACGTGAAGTCAGTTCAGACACTGCCAGCCTGAGTCAGGTCATTCCCCTCATCAGGCTTTTGCAGAAGAAGCTGGAGACATTGAAGGAGGAGCTAACACGGAGCGATTCCGCTAGGCATGTGGGACTTGTGGATGGAGCCCTTCATTCGCTTAACAAGGATTCACGGGTGGTCAATCTGTTGAAATCAGAGCACTACATTTTGGCCACCGTGCTCGATCCTAGATTTAAAGCCTACCTTGGATCTCTCTTTCCGGCAGACACAAGTCTGCTGGGGTTGAAAGACCTGCTGGTGAGAAAATTGTCAAGTCAAGCGGAACGCGACCTGTCAACATCTCCTCCTTCACATTCTCCCGCAACTGGGGGTGCGAGGAAAAGGCTCAGAATTCCGAGCCCACCCGCTGGCGGTGATGCAGGGCAGTCTGGAGCGACTGCTGATGCTGACATCTGGTCCGGACTGAAGGACCTGACAACGATTACGGACATGTCGTCTACTGTCACTGCATATGATTCTCTCACCATTGAAAGAATGGTGGAGGATTATATGAGTGACCGCATCCAAGTAGGCACGTCACACAGTCCGTACTTATACTGGCAGGAAAAAGAGTCAATTTGGAGGCCCTTGCACAAACTGGCTTTATTCTACCTAAGTTGTCCTCCCACAAGTGTGTACTCCGAAAGAGTGTTTAGTGCCGCCGCTCACCTTGTCAGCAATCGGCGTACGAGGTTACATCCAGAAAATGTGGAGAAGATGATGTTCATTAAAATGAATTATAATCAATTCCTCCGTGGAGACATTGACCAGCAGCAATTGCCTCCACAAAGTACACAGGGAGCTGAGATGGTGGATTCCAGTGGGGACGAATTGATAATCTGTGAGGAGGGGGATGTACACGGTGATATATCGGAGGATGATGATGAGGTGGACATCTTGCCTCTGTAGAGCCAGTTTGTGCAAGGAGAGATTAATTGCTTCTTTTTTGGTGGGGGTCCAAACCAACCCGTCATTTCAGTCACAGTCGTGTGGCAGACCCTGTCACTGAAATGATGGGTTGGTTAAAGTGTGCATGTCCTGTTTATACAACATAAGGGTGTGTGGGAGGGCCCAAGGACAATTCCATCTTGCACCTCTTTTTTCTTTAATTTTTCTTTGCGTCATGTACTGTTTGGGGAGGGTTTTTTGGAAGGGACATCCTGCGTGACACTGCAGTGCCACTCCTAGATGGGCCCGGTGTTTGTGTCGGCCACTAGGGTCGCTTATCTTACTCACACAGCTACCTCATTGCGCCTCTTTTTTTCTTTGCGTCATGTGCTGTTTGGGGAGGGTTTTTTGGAAGGGACATCCTGCGTGACACTGCAGTGACACTCCTAGATGGGCCCGGTGTTTGTGTCGGCCACTAGGGTCGCTTATCTTACTCACACAGCTACCTCATTGCGCCTCTTTTTTTCTTTGCGTCATGTGCTGTTTGGGGAGGGTTTTTTGGAAGGGACATCCTGCGTGACACTGCAGTGACACTCCTAGATGGGCCCGGTGTTTGTGTCGGCCACTAGGGTCGCTTATCTTACTCACACAGCTACCTCATTGCGCCTCTTTTTTTCTTTGCGTCATGTGCTGTTTGGGGAGGGTTTTTTGGAAGGGACATCCTGCGTGACACTGCAGTGACACTCCTAGATGGGCCCGGTGTTTGTGTCGGCCACTAGGGTCGCTTATCTTACTCACACAGCTACCTCATTGCGCCTCTTTTTTTCTTTGCGTCATGTGCTGTTTGGGGAGGGTTTTTTGGAAGGGACATCCTGCGTGACACTGCAGTGACACTCCTAGATGGGCCCGGTGTTTGTGTCGGCCACTAGGGTCGCTTATCTTACTCACACAGCTACCTCATTGCGCCTCTTTTTTTCTTTGCGTCATGTGCTGTTTGGGGAGGGTTTTTTGGAAGGGACATCCTGCGTGACACTGCAGTGACACTCCTAGATGGGCCCGGTGTTTGTGTCGGCCACTAGGGTCGCTTATCTTACTCACACAGCTACCTCATTGCGCCTCTTTTTTTCTTTGCGTCATGTGCTGTTTGGGGAGGGTTTTTTGGAAGGGACATCCTGCGTGACACTGCAGTGACACTCCTAGATGGGCCCGGTGTTTGTGTCGGCCACTAGGGTCGCTTATCTTACTCACACAGCTACCTCATTGCGCCTCTTTTTTTCTTTGCGTCATGTGCTGTTTGGGGAGGTTTTTTTGGAAGGGACATCCTGCGTGACACTGCAGTGACACTCCTAGATGGGCCCGGTGTTTGTGTCGGCCACTAGGGTCGCTTATCTTACTCACACAGCTACCTCATTGCGCCTCTTTTTTTCTTTGCGTCATGTGCTGTTTGGGGAGGGTTTTTTGGAAGGGACATCCTGCGTGACACTGCAGTGCCACTCCTAGATGGGCCCGGTGTTTGTGTCGGCCACTAGGGTCGCTTATCTTACTCACACAGCTACCTCATTGCGCCTCTTTTTTTCTTTGCGTCATGTGCTGTTTGGGGAGGGTTTTTTGGAAGGGACATCCTGCGTGACACTGCAGTGACACTCCTAGATGGGCCCGGTGTTTGTGTCGGCCACTAGGTTCGCTTATCTTACTCACACAGCTACCTCATTGCGCCTCTTTTTTTCTTTGCGTCATGTGCTGTTTGGGGAGGGTTTTTTGGAATGGACATCCTGCGTGACACTGCAGTGACACTCCTAGATGGGCCCGGTGTTTGTGTCGGCCACTAGGGTCGCTTATCTTACTCACACAGCTACCTCATTGCGCCTCTTTTTTTCTTTGCGTCATGTGCTGTTTGGGGAGGGTTTTTTGGAAGGGACATCCTGCGTGACACTGCAGTGACACTCCTAGATGGGCCCGGTGTTTGTGTCGGCCACTAGGGTCGCTTATCTTACTCACACAGCTACCTCATTGCGCCTCTTTTTTTCTTTGCGTCATATGCTGTTTGGGGAGGGTTTTTTGGAAGGGACATCCTGCGTGACACTGCAGTGACACTCCTAGATGGGCCCGGTGTTTGTGTCGGCCACTAGGGTCACTTATCTTACTCACACAGCTACCTCATTGCGCCTCTTTTTTTCTTTGCGTCATGTGCTGTTTGGGGAGGGTTTTTTGGAAGGGACATCCTGCGTGACACTGCAGTGACACTCCTAGATGGGCCCGGTGTTTGTGTCGGCCACTAGGGTCGCTTATCTTACTCACACAGCTACCTCATTGCGCCTCTTTTTTTCTTTGCGTCATGTGCTGTTTGGGGGTTTTTTTTTGGAAGGGACATCCTGCGTGACACTGCAGTGACACTCCTAGATGGGCCCGGTGTGTGTGTCGGCCACTAGGGTCGCTTATCTTACTCACACAGCTACCTCATTGCGCCTCTTTTTTTCTTTGCGTCATGTGCTGTTTGGGGAGGGTTTTTTGGAAGGGACATCCTGCGTGACACTGCAGTGACACTCCTAGATGGGCCCGGTGTTTGTGTCGGCCACTAGGGTCGCTTATCTTACTCACACAGCTACCTCATTGCGCCTCTTTTTTTCTTTGCGTCATGTGCTGTTTGGGGAGGGTTTTTTGGAAGGGACATCCTGCGTGACACTGCAGTCACACTCCTAGATGGGCCCGGTGTTTGTGTCGGCCACTAGGGTCGCTTAGCTTAGTCATCCAGCGACCTAGGTGCAAATTTTAGGACTAAAAATAATATTGTGAGGTGTGAGGTATTCAGAATAGACTGAAAATGAGTGTAAATTATGGTTTTTGAGGTTAATAATACTTTGGGATCAAAATGACCCCCAAATTCTATGATTTAAGCTGTTTTTTAGTGTTTTTTGAAAAAAAACACCCGAATCCAAAACACACCCGAATCCGACAAAAAAAATTCGGTGAGGTTTTGCCAAAACGCGGTCGAACCCAAAACACGGCCGTGGAACCGAACCCAAAACCAAAACACAAAACCCGAAAAATTTCCGGCGCTCATCTCTAGGATATACAGGATGCTTACCTACATGTTCCTATAGCACTGACCCATCAGTGCTATCTCAGGTTCGCTATACTCCAACAGCATTTTCAGTTCCAGGCCCTACCTTTTGGGTTAGCCACAGCTCCCAGAGTATTTACCAAGATTAAGGTGGTAATGGCAGCTTATCTCCGCCAGCAGGGGATAAGAATATTTCCATACCTCAACAATCTTTTAGTCCTGGCACAGACGCAGGAATTGCTGTTATGTCATCTGCAACAGACAATAACGTGTCTGCAGAACCACGGGTGGCTCATAAATTGGGCAAAATCGTCTCTGGTTCCGTCACAACGGATGACTCACTTGGGGGCTGTACTGTATTCAAGTCTTCAGAGAGTAATTTTACCTCTGAACAAGATATCCAAGGTCCAGTCAAGGATTCAGGACTTGTTACACAATCAAAAGGTATCCATTCATGCAGCAATGCGTGTGATGCATTTGATGGTGTCAACATTCGACATGGTGGAGTATGTACAATTCCACTCGAGGACTCTGCAGCATCTGATTTTTGCCAAATGGAATGAGTTGCATCAGACGATAAAAACACAGACTATGTCTCTCACGATAGAAGTAAGAAGGTCATTAGCCTGGTGGCTACAGACATCCTATCTGGACAAGGGGAGACCCTCTTGGATATCAGATTGGGAAATTCTGAAGACAGATGCCAGTCTTCAGGGCTGGGGAGCAGTGTCAGGAAGGTTGTGTTTTCAAGGGCAATGGACCAAGGAAGAAAGTTGCCTGCCAATAAATATATTGGAACTTCGGGTCATATACATGGCACTGATTCAGGCAAAGGACATTCTTCGGGGAAAAGCAGTCCAGATCCGCTCGGTCAATGCGACGGCAGGAGCGTATCTCAACCATTAAGGAGAAACTCGCAGCTGAAAAGCGATGAAGGAGGTAAGTCACATACTAAATTGGGCAGAACTTCATCATCCAGCCTTGTCCTCAGTTTTCGTTCCGGGAGTCCTAAACTGGGAAGCGGACTTTCTCAGTCGACACGCCATTCAGGCAAGTGAATGGGCTCTACACTCGGAGGTCTTACAGACTCTAGTAGACAAGTGGGGGTTGCCAGAGATAGATCTCATGGCGTCCCATCTGAACAACAAAGTGCTGGCATATGGGTCAAGAACAAAGGATCCCAGAGAGATTTTTGTGGATGCCCTGTCGGTGAGATGGGATTTTTATCTGGCTTATGTGTTTCCTCCAATCACCCTATTACGCGGGGTGATGAGAAAGATAAAGCAAGGAAAAGGTGCCGTGATACTAATTGCTTCGGCTTGGCCCAGAAGACATTGGTACACAGATCTGCAGAGTATGTCGCTGGATGTTCCGCTTCTGCTCCCTCAACGTCCAGATCGACTGATGCAGGGTCCTTGTTACCACAGACATCTGGATCGACTGTCTTTGACGGCGTGGCTCTTGAAACCTCTATCCTGAAGTCAAAAGGATTCTCACAACAGATAATTGAAACTATGCTCAGAGCAAGGAAACCTTCCTCAGCTCGCATTTATCACCGAATATGGCAAACCTATATTCATTGGTGCAGTGAATGGAAAATGGACCCTAAATCTTTCAGAGTTTCTAGGGTCTTAGCATTCCTTCAGGCAGGATTGGATAAAGGTTTGAATGTGGCTTCCTTGAGAGTGCAAGTATCAGCATTGACTGTATGGTTCCAAAAGAAAATTGCCAATTTACAGGATGTGCATACTTTTTCCAGGGAATCCTGCGCATTCAACCTCCTTTTGTTCCTCCTACAGTGCCTTGAGACTTATATCTAGTCCTGAAAGCTCTTCAAGTTGCCTCGTTGGAACCACTTAATATGGATCTTAAATGGTTGACAGCTAAAGTTTTCTTTCTACTGGCTATGGCGTCAGCTAGAAGAGTACCAGATTTAGGGGCATTATCATGTAATTCCCCATTTCTGATTTTTTATCCAGATAAAGCGGTTCTCAGAACTAGATCTGGGTATCTTCCGAAGGTGGTGTCTAAATTCCACCTTAATGAAGAAATTGTAGTCCCAGCTCTCCAGGTACCAGGCCTTTCTGCGGGAGATGCATCGCTGGACGTGGTCCGTGCATTAAGGATCTACGTGGATCGTACCAGTGCCATCAGAAAGACAGCTTCTTTCTTCATTCTCTACGGATTTCACAAGAGAGGATGGCCTGCTGATAAGCAGATGCTGGCAAGAT